>NW_006439192.1:4464385-4513819 GCF_000325575.1 Pteropus alecto
CTGCTTTGCTTTGTCTTGTCAATTTATATTTGTTCTTCAGGGCTCTCTCCTTTCTCTTAATTCTGCCCCTGTTTGCATTATACTACAAACTAGCAGAACAATGCTGAAAACATTGTTAGCTTTGTGATCTCTGTAGCACCCTGGAGCTTTAGGGTATCATTCTTAACCTTAGTGTTTTACTGGCGGCTGAAAGCAATCATTTCTGTAATCTTTCTTTTCTTTGTCTTTATTACTGCTAGTTTTTTATGAATATGACGTGAGAAGGCCAACTCCCTCTTTAAGGAACTTGTCCAGCAGAGTGGTCAACAAAAGATGTATTAAAGAGTAGACCTTCGTGTCATCTGATAGTAATACTGATTTATCAAAGTTATGGAGTTAAAACATTTCATTTATTTGACTGAAGAATTCGAAGATATTTATGTATACCTGGAAAGATGACAGGTTCACATGGGAAATACTATTTGTTGAAAGGTCCTTGTTAGATTAAAGTGTGTCCAATAAAGCCTGTATCTCTTTTTAAAGATTCGGAAACCTCGACCACAGAGAGAACGTGCTCAATGGGATATTGGCATTGCCCATGCCGAGAAAGCGTTGAAAATGACCCGAGAAGAAAGAATAGAACAGTATACTTTTATCTATATTGATAAACAGCCTGAAGAGGCTTTATCCCAAGCAAAAAAGAACGTTGCCTCCAAAACTGAAGTTAAAAAAACCCGGAGACCAAGATCAGTGCTGAATACTCAGACAGAACAGACCAATGCAGGTGAGGTGGCCTCCTCACTATCAAGTACTGAAAATCGGAGGCATAGCCAAAGGCGGCACACGAGTGCTGAAGAGGAAGAACCACCTCCTGTTAAAATCGCCTGGAAAACAGCAGCAGCAAGGAAATCCTTACCAGCTTCCATTACAATGCACAAAGGGAGCCTGGATTTGCAGAAGTGTAATATGTCTCCAGTTGTGAAAATTGAACAAGTGTTTGCTCTTCAGAATGCTACAGGAGATGGGAAATTTATTGATCAATTTGTTTATTCAACGAAGGTACCTCCTTTTTTCATGGTTTTTTTTTTTTTTTTTTGAAACAATATTTAATAAGTGGTCAACCTTGGCATTTAAAAAAACACAAGGTCATAATTTAAATACCCTTATTATCCACCGCATTTGAAATATACAGCCAGTTTACTGTTTAAGATGGGGCAAAAATAGACAGGCAAAAAGACTTTGTTTTCCTTCTTTTTTTCCTCTCTTTTGTAATAGCCCCATCTGTACTAGATTAATCCTGAGCTGTGCAGCCAAAATTGAACCTAGCTCCCTAAAGTCATGGGGAAAAAGTGGGCACTTTGCCTATTTCTATTTTGTATAGTTAGTATTTCTTAGTTGAAAAATGTGCTTATTAAATCATTTTTGTCAGTTATCTGAATTAACCATTGTAGTAATTATACCTGCCGATCTGTTTAGTTGCATCAGAAATTTTGTTAGGCTTAGGTAGGCTTGGGATAGCTAATGTATTTTAGAGAAATACCAGAACTGTGTTAGTTCTTTAACAGTTAACTGTGGCGATAGCTTTGGTATGGGGTGAAAATAACCTTTCAAACAACGTCTCTGTCAGCCAGCCCTTGGCCTCCATTTAGGGCACTTATTTTTTAGTTTGAAAACTTTAGAACTCTCATAATGTTTATAATATTTATTCTGTGGATTTCTTCACTACTCCTCTTGCCCCCACCCAATACCACAATTGTGGGCTTATGAATTCAATTTAGTGGTACCTCATGGACGTGTACTTTTAAAGAATTATATATTTCCTACCATTGTCATGTGCACATTAAAATGTAAATGTAGCTGTGCCTTATTAGTAATATATTTTCCTAGAGAGAAGTGTAAGGGCCCTTTTTTAACCTGTTTCTGCCTATAGGTTCAACTGATTTCATTAAGACTAAGCTACTTGGAAAAACTTTAGTTACAGTCCCCACTTGGTTCTGCTGATAACTTCAAATAGCAAATGAATATATCATTTTTAATGCAAATTGGCTCCATTCTTGGAGCTAGTTTTTACCTACTTTTAGATGCACAAATCAAACTTTTGTCATCCCCTCTTCAAAGAGTACTATTTAAATGAAATTTGAAATAAAACCAACCTTTTATAAATGAAGGCTTTAAAAATACTTTTATAAGTCACTTTATTTCATTGCATTATAAATACTTCAAATGAGACAGAATTGTAATTGTACCTGCTTTCTGTCTGCTCCAAATTGTTTATTGGGTATACATTTTGGTCACCATGAATGGCATATTTCTGTACCTATGGATGTTTTTATCTTTCAGGATGTGTTGACATTTTTATCTATGTAGTAGAGTACTTTACCAAATGAAAATGACTAGAGTTCCTTTACTGAGGTATGAATAAAATGAGAGACTATTCAGACCAGAAAATGCTTTGTTTTTTGAGAGAAAATTACATGATACACATTCATTTTTTAGTGATATTCATCATCTAGACTTAGACAAATACTTTTTTTTCTGCAGAATCTCATTGTACATTTTGGAATATATCCTGATGACTTAATAAAGTTGTTCTGATAATGGCTAAGATAATTAACTGCAATCAAGACCATATAAAATTCAAGCAAATTATAGACTTAAACTTCTTTATAAGCCAATGATACCATTGCCTGGTAATCAGCCTGTTTTTTTCATTTGCATTATTTTGAAGGGAATTGGTAACAAAACAGAAATAAGTGTGAGGGGACAAGACAGACTTATAATTTCTACACCAAACCAGAGAAATGAAAAGGCAACTCAGAATATATCATCTCCTGAAGCAACATCTGGTTCTGCAGGTAGGTATAAATGTGGCGTATGAAGATCCATTTTGAGGTTATAGTTCTGTTCTGCTATAACATGGTAGCTATGTTCCTAAGAAACTTTTAGTTATCAAAATCAAATTATGTTTTAAAAAATCAAACTATAAAAGCAGTTATTTCAATAGGAAAGAATGGTTTAGGGGCTAGAGAGCTTATTCATAGTAACAGTTATTCTTCCTATAGGAATTTACATAATAGTGTTTCATAATTAAAAGAGTATAGTTATAAAATCTACACATAGCTTAGATGTACCTTTTGATTATCTCTCTTTGCATGAGAATAATAGCTTTACATTTGCAACACTATTAACACATTCTTGCGGTTTCCTTCTTTATCCCCTATTAGAAACAACTTGGCAAATGCCCATGCTCTTTTCGTTACTCTTAGTTGTGCTTGATCTTAGTAGCTGAGAGGCCTAGGGTCTAACCCTCCTATTATAATCTGTTCTCTGATGAACAGATACCATGAATTGAAAATCTTATTATTCTTGCTAATAAGAGAAATGCCTGTATTCAGTAAGATCATACCTTTGGAATAGTCAAAGTAATTTTTATTAAGAGACTGACTTACTAAGGATCTTATAGTTTAACTGAGTGTCTGGTACGTTTGGTTTATATAACAGTATCACTGCTTCATACAGCCATCAAGAAAAGAGTTAGATATCAAACTAGCTTGGTCATTTGGAATCTTAATTTAGGGGAAAGAAGTTTGTTTCACTTTGCTCTTCTAAAATTTTTTTGGAATCTAAGAAATGACCAAATAATTTTCTAGAAGGATTTAAAGTCTTAAGACCCGAAGTAGTAATCTTGAATCATTAGTAACTCTGGCAAACCTGTAATCAAGTGGCACTAAGGAGTAAATATTTTTGTAAGGGAAATTTTGAATAAGATTCTTATTCTGAAATCTAATTATTGTTCAGGAAAGAACTGGGGCTAGCTTTTTTTAAAAAAAGGGATGGGGCCACAGGACAGGGAGAGGTGGTAGCAGAGGAGATGGGGAGTATAATGGAGGGGCGTATTAAACAGTATGTCTTTATTCAAAATCAAAATTGAGTTGAGAAGGGAAGCACATTAAAGGAGGGAGTAGCAAAGTCCAGAATCAGACTTGCAACTTGTATCATTTCAAAATACCATATGAAAAAAAACGAAATTATAATGTTGAAGGAATGAATAGATGGACTTAGGAGGTTTTGTATTCATTATCCATAATTGAACATTTTTGTTCCCTTCTTTGAATATTAAAAGAATCTTTTGGCCTCTGCTTTCCATAGTCAGGTATGTCCGTTTTGTTATCTTTACACTAAACTCTTGGTAATTTATCTGATTTTAAATGTGATACATAAGCTAGGAGGATATTTCTTTAAACATCTATATTCTCCTAATTAGGGAGAAAGTAAATTCTTCATATAATATTAGATTGATCTTAAATATTATTCTTTTATTTTTAATAGAGCTGGTTATTTCCTTCCCCTCAGCTACTGAATATTTTATTTTCATGTAGTCTTTTCATTGTAAGACTTAAGTTCTGCTATGAATTATTTTTTCTTTACTTTTTAAAGAGCAAGGTTACAATTTTTTACAACTGGACAAAGCTCAGTTCCTTCCTTAGGCAGGCACATATAATTAGGTTGTAAATTAATGTTAGACTCTTAATATGGGGATGGGTGTTCCAAACCTTTGACCTTGGTTTAAATTTGGTTACCAGCTGTGGCTGATAAGCATATTTTGTTTTAAATGACCATTTTGCTCGTTGTGAAAATAACTTCAGTACAGGCATACCTCGTTTTATTGCACTTTCACAGATGTTGCTTTTTTTTCCAAATTGAAGTTGAGATTCTCCACCAGCAAAAAGATTACTTACTTTATTACGATACTCACTTTATTGTGGTGGTCTGGAACTGAACCGCAATATCTCTGAGGTATGTCTGTATTTGAAAAGTCGGAAAAGAGATTTGATCTCCCTTCAGAAACTAATTACATCATTATCTTAGTTGGTGTTAACTTCTTAAGGGGAATTCTTGAGCCTATTCCTAGTAAACTTAGGGATACAAAGACTGTGTGGCACTCTTACATTTTTATGGTTTACAGAATTGTATTTGCATTTATACTAAATTTCTAAGCTATTTTTTAAATCTAGAGATGCTTACCTCTTCTTTCTTAGAACATAAATGTAATAGCTTTTAGTGGTTGTAAATTTAGTAGAATTTATGTGTTCTTCTGATAGCTTTTAGAATAATTTTAAGAAGTCATGTTGCCTTATTCTATGTAAGACAGTGGATCAAATATTATCTGTACTTGATGGAACAATTACGTAGTCATCCTCATAACAAATAAAGATTTTTTGTTTGTTTTAAGCAGTTCTATTTTCATTTTGTTCTGCCCTGGTAGGTACTTGAATATTGATGATCATACCAAACTATCGATCTCTGGGATAGTCAGGTGTCTCTGGGAGTAGGGTGTCTATTGGTAAAAATTTTCATAAGTGTAAGGAGAAGAGTAAGTAAAAGAAGGAGCTAGCACCTTCATTTGTGACTTCCCTGCTAGAAATCAATTAACTACAGCTCAGAAACAATATGTTACTATCTAACTACCTACTCCTTCCCCAAAACAAAAGTAATGGAATCCTTTGTTTTGGCCTTGAACTAAGGTGAGGGAAGCCATTTACACATAGACAAGAACAATAAAAGCAAATAATAATATATAGGAGCTCTGAAGGCTTTATTGAAGTAGCTTCTGCCTGATTTTATAGGAGGTCTTAGCAGCTTTCTCCTATGACAAGTGAAAGGTGATTATTATCTAGGAAGGACCATTTAGGTGGTCTAAGCACTGAAAAGATGGATAATAGCTACACTGAAGGTATCATTCCTTTTCAGGGTCACAGAATGAAATCATTCCTGACTTAGTGTTTTTTCAAGTTGTGGTCTTCAATCTAAGTTTTATCCTTTCCAAATTGGGGTCCATGAGTTTTCTTCTGTTTACTTTCAAAAAGTTTTACTGCTTAAAAATCTTAATAGTTTCTTGTTTTACTGTTTAACATGAAAAGCTTGATAATTTGTTTCAACTAGTTTTCCATGACTAATTATTTCTAAAGTATAGCAAATTCCTTGATACAATTTAGTGATTCAGTTTTTGTCAACGTTTTTGTCTTTCCTGCCTTTTTCCTTTTTGTCATTAATAATAGAACAATAACAAAACTTGTATAAGTGCAGCAAGCACTGTTAAGCATTTTACACATAGAATTAATTTAATTCATTTGTTAAAATGCAAAATATATAGTACTGATTAAATTTTTAACTAATAATTCCTAATGTCAGCTGAAAATAGTCGTTTTCATCTATTCCCTCAATCTCTTCATCCCTCAATTATAGTTACCTAAATGTGTTTATTTGCCTTTAAAACCATTCTCTGCTATTTGAGATTGACTTCATAATTTTAAAAAAAGCAGTTCCTTTTCATCTATATAATTTAGAGTCCTTTATGAATCTCAGTCTCAGCCTATCAGTCTTTATAATTTGATCTATAAAAATTTTTGTGCTCCCAATTATGTAATAGCTTTTTAGTGATTTATAGTTAAAAGACCAAAAGTAATAAGAAAAGCACAGGATTTGGTCAAATCTTAATTACATAAATGTTAAGGCATCCTTGAATGAATTTTCATTCATTTGTTTGTTTAAATCATCTCTTAGGCGCAATAGAAAAAAAGCAACAGAGAAGATCAATTAGAACTCGTTCCGAATCAGAGAAATCCACTGAGGTTGTGCCAAAGAAGAAGATCAAAAAGGAGCAGGTTGGCTTCCTACATGTAGAGAGTTAAAACATTGTATTTGTAAATGTTGTGGTTTATACTGGTATCTTAAAAGAAAGAGAAACATTCCCCAAACTGGGTTTCCTTTCTGGACTATCCTATGCTTCTGTCCTGGTGAATTCCAATACCCAATTCTAATCCAACCATCCTGTGATTCTGCTTCAGGCATTTTCATAGAAAACAGTCAGGCTTCAGGAGATGAGAAGCCAGTGGTGCAAGACTCTTAAAGCATTCCTCACATTTATTTTGAAATTTATGTTATGAACAAAATGATTTCATGTTTTCATGATTTTTATTTGGAACCATCATTGAGTCCCCTCCCCCCTTTTTTAATTTTGATTTTTGGTTTAAGCTGCTGGTATGTATTGTTTTTATTTTTAAAACAAATCAAATTAACTATAAGAATTATATTTAAGAAACAGATAATCAGATGATCTGGGTTTTCTGTTGATATCACAGATTTTTTGGAATGTTATTTTCCCAGTGGAATGGCACTCACCTGTTATTGGGTTATCAGATAAACACTAAGTAAAAAAAGGGGGGTGGGGCATTTTGACTGAGAGGTTTTAAACTAGTGTAATCAGTATAGTAATAGTCGTATTAAATTCCCTTTTCAAGGAAATTTTTAGAAATCATACTCCTTTTAAACTCAAAATCAGAAATTTTCTTAATTTTTTAAACAGCCTAGGCAGCTGCTATTAAAAAGAATTCTGAATGGTATTAGTTCCAATAAGTATTTTTTAAACTACTTAATATAGAAAAGTGTGAACTTTTCTATTTTTATTTCATAATTTTAAACTTCCAAACTTAAAAGGTGACTTTGTGGGTGCTCTGTGGTATCATCAAGCATGTAAAACAATTTTCCTGGGAATATTTAACTAAAATTTAAATAATATACTAATTTATCATTCATTTATCATAATTAACTTTCATACTTAGGAAATTATATTCCAAAAAATCTAAGCTCTTGCAAATCTATAGTATTCATTACCAAAATGAAGTTGTGATTTTACCAGTTGGTTCCCAAATTCAGTCTGTGACTAGTCAGTTTAAAATTAATAAGCAGAATGAGTGCAAAATGGGACAAATTGTTAATACCACTGTGTTACAGTTAGTAGTAGAACAATACCAGTGATTGTTTAGAAGATTTTATATTTGTATTACTAATTGTATCTTATAAAAGCGCTTCTGTTGTATGTTTTTTTACCTGTTGTAAAAAAAAATAAAAAATTTTTTTAAAAAGTTTAGAACAATCCTTAAATATTTACAAAATGTGTTTCAACATGCATATTTCACTACATCTTATACATAAAATTCAGTTCATAGCTTAAACAGGAACTCCTCCAAACAATCTTTTCTTTAATTCCAATGGTTCAATCCTCAGATTACCACGTGTTTTACATATACATTGGCAGAATAACTTCTGATCTCGCTCTCCTAATGTAGGATCAAGACACTGTTCATAAGACACTCAAGAAAGTGCTTTTGCAATATCACAAACTTATTTTCTTAAGTTTGTACTAGCAGCAAAAGTATTGAGCTTCCAGCTGTATGAAGCCCTGTAGCACTCTCTACAGAGAGGGTCCTGATTCCCAGCAACTTAGCTGTGAGTGCAGGCGCGGAAGGGTCTTAAAGTGGCGTGAGTTACATTAACCTGAGTATCATAGTAAGTAAAAATTTATCCTAACGTCTTTGGGGCGGGAGGGGTTTATAGCAACATTGGGGCTGGTTGCAGAAACAACCCCTCTCTTGCCTCCCAGACACTGAGGAAAGCATTCTTGTTCTCTTCATCTACCAAGGGAATGGTGGGAAAAGTCTTTGATAGCAAGCATGTGGCTGTGTGTTGTCACTTTGTATTCAGCACAGGCAGCTAGGATTTAAACCCTCCCTGACTTGGAGACAGAGAACTTTACCCAGAATATGGGACTGAGTTCAGATTTCAGATACATTAATCACTCATCATTAGATTGATGGAAGTACTATTTTTTTTCCCCTCTGTTAATTAAAAGTGAAAAAAGTTCTTTGTTAATGCTGTATTTTTCTGTCTAAACAGGTTGAAACAGTTCCACAGGCTACAGTGAAGACTGGATTACAGAAAGGTGAGTTATTATAATGTTGCTTTACATTTCCTGATTAAAACCAATTTTAAAGAATTTTTGTACTTCATGTATTTTTGTTTGTCTCTGTAAATCATTGTTGTTGCTCTTCAGTCAATTTGTGTGAAACTGAAGTATTCTCTGGTGTGTGTGTGTGTGTGTGTGTGCGTGTACGTGCACGTGTGGCTTTTAGAGTTGATCTTATTCTGTACTTCCATGTGAAAAGTTTATTTGTTTTAGTAAATTGGAGAACACCATGTAGACTTAATACTGTTTCCAACTTTTCTTCATAAGATTCTGGGGTTTCACTGGTTTATAAACTAGGGATGTGACGAATCCACTTTTTTTGGTATTCGACTGAATACCGAATAGTAGCTGTTAATGTTTGTCAAACATGGACTATGACAAATCAGACAAGACAACATGATTGAAAAAAAATCTTTCCACATTTATTTTTACAGTGCTGTAAAATCTTTTTGTAAATTAAAATGATTCATAGCATATTTATGGCCATTATTAGATGACCTTATGCAAATCTATTTGAGATATGCACAAAGTTTAAGAAACCTTAAACTTATATCTGTATTTTCTGTGTGCAATTTGACTACAGTAGTAGTCAAACTTCATAGCATGATTCGTGCGTTTTTGGTGAGATCATTCAGACTGTATTTAATACTTGTAGTTTACTCTGGGCAAATTGCATTATTTTAAAAAAAAAAAACACCAGCCTCTCTGCATTCTCGGGGAGAAGTCTGCAGCGATGGTCTCCGTGGAGATCCTCAGCAGAACTGAACAGCCTCTCGGAGGGAACACTGCTTGGCGGAGCTCCAAGAAAAGACATCGCGATCGCTGGGAGATTAGGAGGCCTGATTGCGTTGTGTTTCCACCATTCCACAGGGTCGGCGGACCGGGGAGTGCAGGGCTCTGTCAGATTCAGTGACAGCTCCGTCTCCGCAGCGATTGAGGAAACTGTGGACTGAGATTCCTGTACAATTTCATCCCAGAAACTCCAGACTTGTAGTCTCCATGCAAGATTTCTTTGTCGGCGGCTTGATAAACAGTTTCTTTGTTTTCAATTTTGATTTTGCCAATCATCATTATTGGCATTTTCCTGCCTGTTTTCTTCTTCAAGACTCTGAACAATTGCTTTAACATTCAAATGATTTTTTTTGGTCTGAGCTGGATGGGTACAGCGTAAATCATGGGTCCAGCCTAAAAACCACCGTTTAACTTACACTGATCGATTTCAACATGGACTGTTTTTGGTTTTTTTTTTGTTTGTTTTTAAATAAAGCATCATTAATGCACATCTGCAGGGTTTTGCCAAACAGCCCAAACTGTATACATTACAATCGTTTAAAGCTCTTTTTTTTTTTTTTTTTTTTAAATATTAGTGCCGTTATCATGGAGAACAGCATGGCAGCTGTCTTTGGCAGTCTGTCATTTTTCTAGCATTTTAAGAAACTCATCGGAAATGGCGGTACCTGTGTTTCCCTACGAAAGCCTCTCAGTACAGCACTCCTGTTCCTCTGTTAAAACTCCTTGTTAATCCAGTGATCTTTTAGGCCAAGGAAATATTTTGTGGTGGTGTTCTGGGTCCATACACCAGCAATGAAGGAGATAGATTTGTGTACTTGTGTTTTTTAATCAGCGTTAACACGGGCAGGCACCCTCATTTATAGATGTAAGGAAACATTCAGTGAAAAACTGATAGAATGGGATGTGATAACGAGGTTCCAGTAATCTGAGCAGTCTAAAGAGACCCACATCCTCCACCACAGAACATGGCTATATACCAAGTGCTACTCTCACTCAGCCTGTTGCGGATCTTCATGGCCTCAGGAGACTTGTTTCTCCATGGTCTCTTCTGGACTGCACACTTCCACCATAGCTTGCTGGGCTGATCTAGATGTCTGTTTGTTATATGGAAATTTTGGGGGAAAAATCCAAAACACAAACTGTGGGTTGAAATATTAACCGTCTCCTTGGTTCCTTGGTATTCACCGTGCCTGATCTGCACATTTCATCGTGGCTGTTTCTGTATAGCCTATACTGCGTTAGCCCAAGAGATTGTTGCTTTGTAACTTTTTGCACTATTGTTTTGGCTGGATTTGTATTACACACAATTTTAAAAAAATTCCACACTATTCTCTGCCTTTTTTTTTTTTTTATTTATTTCTTCCCGCACAAATTCCACATAGAGGCCTCTCATCCAGCTCTTCGTGATTTGGCTGCACTTGAACATTGATTGTTTACAACCCTCAGCAATGTGCCTCCTAAATGGCATGACATATGTAGATGTGCTGCAGCACTTGTTAATGGTCACAATAAATGACACTTCACCAAGGAAGTCTCAAATGAACAATTATGAACATCCAAAATTTATTTGGGGGGCAATAATCAACTAAATTTCAAAATTCGGGGGAAAATGGCACTATCCGTGTACGAATCGAATACAAATCAAAGATTTGTCACATCCCTAATAAAAACAAGATGGAGATGTCTCTGCAACCATATTTGTAAGCTACACAGTGTGTTGGGTTTTATGTCTTCCCCCCTCCAAATTGAATGGTTCTTCGGATTGCTCCAAATAAATCAGCTATCCTATAGTTTTGATAGAATTGTTTTTTAGGTTGGAGCTTGGGCTCTGTTGACTGAAAATAGCTTTAGAGCAGGAGCACTGAGTTAAATGTTTTAATAGAGCAGTTGTAAATTAAATCACTATCAGGAAGGTCAGAAGCTTATGAAGTTTCGACTCGTGACTTCAGTGTTACAAAAAGAGTTGTGCTTTTTTCACACTACAGACGAGTTTGGGGAAAAATATTCTCCCACAAAAATAAAACAACAAACTTAAAGCACTATTTTAGGATTAATTTCGGTGTATTGTATTAAGGTGCCAGCGAGATTTCAGATTCCTGTAAACCTCTAAAGAAAAGGAGTCGCGCCTCAACTGATGTAGAAATGACTAGTTCAGCATACAGAGACACATCTGACTCCGATTCTAGAGGCCTGAGTGACCTGCAGGTAAATATGTTCAAGGGTCTGAGCACAGTGCTCTTTTTTTGCTTCGCAAAACCAACTAACATATTGCTTTGCCTTACTTATTTGAGGAAAATGGGAATTTTAAAAAATATTCAAAGTAAATCATCTTGGTTATTTTGTAATTATGAGTGTCTTAATTTTAAGCCTGCACTGATCCTTACATAACAGAAAGTTTTTTAATTTTAACTAGCTTCTCTTAAACACCAGATATATAGTATCTAGTGTTTTAGAAAGATAGAATAAAAAAGAGGTTGTATGAAGGTTTATATGAGCAACTGTTACTAGGATTTTCATTGCACTTTGAGGAAATTTTTTTTTTCCTTAAAAATGTGCTATGTTTTTCATGTAGGTAGGCTTTGGAAAGCAAGTAGATAGCCCGTCAGCTACTGCAGATGCAGACATTTCCGATGTGCAGTCTGTGGATTCAAGTTTGTCAAGAAGAGGCTTTGGAATGAGTAAGAAGGACACTGTATGTCAGGTAGGCAAGCGACTTATCCTATACCTTGAAAAAAATTGCTATTTTGTCAATAATATACTTACCTCTTGTTGGAGAGGGTAGTATCTATCTAAATTATATTACTTTAAAGCTACAGCTCTAAAAGCCTTTTCTGGCTCTTTCTGAGTTGGAATTCTTATTATTCACATGCAAGTGTCAATCTTCATTGTGAAACTTATGGATTGGAAGTAAATGGCAAATGACCGATTTCAAAAACATTTTAATAAACTTAAATTAGTATTTCTTTTAAGGTATATTTACCCTTTTTGAAAAATACTTCTTTGCCCTGTGAAGAAAAGTTCAATTATGCAGATTCCAAAGAAGGAATCAATAAAGATCAAGTATGACTTTTAAACTTTATACCATAATGGGTCTGGAAATAATTGTCTAGTCCATTGGTTTTTACCATGAGGACCAAGGACAAGCAGCATCAGTATTGTCAGGGTATTTGTTGGAAATGCAAATTCTCAGGCCCCACCCCAGGCCTACTGAATCAGAAACTGTAGGAGAGGGACCCTACGATCTGTGTCTTAACAGACCCTCCAGGTGATTCTGATGCCTTGCTGAAGTTTGAGAATCACTGCTTTTTGCCATATTACAGATCTGTGAAAGCTCTGGTGACTCTCTGATTCCTTGTGAGGGAGAGTGCTACAAACACTTTCACCTGGAGTGCTTGGGGTTGACATCACTCCCTGATGGAAAGTTCATCTGCATGGAATGTAAAACTGGTAAGCTTACTTCTGTTGATAGCTATGAAAAGATGGATAGGAAGGAATATGCAAGGCCAGCATCTCCCATGATATCTAATTTTCTTACCACTTTTATATAGCACTTAACTTCCTCTCCATAGGTATTTCAACAAATTAAGACCATTCAGTGATTAGGCTTCCTAAGGAAATTTTTTATTATCAGTGACTTAATCATAAAAATCTATTAAATCATTGAGATGTATTTGTATTTATCTAAAGAGCTATAGAAAGTATGTGGAGTGAATTATTTTTCAGATGGGGTTGAGATTTTTGTGTTCAAGAAATTGGTTTAAAGTCCTTGACTTTAATAGACTGGAACAAGTGTCAGTCACAAACTATAACCATGGTGATGGTACTTTTTAGTGGAAAGATGGAGCTACTGAAAATTGTTTGTTTTTTATGGTGGCATTGGTTAATGAAATCCAATAAGTTTCAGCTTGAAAATTGTTTTTTAAACATACAAGTTTTGGATTCACTATTAATTTTTTACCCCTCTCCTGTATAGACTACCACCTATCAAAGTAATTTATAAAGAAGTATGCAAGTTTATGTTCTGTGTGTAGCCATGATTCTAAGTAAAATAATGGAAAGCAGGAGGTAGAGTTGTTTAATCTGTAATAAGGCAAGTGAAAAGTCAACTGGAAATGGCATGTTAGTGCTTCTAGGAACCATGTCTGTATGTTTTTGTTTTGTTTTTGCTATGAGAAACTATGAGCCAGTTGGATATCAAGTATATATGATATGCTAATCTTACTCTTGACACTTTATTAATAATTTACCTACTCCTTTGCCTCCTTTATTTGGATTCTCATACATTTATTTTATCCTTTTTATTTGATTATGTACCTCCTAAAATCATTTACATATTCTAAATTCCAATACATTTATGGTATTTTATTTTTCTGAACTTACTAAAGGCCAGGTGCTGTTAGTACCAAGCAGTTTATCCTATTATCTCATTTGATTCTCATAATGTAATGAGATAGATATTATTTTCACTTTGTAGAAAGCGAAAGTAAAGATTAGAGGGCTTAGTTTAGTACCTTGCCCAAAGTCACAAAAACAGAATAAGATGAAACTGGAATTTAAACCCAGGAGGCAGCTTGACCCCAGAATCTTTGCTCTCTACATTCACCTTCTATCATCCTAAGTAGGACGAAGAACATATATCATGTATGCTAACACACACACTCAGTCTTCTCTCACATACATAACACATGCACATATTAAGCCATAGAAACTGTTTTGAATATATAACATATTTTTCCCTATATAAAATATCAGTTTATTCACCACATTTAGACTCTGCAGTAAAACTTTTGAATGGTTTGCCAACTGGCAGTCTCAGGGTCACATTATCTACACATTGTTTTATTTGGCCCTTAAGATGTGTTTTGAATGTGTGAACATGAATCAGGCATGTACTACTGGTTCCTCACATTCTCTACCATTCCCTTTTTCTAAAACTCTGTCACTCTAGTCATTTATGTAATTTTCCTAGCCCTTTTAAGCACTTGTTTTTGATCTCTGATTTAAACTATAGACAGGAAGGACTACATAGCTCAGCATTAAAACACTCTTTTAAGGCTTCTCTCTTAACTCTAGAATCCAGCAGAATTTTTGCCAACAAAGGTTAGATATAATCTAATTTGATACACATCTGTTAAGAAATTTAAGAAGGAACTTTCCTTTAAAAACAATTCAGTAGAACAGAGTTGGAGGACTCACACTTCCTGATTTCAAAATTTACTATAAAGCTACAGTAATTAAAACAATGTAATACTGGCATAAAGACAGACATATAAACCAATGGAATCAAATAGGGAGTCCAGAAATAAACATTCACATATATGGTGAAGTGATTTCTTGACAAAGGTTTAAAGGCCATTCATTGAGGAAAGGACAATCTTGTCAACAAATGGTGCTGGGAAAACTGAATATCCACATGCAAAAGAATGAAATTGGACCCTTACCTAACACCATTTATAAAAAATAATTTAAAATGGATTAGAGCTAAAACTATAAAACTCTTAGAAGAAAATATAGGGGTAAAGCTTCATGACATTGAATTTGGCAGTGATTGCCTGGATATGATACCAAAGGCACAAGCAACAACAAAAAAATAAACAAATTGATAAAATAAGCTTTATCAAAATGAAAAACTGTGTCTACCAAATGACACTATCAACTAAGTGAAAATGCAGTCCACAAAATGGAAGAAAATAATTACAAATAACGTATCTGACAGGGATTAATATCCAAAATATATAAAGAATTCCTACAACTCAACAGAAGAACAAACTCAATTCAAAATTGGGCAAAGGGTCTACGGCCATGCTACCCTGAACAAGCCCGATCCCGTCTGATCTTGGAAGCTAAGCAGGATCTGGCCTGGTTAGTACTTGGATGGAAGATCACCTAGGAAGACCAGGTGCTGTAGGCATAAAAAATATAAAAATAAAAAAATAAAGAATCGTAAGCTGACAAGTTCCTTGCAATCTGTGAGGTCAACCAAGGGTTGCCTTGCCTAAAAAAAAAAATTGGGCAAAGGACTTGACATTTCTCCAAAGAAGAAATACAAATGGCTAATACGCACGTGAAAAGATGTTCAACAATTAGTAATCAGGCAAATGCAAATCAAAACCACAATGAGATACCACTGTACACCCATTAGAATAGCTATTAACACACACACACACACACACACACACACACACACACACACACACACCAGGATATGGAAACTTTAGAACACTTGTACACTATTGATAGGAATGTCAAATAGTGTAACTGCTGTGGAAAACAGTATGGCAGTTCCTCAAAAAAATTAAACCTAGAATTACTGTGTAATTCAACAATTCCAATTCTGGGTATATACCCAAAAGAATTGAAAGCAGGGACTCAAAACAGGTATTTGTACACCCATGTCTATTGCAGCATTATTCACAATAGCCAAAAACATGGAAACAACCCAACTGTCCATCAGTGGATGAATGGATAGATAAAAAAGCCCCTGGGTCTGGGCTATATGGCTCGAGCATCTGGCAAGGGAGGGAGGAAAGCATGAGTTCTGTGCTAGGTAAAAAGACTAAAGATTACATTGTAAGAAAAGAAAAACAGAAGCCATGTTTCGAAGACCTGTATTACAGGTGTTTCATCAATTTGTAAGACATGAGTCTGAAATAGTGAGCAGCTTGGTTCTCAAAAGATTTCTGAATTGTGTGCAGCTACTTATACAAGTGGGTCAGGACCCTGTCATGAGACAGGTGGAAAGGAGAAACCCAGTCACAATATTTTCTCTAGTGACAAATGAGATAGGGAAATCCGGAGAAAATGAAGCTTACCAAATGGGCGATGTCAGTCAAAAGACAACGTGACACAGAATTTCAGTATTCCAACCAGGCCTCAGAGATGTGGCATATCAGTATGTGAAAAAGGGGCCTCGAATTTATGTGAAAGGGAAAGTAGACTATGGCGAATACACAGACAAAAATAACATGAGGCAACAAGCAACAACAATCATAGCTGATAACATTATATTTCTGAGAGACCAGATGAAGGAGAAGGCATAAAGTGGGCAATTCTTTTTTGACCAGTGTTTGGTGCCGTCGCATTTCCAAATCATGTATAGTCTTTGTAGTTTCTACAGACAAGAATTAAAATATTCTTCTATATATATTAAAAAAATATTGTATGTACATCCAATGGAATATTATTCAGCTTTAAAAAGAAATGAAATAAATACTGATACATGCTACAACATGGATGAACTTTGAGGACATCATGCTGAGTTAAATAACCCAGTTACAAGGACAAATATTGCATGATTCCACTTAAATGAGTTACCTAGAGTAGTCAAATTCATAAAGACACAAAGTAGAACAGTTGTTACCAAGGGTTGGGTGAGAGAGAGGAATGGGAGTTACCATAAAGCAATCACATTACTGCTGCTTCAGTATCAGTGTATGAATCATTACACCTATAAATAAATATGAACTTCTTTTTTACATCTTTTCATTTTTGATGTCTAGTGTTAGTAACGTGTATAACATGTAGTGTTTTGTATCATATAAGACCATATCGACATAGATATTGACAGACAATTCATCTTGTAAACAGATGACTTAAACTTACAGTATCAATAAATATAGTACTGTAAATATATTTTCTCTTATATTTTCTTAACATTTTCTCTAGCTTTATTGTAAAAATATAGAATATAATACATACAATATACAGAATATATGTTAACCAACTGTTTATGTTATTGGTATGGTTTCCAGTCAACAGTAGGCTATTAGTAGTTCAATTTTGGGGGAGTCAAAAGTTAGAGGTGAAATTTTGACTACACGGGGGATCAGTGCCCCTAACCCCTGTGTCATTTAAGGGTCAACTGTACTTTTTCATTATTTTTTAAATTGCTTTTGATTTACTTATTATCACATGAAAATTAGTTTGATACCAATTTGGTATACTTCCAACATATTAGGAGTGAAAATTCAGATTCTTTAAACCACTGATTAAGGTGATTTAGCAACTTTTTTTATCAAGAGATCAACACTTTACATATAAACAGTATTACAGGATACATGTCTAATAAGTTCTTATAATACCACTTCTTTCTGTTGTTTAAGACAAATGCAATTTCTGGAAAGAAAGCATTTTCATTTGCCCCTTTGAAAAAAATGTGTAACAGACTATTTTATTTATTACTTGCTCTAAGTGAAGACGAAGCCCTAGCGGAAGGAAGGATATTGGAAGTATTCACCGGCTAGAGCTCTAAGCATGTCTTAAAGGAGTTTGATAGTTCAGCTCTCTATTAGTATAATAGTATCACTAGTTAAAATAATTTTCATTTCTATTTTGCTTATTTTGATCACTTTGCAAATGAAAGCCTACCTATTTCATTTTTACATAGAGCAGTTTATGCATTAGGCAAAACTGAAGTCAAACCTCTTAACCTTGAAAAGAATTTTCTTTTAATTTTAAAAAAAATTTAAGTTATTTTAAAAACAATACTATTGCTTTCATATGCATACATGTTAAAATATAATTTGATATATATGCAACAGTACAACAAAAACCCCGCTGTACTATATTTTATTTCTACAACAAAACCGATAAAAAAAATTTGAAAAACATTTGAAAATCAGTTTTAAGTATTAATTTTAAAGAATTTTGTAGTTCAGCCAATTTGTAAAGGTTAAGTACTTCTAAAACTAAATCTAACTTTCTTTAAAAAAATCAAAAAAGCTATTCCTTGTATTTTTTTCTTCAGATTTTTTATAGCATTATAAGAAAAATGGAGAAAATCTTGAATACTTCCCAAAAGGTGATAGCCCAATGGCCAATAATCACTTATAATTTCCACATGTAAAACAGACAAAAATTAAAACATAATCCTAATTAAAAAAGGAAGAAAAATAATTAACTAGATGTCTTCTTCAAACTGTAGAAAGTTAAAGAGGAAATTACCCACAGAAAAGACCTTCAAAGAATAACAAAACAAATAAATAACAAAAACATGGTTATAATTTGCAGTTCTTTGATTACAACTAAACATTTTTTTCTGTATCTTTATTGACAGTCTTGTAAGTGACCTGTTCGTGTGTCTTGTCCATTTATGTATTGCAGTGTCAAACGTGTGATTATTTGTTAGTATTTTAGATTTACAGCTAATTAAATACACAAGTAATACATCATTGCCGTGTTATGAAAATAAAGCTCAAGCTGAAGTCTCTCCTAGATCATCACTCTTAATCCTAGGCCTTACTTAATTCTAGGTCTCCCCAGAGGTAACCATTATTATTATTAGTTTGGTGTTTAGACCTGTAAGCCTTTTTCTGTATGTGTGTCCACGTGTGCGTGTATGCATATGTGTAAGTGTGTAACATTTTTGTGTGTGTTATAATAAAAATGTATTACACTATTGTTCTGCAGCTTGCTTTTTTCACTATCTTTGAACTTTTTTACGTCAATACAAATGCATTCTATTTAATTGCTGCAGTGTTCCACAGTATAACTATATCAATAGTTTATTTAACTAGTCCTCTATTGATGGACATTTGAATTGCTTTAAGTTGTTTGCAGTTACAAACAATGCTTCAGTCAACATCTTTTTATATATACAAGTCTACATACACTAATGTAAATAGCAAGAAGAATTTCTAGGCTGCAGAAAGAGAATGTACTTTGAAAAAAAATGGATACTACCTTGTTTCCTTCTAAGGTAGTTCCAACATAAACTCCTAACAGCAGTATATAAAAGTACCTGTTTCCCTGCATCCTCATCAACAATTAGTATTATCAAACTTTTAAAGTTTTTTCCTATTTGATGAAGTTTTAAAATGTTACTTGGAGTTTTAATTAGCATTTATCTCCTTACTACTGAAATTGAACATTTTTTAATGTTTTTTGGCTGTCTTTCTGCTTTAAATAGTTCATATCCTTTGCCCACTTATTAGTCTATTTTGTTTCTATATTGATTTATAGTCTTTATAAGTCTTGTTTAGCTATCTTTGCTTATATACATTGCATGTATTTTCTCTATATTTGAACTCTTTATGTGACAAAACAATCCTTTGTCATCTCTGTTGAATATATTTTTCCACATCTAGTTGTCTTTTACTTGTTCCTTCTTTTTTCTATTCTGATGGGCATTATTTTTTTCTTCAAATATTTGGCAGATTGACCAGTGGAGCCATCTAGATTTAAATTTTTCTTTGTTAGAAAGTTTTTAATTATAGTTTCAATTTCTTTATGTAACTAATCATATTTTCTATATATTTTTGTGCTTGTTTTGGTAAATTTTATTTTTCTAGGAATCTGTTCATCTAAATTTTCAAATTTATTGGCAAAAACATAGTGATCTCCATTTATCTCTTTAGGTTTGTAGGATTTGTAGTGATATATCATTTTCCATTTCTGATATTGTTAATATATATTGCTGCTTTTTTCCCCTTATTTTAATTAGTCACTCTTGCCAGGGATATCAGTTTAAAAGTATTTTCAAAGAACCAACTTTTGGTTTTCTTAATCCTCTCCAATGTATATAGATTTTACGTCATTCTTGAAGAGTGCCTTCACTGGGTATAGAATTCTGGCTTGGTAACAATTTTTCTTTTAGCCCTTTGAAAATAGCATCCCATTATTTTATGGCTTTCATTTTTCTCTGTGTCAGCTTTCAGTCTTACTGTTGCTTCTTTGAAGATAATTGTCTTTTCTGTGGCTAATTTTAATATTTTCTCTTTGCCCTTGATTTTCTACAGTTTGAATAAGAGGTCTTGCTGTAATTTTCTGCATTTTTAAAATTAGGATTATGAGTTTTCTTCTTATCCCTGTTTTATATATGGAAATTGTAAGTGATTACCTAATGGAATCTGTCTTTTCTGTGGTAGTTTTTTAAAATTTATTTGTGTTGGGAAGACCTTGATGCTCTAAGCTCCCAGATATTGAAAAATTTTGTTCTGGGTTTTCTATGGAAATAAGTTTAGTATACAATGAGAAGTGGAGATCTAAATGATTTTTAGTCTATCTCTAAATTAGTTATCAATTACTATAGCAAATCTATTATTATAGCAAAATATGTTAAATAATATTTTAATTTAACCATACGTTTTCAATCCCTTTTTTTCTATGTTAAAATCTTACACATAATAGTGGTTTCTTTTGGATAGCTCTTTGATGTCAGTAGCTGCTTCTGTTTAAGCCAGATTTTATTTAATCTGTATTCCTCACCAATTTTCCAGGACAGCACCCATGTTTTTCATGTAAGGTGTCTGGTACAGATGTTAAACGTTGTTCTGTTGGTGCTTGTGGGAAATTTTATCATGAAGCCTGCATCCGCAAATTCCCCACTGCCATCTTTGAATCAAAAGGATTCCGCTGTCCCCAGCACTGCTGCTCTGCCTGCTCTATGGAGAAAGATATCCACAAAGCAAGTAAAGGTAAAACAGCTAAGGAAGGAGACAAAGACTTTTTTTTTTTTTTTTTAAGTTCAGTAGCAAATAAGAAGCATATTATTTTAAAGAACATTGGGCATTCTCTGTTTATCTGTGGATATAAGAGCTCAGCTACAATCGATAGCATAGTAAGTAGAGATTAAGTTCTGATTTGACCATGAGAAGAAAATTCCATATGTTCAATATTACCCTTGAAAATTCCTTAAACAGGTGCCATTCTGGAGACCACCGTCTCTCCAGCATTGAAGCAGACAAAGTTTTCTTTATCTCTAGATGTGTGTTGCATTTAAGAGACATAAAGCTTAGGAATGACAAAGCCAAACTAGAAAAATATCTTCATCTTACCATAACCAGCATCATATGGGAACCCAAAAGAGCAAATCCAAAAATCTCATTTTATTTATTCAACTGATACTTTATTATATAGCTTCCTTTTTGACTTATCTTTAAACAGGTCGCATGATGAGATGTTTGAGATGTCCAGTAGCCTATCACTCTGGGGATGCTTGTATTGCTGCCGGAAGCATATTTGTGTCTTCCTACGTTCTCATCTGTAGTAATCATTCCAAACGGAGCAGTAATTCGTCCTCTGCTGTTAATGTAGGCTTTTGTTTCGTTTGTGCAAGAGGTGAGTGTCAGTCCTTTCTATTTTTTTCTGAGTTCATTGGCATATTTCCCCATTAAAATAGACTTTCAGTAATATCCCTGAGAGAATTAACACTTTCAGTAACTAGTCCCTTTTATAACATTAGACGTTCAAATTATCAGAATATTCTTTCATAAATTAAGCTAAAAATCTACATTTTTTAATAACTTAGAATTAAAGATAAGTTCTTAGCATTTCTATTTGGAGCATCAAAAGATTAACCTATTTCCTTCTGCAAACAAGTCTTTTATTTGAATCAAACTCTTTCCATGTCATATTCTTTAATCCAGAGCTTGCAGCTGCTTGAGATTTCACCTGGAAGGCAAGACGAGCACATTTATTATTTCATCGTTTATGTTGTATTTTATCATGTTTTGGTCTGGCATTGAGGAATGCCAGATGGGATATAGCCAAGGCAACATATGTGGTGGTGTTAGTTAAAAGCTAGCAATGCAGGCTTTCTTACTCGCCAGTTGTTGATATTTAAATATGCCAAGAGATTGATCAACTAAAAACAATACTATGTCCCTGAGGGGGTCAGTAAACTTGAGTTCATGATAAATACAAAATAGAACTTTTTTAGATGAATATGATAAAGTATCCATCTTTATAGAGTATCTCAGCTGTATTATAATAAAACCATTTTTAGTATTTAGTAAGCATTTTAGAAACCAACTAATATCCCAAATGCAGTTTGGGTTTTCTTTTTTATTCTAAGTGCTAGGTTTTCTGAACTTCCCTTAATGTGAAATATTTGAAGGGACTCTAGCATATCAGGCCTGTTAGATTACATTTATACAATCCTAATGGTGAGATTTTGGGTTTGTTTTTGCTTTATTTTTGCTTTAGGAGATAGTTTAATTTGGTAAATGTGTACTATAAAGTATTTTTTAATAGAATTTAGGTAGTATGATAGAACTTGAGTTGTTTTGCTTTTGTATCTTTTATTTTAAAAAAGATAACTAGAGGTGGTAGAGAGTAAAAGATTAAATAAAGATAGTCTTTTCTGTAGCAGTCGGCTGGGTCCCTTGTATATACTGCTTTCAGTATGCCAGAATTTTGTAAGCACGTGGGGTTGTCTGCCATTAGAGGGGAAGCATTGTGTCTTTCTTTAACAGAACAATTATAAAACTGTATTCTACTGTGAAACGTGGCTGGTACATGGAGAAGTAGGTCTGAAATGTTTTGTCACATTGTAACAGGTTACTGAAAGGATTAAAATAGTTACCACTAGCGTCTTCTCCATCTCATCTCTAAGAAAGTAATGATAGGATGGAAATACTGAATTATCAATTAAGTGGCTAGCTTTAGAGACTTAAACAGATGAGTGTCAGTAATAACATAAAATCTCTATCACTTTGTAAATATTTTATTCTACCATTCTGAACACTTTTACTAGGTGTGTGTGTTTGTGTGTGCATGCACACATGAATAACTGAGCCAACATTTTAAATATCAGGTTTATAACTGTTATGTTGACTGACTTTGGAGTACATTGGAATCAAGTACCATTAGTATATTAACCAATATTTTCTTTTGCTGTATTTCACTCAGTAATTGAGAGACCTTTAAAACAGTTATTTTCAGTTTAATATAGATAAAAAATGGCCCATTGTCAAGGAACATAGTTTTATAGAAACTAGCCATTTTGTTGTTTGTTTTTATATGTATTGATTAAATGCTTGAGAGAATGGAAATAAGGGGAAAACTTTTTCTACAACAAGATCTATATTTGCATCTTATCAGTTTGGCAGTTCTAAAGATTTACTGTATTTAAATGCCTCTGTAAGCAAGATTATTTAATATCCAAATTATTTTCACTGTGAAACTTTGTCCACAGTGAAACTTTCATTTTCCTTTCTAGCATTTTACAGAAATTTATTCTCAATAGATTAGATGTTGGGATTTGGGAAGGCTTAAGTCAAAAGTTTTTTTAGAAGTAAATAATATGTGTTCTTTTATCAGTATTTATAGCGGTCTCTTTTTTTAGAGACCTAATTGTAATAAATCCACACTTTATAAAAAAGGGATCATTTAATCATTAATGTTTTGGTATTAGAAAACTTAGCTTGTTTTGTTTTTGTTTCTTGCCTCATACAGTTTTCCCTCCTCATAGAGGATTTTTCTCAGTTCTAGGTTCTTTAAAATCAATAAGCTGATTCTTAAGGACTGAAATATTTAGTATTTTTAGAAATATTTCAAGGTTTAGAGGAACATTGTTCCTCCTCTGCCCCCCCATAGTGCCATAGGAATGTTCAGTCATATTTCAGTGTAGTATATATTCTTTAGTATTTCCTTTAATCGGGAGAGTGATGTAAAATAAAAGTTACTTAACATTCTGTGCCTTTCTCTGTAATGATAATTTTAAATGGAGATGTTAAATTAAGGTTTGCTTTTCATTTTAATAATAATAATAGCGATTTATTTTTCATCTGTAAATCAAACTCTTAGACACTATCTGAATAAATTGCCACAATTACCCCAAAAAGTCATTTCCCTGTTTTATATGGATGAGAACACTGAAGCCCAGATTTAAAAATTTACCTGGAGGTTACACAGGTTGTTAAATAGAGGGACCAGCATTTGTACCTGATCTTTCTTATTGCAAAACCTATGTTTTTTATACTATACTACTTCTCTTTTATGTGTATGAAATTCATTTGACATTATATAACTTTTATTCGAAGATTCTTATGTTATTACCAATTAACAATTTCAAGTTCCAGTCTATCATCTGGATCAGAGAGATTTCTTGAATCTTAGTGTGGGGTAGCAACAAGTGAAGGTAATATCCACAGAAAAAAGTAAATGCTAACCCCTTTAAAAACTAAAACTCTTCCCTCTTCTCAAAATGATCTCTGAAACTTCTATCAAGATTTGTATTGTAATACCCTAGATTATTATAAACTTAACAGTAACCAAATAGAGAAATTTTCCCTGGTCTCACAGTTCCCTAAGGTTTATGAGTGGCCTGTAGCTATTTTATGAACTTAACTAGGAGAAGTGGGATGGGAGTGAGACAAGTGGGTGTCACAGGTGGATTAGAGCAGATCTTATGTTTTCTTCCAAATATGATGGCTGTATTGGTAGATCAAAAGGACTTTTTTTACCTTAAAGTTGGTAATCAGTTTATATGATAGCAAAAAATAAAGTTTTAATGGTTTGCATTTCCTCAGTAAAGTTTAACAAATTTTGGCCCCTCCTTTAAAATCATGTATCGTCTTGGTAGAGAAAAGCTTCATTATGTGGCAGAGAAAGCTAGAATCTATTTGAGTATATCTCAAGATATGAATAGAGGAGAGACTCAATTCTGCCTTTATGTACTACTTGATACATTGAGGGTAGATCAGGGTCTCTACTATGTTATATAAATAATTCTTATTTCTAGCAATTAAGTGATACATTATTTTGTTCTCTGGATTGTCATCATAATTCTTCTAAATATTAAAGACTATAGCTTTGTTTTCCATAGGTAGTTTTCAGTGTGATGTCAAATGCAGTTTACATCTTCAAATTAATTTAGAGTTTTCTTCGGGTATACAGGTTTCTATATAGGGATTAAGGCATTAAGTAGCTTAAATTCCCTATAATAACTATAGAAAATACTTTTCTGTCAGATCTTTTTCTTCTTACTCTTCCCCCCAACCCCCAACTTTATTCACAGCTACATAATAGGTGTTGGTTTATTTTTTTTTTCCTCATGGAATCATGGGTAGTTTCATTGCAGCTCATCTCTTTCTGTTTGTTTCGTATAGGGCTGATAGTTCAGGACCATTCAGACCCCATGTTCAGTTCATATGCCTATAAGTCCCACTACCTACTGAATGAATCAAATCGTGCAGAGTTGATGAAATTACCTATGATTCCTTCTTCGTCAGCTTCCAAAAAGAAATGTGAGAAAGGTAATAATCAAAATAGTTTATCTCTTGCTTTTATTTTTGCATTTCCTATTTTTTTCTTTTTAAATGAAGGGGGGAAATGTATGCCTGTCAAGCACCATCTGTTGCTTTTGGTAAATTCTGCCTTGGTGGTTGTGACTATGTCTTTATATGGCTGTAAAATTTTTAAAAAGGGCTTAAAATAATTCCATTTATTACAAAATTTTGCTTACTCTTCTTGAATACGTTTTCAACATTCCTTATACCTATGGGTTATTAAAATTGAAAGACTAGGATTTTGCTTAATATAGAGGAATATTCTAAGGGCTCTTTCTCTTTTGCCTGATGTAGAACTACCATTCACGTTAGAATAGAATGGACATAACTTGTTAATAACTTTCAACTAAATAACAAAATAGGTTATTAAATAAAGGGAAACCAAGATATCGATACTTAAAGATTTGATTTTAGAATACATTCTATCATTTTATTTTAAATGTTTTTGTTAAGATACTATGAAAACTAGTTGCCCTTCTCTTAGGAGGCATTTGTGGGCAGCTGAGGAGGATACCCCAAATACTGGATATTGCAAGGCAGCCCAGCTGAACTGAAGAATTGCTTATGGATAATTTAACCACAGAGAACCAGGGACTAAACATATATTTATATTCTCCTATGGAAGAAAATCTTTTATTTAGCTTTATATAGTCTACTTGTAATAAAGGAAAAAATGGTTTAACAATAATGTGGTATTTGGGGAGTTGCTATCTCAGCGGGTGAAATAACCTGGAAGGTGAAGGCCTTTTTCTGTATACATTCCCATTATGATCTGGGGGCCAAGTTCAGATTCTTTAAAGAAAATTCATACCTAATATACTAGGTATATTTGAAATGGGCTTCTTTTTTTTTTTTTTTTTCTTTGGTACTGAGAGATATCTCCTGGAGGCGATATTTTTTTTTTTTTTTTTTTTTTTTTTTTTTCCATTCTCTGTGTTGCCTGCTTGATGTATCTTTGCTCTTTGTCAAAATTCTTAAGTGGCAACCCAAAGTGTAAGCAAGCTGATTAGAACCTATGGAGAAGGACATTGGGTTTTT
This sequence comes from Pteropus alecto, assembly GCF_000325575.1. Lineage (NCBI taxonomy): Eukaryota > Metazoa > Chordata > Mammalia > Chiroptera > Pteropodidae > Pteropus > Pteropus alecto. Next base: position 4,491,011 of record NW_006439192.1, read on the forward strand.
GTTTTCCATTGAAGTCACAGTATGTCACCTTACTGGTGACACCACCTACTTCCAAAACAAAGATGAACTGAGGTCTGACTATAACTCCATAATGCAGTAAAATTAGACTACCCAAGGCATTTTATTATTCTTTTGCTGGCATCTTGATAAAATTAGATCAATCCAATTGTTGCTTACTTTGTTTTCAGTACTCAGTATTGATCTTGACATAAATTGAAATTATTTTGAGCCCTCTGTTTGCTTAGCTTGAACCATATCTTCTCTTGCATCCTAAAGCAGTTTTCTTGCATAGCACCAAGGTGGATTGTTCATATTTTTTATTTTTCTATTTCTCTTGTGTATTTTTTGTCAAAAAATCATGATGATTTTCACTGATGATTCTGGGTCTGTATTTCCTCTGAAATAAGACTTAAAATTAAGGACTAGTCCATAACGTTAAAATGACGAGCTTGTCTTTCCTATATCAACTCTAATAATCACATGTCCCCTAAGCTGTTTGCAAAGACTGCTCTCCCTACTGGTCATTCTTTTCTGTTAAAAAAATGAATTATCTCATTTTAGTTTAAACCTTTGGAAGAATTCCCTACCTAGGTTAAGAGCACTCAGGCAGCTAATCTCTAGGTTGGAGAATTGGAACCATTAATCCATATTGAGATCTGTAGACAAAAGAAAAAATCCCAATGATTGAAGCAAAAGTTTTTAAGCAGAGGAAATATAGTAAATTTAATTCATCACTGATTGTATATGGATTTTCTTTTCGTTTTTATGTTAATCAGAAGTTTGAAAGTCTACAGGAAGACAAGATTTTTGGGAATATTGATAGCAAACCCTCAAATGGTTGGAGCATGTGATTTGATAATGTTATCTAGAGGGCTCCTAACCTTTGCTTACGAGACTTGAAATCTCAGTGCGCTCATGGGTTATAGACGTGATTTTCCATGGGAAGATGAATTTATTTTTTTCAGTGACTGTCTTTATTATATTTCATCTCCAGTGGTTAACATCCTTCTCTGTCACTTGTTGAAATACCTATTAGAAATACCTAATCTACCCCCAAAATCTTTCATTTCTTTACATTAAATAATATTGTTTTGTTTCGTTTGCTGCACCTGTTTTGGTCTTAATCCATAGGTCATTTTATGTATTTAAAAAGAGAGGATTTTGCTGTAGGGAAGTTAGAGGGATCTCCTTGCGTGTGGTACTTCTTTCTACACTGGTATTTACTTAGCTGTATGCTATAAAGCAGTGGTTCTCAATATGAAGTCAGAAAAGACTCATGTAAACAAAATTTTTGAATTATGTTTTATATTTCAGAAAATCTAGCAAACACACATTTATGCAAACTAAAGCTGCATGAGTTTCTTTATATTTGGCTATGATTTTAACAATTCAGTGTGATAATACTAGTTTTGTTATTGGATTCAGAAGCTCTGATTGGCAGTTATATATTTCTTTGATTAATTAGAACAGGAAAATGATACTTTTAAAATGCAGAAGTTTTGGTTTTGGGTTTTTGTTTTTTGGGGGGATTTTTTGTTTCTTTGTTTTTGTTTTTGTTTTGGGTTGACAAAATATTTGAAAACACATGGGTCCATGAGGAAAGGCAAGGGGATCCTTGGTGATGAAAATGTTGCAAACCACTGCTGTATAGCCTGTTTGACTTTATCTTCACTGAAAAGGTAATGATAATGTAATCAACTTGAATAAGTATTATCCTTTTACTTTTTAGTATGCTTTTATGGGAAGAAAAAAGTACTGATCAACCTGTTGGCTATTTTCATTCTTGCTAATTTTATTATAGAGGGATTTAGTTAACTGTGGCACTGGATTAAAATACAAAGATGACCATTGCTTTCTTTCTTAGCTCTCAAAGAGAAAAGAAAGTAAGTTGCTACATATTTCTTTGAAAATCTGCTCTCAAATCTACTCCGCCTAAAGATTTTGTGGATCTGATTTGTCATATGTTAAGAATTTTAGCTGCCTATTAAACTGATACCTCAATAGCCCACATTTTAGAGAAGTAAAGAGTATAGTAATGTTTCTCTTACTACTCAAAAGCCCTGAATTTCTCTGGCCACTAAAGCCCTGAAAAGGGAATAACTGAATCTGTTCACTTGCTTTCTATTTTAATCCATCACCATAGGTATGACTCAGTCCCTTTGTTATTTTTCTCCGATTTGAATCAAATTTAATGCACTTAAAAGATAACTTTCTCCTTTTTCTTTCTTTCCTCTTTTCTCAGTTATTAAGACTGTTTATTTGTTTCAAGGTGGAAGATTGCTCTGCTGTGAATCGTGCCCAGCTTCCTTCCACCCGGAATGCCTGAGCATAGAAATGCCAGAAGGCTGCTGGAATTGTAATGACTGTAAAGCTGGCAAGAAACTACATTACAAGCAGATTGTTTGGGTCAAATTGGGAAATTACAGGCAAGTTTTTCCAAGGGCAAAGAGGAAGTATTCAACCATTGTAAGACACAGGTTCATAAACTATATACAAAGTGGCTAGGAGATTGGTAGAACAGCACTAAGCTGTTTCCTTAAAAAAGAGAGAGAAAAGAAACATATTTTGAGTTTGCATTTTCAGAGAATTGGGAAGGTTAATTGTTGGATTTTTTTTTTTTTTATTTGTTAGTTGACTTTTTAAGTTCTGAAAGTTGTTTTATACTAGTGACTATGTACTACTAAATTATGGAATAAAAGGTCTTATGTGGATAGTGGGGAAGATGTTTCCTTTGTGTCCTAATTAGATTTATATTGATTTCTGATTTCTAATAAAATCACAGTTTATTTCATGGCCAAAGTGGCTCTCTCTTTGCCCCTAACTCTGGTCCATTTTAGTTCAAGCTAGAAGCTATAAACTGTGTGCAAAAAGAGAGCTTTTTAGGATGAAGAGAGATTATTTCATTAAGAGCCTTTAGTTCTTAAGGGAATGAAGTAAGAAGTATGTGTGATTGCCATTATTATAATAAAACTTTCTCTTTTTAAGAAGCCATTTTTAACAATCCTTCACTGAACAGGAATAGCAATACATTTTTTAAACTGTTCTACATTTTGAGGCATACATTTATCATGTTACTAAGAAAATAAATACTATTCAAAAGAGCACAATAGAGTTCTGCTTTTCAACTAGAATCCTAAGTATACTATATTTCTATAGAATTTTAAACATTGTATTTTTTTTAGCAAGGACTATTTTGTTTTCTGTGTTTTGAATATGCTGCTTGTTTACTTCATTGTTAGCTGAGATAGTGGCATTGAGGTTGAGAAGCCACCCTCCCACACTATATTTTTCAACATGACAGGAAATCTCCAAGTCCTAAAAAAAATTGACCATTTGAATACATAAACAATTTTATACTGTATATCAAACAATATCATAAAGTTTTAAAAGGCAAATGTCAAACCTAGGGAAAGTGTTTGCTCTCCTACTTTTAATAAGAAAAGATAAATACCTTACCTAGAAAAGGAACAAAGAAAAGAGCCAGTTTGCAAAAGAATAGCAAATAGAAAATAAACATGTAAAAAATGCCCTGCCTCACTAAAAATTAATGTACATTAAAACCAAAGAGTTTTTCTTTTCTAATTAACAGATTGGCAAAGATGTAAAACTGATGATTTTGTGGCTAGGGAGGGCGTAGGGAAACTGGTCTTCCTTGTAAGGCTGTTTGGCATCACATATTAAAATTGTAACCAGGTATACCCCCTTGACCCAGTACATCTCTTTCAAGGAATTTAAGGAAATACTGGACAAGAAGGCAAAACTGTATTTATAGGGGTGTTCATTGCTATATTATTTCTAATTGCAAATATGTAAAATAACTCAAATGCTCAGTCAGTAGGAGATTTGTCAAATAAATTATATCCGTATTGTAGAATACCTCAAAGCCAATAAAAGAATAATGCAGGTCTGTATAGTAACGTGGAAAGATTTGAATTTAGGAAGCATATTAAACAGTACATATGTTGTCTTTTATGTGTTTATATAATTTTTTAAAATTATAGATGTATATAATATGTTTTTAATACCTGGAAAGAAATAGATCTAATGTTAATAGTCTGAGGCATGAGATACAAAGGGAGGCATTTTCAGTTTTTCTGTTTTACATTTCTGCATTGTTTTAATTTTCAAAGAAACAGACACTGCTTTTTAATTTAAAATATATATCTTTGAGGGTGGAGAGGGATATGAGTTTGACAATTAATGGGTAAGACAGTCCTTGGATAAGAAATATTTAAAACAGTAGAAGAAGTTTTCAAATCTTCAAACAAATTTTAGAACATTTTCTTTTTTTTTCTTTTTGGCTTTTTTTTGTACCATAGTTGACATAACATTAGTTTCATGTGTACACATAATTCAATATTTGTGTATATTGCAAAATGATCACAGTTAGTCTAGTTTAAACAATTTTCATTTCTCGTAATAAGAACTTTTAAGATCTACTCTCAGAAACTTTTAAATATATAATATTAATTATAGTCATTATGTTGTATATTACATTGCCTTTTTTATAAGTTATGAATATAAAAATATATTTTTCTTAATTTTAATCATATTGCATTTTAATGAAGCACAAAGCAGTTCTCTATTTCACAACCCAATGAGATTTTATATGCAGGTCTGATGCTTCTTGTAAGTTTTGCAAAGACTTCCATCCATGAACTAATTCTTAATGTATTTTTTTCCAGTCAGGCCCAGCTGGGCCACATGAAGCTGTTTCTTTTTAATAACTAATTCCAATGTGGAGCTTCCTGGGGGAAATATGAGGACCTGGAAAATCCCCTGGCAGAAAGTGTGCCTCTTCCTAACTCAGTGAATGCAGTTATCATGTACATACTTCAGTACCTTAAAATGATTTAGAAATAACCATTTCCTAGCCTACTTTGAGAGGAAACCAAATACTGATTACACAAAATAGTGTTGTTTTGTTTTGTTTTGTTTGAACACAGACTCTTACCCACGTTTTGGACAGAGGTACCTTTTAGATGAACAATATTCAAGTTCTGTACTATAACTCTGGAGTGTGACCTTGCTATCATTTATCTTCCAAATAATATAATTATTCATTAAATAAATGATTTTATTAGGCATCTGTAAAATGAGTGAACAATTTTAAGTTTTTATGTATTTACTGTTCATATTGATGATTTTACATACTACGAAAGATTTCCCTTCAATTCCTGACTTGCCCAATTGCTGGAAACTGTCAAATGTGCCTCTCAGATGGTTTTATTTAGTGATTGCTGTGGTGTTCGGTCACCATTGCATGAAACAGTCATGTTTCATTCTATCCCACAGCCCATGTTTATAATGATCTAAGATGAATTAGATTCTGAAATACACTCTGATGTAAACCTAGTACAGTTGACCAAAAAGTATTTACCCTGGTTGATTAGAGAGTCAGAAAATGCTTATTTGAATGAGAGTGGTCATTCTTCACTGTAGCATCAGTTTATTCTTAAATGATTACCTTGTCTACAAGAAATAAGCTTTTACACATTGAAAAACAATGTTGATTTTAAGAAAGCCAAGTTTGGAGAGAAACATGACTTTTCTAGAATTTAAACTGGATTTGGAATAGTATTAGCAAATTCTAATTCTTAAGTTGGGTAGCAGGTTCATTGTTATTTTATTATTATGCTTTATAGCTTACATTTTCATGATATATATTCTTTTACAAATTACAAATAGTAATTTTAAAGAAAGAAACTAGATTGGGTGTTTAGGGCCTAGTTTGTTTAGCGTTATGTTCACAGTTTCATTAAGTATGTTAATCAATATGTTTTTAAATGATATTTGGGTTGGGCAGGATAAAAGATAAGATATATTGTGTCCTTAGAATCTGAATGAAAATTGCAAAGTACAAAACCTTTTTTTCCCTGCTGCCAGCCATGTAAAAAGTGGTATGATTTTCATCCTTTTGGTCTAAAATTGCTTTTGTTTTCAGATGGTGGCCAGCAGAGATCTGCAACCCCAGGTCTGTGCCACTGAACATCCAAAGTCTTAAGCATGACTTGGGGGACTTCCCTGTGTTCTTCTTTGGTTCTCATGACTACTATTGGGTACACCAGGGCAGAGTGTTCCCTTATGTTGAAGGAGACAAAAGCTTTGCTGAGGGACAGACTAGTATTAACAAGACCTTCAAAAAAGGTAAGTTGTATCATGTTTACAGTGGCTCAGAACTAAGACTCCAGTGTTGATTTCTCAGCATCTCCTAACGTGCATATGACATGTGTCTGATATTAGAGAATTTTCACCAGGTGTTATGACCCAGTGTCCACAAATTTCTAATCCCATTAGAACCATATCAAAATCCAGTCATTAGAAAAATACATTTCAGTATAGTAGGCTCTGCTGTGTATGTGAAAGGAGTTTCTTCAGTGATCTTTCTGCAAATAGATTTTTCTGGGAATAGTCTTAATCAAGTGAAGCTCCTTAACCACAGAAGAGTAGTAAAAGCTTTCCACGAAGAGCCTTACAATTGTTTTTGCAACAAGTTACCAGAAAGTTTGGCTTTCTGGGTAAGAGTAAAATGAATGTGAATCTAGTACAAGGTAAAGTTTCTCTTGGGTTCACTTGGAAACCTCTAATCATTGAAGTAGGACCTCTTCTCTGAGGCAGCAGTTTGCACAGAGCAGTGTTCAGCCATAAATGAGTCATATCCTATTTCAATGTTACCCTACCCTAGTGGTAAATGGTTATTTCCAGAATATAATTTTAAAAAGAAAACCTCAGGCCAGATTCAGTACATTAGGAAGGAAACTGTAAAACTACTCTTCTAACGGTTTTTGTTTGTTTTTTGGTAATTATATACTTGTTTGGTCTTATTGGCAGCACTGGAAGAAGCTGCAAAACGTTTCCAGGAATTGAAAGCACAAAGAGAAAGTAAAGAAGCACTAGAGATTGAAAAAAATTCAAGAAAACCTCCTCCTTACAAACACATCAAAGTGAGTTTTTACCCATGAAAACACTGGTATTTGACAGGCAAGATGAAATGTAGTACTCTCAGTTAGAAGACCCTTTCAAACTTGTGAAAACTTTTGCAAATTATCACCCAATCCTCTATAAAACAGAGCTTTTGTTGGAAGGGTCAAATGGGACCTGGAGCTGCATGCATACTGTGAGGATGAGGTCTTTGATAAGCCCTCTCATACCTAGGAGCAACATGTTTGATGGAAAAATCCTGTTTTTGCTCTATCAGGTTATCCTGAAAACCAAATGAGAATAGGAATAGTTAGCCTCTTTCTTCCAAACAGCCCAGTTATTTTCAGTTATGAAATTTCCATCAACTAGTAGGAGAAATACACAGGATAAATAAGTGGGAATTCATATCAGGTTTTGATATTTTTGTCAAGTAAAGAGAGGCAGTTCTTATTCTTAGCTTATTCTTGGGGAAATTATAATTAAGATAAAGTGCCTTTCTCAGAGTCACACCACAAGGCAGGAGCAGAGCCAAGAACAGCATGGATGTTTCTGATGTTCCTGTTCAAATTCCTCCCTCTTATTTGTGATTTTGTTTTCTAGGCTAACAAAGTAATAGGAAAGGTGCAGATCCAGGTTGCAGACCTGTCAGAGATTCCCCGCTGTAACTGCAAGCCAGCTGATGAAAACCCTTGCGGCCTAGAATCAGAGTGCCTGAACAGAATGTTGCAGTATGAGTGTCACCCGCAGGTGTGCCCAGCTGGAGATCGTTGCCAGAACCAGTGCTTTACAAAGAGGCTCTACCCTGATGCAGAAATCATCAAAACGGAGCGAAGAGGCTGGGGCCTCAGGACCAAAAGGAGCATTAAGAAGGTAGCATGGGATGGGGGCAGTGGTGGGCTAGAATAGACCGGGACCTATGCCTCTTAGTGATGCTTCAGGAGGGACAAAATATATAGGGATTTATGGCAGAATCTGAAAACTTCCAGGCTGAGAGTCTGGCACTTCTTAAGCCAAGAAGAAGTGGTAAGAAGAGGTAATAATAAAATTCATATAAACTTTGTCTTATGTTCAGTCATAAAAAAAAGGAGAAGGAACTTTGGTCATTTTCTGTTTGAAGTATTTTACTTGTTAAACAAAATTTAAAAGACTTAGTAAAGGCAAAATAGTAAAATTAAGAATGTACTGAGATAGAAACTAGCAAACCCAGGACTTTGCTCCAAACATCATAATTCATTAGCTATGAAACCATGGCCAAGTCAGTTAACCTCCCTGAGCCTGTTTCCTCATCTCTAAAATGGATATAGTAATTCCTGCCCTACATATTTAAGATTGTTGCTAGTCTCAGATTAGATTATATTTCCAAAAGCAACTGTAAAAAGTTGAGATCTTTAACACTTTATCTTCATCCTTATACTTTGAGGCAGTTTTTCAAAGGGGTCTGTTTAACACAAGAAATACATGCTCATTGCAGAAAAAACTTTTAATGCAAATAATGCAAAAATGAAAATCCTACTATTTAAACAGTGGCTATTTAAACAAACTTTAGAGATCCTTAGACTCTCTAGGAGTCCTTGTTAAAAAGTATCTTACTGAAATATCTGGGATAGAATAATCTGCATTTTTAAACAAGTCCCCTGCCCTGCCCCCACTTTAACCTCCTCCCCCTGTTTGCCCAGTGCCAGTATACAGAACTTGGAGATGTATATTCATTGAGAGAAAATGGACGTAGAAAATTTTAAATTACTCTCGACATATTTCTACCTTTTTAAAAATCACCTTTGTGGTTAAAGAAAATAAAGCAATACAAAAAAGATAATAAAGAGTGAAATTCTTTCTTGATCCCTTTAATTCTTGGTCTCCTCACCAGAGATGACCATTGTTAATAGGTTACAATGTAGCTGTTTGGAACTTTTTCTATACAGTTAAAACATAAATGCATATACAAATACATATTCATATATTTTATATTTGTAGAGTTTTTAAAACAAATATATTCTTTTCCCTCCCACTTAATATATCATAAATATATCTTTCTGGCAGTACATACAGATTTCACCTCATTCTTTTTAACAGTCTCATTGTATTACATAGTAAAATGTACCAAATTGTATACTTTAGTTTTTTTTAACCTATTTTCCAAAAAAAAAAAATACACACACACACACACACACGTGTGTGTGTGTGTGTGTGTGTGTGTGTTTCTATGTGAACATTCTTAGTCCTCTATCTTCATGCACCTGTTTCTTTGGGTTAGATTGCTTGAGGTGAAATGCATTCAGCACATATTTGTTAAGCATCTATGTACCAGGTACTATTCTAGGCACTTGGAAAACAATAGTGAACAAGACACTTTTGTGGGTCTGCTAGAGACAGATGATAAACAAGTATATAATGTTGAGTACCACTAAATGCTGCAAAGAAAATTAAAGCCGGTGACCGGGGTTACTATTTTAAAAAGATTGGTTAAGGAAGACCTGAGGAAATGACATTCGACCTGAATGTGTGAGGGAGAAAGCCATGGTGAGCATTTCAGACTGAAGAAAAAACAAACACAAAGGCCTTAGCGTGGTCCAGGAATGGCAAGAAAGCTAGTGTACCTGAAGAAAAGTGACAAGGAGAGGAGTGGTAGGTAAGAGATAAGAAGAGATAGGTAGCCAAGGGCTAAATTATATGGGGCCTTATAGACCCCAGGATGAGAAATTTCTAGCGCATTTTGGTAGGAAGTGACTTGTTTTCTACTGCTGCATAACAATATTACCACAAACTTGGCAGCTGAAAACATAACACACATTTTATTACCTCACAGTTTCTATGGGTCAAGAGTCTGGGAAATGCTCAGCTGGGTCCTCTCACAAGGTTGCATTCGAGGTGCTGATCAGGGCTGGTTTCTCATTCTTGTGCCTCAACTAAGGAAGGATCCGCTTCCCTGCTTGCATGGCCATTGGCAGAATTCTGTTCTTTGCAGCTATAGGTCTGAGGCTGTACGTCTGAGAGCTTCAGGTGTTTTTTTTATTTTGTTTGTTGTTTTGCCGCTCTTGGCTTCTAGAGTCTTCCCGCAATTCCTTGCCTAATGGGGTTGCCCAACATGACTATTTTCTTCCTTACAGCCAACAAGGGAGAGAGACACTCCAGCAAGATGGATGATAAAGTCTTAATGTAACAAACTCATGTAAATACATACATCCTATCACCTTTGTTATATTCTGTTAGAAGAAAGTTCACAGGTCAAACTCAAGGAGAGAGGATCATACAACCGCATGAACACCAGGAGGCAGGGATCATGGGGGTCACATTAAGAGTCTGTCTGCCACACTTGGGTTTCAAAAGAATAACTTTGGCTGTAGTATTTATGGAGAATTTATGATAATGGAGAAAGAGTGATAAAAAGGAGACCATTATAATCCAGGAGAGGTATGTTGGTGGTATAGACTACTACTAGGGTTGTTGGACAGGAGAGAAGTGGTTGGATTTCTGACATTTTGAAGGTAGAGCCAATAGAATTTGCTATATTTAATGTCATATACATCATGCTTAAAATTTTTGCCTATGATTTCAGGGGAGTGTTTGGAGCCATCTTGAAAACTGTTTAGTTTAGTTTAATATCTTAATAGTAGTTGCATTTATTCTAGGACATATTCTAATATATTATGATACACAGTTGACCTTTGAACACCGCAGGAGGTAAGGATGCTAACCCTCCACACAGTCGAAAATTCACATGTAACTTTTGACTCCCCCGAAACTTAACTTTTGCCGCAGGGGATTGTTTCCACGATACCCGCCCAACCATGCCCCATGGACACTAAAATCTGAGGATATTCAAGTTCCCTATATAAAATGGTATACATCAGTACATACATACAATCAGCCCTTCATGTCTATGAACTCCCATCTGTGGATGGAAAATAGTCCGAATATTTATTGAAAAAAATCCACATCCGTGGACCTGCGCTGTTCAAACCTGTGTTGTTCAAGGGTCAACTGTAATCAAGAGAGAAAAAAATATAATCAGGACTATTCTACCCATGGAAAAATATTTTTGGTACATTTAGGGGACAGAAGCCATATTTGAGATTGAATGTCCACCATGAGTCCCTTCTTTTCACACATAAGAAATTCCTGAAAATATATGCCACAGGAGTCAAACCTGGCACTTCCTGTTATGAAGTTTCTTTCTTAGAAATTAGAATATATGTATATTGGATACTGAATTACACTGTCTTTTTTGCCACAATCTTTGACATATTTCTAACAGATTTTTAAAGTTCTTTATTTATTTTTGTTCACAATTAAATTCACAGTTAATGGTTTTAAGTTCATCCAGTAATCAACTCTTTGAGGCAAAATATATGTCACTTAGGACATCTAAAATATATATTCACAGTGCCATCAAGTTTATGAGACTTGTTCTCCTCGTGTTTGATATGATGTTCATCAGCTGATGTCAGAGTCCCAACTGGATGTGTTTGATATCAGCACTTTAATTTTTATATATTCACTCGTTTTCATAGAATATTAAATATGAACCATAATAAATGGTTCTCAAGCTTTTAAAGCCACAGAACCATTTCTTCTAATGAAATCTTACTTTGAATCCCAGTATGTAGCTGATCTGGTTGAAATTCTGCTCTATAGGTTTCCATTAAAGAAAATGTGCCATAAAATAGTTAAATACAGTAGTTTCCCCTTTTCAATGGTTTCATTTACCCACAGTCAACCGCAGTCCAAAAATATTAAATGGAAGATTTCCAGAAATAAACAATTCATAAGTTTTAAAATTGAGTGCTGTTCTGAGTAACGTGAAATCTCACAGCATCCCACTCCACCTAGGAAGTGAATTATCCCTTTGTCCACCTTCTCCATTCTGTATACACAACCTGCCAGTTAGTCACTTAGTAGCCATCTGGGTTATCAGATTGGGCATCGCAGTACTTGTGTTCAAGTAACCCTTATTTTATTTAATAATGTCCCCAAAGTGCAAGAGTAGTAATGCTGGCAATTCAAATATGTCAAAGAGAAGCAATAAAATGTTGCCTTTAAGTGAAAAGGTGAAAGTTCTCAACTTAAGGCATTTTATCGTTTCACGTCATCACAAGAAGGGTGAGTAGAGTACAGTGAGATATTTTGAGGGGGAGAGGCCACATTCACATAACTTATTACAGTATATTTTAATAATTCTATTTTATTTTTATTGTTGTTAATATCTTCCTATGCTTAATTTATAAATTAAACTTTAGGTATGTATGTATAGAGAAAAATGTATATATATGGTTCAGTGTTATCCTCGATTTCAGGTATCCACGGGGGGGTATTGGAGCATATCCCCTGTGAATAAAGGAGAGACTACTGTATCGTAACACTAGGTGACAGTGCAACCAAGATGGCAATGAAATCTAACCATGTGGCCAATGATACATATAATAGTGCAAAATGATGTTCATCAGCTGATGTCAGAGTCCCAACTGGATGTAGGAAAAGCATTTAAGGCTGACAGTGCATAGTACATGAATGTGCAGAACCGTCCTATGTTCTTAAGAAAGGACTGGAAAATAAATTGGCAGTTTCTTTAACAATTAAACATATACTCACCCACCATATGACCCAACAAATTACACTCATGGCCATTTGTCCTAGAGAAATGAAAACCTATGTCTGCATAAAAACTTTTACCAGAATTTTCATAGCAGCTTTATAATACTGAAAATCTGGAGACAATTCAGATGTTCTCCAAAAGGTGAATGGTTAAACAAATTGGTACATCCGTACTGTGGAATACTACTCAGCAATTCGAAAAAGAACAAACTATTAACATACATGACAACTTGGATGGATTGCAAGGAAATCAGGCTGAGTTTGTTGGGATTTTTTTTAAGTCAGTCTCAAGAGATTACATATTTTATGATTCCATTTATAAAACATTCGTAAGATGACAAAATTATGAAATGGAGAACAAATTAGGGATGAAATGGGGTGGAGGAGAGATGGAGGATGGCTATGATTATAATGGAGTACCACAAGAGATCTCTGTGACAGTGGAACAGTTCTTTATCTTGATTGTGGTGGTGATCACATGATTCTACACCTGATGGTTTCATAGAACCACACACACACAGACACAGATATCACGCATACAAATAAGTGTATATAAATTGGTTGAATCTGAATAAGGTTTACAGATTGTACCAGTCAGTTTTCGGGTTTTAATATTGTACTATAGTTATGTAAAATGTTATCATTGGAGAAAACCGAGTGAAGGGTACATGGATCCTATCTGCATTATTTTTGCAACTTCCTGTGAATATCTGTAATTAGTTCAAAATAAGTTAACAAAAAGAAAAAAACTCATTTGTTTGAGTCATATCTATGCCAGGTCTTACCCCAAAGCTACAAACTAGTAAAACTCTGTTAAAATACAGCTTCAAAGCCTCAACATAGCCTTATCCCCAGATCCCAGTGATATACCATAATGGTGCCATTTGGACTATAGGAATAATTATCAGCAAAAAAAGACAAGCAGATTATTTCTTGGCACTGGTACAAGAAATATAGTGCCACCTGAACACCCACAGATAACAGTAACTATTTGTTTCTAGGGTTGAAGTTATAGTTCTAGGATTCTTTTTGGTTAATTCTCTTGGATTATTGGTGTAGTGTTAAGGAATACTTTCTAATATAGTAAACTGATTTCACATTTACATATTTCATGCTTCTCTGCAGGGTGAATTTGTAAATGAATATGTTGGCGAATTAATTGATGAAGAAGAATGCAGATTGCGAATCAAGCGAGCCCACGAGAACAGTGTAACTAATTTTTATATGTTAACTGTTACCAAGGTAAAATTGCTTTTTTTTTTTGTAAGAAAAAGGGATATTTTGTTTTGTTTCATAGTCTTCGGTTGAATTCAGTTTCCTCTAATTTGACTTTTTTCAGGCAAAGTATAATGATTAGCAGTAGCCACTGTGCTACCCACTATAATGTGCTAATTATACCAGAGTACAAAATGATTATTGAAGCTTTGCACATGTCATGTGAGACAGCACTGTGAGTGCAAAAGATAATCAGGAATGGGGTTAACATATCTGGGTTTAGTACCAGCTCTTCTTGGTCACTGAAAGACTCGGCCCTCAGTTTCTTTATCACTGAAGGAGAAAATGAGCTCTGTAATTCTAAGATATAAACCACCATTAAAGTTCTGAGTTAGAAAAAATTCTAACTCTAAAAAATATTCTGTATATTTAAACTTATTTAATGAGTTAGGAAAAATGAATGCTGTCATAAGAAAAATGACAGTAAAACTGCTAGGTTAATACATGTAATTTTAAGTCCGGTTTGATGCACATTACATCCATTATCATTTAATTTCTTCAATAGCCCTCTGATTTACAGAGGACAAGAAACTGAGGTCTAACCATTATAAGTGATTTGTTGAATATCTTTTACAATTTAACAAAGAGCCAAAATTAGTACCCATGTTTCCTGTGTCCCAGGCTATCTCTAAAACTGAGAATCAGAATATCATTAAAATCTACGGCCATGCCACCCTGAACAAGCCTGACCCCGTCTGATCTCAGAAGCTAAGCAGGGTCGGGCCTGGTTAGTACTTGGACGGGAGACCACCTAGGAAGACCAGGTGCTGTAGTCATGAAAAATAAAAAATAAGGGATTGTAAGCTGACAAGGTCTTTGCAATCGGTGAGGTCAACCAAGGGTTGCCTCACCTAATATGATATATGTATATCATTAAAAGTAAGAACTAGAGATTGTTTAAAAGTATTATTTTAACTGATAGGTCATTGTTTCAAAGTTTTACAACTTTTATGAACATATATTTCATAAACAAAATGCCTTTTATTTATGATTGCTGATTGGCTTCTTAAATCCTATCTTCATTGTCATCTTGACAACACTTGGGAGGCTCCATCCTCTAGAGCTTATCCAGATTATCATAGTTTAAATTTAGGGGGATAAATGCTGAGACTTTTACTATATTTGAACTTCAGTGTAAGTAAAAGTAGAACAAATAGATAACTACGAGAGAGTACATCCCAAACTATAGCCCTTCCATCAATCAAATCTCCATTCAGAGGAGAGGTTTCTAATTTTTCCTGCTTCCTCTTTATAGCCTGAGCTCTCAGCCACCTACCCCATACTAGTTTTGCTTCTTGCTCAGGGCAGGAAAGGAGGGCCAACAGCAAAACACCATAGTTCCCATCTCTAGTAGCTATATGAACTCAGAGCTTTCTAATCAGGAATAACTTTCCTAAACTTATGGCCAGCTAATCTTCTAAGAAGCATTAGTCTAAGGTCTGATCGTTCCTAGAAACAAACTTAAAAAGAAACTAAATTCCACTTTATCTTGATTGCTTTGACTTGAAGGTCATCAAATAAAATAGAGCATGTAGTAAATCACACAGTCCACCACATTTTCAGATTTGGCAGTTATCAGACATCAGCTGGTGGCAAAATGTTGCTGCCTTGTGGCTCTTGACTGAGAGATGTTTCTAAGATAGGCTTATATTTAGTTTAATGTCAATGGTGCCTTTTATTTCTTTTCTTTCTGAAGGACCGTATAATCGATGCTGGCCCAAAAGGAAATTATTCTCGCTTTATGAACCACAGTTGTAATCCAAACTGTGAAACACAAAAGTGGACAGTGAATGGAGATGTTCGAGTTGGACTTTTTGCTCTTTGTGATATTCCTGCAGGTAAAAAAGTAACTTACTCCCCATGTCCCACCTCCCTAGGAAACCAAGTATATCCTTTGAAGGCAGGATATTCTTCAAAGTTTGATGCTCAAATATTTATTCAAATAAGATAAAGAGTTATATTTAGAATTGTTATCTGCCAATAAGTAAAAATCTATATCCTGCATTACACAAGAGGATATTACAGAATTCTGTGTGCATGATCCTACTGAATGAATTCATCATATTGCTTTCTACAGAATATAATCATATGGTTACACTTTGTCTTTTTTTTTTTTTTTAAGTATTAAAAGCCTGTTAACATAACTGGTTTCTTTGTTTTGGGGGATTTTTGTTGTTGTTTTTGTTTGAAAGAGCAATCTGTTTCAAATTAGTATAAGCTTCTGAAGCCAGAGTTATTGATTTCATATTTTCTTACCCATCCAGCATCTTAACAGCAGAATTTAGTTTCTCCTTTGTTAAATCTGTAGAAGAAATGAGCAAGAAAAGGAAAAGAAATGTTGTAGCTGAGATTTAAACTGTGTTTCTAGACTCATTGTGGATTGTTCAAGCTCAGCTAATGGAAAGCCTGGGCCTCCCACGTTGAATCCCTGGATCTTTGATTATTTAGTAAACCTGCATTTTGAACTCTTTTCTGATCATAATATAAGGCAAAAAAAAAATTCCTGGAAATAGTATGGTCATCACAGTTCCATGGTCATATTGTTTATTTAGAAACTAGTGTAAATTAGCTTTAGAAAAGAGAACTAAACTAGAACCCATTTGTCTTAAGCATAGATTTCAGATTCTTAGTCTCTTACACAGTTTTTGACCACTTCAATGAAAAGGATATGACAAGTTTTACAGAATATTTATTTTTGCTGTAATTATTGGTGGCTTGAGGATGTTTTCCTCCGGGTTTGTTTTTTTTTTTTTCTTTTTTGTTTTCCTTTTTCTTTTTCCATCACTGTCTTTAGTGTAGAACATGCGGAAGGGATAAGTCTTCATGTTGGAATTATGTCTCTATTTTCATTATGAGAGTGTGTCTATAACAGCATTTCCTTTCCTATGAGTTGAGTATGAATAATTATTTCTCTTATGTTTTAGGGATGGAGTTAACTTTTAATTATAACCTGGATTGTCTGGGCAATGGCAGAACAGAGTGCCACTGTGGGGCAGATAACTGCAGTGGTTTTCTTGGAGTGCGGCCAAAGGTCAGTTGTGCAGGGAGGTGCCCTAAGCCAACAGGGAATAAGGAGTGGGGCTATCGAAGTTTTTGACTAGCTCAGGAAAATGCTGGCAAATGGGTACCTGGTTTAGTTTGCATATCATCAGTTGTGTTTACCCAAATTCTAGACTTTCTAATAAAGCATATCTGAGTAAGATCTGTTAGGTTCTGAAAATGTATTTGTATTTTTGATTGATTTTGAAATTAGCAAAATCCTTTTTGAAAACTTTTTTAAAAATTCACAACATACCAAAAACCACAGTATCATACACTTTAAAATGGTGATTTTTGTGGAATGTAAATTATATCTCAATGTCTTTACAATTTTAAAAAAAGACCTTATTGAAAAGTCAGTGAAAAAGATGCCTTATTTTTATTATAGAACTGTTATGAGATAAGTCTTCCTGGTGTTTTTAATTAATTGAACAAGAGATGAATTTAAATGGATGTGTTGTAGGATTTTCCTTCTACGTAAAGCTTTGTACACTCTGATCGTTAACACTGTGGTTCCTTCTTTTCTGCTAGTCGGCATGTGTGTCAGCAACCGAAGAAAAGGCAAAAAATGCTAAGTTAAAGCAGAAGAGACGAAAAATCAAAACAGAACCAAAGCAGATGCACGAAGATTACTGTTTTCAATGTGGAGATGGTGGAGAGCTGGTCATGTGTGACAAAAAGGACTGTCCCAAAGCATACCACCTCCTATGCCTTAATCTGACTCAGCCACCGTACGGTAAGCCTGAAGTTTAAGACCCTTTCTCTGACTTACATTTTTGCCAACTATGTGTAATTCAGAATGTATCCCACAATCCTTAGTGGAGCCGTGGGATAGGAAACATTGAATAGAACAAACAACCGTAGCAAACAAAACCATCCTAGTGAAAGTCTGTCTCTCTGCATATTTGGGATACTGTGAGCCAGCAAGGATTGGCTGCTTCTTTGTTATTACCATAGGTGAGTACTTTGGAAAGTATCTCACATCCATACTTAATAGTACACCCAGCCATACCTATATCTGGCTGAAATTTGGAGTTGTATTCAGTCGAAGGTGGGAACTTGGGTTTTCTGTGGGTAATCAGGATGGGCACTAACTGGGGCTCTTTTCCTTCTTTCCATCTCCCCATCAGGAAAGTGGGAGTGCCCGTGGCATCAGTGCAACGAGTGCAGCGGTGCAGCCGTTTCCTTCTGTGAGTTCTGTCCACGTTCCTTTTGTAAAGATCATGAAAAGGGGGCTCTGGTTCCCTCTGCGCTGGAAGGCCGTCTCTGCTGCTCCGAACATGACCCCATATCTCCTGTGTCATCAGAATACTGGAGCAAGATCAAATGTAAATTGGAATCACAAGATCATGGAGAAGTAAAAGAATAAATGGGCAGTGATTTCCTTTTTTTCCTATTTAAATGAAAAAAAAGGAAAATCAAAAAGTAAATAGATAATGCATTGATCAAAGGAGAGACTGCTGCAGTGCATACAGCCTTTGCCATCAGTACTGCCTTATTAAAGTGAAAATGGGGAACTTGTTCCTGCAAGGCAGTTGGTGGTATCTGGTTTTTCTGTTTTGTTGGTTTGGGGGTTCTTTTGTGGAGGGTTCAATTCCCTTGGTCTTTTTTTGCCTTTTATTGTGCTTCAATGCCTTTGCGGCTGGAAAAAGAGATGTCTTCACTTTTAAAATAAGAACAAAGAGAAAAGAAAGTTTTGTTAATGAGATGAATTTAAAGTCTAAGATGTGTTCCTTGGGTGTAAAAAGCAAAAGTAGCCATCATTCCTTTATTTATTTTCATTTTTAAAAATTTTGAGAAGTATAGTTCAGATAGTCTAATCAGTGTGTATGTGTGTATTTTAAATAGGAATTGGAGAAAGCCCTCTAGAAAAGGGTATGAGGATCTTTATATACCTCTTTACTGAGCAGTAGGTAGGCTAACTTCTCTTTCTCTTCAAAATGTCTTTTATTGTCTTAGAGAAGGGTTCTATGGGAGTATCGAATCTGGCCTCTTGAAAGCAAAATGCCTCAGTGGATTTTACCTCTGTGGTCTTAAACCAGGTGGGCTTTGTGAAATAACTTTACCTAGAAAGTTACATACTATGGTTTTGGTTTTTTGTTTTGGAGAAAAAAATGGATAAACTTAACTGAGTTTGAAATGTTTTCCGTTGACAGTGGGTATTTTTGATGAAGTGTGTTTATGTGGATATGAATGCACAGAATGATCATTCTGTTTTGATGCTGATAAAGGCAGCCACAGGGAGATGAAAGGCATGGACCAAAAGTTGGACCATATAAGCACCATTTTCTGTCCAATTTAATGTAGACCCTGGTCTTACTTGGAGAGAATTTATTATGGGCATTTTACTTTCTGTCTCTGCTTTCCTCTCCTAATCAAACATTCCCTTTGTCAACTGACTATAATCATGTTAACTGGTGAAAACTACTCAGATGAGTTTGAATTGTATTTGAATAGTTCTTTTTTATTTAGTTCCTAATTTGGGGGGCATCCCAAAGTTATGTGTTAACAGTTTCTACTTAGATATCTAATACTTAAAATTGCCCCCATTGAGGAAGGGGAAACACTTCCACAGGATATATAATAGCCACACAAACACACTTCATCTTAGGAATTACTTAGGGAAAGCTCCCAAGAAAGCAGTGTTAGCAAAAATGGTTGTGATGCTTGTATCTCATAGATGCACGTATATCAAGATATCTGCCCACAACACTCACTTGCTTTTTAATGCTTAGGAATATGTATATTCCAGTATTCCTTGTATGAAATAATTAGTAATGTTGGACAGTGTTGTAACACTGTACTAAGTAGAAGTTTAGAATTAGCGTGAATGTTAACTTTCTCTGTGAGTTTGGACTGCTTACAATTGCTGGTACCTGGTGGCATATATTTTCCCTGAAGAAGTACCTAGTAACCTTATGAAGGTAGGGAAGATAGATGTTCTACCATAGCGGTCCCCAACCTTTTTGGCACCAGGACTGGTGCTCCTATGAGAATCTAATACCTGATGATCTGAGGTGGAGCTGAGGCCGTGACGCTAGCGCTGCGGAGCAGCTGCAGATACAGATGAAGCTTCACTTGCCTACCACTTACCTCCTGCTGTGCAGCCCAGTTCCTAAGAGGCCAGGGACCCATACTGGTCCACAGCCTGGGGGTTGGGGACCCCTCCTCTACCACATTCCTTCAGTTGTGTTATATGTGTTCCTTTTCCTTATCAATTTAGAGCTCTTCTCTGGAAAAAAAAAAAAGAGAGAGAGAGACTGTTTCATGCCTCTCTTTCTCCTCTCCTCTCCCCCTCCCTCCCTCCCTCTCTCTCTCTCTGTATGTAAATGTGCAATTATACTGGATTTTCTCTTGTCAAAACAAAACAAAACAAAAAAAACACTACATTTCCTTTACTTAAGCTCCTAAACTGCCATTTGCCTGATTCCGGCAATTCTGAGATAACTTACTGGGCCTCCAACAATTCTATTGATTAGATATGGTCCCAAAAGAAAGAGCAAAATGGACAATGCTATCTATACATGTTACGAGCTATAATTGCTAAAAGTAACATGGATTATAGCTTACCAAAACACTAAACTTTGCTCTTGAGCAATTATATAGTTTGATGTCCTTTTAAAGAATAATTTAAGAAAATCTAGGTTTTATCATACTAAAACTTTATTTTGTATATGTATATGATAAATGTTTGCATTTTTAAACTTACTAACATGAAGGATTTCCTTTAATATTTGAAATGCAACTTATTGAAACAGTATCCAACATAAAATCTTATTTCCTTGCTTTGTTTTGGATTTAGTACTATTTAATATCTGATGACTTTTATATGGTAAGCCAGGGTATATCCTATATACTACACATACATTAGGTTTAAGTATTTTTATGCAGCTTCTTCATTGTGTCACATTTTGTTTATATATCTTTAACAGAGCTCTGATGAGATTTCTTAATCTTTTTTGGGGGGTGGGGGGACTAATAGGATTGTTCTGCCATTTTAGAAATCAGGGTAGAAAACAAAATAGCTAACAATAACTCTGGAGTCTTTGTCACTGAAAGGGTGATCTTTAAGAGTCTAAAAAGTGGTTTTAGTCATGCCAGTGCCAAGGAGCTCTCCTTACACCTCCATAGTGTCACTGTTGACCTATTTTATATATTGTAAAGTTGCAGGTTCTGAAAGCAGGAAGAGTAAATTATGCTTTATGTGTGCATACTATATACATGCACTGTGCTTGCCTATGCTTCACCAATGAAATATTCCAAAAGACATACTGCTGCTCATTCATAGTCTGATGTTCATATTTGTTAACTTTTAAATCTATATTTGGTAAGAGCATAAAAGGCTGGTTTTTATTCTTGTCAAAAATGAAATAATTTAAAGCAGCATGGGATAATGATGGTATTTTTTTTAACCTCATATTAATTCTTTGGAGGAAAAAGTGAATGTATGATTTTTGATAATCAGCTATATAAAGCTTCATAAGTTGGATCGCTAACAACTGAAGATGAAATCCTGGGGAAAAGTCCAGGCATTGTGCAGTGGGAGGAGGGGCTGGACCACAGATGAAGGAGTTGAGGGCCCTTCATTCCTGGAAGGCTGAAGCAGCGGGAGGACGTGATTGACTTTTTAAATATCTAATCAGGACTAGAATTAGAGTTTATTTTCATTTTTGTTTTAACAAGTTCCAACTCTATCTGAATTCTCAAAAATGATCTGGCCTAAGTTATAAAATAGGCTGACTTTTAGAATCACTGAAACTTGGAGATTTCTGTGTGTTCAAGTCAAGAACATATCTAAAAACTAAAAAAAATAATAATAATAGGGGCAGGTAAGATTGCTCCCAGCTCTCTTCTGCCATTTCCAAATATTTGGAAACATGCCTGTAAATAACATTATGAAACTCTGAGATAATCATGTAAAGGACTCATACAGGGCAGGCTGTTGGACATCTTTCTTTCCTGGTTCATGAAGTAGAGTTTCCTTTTTGAAGGGTTTGTCATGTGGCATGAGTTCCATTCAGGGTCAAACCCAGATCTGCAGAGTGGAAACAGGCCAGCTATAAAGAATGTAATCTCTGGACTACCCAGATTTGTTGCTTGTCTTTCATTTCCTTTTTAAATACAAAGTTCTTCCTTTAGCGTTCACCTTAAAGGTGCTGCCACTCGCCATGTCCCAACAGGATAAGAAAACAAGTTACCATGGAGTCCTTACAGCTTGGGAAGCTTACATTTGATGTACTTGTACATGAGGTACGACAACACTGGGAAGTTGCTTTATGGGCAGTGCAAATTAGACTTGAATTACTTCTTACTAGGCTAATGCATCTAGCCACGCCCAAGTTGCTGCAGACATGATGTGATCATTTGGAGCAATTTCCTTTGGCCTAGGGCCACATAGAATGGGTTTCTGGTTATTTGTAAACAAAGAGTAGAACTTGCTCCCATTTTCAGATAGGCTAGGGAATAGATATAATTAGACAGCTTTGTCATGTATTATCAGATATTGAAAAGTTGGAAATTTGTATATACTGAAATCTACCAACTTTTATCTAGGGTGGGGCACGAAGAAAAAGGGGTTATGGTTATAGTAGGGTAGCAGAGGGGGATGATAATGTTTACCACAGGTACGAAGTAGTCACTTTAACATTGAGACCTCTGCCTCATTGAATTCAGGTTTTTTAAGTACTTGAAATCCTTCATATTCTCCTTATTTTAACAGTTATTTTATGAAGTAAAAAGCATTGTTTTGTATACTGTTTTGAAAATAAATAGCCTAGTCTCTTATCCTCTTTAACTTGGATTAAAGGTGAAGTTCTGCAAATGGGGAAGCGTGTTCACAGTAGATATCTCAGATTTAATGCACACATTTGAGGAAGAGACTCCTGCATGAGATACCAGCAGCATTTTTATATTTCCTATGTACTTTATTTTGTCATTTTGTCAACCCATGCACCTCTTATTTCCTTTTAATATATGCCTATG
>NW_006439192.1:4513853-4552382 GCF_000325575.1 Pteropus alecto
TATGTGTTTCAAAAACCATTTCCATTCTTTTTTTTCATCAGTCCATTGCTTAAGTGACAAGTTCAGGTTCTTGTGGCACATATGTATGTAGAAGAAGGAGGAAGAGAATTACCTGTCCTTAAGCAGCCTCTAAAAGTCATTAATTTGTAAGAAAAAGGGAAACGATAAATAGTTGCCAAAGTCATTTATTCAGTCTTTAGTTTTCTTATATGACATTATGGCATCTGCATATTGGCAAGAAAGCACCCTCAGGTTCCAGTATTCCCCTTCCCTACTGGCCACAGGTTTCTGATATGTGTGAATGGCTCTCAATGGCCATCGCATTACCTGGATAAGGTATTTATAAGGTATTGTCAGTTTAGAAGTGGACTGGATAAAATTTACTTTGTTGTCATTTATATCGCTATTTTATTTGTGCTGTCACATACCCTATGTTGAAAAAGAAAATCATATTGCCACTGACAGCGAAAATGCTAAATGATGATTACAACCGGCTAATAAGATTCTTTTTATATACAAGGGTGTGTGCATAATTGGAATTGATAAGAGAAATTCATTTGTATCCACTTGTGATATTGCACAACAAACAGATGTTTTCATTTCCTTGTGATCTTTATGATAACGACCTTTGTAGATTGGTTATTTCTGTACTTTGTTTATCTGTAATAAACTTTGTAGATCCTGTGAAATGTTATTTTGCCTAAATCACTTGAGACTTGAGTCTTTAATAACAGCATCAATATTCACTAAAGTCAATCTCTTTTGAGTTTCTGTAACTTGGCTAGAAGCTTGACACTAAGGGATTAGTGTTAATTTTCCCTGGGGGTGTTCCACTAGGGCATTATTGTATATTGACTTCATGTTGCCACACAGACTTCAAGATATATGATATTTTGGGGATTTTGTTGATTGGCCTATGTTTTATTGCATAGTGTGAAATGTGCAAAACTTGGTTAAACTGTATATAGATAGCTTACAGTTGACTAGTTATAGTGTATTTAGGATTGCCTGTAATATTTAAGCTGCTTACTACTGTGTGTGCTGGTAGGAACATATAATTTTTGTATATTTACTGAAATGTTGCCTTTTTTATTTTACAAATACTTTGGATTCAAATGTGTTTTTTGCTTTTGTGAGGATTAATTTGGAAAGGTTTTTAATGACATTCCACTGATTACAGATTTTGCTTGAGATTGACTTCAATAAATTGTCCTGTATGTTCCAAATTAAATATGTGGACTTGTTCATTGCCTGTAATTTCTTGCTACAACACACTGGGCAAAGGCCTTCATGGGAGGGAGGGGACCTAGCTGCGGGCTGAATGACCTAATATGTCCACCCTCAGCCAGTGAGGCCTGCAGCACAGCAAAGTCCTGTGTGAGAACTAAGTATATTTTTCTTCAGAATGCTGCTGTGCTGCTAATAAACTTGGATCTGAAAATGTGAGGATTTTGTTTTGTGTTAATGGGGGTAAAGGTCCTTGAAGAATGTTGCTCCTTGCTTTGATGTGGTATGAGACTATCAAGGCACAGGTGAAGGACATTGAAGGAGAGAGAGTCATCACTTTCATCCCTCTGGTTTATCAGACCAAAGGCAGCCTGCTGCCTGGCTGGACACCTAGAACTAGCTCCCTGCCGAATGTACTAGAAAACAACACTGCTTGCTTTTTATTTTATTGGGTGCTGGCTCTCAGAACACCGCAAAGCTGCCACTCCTGCTTCCGGGGGATTGCTGAGCTGTCTGGGTAAGGAGGTGGCTGAACAACCTTTCTGGCCTGCAGTTCCCCCGAGTGCCCGCCAGCCCGCGCTGAGAGCAGCTGAGATCCGGCCTCGGGACGGCCCTTGCGTCCCCGCTGCAGCGGCTGCCACGTCAGTGCAGCGTCCTGTCTCCCGGCTGTGCGACCGGATGGGGAAGGTGGCAGCGGCGGCGGTCTTCGGGGCCGAACTGGGGGTGCGGATTGTGCTGCTCACTGCCTTCTTGTAAGCGGTTTGGGGATCGGATCCCAGGGCCCCGCACCCTCCTGCATGGACGGATGGGCTGCGACCCTTTAAGTAACAGGCAGGAAGGTCCTCGCCATGGCTACCCGGCGCTCTCGGTGTCACGCCCAGCTGGCCAAGGTCAGGGTCCTTCCCTGGGAAACCCGGAGGAAGCAAACCAACGTGCTCTGTACTTTTTGTTTCCCCTTTAGGGTAACAGAGCGTCTCCCTCCCTTCCAGAGGCTTATCCAACCAGAGGAGATGTGGCTTTACCGGAATCCGTACGTGGAAGCAGACTATTTCCCAACCAAGCCGATGTTTGTGCGTTGGAGAACTAGCCCTTCCTTCTGCCCCTTAATACTTATTACTGAGATTAATGCTAGGAAGCTGAAAGTGGTCAGTGGGCTCCAAAATGATCTTTGTAGGGAATTTATTGCCCCTTTGTTGATGTGCTAAGATTTTGCTTCCTGCTATGCTAAAAGTTCTGCATCATAATGTTTAAGATCCAGATTTAGACAGCAAGATGTTAGTCTATTTTGGCTCGAGACATGATCTGTGAGCTCTACTCCTTAGGATGGCCTGAGGTAACCGGTCATTTAGAATAATGGTGTATTTACTGGTCACTGCTCAATGCCCAGTTAACCTACAGTGAAACACTACTTATATTTATAGGGGAATGGTTGGGTCTGATATGTGAGTTCTGCTGCCACTTCCATCCCTCTTCGCTGTAAGAGCTATTTGAACAACCAGTTGTGTGGAGTTTTGTGGTTTTATTTTGTTTAACCTTTGGCGTATTCTGGTTCAGGTCATAGCATTTCTCTCTCCGCTGTCTCTGATCCTCCTGGCCAAATGTCTCAAGAAGGCAGACACAACAGACAGCAAACAAGCCTGCCTAGGTAAGAGCTAACCCTTTCTAGCTCATGTTGTCTTGTCTTAGTGCTGGAATGAAAAGGCAAGAATTGGGGGTTCAGCCATTGACACTGTGGCCTCAGTGTTGGAGGCCACTGAGTTCTACGTTTCTGAAGTAATTCTATCTCCCCTACATCCCACTTCTTACCCTGTGAGACAGAAAAACAGCACTATAAAGAACCTGATTAACCTCACAGGTGTGCCTAAATGCACTGGATTATTTGTACCTCAGAAATGTCTTCAGCCTAGGACAGAAGTTCTCCCTGTACTAAAACAGCAGTCAGTCACTGAGAGCCATATTACTTTTATATTCAGCTCTGACTGGAGCCCAACCATTCCTCTATTTCAGAAAGGCCATGGCTCCTCTTAATGAGACAGTGATCACGTAGTTCCTCCTCCTAACAGTAAGTTTCTTTGCTTTCCAGCTGCCAGCCTTGCCCTGGTTTTGAATGGTGTTTTCACCAACACAATAAAACTGATAGTGGGAAGGTAAGTGACAAGTTAGCCACCCCAGTGTCTGCCTCAGCCCTTCCTTCAGCAAAAAGCAGGAGAGATGGTTAATGGCACTCCATCTTTATCCTTTTCCTCCATATTGTCTAATCTTTTTCTCATTTAACACTTTATCCTTTCAAAAGACATCAGTCCTGTGGGTGACAGACAGGTGGGCTCTTTTCTGCTCTGAACAGCATTTCCCACTGACAACCACAGCAGTCAGTGGCCTCTAGAGCACCCCTTGTGGCTGTACTATCACTTGTTCTTTACCCTAAAAAAGTAATCATGTGCTGGAGTGGCTTTTTTTTCTCCTAATTTAAATGTTGACCCTGAAAATAAGGCTTCTTAGTGGTGACTATCCTGATCCAGTCTCATTATTTTGTCTTGGACACTATTAGACCAACAGTTAACAGGATTAGTAATGTCAGATACACCATCAAATAATTTCGGGAGTTGTAAATGATTGTGTTCAAACCATGCTCATTTCCTGTAGGCCACGCCCAGATTTCTTCTACCGCTGCTTCCCTGATGGGCAAGCCCATTCTGACTTGATGTGCACGGGAGATAAGGACGTGGTGAATGAGGGCCGTAAGAGCTTCCCTAGTGGACATTCTTCTTGTATGAATACCAGATGGACTCTACTTCTGTGCCTTTTTTTAGATCACTGAATTTAACCTAGGAAGTTTGTGAGGATGGGAACATCTCAGTACGCTTGTTCTTGTATCTAGAAATGGAAGAACCTCCCCCCGCCCCTTAAGAACCACAAGATTTCACAAGCCTGAGCCTCGAATGTTAGGGGGTAAATATTCAAGGACAGGAAGTAGTTTCCCCTTCAGGAGATTTGAATATTTTATTATTATTTGCTTAGATCCTACAATCTTGTACTAATCATAAAAATATTAACTAACTTTTATTGAAGAGTTAGTTACTATGTGTCAAGTGCTTTGCAAAGCATTTTAGATTCTTACCTCATTTGATACTGTAATAGCCCAATAAGGTGGGCACTATTATTTTTATGATTCTCATTTATTCATAATGAAACTAAGCATTGAGAAGTAACCTGCCCAAAGTCCATTATTTTTTCCTTTCATTTCCTTCTCCCTCATAATCAAGGATCTACTCCTGAAGTATACAAAAAAGGGGATAAAACATGTTCATGTTTCCTGGCCTCCTGTTTGCAGATGAATGACATAGCTTCCTTTAACTAAAAGACACATTTATAGGTTTTTCCTCTTCTAGTTGCATTTGCTGGTCTGGCCTTTGCTTCCTTCTACCTGGCAGGGAAGTTACATTGCTTCACACCACAAGGCCGTGGGAAATCTTGGAGGTTCTGTGCCTTTCTGTCACCTCTACTTTTGGCAGCTGTAATTGCACTGTCCCGCACCTGTGACTATAAGCATCACTGGCAAGGTAAGCAAGGTATTCATGCTATGGAAGCTTCCATGTATCACTCATTTTATTCCTAGCACCAGGCACAAAGGGAGATGCTCACACTATGTACCTGTTGAGTGAATGAACAAATGTGTATGGGATGGTCTGGATTCTGTACTAAGTAAGCGTTTATAGCTACATGGAGGATGAGAAAGTACACTGACTTTTTAAAGGAAAAATGTCCTAATTTTTCCATTATTTTGAAGCATCATAAGTATAGAATAAACTATAAGAAATTTTTTATAACAAACCTCAAAGCTCAATATACTTAGTCTTAAAATAAAAATCAAGTTTGTCTTGAGATTTTGTTCAGAAATAAAGGTAAAATTCAAGAATACATAAAATTGTAATTAAACTAAAGAAATTTAAGTTGGTATAGTAAAACATCCAAGTTATAGAACATCTTCACAGAAAACCCACAATTAAAAAAAAAAAGGTGACAGTATAGCCCAGATATCCTTAGGAGACCTATTTTATAAAGAGTTATAAACTCCTGAAGAGTTTAAGAGTTTATTTCTTCCTCTAGAACTCTTTAAATAGTTAAAAAAAAAAAAATTAATCTAGTGTACTTGGAAAAAGGCTTATTATACTTAACTAAAGATGTGTTTTGATTGGGTGTTTAGAGAACCTGAAAATGATAATCCTGTAACTATATGATAAAACTGAGAAAGCCTAAAGAAAATGTGAACCTAGAATTGTAGGGTTTTGCAGCCCAAACAATTAGAATAACCTAGAGGGCCAAGTTCTCCATACTATGCGATATCTGACATGATTTTAGAGTCTAATATGATTAAGAGAAGACTTTATCTCCTCTCTCTTCAGATGTACTAGTTGGATCCGTGATTGGCCTGACATTTGCCTATGTCTGCTACAGGCAGTATTATCCTCCCCTGACTGATGCAGAATGCCATAAACCATTTCAGAACAGACTTGCACTTCCTACTGCACAAAAGAAGCCTGATGATCCTTATCATTTTGATATTTAGAAATTGGAGCTACCTCAGTAGAGATTAGGTGAAATCAGCCCCTCCTAGAACTTCTTACTTTTTACCTCTTAGGTACAAGTGAGGACATCAGCACTTCATTCTGCCTCCCTATGACTATGCAGTTTTGCCTCTGGCTCACAAGAATTTATCATGAGGAGTCAAGTTTCTTTTTCACTACTGTATGCCACACATTCTGGTAAAGAGATCTTTGAATAGTCCTCCAACAGCATATGAATCTGGTCCACCAGATTGGTATCTCAAGATCTACAGTGTTTTTCCATTTAAATTTAAATGTTCTTGAAAGGATCTTGTCACAAAGAAGCCTTTACATAGCCCCATTTTATCCTAGAAGCTGGAGTTAAATATTAAAATATCATTTCCCATAGCTCAAATCTAAAGTCTAGGGCGTGACCAACTAAATTATTTTGGTTCTATTTACTATTTCTGGCTTGTTTACCATTGTTATGTATATCTTGTCCAAGTCCAGCCAGATAACGCTGTTCATTTTTAATACTGTTGGCATAAAATGATTTGTTGAATTACCAAGTAAACAATAAGAAAGAAAATGGTTAAGAGTGTGGTTTTCGTGCTAACTAATGACTGTTTCTACCTCATTTGTCCTTAACTGTGCTCATGAGCTTCTTTCCCTCCCTTCATGGCTGAAGATCTGCCCAAATGCCTCAACTCTGCCAACTGCCTAAGGCAGGAAAGAAAAATTACAGATATCATTATCTGGATGACAGGTGAATCTTTTTCTGTCCCTTCTTTACAATGAACTATGAGGAACAATTATAGGATGTCATCAAAATTGATTCTATAGGACCTAAAACTACCTTTCTCTTTATTGAGGTTAAATATGACCTTATTTCTTTCTATAACATTTTCAATGTATCTTTTTCCTTCAGTAAATGTGACAGGCAAATAAAATGGTGAATGTGGGTTTTTTTGGTACTGAAGTACTATTTGAAAGCTGGAACATTTCCAAAGTAAAACACTGGATTCCCCATCTCACATAAATGACTCAACTATCTATAGCAGTGGCTGACGATTATAAATACCAAAAGAGAGGCTCAATATTTACCTCATAACTGCCACGCTTTAAATTCTGAACTACACCTGCCTAGGACAATGAAAACACCATGAGTCAAAGGACAAAAACTTGAATGTCATGTTCCTTGCCCAAAACTTTTATTTTTTAAACTTGTTTTATAGAGGAAGAGAAAATGGTTATTATATTGATTTTCTTTATGACAGATGAACCAGGTAAAGGTAGGCGATGGGTCAATGTGGTTTTATTTCAATATTTACTAGAGTTTTAAATATAATCACATAAAAAAACAGACATTTCAAAAAGTGCAAAATATTAGAAAGCTAATCAATGCTATTAATCTTTCCATGCAAACAAATCTCTTTTGCTAAGCAATACCAATTCTGCAGTTGGGAATATGTATAAAATGATACTCTATCAGAGTTTAAAAATAGGCTTGGTCAACAGATTGCACATGATACAACTGAAATAGTGCAAATGATATACCACTAAATAAAGGATTTAAATCGAGCTTATTACCCATGTAATATACAACCATGATAATACCACAGAAAAGAAACATTTCTTAGCAGTGGTTTATCTAGCTATCCAGAGTTATGCTGTTCATCTTTGGTTACAAGGACTCACTCTTGCTTATCATTTGGTTACTCCTAAATAGTACCAATTCTGGCTAAATATGAAAAGTAAACTTAAATTTGAAAACAACTTGACAAAAGCTTTCCCTTTAATATATATTGAATGCTACTTAATTCTCAGTAACCCTTCAAACTCAATTTATGTAGTAAAGAAAATATTCCACATATCTGAAACTTTTTAGTGGTTTAGTCAGCAATTGTCGATAATCAGACAGACAAGGAAAGGCCAGGCTCTGACCTATACCCCAACCTTACTTCTACCATCTCTAAGTAAGAATTAACCTTCCCTTTTCTCTCCAGAAAGGGATGGCTTAAGTGAATGTTAAATGCCAGTGCTTTGGACACCATGATACATTTACAAAAAACATAAAAAACAACACAGCTTGCCTGGCTATGCCTCACTATAAACAATGGGCTGTGGAATCTGAGAGGAGTGTATCACAAAGAAAACTGCAAAGACAAAAACAAACTGACCAATGAAAAACAAAATAACCTCTAGCACAGTGGTGAGCCGATGCCTTGGAAAAAAATTAGTCTATATTCACCCACCTTCTTCAAGGTACATCTCACTTTGTATGTTCAGACACTGACTCTTCAATAGCTGTTCCTTGGCCCCTGCAGGCATATGTTTTTCTTTCAGAATAAGAAAAATTTCCCCTCAGCCAAACCTACCTGCTCAACCAACAATGCCTATGCCATGAGCCTTTTAAATAAGCATTCTGGATTGTGGGTACCTGAGAAGGCAATGATGTTTACAAAGTGTTTTTAAAGAGGACACACAATGCTACCATCACCCAAGTGGATGTGGCAGGTGACTTACATAAATTCTATTTCACCATAAATGCACCAGTCTGTCAAGGCTGTGCAATTTCAGGTTTGTCAGCCTTTAT
This sequence comes from Pteropus alecto, assembly GCF_000325575.1. Taxonomy (NCBI): domain Eukaryota; kingdom Metazoa; phylum Chordata; class Mammalia; order Chiroptera; family Pteropodidae; genus Pteropus; species Pteropus alecto. Next base: position 4,522,221 of record NW_006439192.1, read on the forward strand.
AGCTTCACCTTCAATTAAAGAACAAAAGTTAAGTCAGATATTCATCTAGTCTCCCAATATGAAGTATGATATCAAAGGGCAGGTGTAGGAGATATAACATCTTCGATTTATAAAGATGCATGTAATGTGAACTAAATGGTCCACTTTAGACTCTCAGAGAAGCTCAAATGGCTGTAAAAACAATAAACAGCAACAGTGATTCATAGCAACAAATCTGTCAGTCAGCTGTAGAGCATAAACTATACTTATTTTAAGCTACATTTTAGACTTCATATAGGACTTGTAAGAAAGATAGCCCAAAAGATTTTGACTGCCTGACACTTTTTTCCATATCCACTTAGCCTTCAAATGCAGAGACCACTAATGAGAGATAAGTGTACCCCAAATGCCTTCTGAATTTCAAGTCTATTTCCAAACTAGAACATTTCCTAGAAAAAAATTCTACCAACCTAAAACATATCAAACTCAAAACAGAATTTATACCATCTCATGTAATAAGCAAAAAAGTAGGATACCTATATACTATCATCAAAGAATTAAAGGAGCAAACCACCCCCATCTATGAAATAAAAACGGCAAGTGCTTATATGAACCCAGTAGTAATAATAGGGTGTCTTCCCTTTGCTTTCCACTCACTTTCAAAATGGAAGATTATCTTCCAACGACCCCAATGGTAAGGGGCAACCAACATGCAAGAAGTGATGCAGCTGAAGAGGAAAACTGCAGCAACAAACCAGGTGGATTTTCTGGGGAAGGACCCCTCAATGTCTGTCTAGGGGAGAGAGGGGGAAAGAGGTCACCATGCAGTCACAACTAGAAGGCACCCAGGGAGAATGCCACCTTTCTGCTTACATATTTAAAAAGCCAAGTAATTTAAATCTAAAGATGGGCCATTTGTAATTTAAATTGTAACTGTTGCTGTGGTAACTCTTAGATAATCAAAACCATTAAGCTTCTGAGTTTAGATCCTAACAGTGACAAATGTTATTGGACCATATCACTAGCAACACACACACACACCTTTCTCTAAGTTGGCTATTGCACTTTTTCCCCGTGAATTTTAACCAGAGTCCCTCTAAAAATGAATAACCTAGATCTTGGTGACAGGCAACAGAAAAATATAAGGAGACTGAGGCTCCATAGTGCCTTATAACATGTTAATATGTAGGAACTATGCTGCATATATGTCATTGAAAAACTTACAGTAAGCAGCCGGCCATAGATGATTCATTTTTACTGTAAAGGCTGATCAAGGAAAATACCCTGGGTTTGGTAGATTTCTTTGAGGACCAGTAATACTGTATCTTCAGACTCCCTGTAAAGAGAAAAATGTATGTTGTAAAAGAAAAAAAAGAGCTAACATTTGTACTAGATGCAATTGTCAGTAGTTTGGAAGGTAACCTTCTAACAAATCTAGCATTATACTCAGTAACATAAAAAAGCTAGTAGTAAATGACTTAAGAACAGTTCCCTTTCCATAGAACTCATTCTTGGGACAATATGGAAGAGCCGTCCAGTTGCTCACCTTAATTTTTTAAATGTTATTTACTTTTTTAAAAAAGATAATACAATCATGTGGTTCAACATTCAAGATATGTAAGGGTATAATAATGAGGTCCCCCTCCCACCTGTTTCTTAACCACTAGTTCCCATCTTCTGAGAAGCAATGTTATCAATTTCTCATGCATCTTCCAGATAATACTGTGTGTGTGTATAAGCAATTACTTATATCTACGTTCTGAAAGAAACTTTATTATTAAAATAACATTCAAGTCCTGATCAAGATGGTGGAGTATGTAAGCAATGTGCTCACCTCCTCCCACAACCACAACAAATTACAACTAAATTATAGAACCATCAACCTGGAGAACCACCTGAAGGCTAGCTGGACAAAACTATAACTAGGGATATAATGAAGGGGCCAAGTCAAGAGTGAATGTCAACTGTAATTGAAAAAAATTTTTTTATATTTTTTTAAATAAAAAATAACATTCACGAAGGATTGCCTTAAGGATATGTGGCTCAAACATCTGTGGTTCAAATTTTGAGTCATGAATCTATTTGAGGATCTAATGAAACCTATGGCTATTTCCCCAGAAAACATCACATATACATATACACTGAAAATTATAAACAGATTTCATTGGATTCAACTTTTTCTATCCTTCACAAACTCCATACACAGACCTCAGGTTTAGAAACTCCTATGCCAACAAGGGGGGCTTAGCTAAACGAGATATTAAAATGGTGTGATCCTGGTGCATAAGAAAAAAATGGACCAATAGAAAAGAACAGGAAATTCAGATGTCCTAAATATACATAGATATTCAATATAACAAAGTCAGAATCTCAAATCTCTTAACCGTGTTGTAACAACTAGGTAACCATCTAGAAAACTCCCTGGATCAATCTACATCTTATTAGGACCAATCTGAAGTGAATCAAAGATTTACATGTAAAAATGAAACTGTAAAATATCAGAATAAACTGTGGTGAGGAATTCTTAGGAAAATAAGAAAGGTCTAAGTATTATACAAATTCCAGAAACCAAAAAGGAAAAAACAAATTGGACTATATAAAAATAAAAATTTTCTACTTAGCAAAATCTAGTGTATGCAATGTCAAAGACAAACTGAGGAAAAGGTATTTGCAACTCATATTGCAAACTAATTAATAAAAAAAAATCGACATTTCAATGTAAAAGAGAATAAAGGGTACAGGTAACTCCCAGAAAAGGAAGTAAAAATGGTCCTTAAATGTATATCAAGATGCTTCAACCTTATTCATAATAGGAGGAATGCATTTTTTTCTTTTTAGTAAAAGGCAAAAGATTCCGTATGAAGAGAAACAGGAGCACAGGAGGATTGCAATTTAAAACTATAGTGTGCATGACACATACACTGAAAACTACAAAACATTGTTGAGGGAAATTAAAGAAGACCTGAGAGATATCATGTTTGTGGATCAGAAGGCTCAGTATTATTAAGATGTCAATTCTCCACAAATTGATCTATAGATAAAATGCAATCACAACATCCCAGAAAGTTTTTTTTGGGTTGAAATTAACAAGCTCATTCTAAAAGAAACCTCTATGGCCATGCAAAGAACCTACAATAGCTAAAATAACTGAATAAGAATAAAGGTGGAGAACACAATATCTGATTTCCAGACTTACAAGACTACAGTAATCAAGACTTTTATTGTCTTAAAGATGGACAATTAGTTAAATAGAACAAAATTGAGCCAAGGCAATTTAATGGTTTTTCCATCTGGATAAACTTTTCAACAAATGTTGCCAGAACAACTGGATAGCCATATGCAAAACAATGAACCTTGATCCTTACCTCACCTCATATTTAAAAATTAACTCAATCAAAATGGATCATGGACCTAAATGTAAAGCTAAAACTATACAACTTCTAGAACACAGGAGAGATCTTGAGGACTTTGGATATGTCAAAGATTTCTTAAATATGTCAAAGAAGCACAAACAGGACTTCATCAAAATCAAAAACTTTGGCACTTCAAAACATGCTGCGAGAAAAATGAAAACCAAACCACATCCTGAGAATAAAACATATCTGAAAAAGACTAGTAACTATAGAAAGAACTCTTGCAATTTAATAAGATAATCCAATTTTTTAAATGGGGAAAAGATTTGAACAGACATTTCACCAAAGATGTATGGATAGCAAATACATGAAAATATGCTCAATATCATTAATCATCAGGCAAATGCAAATTAAATGAGGTACCATTACAACCCATTTAAAAAGGCTAAGAGATAAATCATAAACCAATCATATCAAGTGTTGTCGAGGATACAGAGCAACTGGAACTCTCAAACACTGCTGATGGTAATGGAAATTGCTGGCAGAAAAACAGTTTGGCAATTCCTTTTAAAAATATTCTTACCAGCCATTCTACTCCTAGATAGTTACTGAAGAGAAATTAAAGAACATGTTCATAAAAAGTCTTGTACATAAATGTTCACAGCAGTTTTGTAATAGCCCAAAACTGGAAGCAACTCAAATGTCCATCAACAGGTAAATGGATAAACCAATCGTGGTACATTCATACACTGGAATATCACTCAGCAATAAAAAGGAAGGAACTACTGATACATACAATATGGATGAATGAAAGAAGCCATACAAAAGAGTATATAGTATGATACCATTTATATAAGTCATGTGTAAACTAATCTATACTGATAGAAGCAGATCAGTGGTTCCCTGGAGACTGTGAAACAATTAGACTCCAAAAAACAACACTTACCAGTAGCATAGATGGCTTTGTAAAGCAAATAAATACTCATTAAAACTTTCAATGGGCTTCTCCTGTAGCACATAGTCAATGCGCTGGCCTCCATTCAGCATTCCTACATTGATGGGTGGGACTTCTTTAACTGCCACAGAGGTCTCTTCTGTGTTAATATCTGGATATGGAGGAACGATAAGAACCTAAAAGCTTCCAGCCCTCCAAGTTGTCCCTACTTCCCCTCAGACTCCAAGTTTACCATAAGATGAGCTACTCTCTATACAGGAAGCTCTCTCCCATCTTCCCACTCTCAATCTCCTTAAAGCTTCTCCTTAAGTCACATTGATTTTGTATGCTTCTCTTGACACTTTTTCTCAGAAATAATGTTTTTCCATAATTTGTGGCTATTAGATGATAGAAAAGGCTAGCAGAGCCGAAGGAACATTAGCACTCATAGTATTAGTCCTATACAGTTATAAGGGCAAAGTAAGAAGTCCCTGGGAGAATAAGAACTATACACTATGGAGTCCTTATCTGGCCTGATGTAGGAAAATCAATGTGTAGTGTCACTGACCACTAGGTTTCTCTGAACTTGATTCAGGTTCTGCTTCAGTTTCCTCTGCAGTTTCTGAAGCTTGTAAAGCAGGGTATTGAGCTCTGGTGAAAGACTTCCAGGCCATCCGCAGTGAACCTAGCAAGTTGTTCTTAAGGTCCATACTCATCCTGGTTAAGCCCTCTCTCAGTTCTGAAACACATATGAATAAAGAACATTACATGGTTTACAATGAGTTTAGGCTCCAACACAGCTAAACAAAGTGAATGAAGTCCAGTCAGTTTGCACTGACCAGAAGGTCTGGAATTAACAAGTTCTGTATTCAGTCTTACCTAAGTGCATCCGCTTCCTGCCTTTATGATGTGGGATCAGCATTGGCTCAAATTCCACTCCTGGAACTACCATTGGTTCAATCCTATAGGCCACAGGATCAAACTGCATAGGAAAAACAATAGCTACATATACCTCTGCTGAAGAAAAGTAGTCTGAGGAACTGTATATCAGGCAAGAATAATTGTAAGCTTATTTTTAAAAAATGTACAGTTCTGCACCATCGATTCCAGGTAAGTTATCTCATTACTACAGAACAGTATATTAAAAAGTAAATCAACACAATAGAAAATCATATGCTCTTTATCAATAAACCCTAATATTCAGGTAAAAAAAACCACAAGAGCTGTCCATTGCTTACAGGGTGATAAATATTGAAGAAACCTTTGCAAGTTGGAAATTTGTAGTTGGGATCAATTCTTTTTAGTCCTCGGACGGTGAGGAACATTCCAATGGGAGATCCAAAGGCAAAGAATATTTCTGGTTTATAGATGAGCCGGGGGTATTTTACAGACACCTGCAAGGAGAAAACAAAAGCATCTCTCATTAACGAAAGTTACTTCTGTTCCTATATACAAGTGGCAGGCACTAAAATGACCAAAAAGAGTTAGTATTGTTACCTGCCCAATGCCAACATCCAGATAGTCATTATTTCCAGTACCGTCAGAACTACTGCAGAAATCTGATTCTTTGGGGATATTAGACACATTTACCCCTGAATCTGATTGCAGAGTTGGTCTATTAATACCCTAAAGAATAAAAAACAGTTCTGTGGAGCTGCTATGTAGTAAAAATATTCAAACGATTACATGGTTTTCTACTGGTTTGAAAAGATACTTGGGGAAAGTTTTGAAACGATAGTCAATAATTCCAGGAAGAGTCTCAGAAAACAAGATAAAGTATCTAACTTCATGATAAAAAAACAAAAGTTGCCTTAAATTATGAACTGATAGCCCTACATGTTCTAAAATGATAAAAGCTGTACACAGCCATTTGGGCAGCAGTTGAAACTTCAGGCAACCATCATAAGAGGAAACAACAGTGGAGCATTGTGGAAAAGAATGTTGAGAACTCCTAAGGAATTTAATGAAGTGCTATACTTTTCTAATTAAAGCAAGTAGAATGTCTCTGTGGTTATAGAAAGTGATGCAAATACTGGGCCTTAAATAATAACTAAGCAACTTGCTAAAAAGTTGGAAAATAACTACTAAGAATTGGAAAAGAATTCAGTAGCCAACAAACTAAATGTACAAGTAGTGCTACAACATGGATAAACATTGAGTACATTACGCTAAGTGAAAGAAGCCAATTATAATAGGCCACATATCATGATTCCCTATCATAAAATGTCCAAAATAAAAAAATCCATACGAAAATAGGTCAGTGGTTCACAGGAGGGAGAAATGAGGAACAAGGGGTGTGGTGTTTCTTTTTGGATATTAGAAATGTTCTAGAGTTAGACAGTAGTCATGGTTACGTAACTCTAAATATACTAAAAACCACTGAATTGTATACTTTAAAGGGAGAATTTTGTGGTATGTGATGTATATTTTATTTCAATAAAGCAGTTATAAAAAAATGGAATGGTAGGAGTCCAGGGGAGATTAAGACTTCTGAAGCTAATAACATTTTTAAGATATTAATAAACATGTTTAATTTTTAAAGAGAGCCAAAGATCAATTAACAAAATTGCTTAGTTCCCTAAACACCTCATAAAGCACAAGGATACAAGGATGTCAAAAAGTATTTAATACTATAAGCTATATTCAGCACATACCATTGAAATTTTTCTGGTCCTAAAGTAGTTTAATATCTTCCTTCTTGGTCCTAAGGGAACTCCCATTTCCTGAAGATCTTTGTCTGTACATAAAGCCTAAGCACAGAAAATCAAATTATCTTTCTTATTTCTAGGCAAAATAAAACCAATTAAATGTCCTGTTCTCTGAGAAAAATAAGGTGTAAGCACTCTGTTGTTCTTTGCTTTATATTACTAGGGCTCCCTAGTGGTACATTATTAATAACTTAGAGAAAAAGAGTAGTTTATACTCTTTAAACATAAAAGAGGCTAAAGAAAAATAAAAAGTATCAATACTACAATATCAATGCTATAGTAATATAGGTAACGCTGTATTGTAAAAAAAAAAAAAAAACCTACAGAGCTAGGTATTAACTTCCAGTAAGAACATACAGCAAACGCAGAGCATTTAACAGACTAACAGTTCAGCTGAAGCACTACTCATCTGATTAGGGAAGTCTTCCTTCACACTCCCAGATTAGGTGAGTTCATCCTAATATCGTTCTTATACCACTGTGTACTTTTCCTACTTAGAACTTATCACAACTGTGATTATGTGTTTGATTATTTAATGTATGTCTTTTCAGGTAAACTATAAACACTTCGAGGTTAGGAATCATTATCTGTCTTATTCACCACTCTATCTTCAGTACTTGGTATAGTATGCCTGATCATAGTAAGCATTTACTAAACACCTACTGAATGAATGTTATCGCGAACCTGAAAAAAAATACAACAAAAGTGGCAAAAAAAAAAAAAAAAAAAAAGCGAGTATCAAAAGTAAAGCTCTTGAAAGTAAAACAGAAAATAAGAATTGGAATAGTTAGTGGTCATTTATTCTTGTTATCGTGTTTTCTGAGCTGTGCTGTTTTTTAGTCTTTTGCTCTATTGCTATATGTTTATCAATGTGGCTCCTCTGAACTTTGAACTCCCACAAAGCAAAGATCATTTGATATGATGAGAAACACATAAATGCTAAAGAACATTACTAATGATAAGTGTTTATGGCTAAAATGCTTCTAAAGGGCAGGCTCTTAGTAAGCAGTATGATGAAGATAAGCAATAAAAATACTGAAAATGGTATAGCATAGAATTTTAAAAGATTTTTACCAGAGCTTCCTTATCTACTTTCTCCTTCTCAAAGATACTAAAGAATTCAGAGAGTTGAAGTTTCTTCAGATCTTCCTCTAGCGTTGGTGTGTCTCCTTGATCCTTAACGATATTTGGCAAGTCCTAAAAATTAAATTGTAAAGCTCATATTCTCTAAATTTATTTAGATTGTCTTTTATTTATGCTATTTTGCAATAAAGAAATGTACTCTATATGATTTGCACATAGAGATGTATCTTTAAAGACTAAATGAACTGTAATTTATAGAAAATATAAATTAAGAGGTATTGATCTCTAAGTTTTTGCAACTTCAGCTGAAAATGTTTTTAAATAAATGAATGAGTGAATGAATGATTATCAAAGTATTCTTCATTAACAAAACATTTACTGAGTTCTTAATAGAAAAACAGTGTTTAAGATGTAAAACAATCTCAAACAAAAAGCCCCTCCCCTGGAAGAACTCATAGTCCAACAGGAGAAATAGGACACTTAAGTAAAAAGAAAAAATACAAGACAGTATTGCACAATAGAAAAGTATTCATAGGACTTTGTTTTACTAAAAGATGTTTAAGCATCAAGTCCTTCCACTCCTTTCAAACAAAACTTCTATAAATTATATCAATTTACATCCAATTCATTCATTTCATCATATGCAACCTCCATTTCAGCTCAAAGATTTTATAATTCTAATAACAGACCAGTAGTGCATATTTATAATGGAAAATATGATACCTATATTTATTTAGAATGTGGCAAATACTTGTAGAAGCATATTACTATCTTGCTTCTATCATCCAAGAATGACATAATTACAAGTCTATTAAACATAAATGTAATGTTATAAGACTAAACTAAGCAAAAAACAAAAAATAAGTCTAATGCCTAAAAATCCTTACTAAGAAAAATTAAAAGAGAACCTATCTGAACATCTAAATTACCTTTTCACTGTCAATATCCCCCAAAGAATCTTTCTGATTTGTTAGGATATCAAACAATATAAGCGAACCTATAAGTAAAACAGAAGAAGGGACAATTTCTAAGCATTAACACTAAATAGCTGTTGTCTTATGTAAGAGTAATAACCCAATTACCCATGTAGCAAAATCTACAAAGCAGGGAGTCTTTCCAATCCACCACCACCCTTTCAACCCCTTCCAAACCCTCTGAATTTGATACTGATAAAAGACACTGTACTTCAAAAACAGGTGTCCTAAAAATGTAACAGTTCTCTCTAGTTACAGAGAATTCATTTGTTACCTAAACTATGACCAGCAATGGATACACCCCCTTTGAAATCAGGGTTCCTCTGCAGAAAAAGTGTATATATTCTGTTCATTTCAGAAGCAACTGTGTCCACAATAGTCTGACAGTAGGTGGGGCTATTGTAGAAGAAGACATCCAGAATTGTGTCATTGGTGAAGTGTCTTAAGCGGTTAATGCTAGGCAGGGTTATTCGCTGCAGATCTCTGAAAAAAGGAAAGATATTTTAAGCAGAAAACTTAAATACATTCCATAATCTCATCTAAGTTATTATCTAGTTTAGCCTCCAAGCTTTGACTTTAGATATTTAAAGATACAAGAGGCAACTATCAATTTATAGGAAATATGGAAGACAGAAAGATATGTTTAATGAAGCCAAAGGGATGTAATCAACAAAATTCAGAGTGTAAGAAGCTCTATAACACAAACAACTCAGTTTCTTCAATACATAAATTACAAGAAAATAAGAGATGGAAAGGTAATCAAGAGATCAAAAGAGACTTAAGACATACCAACTTTTGCAATTTATGAACCTAATTTGGATCTAAATTTAAAATGTGTATAGTGTGCATTCATGTTTGTGTATGTATATGTATGTATGCATATATATAAATAATGGCATTAGACAAGTGGAAATTTGAACTCTTGTATTTGCTGACATTAAGAACTTTTTAGGTGTCATAATGGTGTTATAGTTATATTTTATTAAAAGTCCTTTAAGATATACAAGCTGAAACACAGATGAAATGATATATCTGATTTGATTCAAAAATAGTATGGTGGAGGGATGGGCAGTAGACAGGGGTGTGACAATAGGGATGGGTCAGGACTGGCCATGTGCTGAGGCTTGTTGTGGGTGGGTAATCGTAATCAGTACATGAGGGTTCATTATATATGCTACTTTTGTGTACAGAATTCTCTATAATAAAAAGCTTTTTAAAAAGACAAAAGATACAAGAGAAGTTTTCTAGCTTTCTCAACATTAAAGTTTTTTGATCGCAAGTCAAATGGTAAATGGAATCAGCTCTCAATGCAGAATTTCTAAAAGCTGAAAGAACATAAGATTGCCATATGCCAAGGCAAACAGAACTCATATCTTGCAAAGGAAAACCATACTGACATTGTCTAAATCAACTTCCAGTTAAAACTTTTTCAAAATTCCCAGAAAGATTCCTCAAAGAATCAACAGTTTCTGTAGTTTAGAGAAGGCTAGGTGACCTTAGTCACCTCTGAGCATGAGCTTAAATATGAAAGAATGTGAATTCAATACCTATTAAAAGGAACACCACAATGGCACATGTGGCACATGGAATATGCTCAAATCGTAGAGCAGCATTAAGAACTGAGAAACAGAATCAAGAAAGCAATTTCCAAGACCAGCATGGAAATAATGCTGACTACGTCCTTTATCTTCCAGAGAAGCACTTCCGAGTTCTATCCTAGAACTATATTATGAACACACTTCTTTCTGGAGAACCCATAGCTGAATATTCTTTATATAAGGCAGGCTTCTCTGACATCACCATAAAATTTACAAACAAAACTATTGGGCCTGTAATTTAAGAAAGCCATCACTTAAAAGTTGTTGTACCATTATACCTCAAGTTATAAATGCTAATAATTTGGGGATTTTCCTTTTTTACCAAATTTGGACAAATATCTAAATATGATCACAAAAGGAACAACAAAATACTGTGTATATCTTGAGGTAGGTAGGCTTTTGACACCTAAAAATGGAAATGCTTATACACTATAGGAAGAAAGCGATATTTGGTTTTAATGCTAAAGAAATAATAAAGATGTCACCGTAAATACTAATGAGCCAGTAAAACATACTAGAAGAAAATATACACAGCTTTTTATTCCTAACCTGGACTACTTAAACCAAAGGATTAGTTAGCATTTCATAATTTATCTCTAAGAAAAAGACATAAATACAAAAAAAGTTTTGCTGAACAAAATTTTAAATATATAATCAGCTATAGCAGAAATGTCCTTAAGCATATCAATGATCAGATAATATATTGCAATCACAGTTAACAGCTCAAAGATATATGGTATTACTCACACATCCACACCAGTAGAATGCAAAGGGCTGTGCCAATTCACTGGAAGAAATTCTACCCTTCCAATCTGCTGATTTTCTTGGGCTTTCTTAAAATGCGTTTGTAGCAGATTCAATGAAACACTGCGAAAATCATTAACTGAAAAAGAAAATTAATTTATGTCTCAATAGTGAAGCAATGAATTTGCAGAATTAAGATGCAACCGATCACATAATTATACTCTTATCTACGTTTGCTTAGAACATGTATTTACTTGAGTCAAAAAACAGCAAAGTGTTATTCAGAAAAATTATCATTGCATATAAGAAAAGCTGTTCCTTTAATACAGAACCTGCTTTTACTACATAAAACATTTCATTAAAGTAAAAGCTAACTTCAAAACTTCTATGTTGAGGGATAGAGGGAAGATGGCGGACTAGGTAAAAGCAGGGTTCGTCTCCTCCCAGGACCGCATTGAAATTACACCCAAACTATAAAATAACCAACGTGGAAAATTACCTGAAGTCCAGCCAATCATAACACCTACATCTGATAACATAAAGGAGCTATATCGAAGCTGGTAGGAGGGGCGAAGCTGTGAATCGGGCTAGAGCTGCACAGGTGGTAAAGTTCGCCAAGGGTAAGAGGGGAGGCGGGGAGAACAAGGCTACAGAGGCTCTCCTGAGGGAGATGGGGGTCCTGGTCTCATCTAGGGGCTCTCCAGCATAGGGTCCCAGCCCAGGGAAGAAGAGATTCCAATAATTTTGACTGTAGAAACTGAAGGGGATTCCGACCATCTAAGTGAGACGGAAGGCGAATGAACCCCTAGAAGTTCCCTTGAAGGACCCGTGCAAAGGTTTTCTGACCTGTGGACTCTCACCCTGGATGCCAGCAGTGGGTCAGAGGCTCACACAGGATTCATTCTGAAAAGGCATCCATTGCCTGGTGTCTGAACGAGGGCTGGAAAGGCAGCCACCATTGTGCCTTAGTCTGGTCCCCCTACCAGGCAAACTACAGACCTCACCAGCTTGACTGTGCAGACCCCTCCCAAAGGGCCATTGGGAACCTCTGGTCTGAGAGCTGCATTTCTAATCCCAGAAACAGCAGTCAGCTGCTGTGAGCCACATTTCAGAGATAGGGTCAGGCAGATCGCTGCTGCCAACACAAACTTGGGCAGATATCGGGGACCTTTGGGCTAGTCTCAGACAGCAGCTGGTCTTGCTGTGAGCTGGGTCTTCTTCAGGAACTCACAACAGTTACCAAATTTGCAGCAAGACTGAGGCTGAATTGATTTGACTGCCATTGTCTCTCTGAGACCTCACCCCACCCTACCTAAAATTGCCCTAGGGGCCCCACTGACAGTGAACTTCCACAGCCCTGCCCTTCCCCTCCCCTGATCTTCTAATCTACACAGGAAACAAACTTTGGCTGGCACAGGGTGGGCACTGAACCGAAATCAACGGCAGGCAGACCTTTGCTGACTTCAAGAGTTGCAATATTGTGTCCAGGGAACACAGGGGTCTGTGGAAGCCCCCCTGACAGCAGGTCTCACTGTGATCTGTGTCTCACTGCGATCTGTGTCTCACTGCGATCTGTGTCTACAGCAGGAACGCCCAGGCACAGAAGTTGCAGTAAAACTAAGGCTGTACTGGCAGAACGGACCTTGTCTCCTGAGATCCCGCTTCACCCAAGCCACAAAGTGCCTGCAGCCCATTGACAGGCAGCCTCTTGTGCCCTGCTTGGCTCTGGGGTTGAGCAGTTAGAGCAAGCAACAGATCTTGGCTAGCACAGTGAGCGCATTTCAAAAAAAACAGTTGTGGACAGACCACTGCTGCCTGTGTGAGCTGCGATATCTCTTAAGAGGATTGCAGGGGTCTGTATTGGCCTGACAGCCCTTGACTCTCTGAGCTTCTGCCTCATCCAGTACACAAAGTGCCCACTGCATATTGATAGGCAGCTGCCCCTGCTCTGGAGTAGCACATTTAAGCCCGGGGTAGGCAGCAGTTGACCTTGCTACGAGTGGAAACTTGTACAGCGAGTCAGAGAGACAGCAAAGGCATGTAAATTGACACTGCAGTGGCAGGGGGAAATTTACTCACTAGACCCAGGAGACTCCCAGGGTCCCTGTGCCACCCCACACACATATCACCCAGAGGCTCATCCAGTTTCAGAGACTTACGAGCAGCTGATAGGCAGTATCAGGGCTTGAGGAGCACTGGTCCCTCTGCTAAAATGCCATAGGTCAGGGACAGGGGATAACTGAGTGCTGCCTACAGAGGTATCTCTTCCACTTACCTATAGATCCAGCATAGACAACCATCAGCGGATTGCTTTGTAGTTCTCACCAGGTAGCCCTGAGCAATCAAAAGCAGCGGCTTACCTTGGCCTATGGGGGAGCCCCTCCCATGGGGGCACAAAACCAACACATCTGGAGGCTGGCACCAGACCACAACGGAGCAACTCTTGACTAGCTCCAGTAGGGATACACATACAAGGTGGTTGCAACAAGTACACTAGCCTGTTAGGGCAAATCCCACTCAGTGGAGTCAGCCCCGACACAACAACTCTTATCCTGAGGGTTCAGCCAATTCACACAATTAGTCAGCCTGAACATTAATCCCAGCAACTGATCTACTAACAACAATAAAGGCTTGGTGACATCAGAAGATCACACATAACCCACACAAAGGTCACATCCAGAGCTCCTGGCACAAGGGATCAGGGAGAGTGTGCCACGGGGGCACGCAAGACACTTTCCACATTAGGCCATCTGGCCAAGGCTGAGAGACGAAACAAATATTCTTGACACATAGAAACAAACACAGAGAGGCTAATAAAATGAGAAAACAAAGAAACATGCCATGAATGAAACAACAAGAGAAAACGCCAGAAAATAAACTAAATGAAATGGAGACAAGCAACCTACCAGAGACAGAGTTCAGAATAACATTTATAAGGATGCTCAATGAACTTATGGGGAGAATGGATGAGCACAATGAGAACCTCAACAGAGATAGTAAGCATTAAAAAGGACATAGAAACCATAAAAAAAAAAATAGAAAGAAGTGAGGAATACAATAATTGAAATGAAGAATACACTAGAAGAATTCAACAGTAGACTGGACATCATACTCAATAGGGAAAGGCTAAAAGCATTTTCCTTAAGATCAGGAACAAGACAAGGATGCCCACTTTCACCACTCCTCTTCAACATTGTATTGGAAGTCTTAGCCATAATATGGAAAATTCCATGTTATTAATAAAAATTACAATCCATCTATTAACCTTTTCATCTACTTATATATTCTTCATTCACTCGATTATTCTTTCAAGAAATGCTATTGATTTCCTTCAATGTTCCTTGCACTTATCAGACATTGGAATATAGCAGTGAACAAGGTAAAATTTCTGTGTTCATAGAGTTTCAATTTTAAGGTGAGAAACAGATAATAAAAAAAATCTGTATATAGTACTTCAGATATTGCTAAGTATTATGAAGTCAAATAAAGCAGGATAACAGGATAGGGAATAAGGGTGATTGCTAATTTAAATAGCTTGGTTGGCAAATTTTTTCAGAAAGGTAACATTGGATGAGAAACCTAAAGATAAGTAAGAGATGAAGTCATAGCACATCAATGAGAAGTTCTAGGCAGATAGAACAGTTAAGTAAAATTTCCTGAGGCAGGAGTATGCTTGGTTTGCTCTAGGAATAGCAAGACCGCCAGCGAGGAGTAGGCAAAGAATAGTTATAGATGGAAGGAGTGGCTAATGATTAGATCAGAAATCAGTGGTGGACAGTGGGAAGAAAGGTGATATAGATAGGTGTTTTTAGGCCATGACAAATATTTTGAGTGTTAGTCTTAAAGAAATAAAGAGTTTTTTAGCTTCTTAAGTAAATAGTGCTGGGAAAATTGGAAAGTCACATGCAAAGGAATGAAACTAGACTGCTATCTATCACCATACACCAAAATTAACTCAAAATGAATCAAAGACCTGAATATAAAATCTGAAACAACAAATTGCATAGAAGAAAACATAAGTACTAAATTCAGGATCTTGGACTTAGAGAGAATTTTATGCATTTGACCTCAAAGGCAAGGGAAGTAAAAGCAAAAATAAATATATGAGACTTTATCTAACTAAAAAGTTTCTGCATAGCAAAAGAAACCATCAGCAAGGCAAAGAAGTAACCATCTGAATGGGAGAATATATTTGCAAACAACGCCTCCAAAATATATAAAGAACTCATACAACTCAACAATGAAAAAAAGAAGTCTAATAAAAAAAATGGGCAGAGGACTTGAATTGACTTGAATTTTCCCAAGAAGACATACAAATGGCCAACAGACATATGAAAAGATCCTTTAACTTCACTAGCTATTAGGGAAATGCAAATTAAAACCACAATGAGATATCACCTCATACCTGTCAGAATGTCTATCACCAATAAATCAAAAAACAGCAAGTGTTGGCGAAGATGCGGAGAAAAGGGAATCCTCATACATTGTTTGTGGGATTGCAAACTGGTACAGCCGCTATGGAAAACAGTCTGGAGGTGCCTCAAAAAATTAAAAATAGATAATTTGCCCCAGCAATTGCACTTCTGGGTATTTATCCAAATAAAACCAAAACAATAATTCATAAAGATCCATGCACTCCAATATTCATGGCAGCACAATTTACAATAGCCAAGATATGGAAGCAACCTAAATGCCCATCAACAGATGACTGGATAAAGAAATGATGGTTTATATATACAATATTACTCAGCCATTAAAAAAAATGAAATCCTACCATTTGCAACAACGTGGATGGACCTAGAGGTTATTATGCTGAGTGAAATAAGTCAGACAGAGAAAGATAAATACCATATGATTTCACTTATATGTGGAAACTAAGGAAAAGAACAAATTAATCACAAACAGACTCACAAAAATAGTGGTCAATTTGGTGACAGAGGGGAGGGGGTTTGGGGGGCTAGGAGAATGGGGTGAAGAATTAAAGTACAAATTAATAGTTGGGCATGAGGATGGGGAGCACAGCACAGGGAATGCAGTTAGCATTAATATGATGGATAAGTGGAGGGCCAGGAGAGGGAGGGAGCAATTGGGGAAATCGTTTTATGAACAATATAGATGTCTAACCAATGTACTGTATACTTGAAACTAATTTAAATAAATAAATTTATTTTAAAAAAAAACAAAAAACCTGTGTCATGGGAACTGTTTCAATTTAAAAAACGAAAAGGAAAAATATCACATAACTATGTCAGTTGGCTTTCCAGTAGTCAGATTCCTAGTCTAACTTTCTGGTTCTTATAAACAACAACTATCCAATATTTTAGATTAAGAAAAAGTACACTGCTGTTTGAAATTCATATTACATCAATCTTAACCTTCTAAGAACATTTATGCATAGAAGCATTAGCCAGTAGGGTAAGACTCCCAAATTGGGACAATTAGACTTTGAATACTATCAAGTTTTAGGATATTACTTTTCAAGATCAAGTTATACTAATGACCTAAATATTCAAATTAGAATATCAAGAGGTTTATCACAGTATGAATTACAAATATAACTGAAGCTTCTGTTATTCATTAAACTATATCATCTTTATGGTCCTTTTAAATTTGTAATGTGTAGACACAGGACCATCATCTCATAAAAACAATTTTATAAGGATTAAGGGTTGTTCACTCAAGAATTATTAGCTAAGAGTATAAACTATTAGCCTAAGGAATTTACTAGTACTTTAGGTCTAAGCTGGGAAGCTTTTCTACCTTGCCATCTGCCTTTAGCTCTCCAAATCTTATTATGCAGCTAAGACAACAGTCTAAAGACAACGCTTTAACTCAGCTCACAGGAGCACTCATATTCCCTTTAAATGATCTTTGCAAACCTACCACATTGTACAATGCTGCGAAAGCGGAGATCACAAGCTGGTCCAATCCCATGGACTACAAAAACCAAGTGGTCTATTTGTAAAGGTTCCCCTATAAATGAAATTAAAAAGAAAAATTATTCTAAATATCTAGTCATGTATTCTAAAATCAAACACAATGAATAGGTTATAAAGATAGGCAAGTTAAAATATAAGCAGATAATTTAAAGGACACAAAATAATCCTATATATAACTACTGAGTAAAAAAACAGTGATTTTCCTTTGTTTCTAATTTACCTTAAAAAAGTCTGTGAAAAAGTTTTTTAGGTTTTTTTAAACTTTTCACTTTGAAATAACTTCAACCTTTAAAGAAAACTTGAAAGAATAGTACAGAAACTCTCATGTACTTTTTACAGATTCGACACTTTAACATTTATCACATTTGCTTTATTATTCTCTTTTTTTTTTCTCTCCCTCTCTCTTTATGTATATTTGTATATATACACATTTATTTTTCTGAATCATTTGGGAGCAGGTTACATATACCATCAGCTTGCACACATCATACATCCCTCTTTAAACCTTTAATATTTTAATGTGTATTTCCTAAGAATATTCTCTTTCTTATATAACCACAGTGCAGTTATCGAATTCAGGCAATTTCAATTATAAAATAAAAAAATTATAAAATAATTTTATATAACAGTCCATTTTTTATCAATTGTACCAATAACATCACGTATGTATTTGAAGCCTAAAATTTTTAAACCCATCTTTTTAAATTATAGTTAAGTCTAAGACTTTGTCCAAGAGACATACCTCCTCTGCACGATAAAAAGGAATTTCATAATCCAGTTAAATATATTATAAAACCAACCATAAATGATCCTAGCTAGATAGCAATGGATAACCATCAAGGTCCTACTGAAAAATAATTTCCCTAGCTGAAAATCTTCAACAGGAATTACCAGGACTAAATTTCTAATCAAATAGGTAGAATCACACTTCTTAGAATGAGGACTAAATCAGTTCATCTGTACTGAGTGAATTCCTGATTAGTACTACCAAATTTTACCCATCTCACCACATATACTCAGCAACTTTAAATTATAGTAATCTTTAAAAAAGATTTTTGTATCTATTAAGATTCTTAATAGATGAAGTGATGCTGACCTTAACTCAGAATAAACTCATGTGATTAAAGATCGTTTATAAGCCAAGAGGTAATCCAAATCCATAGAAAAAGGTCACAATTTAAGTCATAAACTAATAAGTATATCAGAAGAAATTAATGATTAATCTTACCACAATGAATGTCAACAGAGATGTTCTCAACCCCTCTCTTCACTGTTCTTGGTCGACCTTGCTCAGTGGGTGTTGAACCCCATTCATCCGACCCCGCAACTGGCTGGTAATGCACCATAAGCTTAAATAGAAAAAATCAGAGCAATAAAGATATTCTACATTAAAGACATCTATATTTATACAATCTGAGGGGCAGGAGCATATCTTTCAAAACATAGTACATAGTTAAATCTCAACTAGAGTTTTGATATGCAACTCTTACAGCTTGAAATGAGAACCCTGAAAATACAGTAGGCTAATACTGTACACTTTAAAATTCTTATAATTTTATTGGTCAATTATACCTCAATAAAGCTAAAAAAAATATATCAGGCTAACAGACTTTCAGCAATACCCTATACATGTAAGACATGCCACATAATGTATCAGTGATATTCTTAATCTACAGTGGCATAATTTTCCCTAAGAAAATTCTTTTGTTTTAACTGAAAATAAAAATAGTGGCTACAAGTTTTAAGCATCATAATTGTGAACATAATATAAAAATTCCCAAAGGTTACCCAAAATAGAATCCCTAGGAAAGAGAAACAAATTAAGTTCTCCTCGGTAATGCAATTAACCTTTAATCCAAACATGAGGGAAGGGCTTTTAATTTGCTTTACCTTTGGATTGTGTAATATAATAATTTCTCTGTTGGGAGACTCCAGTTTCTTTTTCCATTCATCCAGAGTTACAGCAAGCATGTAAGTTTCCTTAAAAGGAAACACATTTCATTATATTTCCCTTATAGCTTTTCTATTAAAACTTTTTCATAAGAATACTGCTAGATAAACAATTACAATAAGAATATCCTACTCCAATTTATCAATTTTATTTTAAAATTCTTTTAAATTATGACAGATAATAGTATAGGACAAATTTTAAAAAATCATTCCTACTTCTATCAGCTAGACGGGTGATAAATGTTCACATTATGATATATTGCTTTCAATAATAATTAATGTATATTTTCCATAAAATTAGGAATGTATTACATATATAGCTTTTCATCTTGATTTGTGAAGTTTATTTTAAAATACAATAGATAATAGTTCAAGACTAAGAAAAAATTCATTCCTAATTTCATCATCTAGACTAGAGATAATCATTGTTCACATATTGATATTTCTTTCAATAATATTAACGTCTTACTCCAATTTAAAGAAAGCAAATTTCACATTGTTTTCAGAGCAAGAAAAATAAAAGGCAAAAAATAATCCTGTGGTCATAGTTGAAATATTAACAATGATCACCATTAGAGGAAAACATTTTAAATTTAAAAGCATAACTGTTTCCATAGTATATTTTAAAATCTGAAAACAAAACTACTTTATCCTGAAACTAACTTGCAAAAATAAATGCTATAATCTGTGATGCAGACAGAACCAAACTTTTTCTGGAAAATTCACAAAATAAGTCACAAGAGAAAGAAAAGATTATTAAATAAGAAAAAAATGAAGAAAAAGTATAAAAAACGGTTAAAGGAATACCTCTAATACTTGGCTGAAGCTCTCCGGGTAGGGAACATACTTATTATCTTTGTCTCCCTTGTAAAACCAGGTACATCGTCTTACTTCTGATGCTAGCTCATCCCAGTATACTGCATACCGCATTCTCTCCCCTAAGTGAACATCATATCTGCCCCCATCGGTGGGAACAACTCTCCCATTACAATCTTTTCCTATTAAGTATTGAAAAGAGGAAAAGAAGTATACATATCAAAATAAACCTCCTAAAACACAATTTTGAGTTATACTGTAAATAATGTTATGAAACATATGAGTGAATAGTTTCTACTGTGCTAAACAGTAAACAAAATGGAATTTAATTATCTTTTTTTCACTAACTACAAAGTGTCAAAACCATTTCTGGTTTTAATAAAACACTAAAAAAATAATACCGAAACACTATTTTGTTCTTTTTCTGAGGAAAGACAGTAGTGTCCCTTTAAAAAAAAAAGTTTAAAGAAAAGTACATAAGAAGGCTTTTCTGAATTTTTTGCTTGAGGAATCAAAAAGTAAATTAATGACCATGACTGCATTGATGATAAAGTACTAACTACCATCATGTCCCATAAAGAAAAACAAGAGACAAGTTGAAGAGAATTCATTCTTTTGCAATGTGAATGTGACACCATTTCCCCCACTCTTTATAAACGAAACTGAAACATAAGCTAGAACTTAAAAAATATTATTGGATAACCACGCAGAAATTATAATAGGTACTGTTTTCAAAATACAGACCAAATTCTTAAATGTTATAAATTGGCTGGGTAGTAATAGAGCTTATATATAAAAATGCTAAGAGGGATGACTAGAAAAAATCTAAAATTTATTTTTAATAGCACTCACTATAAAGACAAGGACTAATTGTATTACAGTTTGAGAGAGATGACAGTAAGTCTTTGTCTACCACCACTTATCATTTTCATCTTACCAGAGCCATATGCCTCTTCCAGCAGCTGTGAATCCTCTGAATTGAAAGGAATCCATGTCTCCTTAGAATCTATTATCTTACAATAAAACCAATGAGGAGAAACTGGTTCATACAAACTGCTAGTATCCATGTCTATTAGCTCAAAGGAACTACATGAGTTTGGTGATGGGGTTGGATCTGAGTGAGGCAACTGTTCCTGGTGTGATTCCACTGATGACATTTCGCTCTCTAAAAGACAAAAGAAAACTATCAGAAAAAAATATTTTCTTTCTATTAACAGTGTAATTGTTGACACACACACAACTGCAAAAACAACAACGATCCAAGGGGACTAACAGCTAGATTTTGGTGGAGGAGGAGAGGGCTTTAAACAAAAATGCTTCCTGTAGTCATATGCCCACTTTGTACTGATCTCCCAATTCTCTCAGAAAACCGCATGGTTTTAATTAGACAACAAACAGGTTATAAAACAAACCAAGAAACACAAAAAGCACACGTTCAAAAACTTGATTGCAACAAAACACTTTAACCCAATTTCCAATCTAAGTCTAGTGCCAAAGACAAAAAATTTACTCCATCTTAATAACACCTAGGTTTTAGGCTCCAGACTCCTATTATTACACATTTACATGATTATTGGAATATTTCTGTTGATTCCTGAAGTGTGCTTAAAATGAGAAATGTGGTAAATTCTGAAAACACGAATCCTTGCTTAGGGGCCACTGTGCGCACTTTCGCAACCACTGGTACCGTCCACGTCTCTGGTAAAAAGTAACAAGTGATCTCAAAAGCCTCCTTCCCTCAAAGACGACTGGAACCTGTGTTTCTCTCCCTTCAGCAGTAAAACCTAACCCTGCATACGTCAAAAGTCTACTCAAGCTCCTCCGAGGGAAGTGAGCACGATTACCCGTATCGCAGCAGTGAGCGCAGCGGGATGGCAAACACCTGGTCTTTTTCTGAGCGAATGCTCTCCAGGCTTCCAGCCACTTTATCCTAGCAGAAATTTACCTCAGTCACCGTGGAGTGTCCTTTCTCCCTTACGACCCCCGGCCTCCTGCAGCTCTGATGTGGGACCTCAGAACTCAAGGACTTGTCTCCTCCCGCCTCCAGCCACCAAGGAAACAAGGTAATTTGGGGCACAGTCGATGCAAAGAGGGGCCCGAGCTGCTTCCATGGAACCGAAGTCACCCCCACCTCACTGGGGCTGGTTCTCCCATCACCCCCATTCACTGTCTCCCGCATCGCGTTCTTCTCCACCCCTGGCATCTCCATCCCGCAGTGCCTCCAACCCGCAGCCCAGTTGGGCCTCACTCGGTCCAGCCGCCCAACCCAACACACCGTCACGGACTCACTTGACAGCCCCGCTGCCTTTCACGCTCTCCTGCCCTCGCTGAGAGGAGCACGACATGTCCCAGCGGCGGCCTTTACCCCGAGCCCAGGCGGGGCGGAGCAGGGCGGAGCCTGCGGCTCCGCCAGGCTCGCGCCCAACACTGGGCTCCACCGCGCTCCCAGCGGGTGAGCAGCAGGCCAGGCTGCCAAGAGCAGAGGCGAGGAGTTTTGGACCGCGGCGCGAAAGCGACGGGTGAGGAGAGAAGGGCCGCAGGGAGACTACCAGGAAGTGTCGCGAGAGACGGAGGGAATCGCGCGAGATGTGCCTCTTCCCTGCGGGCAGGGAGCGGGAGTGCTGGACTTGTGGGTGGTACGTGCGGCGTGTCCTCCACTCCGAGCCAGCGCACGGTATGAGGCTGGAGGTCTTTAAAAGGCAAGAATGAGGAAGAAGAGATCACAGCCGTAAGAGCATGGAGAATGTCAGTCAGAAAGGAGGAAAGCCCAGCCTCACTTAAAAGATGAAAAAACGGGCCTCCTGACCCGCTGGTACTCTGGCTAACCCTAACCCTACCAAAATGCCAGGGATGGTGTGGGAACCCATGGGAGATGCTGGGATGCCACGCCCCTGGTGAAAAATAGGATGATAGGATGCTATCAGCAGCTGTGTCTCTCCAGACCTCCACTTCTGGGTGCTTAGGAGAATGGATACAACTGTCATTGGCAAGGGGAAAAAAAGTGGGCTTTGCCCACTCATCCTTTCGTTTATTATAGGATTTAGAGCCTGACAAAAAGATATCTCTAAAAAATGTATAGGTGAGCTTGACAGGATTTAAAAGCTGCGAGGGAGGCTGGAGATGAGATATTTTCGTCCGAACAAGATGACATAACTGAGGTGAAAAGTTTAAACGAATTTCCCACAGTCATGAAGCTGAATAGCAGCCTTGCCCAGCTCTCCTGAGTATTGTTTTCTGGAGGACCTCAATTCTTTTGGGGGAAATAACTGAATAATAAGATACTTTCCTATTTTCTAACTAGATTACAAGGCAAGGGTTTAGGGAATGTTTTTCAGTTTTATTTCTTCAGAAACCGAGAAAAAGGAAGCCGAAAGGGAATTTTTATAAAATTAATTTTCCCATAGGTTAACCACCATACACAAATATTCACAAGTTTATACCTTCTCCTCAAATTTATGACACCTAAATAAATTTTATTCTCTTCAGAGGATGAAGAAAGCCAAGACTGTGTCCCCTTCTCTAGGATCTTGTCAGATGATTAGTTAATATCATAGACTATAATAGTAACTAGTCATTTCTGAGTCTGCGTTCTAGGTACAGGTGTAAGCATTTTACAAGTATAATCCTATTTAGTCCTCACAGCAACCTGATGAAGTAGGTACTATAGTCAATCCTATTTGCAGAGGTAAAATGACTCACTCAAAGCCATACTACCAGCAAACAGAACCGAAATTATAAAAGTCTGTCTTCAGAGCCTGCACCTAAGTAACTCACCTGAAATCTGAGTCAGTTAAGTGACAAAACTGGAGCTTCAATTTTAGTTTTCTATCTCCAAGTGACAGAACTGGAACTTCAATTTAGGTCTTCTATCCCCAAGTCCCACTGAAGCCTCTATACCAGCTGTTCTGTTATTTGTTTCAGAATGCACTTATAATCTATTGAGGACCCTAAAGAGTATTGTTTATGTAGGTCGTATCTATCACTATTTACTAGAAATTAAAACAGAATTTTAAATGTTTAATAAGTCATTTAAGAATACAGTAAACAATTTCATGTAAATATTTTTATAGAAAAATAACTTTTCCAAAATAATTTTAAAATCAGAGAAAATAACATTGCTTCACATTTTTGTAAATTTTAATGTCTGGCTTATCAAAAATGGTTGGATTCTCATATTTCTCTTCTGCATTTAATGCTACAATTTTAGTTTTCATTGAAGTACATAAAGACAATCTAGCCTCAACTATGTAGTTGGAGAAAGAAAATGTTTAATAGCCTTTTCAGACAAATGTGAATATTTTTAATACTACACTAAAATTTAACAAATAGTAGCTTTTTAAAAGTTATTTGCAATGTGGAATCTGAAAATATATCAATGAACTTTTGTACTCTGATACATTAAAATCCACTGGTCTGTCTTGCACTTTGATGGACCTTTTGCCCATAAATGATTTATGACATCAGGCATTGGTCATTTGGAAAATATCAGTTCACTTAAGATATGCAGTCTTCCAAATGTTAACACATTTCATAACACTATATATATATTTTAAATTACATATTTTAAATATAAATATATACATATATTTATATATATTTTAAATACCACTGCTCTCAGAAAAATCTTTTAAGTATTGAGAAGCTGTCAAAGTTTTCCAAAACTACTTTTTTCTTGACAGTCAGATTTCATCATTGGCAACAAATAGTTGTTTTCCTTGAAGTGACAAGCTCACTTTGTTTTTGTGGGGATTCAGAAGAGCCACCCCAAGGTGTGCTTCAGTGATATGTAGATTATTTTGAGCTAAAGGTAGCTGACCCTGTGGGCTCAAGAGAAGCATCTTGCCCCACGCCTCGCCCCTTTAACTATCTAGAGGAATTTGAATGAGGAGGCTTGCCCATAGTAAGAGATTACCAGACATAACCTTTTTGGACCTATCTATATGGAAGGGCAAACTACTAATCACTGACATGTGTTCTCCCTATAATAACCTGAAGGCACAATGTACCCTACCTCCCCTCTAGCTCAGAATGTTTTATATACCCATTTTTCCTGTCTTTGAACCTCTCACATATGTGGAGGGTCTGTGACTCTCATGTATGTAGGGTTCCTGTGCACACAAAATTAAATTTGATTTTCTCTTGTCATCTGTTGATTTGATTCAGCCAGCCAAAAGAACCAGAGGAAGAAAAGGGGAATTTTCCCCCTTCCCCACATTTTCAAGAAAAGTTCTACCAAATACTTAAATCTGAATAACCATATAACCAGTTTGTCAGTTGTACTTTCAAATAAAAATAATGTTCCATTAAAAAAGAGTAGCTAATTCAATTGCCAATTCAAATAATCAGTGCTTTTTCCTCAAGAGACCAGTGTACTATCTCAATCATTGTATTGTCCACTGCCATGCATTCAGAATAAAAATAGTACAGTTTCACTTAAGGATACCCCTTTTTCCTTTCTGTCTTTGAACCTCAGGTTCCCAAGAAGGCCCAGTAGGTAAGTAGTTTAAAAGGGAAAGAAGGTCTTATGGTATTTCTCAAAAAACACCAATTAATTTCACTGGCTATTGTTTGCAGTTGCATATCAAATTTACCAGAAAAGACTTAAAAGGTAAAATCTGAAATAAACTCTACTTTTTCCTTTTCAATTCTCTAGTGCAGGAGGCAGGAAACTTTTTTCTATAAAGGACCAAATAAATATTTTAGGCTCTGTGGGACATAAGGTTTCTGTCATAACTAATCAGTTCCCCTGTAGTAGCCCAAAGCAGCCAGAGACAATATGTAAACCAATGAGTATGGCTGTGTCCCATTAAAACTTTATTTACAAAAAGAGGCAGTGAGTTAAATTTGGTCTCTTAAAAAAAAAAATTTGGTCTTTAGTGGTAGTTTGCTGACTCCATGCTCTAATGCAAAAGTTAATGCTAATGGCCAATAAGTTGCCTAAAGAGCAAAAGCAAGAGTCTGAGGGTCATGACACAACTGGATTTCATATCCAAAGTCGGAATAATTTTAGGCATCAATTTTGAATTCCCATTTCTTTCTAGAATAAACCATAATTCAATATTCAAAAAGTATGTGCTGAGTGCCAATCAAGGCATTAGGTGGTACAAGGATACAGTTTTTAGAGGCAGAAGTCCTCAATCTCTGGTGGACAGCTAGGCTTCCAGAGTTGAGAAAACTCCACAGTTGTCTCTGATGCTCTCTAAGTATAAAACAAGACCAGGGCTTAGGGCTGTGACAAGGATTCTCAAACTCTAATGAATGGGAGGGTATGCTAATATATTCTTTAAGATGTAGATTTCCAAATCCAACACCTAGAGATTCTGTATCAGAGAGGTCACAAATCTACATATTGATCAATATACAGACTACTACTGTGAGGCAAAGTACTTAAATCAGGAAACTATAATTTCAGCTGTACCACTTTGTACGTAAAATATTAGAACTAGAAGGAAACTTAGAGACATCCAATGTGATGTTCTCTTCCAGTCCAAAGATGGTGATATTTCTAAGTCCATAAACCATTCATGAAAATGCACTTCCTTACTCTATAGCCACAACTGAATAGTTCTTGCCCTTAACTTGAATAATCTTAGTTGCTTTTTTACTTCGAGGAAAGTGATTTATACTTTCCTTATGATTTCCGTCTTAATTCATTGAGGGCTGTTTGTTTTGAGAGCTGATAACGTGGTAACTTCAGTTTAAGCTGTGCAGCAAGGTGGCTCTCCTCTAGCCAGAAGAGGTTTCCATCAAGCCGTGGTTTCCTCTTAGCTAGGGTTGTCAGACTGAGCAAATGTAAACGGAGCAAATGCAAATGTAAAATATAACACTTTTAGAAAGAAAAAAGAAAAAAAGAAAATCTTCAAGAATTGGGGCAAGGAGTGTTTAGAGACCTGACACCAAAAGTCCGAACTTAAAAGTAAAAACTAATAGGATTTCATCAAAATTTAAAACTTTTGCTCTGTGACTCTTAAAAAGGCAAGCTACAAAGTGGGATAAAATATGTACAAACCACAAATCCAAAAGAGGACTAATATCTAAAAAACATAAAGAATCCTTAAAATTCAGTAGTGAAAATACAAAGATTGGAGCCCAAATTTGATTTCAATACCATTCTTCAATAAGAGGAACTGGGGCTTCTTGGAGAAATAACTGATTCTAGAACAAGAACAGGAAAGTACTCTAAGCAGGGTCAGGCCTGGTTAGTACTTGGATGGGAGACCACCTAGGAAGACCAGGTGCTGTAGGCGTAAAAAATTAAAAAATAAGGTATTGTAAACTGACAAGGTCCTTGCAATCTGTGAGGTCAACCGAGGGTTGCCTCGCCTAAAAAAAAAAAAGAAAAAGGAGAAACTTGACAAACACTACCTCAGCCAGGTGATTAAGTTTAACGTCATAGTATAAGGTATGCTGATAGTATAGATACACTTGATAAAAGATGAGAAGGGCACTTACCTCAGTGATCCTCCTCCCAAAAACCTGTAGCCCCAGTGTAATTATGAGAAAAAATCAGACAAATCCCAGTTGAAGGTCATTCTACAAAATATCTGATCAGAACTCCTCAAGACTGTCAAAGTCATCAAAAATGAGAAAATTCTGAAAAACTGTCACAGCCAAGAGGCTCCTAAGGAGATGACTAAATGTAATGTGGTATCCTACATGAGGTCCTGGAAAAGGATGTTAGGTAAAAACTAAGAAAATGTTTAGTTTTTCATTAATAAGACTATCAATATTGGTCCATTAATGGTCACAAATGTACAAAACTACTTTAAAGTGTTAATAATAGGATGTGGGATATACGGAAAGTCTGTAGTATATCACAATTTTTCTGTAAATCTAAACTATTCTAAAATAAGAAGTTTATTAAAATAAGTCTGTTAGAAAATAGGCAAAGACATGCACATACTTTCATGGAAGAGTATATACAGAAGGTAAATAAGTACATAAAAGGATGTTCAACATCATTAACCATTAAGGAAATGCAAATAAAACCACAATGAGATATTACTATTCACCTATCAGAATGGCTGAAATAAAAAAGTAGTGACACCAAATACTGGCAAGGATGCACAGTAATTCATAATACATTACTGGTGGGAATGTAAAATGGTATAGCCACTCTAGAAAAGTTTGGTAGTTTCTTAAAAAATTAAACGTGCAAACTACCATACTGTACTCCTAGGCATTTATCCCAAAGAAATGAAAACTATGTCCACACCAAAACCTGTACATGAACATAGCAGCTTTATTTATAATAGCTCCCAAATGGAAACAACCCAGATGTCCTTCAACAGGTGAACAGTTAAACTGTGGTACATCCATATCACAGACTACTCCTTGGTAATTAAAAAAAAGGACTATTGATACAGAAAACAACTTGGCTGAATCACAAGAAAATTATGCTGAGCGAAAAAAAAGCAATCTGTAATGGTTACATACTGTACAATTCTTATATAACATTCTTGAAATGACACAATTTAGAAATGGAGAATAGATTAGTGGTTACCAGGGGTTTAGTATGGAGAAGCAGGTAAGGCTATAAAAGGTCAGCAAGAGGAATAACTGTGGCGATATGATGTAATTGTTCTGTATCTTGACAGTATAAATGTCAATATCCTAGTTGTGACATTGCAGTAAAATTTTGCAAGATGCTATCACTGAGAAAAACCGGGTAAAGGGTACAAGAAAGCCCTGCACTATTTCTTAAAATGGCATGTGAATTTACAATGATCTCAAAATAAAACCATTAATTTAAACAATACACTACAGTAGTCCCCCTTTATCTGTGGTTTCACTTTCTGTGGTTTCAGTTACCTGCGGTCAACCATAGTCCTAAAATATTAAATGGAAAATTTCAGGAATAAACAATTCATAAGTTTTCAACTGTGCGCCATTCTATGTAGCATGATGAAATCTTGCACCATCCCACTCCATCCGCCCAGCATGTGACTCATCCCTTGTCCAGTGCATCCACACTGTTAAGTACACTACAGTAAAATATTTTGAGACATCACATTCACATAACATTTATTACAATGCATTGTTATAACTGTTCTATTTTATTATTAGTTGTTAATCTCTTATTGTGCCTAATTTATAAATTAAACTTTACATAGGTATGTATACATAGGAAAAACATAGTATATATAGGGTTCAGTACGATCTGCAGTTTCAGGTATCCCACTGGGAGTCTTGAAACGTATCTCCCTCTGATAAAGGAGGACTTCTGTACTCCCAGTTAAATCTGAATTTCAGAAAAACAATCATTTTTAGTATCAGTATGTCCCATGCAATATTTAGAGCATTCTTATAATAAAGATTATTTGTTTATCTGAAATTCAAATATGTGAGTCCTATGTTTTACATGGCACTACTACTCTTGGCATTAGCTTACCAAAACAGTATATACTGCAAAATAAAAGAACATTTAAAGATTGATGGAGAAAAAATATGCCCTAAACCAGAAACCCCTAAATCCTCTCTCTCAGCAACTGGGACCTCCTCTGACACATTTCATTACAACAAATGTACTATTGCCCAGTACTCCTGGTGAGAAAAGCCACATAGAACATATAGTTCTCACACTATATGTGTGAAAATTATCCAGATAATATTTTCTTTCAGATTTCAGATTTAAAATAGTGATCCCTTTCTAAGAAAAATTATGAAAAAATAATTAAACAGAATTTTCTAGAAACAATTTTGGGTCTCCAGTATAATACTATAAAAAACCCAAGCAAGAACTAATAGACATCTGAGAAATCTAACATGATCAAAATGGAGATCAAAAGAGAAAGGAAAAAGCAACTTTGGAGGAAATCCATTATTCAAAAAGAAGAAAACATCAAGAAATTTTCATTAATATTCTCAGAGGTATAAGATGCTATGACTACAAACAAAAGCAGAATGCCATAAAGGAACATAGACAAAAAATTCTTAGAAATTAAAAATATGAAAGAAGAAATGTAAAACTCAAGAGTTGGAAGATGAAGGTGGGTAAATCTACAACAAGTACAGCAAAAAGGCTAAAATTGAAGAACAGATAAAACATAAGTAAATCAAAAACCAGAGATTTATAACACAAACA
>NW_006439192.1:4552437-4561314 GCF_000325575.1 Pteropus alecto
AAAAATCAAGAGAATTTCATGGGACTTAATGGGCATGAGTTTCCAGAACAAAATGTGCCCAGCAAATAGATAAAACAGACCCACAGCAAAGCTATGCTGTTAGAAAATTTCAGAACAGAGGAGACAAAAATATCCTACAAGCTTTCAGAGAGAAAAATAGGGTTTTATACAAAATATCACGAAAACACATTTTCAAATATGCAAGATGTAAAAGAATTATGTCCCAGGCACCCTTTCACGGGAAACTACTGGAAGAACATGCACTGCACCAAAATGAAAAACTAAACTAAGAGAGGCTACAGAAAACAGGAAACCAAGAGGATAAGTAGAAGATTCCAGAATGAAAGCATACACAGGAACATACCAGTTCTCCAGTCTCTAGGATAGAATGCTTCAGTTTGAAATTGATAAAGTACACTGAGCATCTTAAGAGAAGATTTAAAAATGATAAACAGTTTGAGGTCGAATTAGTCATAAGTACATAAGCAAACAAAATAAGTAAGACAAGTGATTAATTCCAGGGAAAATAAGTTGTTCAGGAAGGTTAATCATACAGTTTACTCATACATGAATGACTGCATTCTGGTTAGTACTTACATAGTTAACAAAATTACCACACAAGTAGATTGAGAAGTTGGGGGGATAAAGACTGAGATGTGTAGGGGCAGAGAAATAAACCTAAACCTTCATCTTCTAAAGAGAAAATCAGTAGAAATGACCTAAAATTGATAAATCAAGAAGAAGCAATATAACTGTGCTATTGAAAAATATGGGGACAATTTTTTTAAAAACTCAAATGAAAGTGTTTGCTTTTGCAGATTTAAAAATAGGAGTGGGAGCAGGAGAATGATCCTTTTCTTAGAATTAATTAACTCTTTAAATTCATAACTTCCATAAAATTATTTGATTCTTTAAACTCATAACTTTTTTAAAAAAGAAAGATGCAAAAAGAAAAATTCCAGTCATCAACTATCTATGCCCCAAAAATATTTTTTAAATGCCAATGCAATCCATATTCTTAAACTTTTTAGAAAATCTGCATAACTTTAATGTATTATATTAACCAACTAAAGAATTGTTTTTGAAACTCTATTTAAAAGCATTTCAAAGAATTCCAAAACATAGCAACAATGTAAAGACAAGCATAACCCCATCCCCCAGATAGTTCATTATTTGTCTAAGTATTCATATTGCATTTATATTTGGAACAATAGTGGCTTATTATAAAAAAGACATAGTTGTGTTTAACATGCCAGGTCTGGGTAACCATTCAAGATTTTGACAAAAATTACCCCAAAGTAATATAAATTTAGGCACTTAAAAAGGCCAGATGTGAAGTTTTAAGAAAATTTTGAATTCAGTCTGGAGTCAATATTTATTAAAAAACTGAACCAAATCCATAAATCATAAATACTACTTTCCTTCATAAATTCATTATATTTTCTGAAACACATTACCGATTTAGTTTTCCTTTCTTTGATATTGGTATTTGGAATC
The DNA here is from genome assembly GCF_000325575.1 of Pteropus alecto. NCBI lineage: Eukaryota > Metazoa > Chordata > Mammalia > Chiroptera > Pteropodidae > Pteropus > Pteropus alecto. The sequence continues at coordinate 4,553,935 of NW_006439192.1, forward strand.
ATTTTAATATAGTTTACAGCTTTAAGTTCTACGTAACCTGAATATCTTATTACAATTAAAAATATAAATCCAGAAGCGATAACCTTTCCTTCCAGAAGAACCCAATTAATAAATGTAGAAGGAATGAGAGAAATAGAAAATCATCATTAGAACACCAAGTAGTAACCGACACAGCAAGAACTGCCAATGAATACGAAATGAGTTTAAGCAGAAACGGGACATTTGCATAGTCTCAAAGTATCTCTAGCAAATATTCAGTCATCACAAAGGAAACAGTAATTTTCAGTAAAGGATCCTAGCAGACACCACTGTAGATAGTGATTAAGATTAACAACACCAGAAATACATTACAACATCAGGTGTTATAATATATTATCACAGATTGGAGGACACTAGAGAGACATGACAACTAGATGCAAGGTGGGATCCTGCACTGGAACCTGGAACAGTAAGTAAAAGGACATTAGTGAAAAGACTAAGAAAATTTCTACTTTTAAAATTCTCTACTTTAGTTAATAGTATTGTACATCAAGGCTAATTTCTTAATTTGACAAATGTTCTATGGTTATGTAAGATGTTAACAGAAGGGGAATTTGAAAGAAAAGTATACAGAAACTATTTTTACAGCTCTTCAGGTGGTCTAAAATTATCTCAAATTTTTTTAAAAACTTAAGAAAACACACATATATGTATATAGGTTCATAATCTCCTGTGTATATATATAAATCAAGACAATGGAAACTGGTATCTTGGGCACTCAGTTAAATAGCAGTGTTCTCTCCTGACAATTAGTAATTGTCTCACTGGTTTATGTTAACTTAACTTTAAGGGTATCCCCCTTCTAAATTTTTAGTATCAAGTACTATTTTCTAATATTCATAGAAAAGCCTTTTTTTTTTTTTTAACATTCCTATATTAGGCCAAAAATTAAAATCCTAGAATAACATTATTACCATATTATCTCATAAAATCACTAACCTCAACCATAAGACCCAGCCAATATTTTTCCTCCATTTGTTCTCTGTTCTCATCATAATGTTTGTATTAGTTTTGTTTTTTCAATAAGGAGAGATGACTGATCAATTTATTATTACTAATAGACTTGTCAGTCAAAAAAAAAAACATTTATCATTTGGCTATCTTATTAAGCAACAAGCTATTTTTCCAGTAACAGATACTGTATACTACAACTCACTTCAGGTGTAAAAAGTAAGTTATTTACATAACTCTCTTCTATCCAATAGCATAGAGCTACCCAAGTAAGCCCAGCTAAGATCCTTTCAATAACTCTTCCTTAAATTTGGCTCTAAAATGACTCTTATTGGTAATAAAAATCTTTTTATAAAACACACAACAATTTCTATGCAATTTATTCTAGGGCAATAAACATCAAATCTACCTTTAAAAGAAAAAAATAATTTCCTGCTCTAGCTATGGCTGTTTTATTCCCTGAGCATGAATTCTCTTTTACCCTCATTGTTTGGACTATAAACTGAGCTGCAATCTGCTCATAGGGATTTTGACAATGAAAACTAATATTTTGGATGCAGAATAGCATTTCCAAATAGTCGTATTTATTACTTTTACAGTTATTATTTCTATCCACTGTGGCATTTAATTTTTCATCTGTTATCTTTCACAATGCTCGGTATGGAAGCAGCACTAGTGTAAAGATAATTAAGGGGAAAAAATTTTTTAAGTGGATCTTTATCCAAATACAATAAAAGAGCAAAAAAGAAAAATGGCCACAAACATTTTCATTCTTATGCCCATGCCATTTCCAAATTCGCCTTCCACTATTAACATGAAAAGTAGAAGTGGTAAAACTCTAACCTAATGAACTATACAGAAAAGGAGGCAATTTACCTCAGGAACTCACTACACACTGCAATATATTCAAGTGGTGAAAAGATATAAATTCATTCAGAAATGCCATACTATCTGGCTGTCAATATAGCCTCTTGAATAATTATATTAAACATATTACTACAAAATGTACCAAGAAGTAGAGAATAATACTATATTTGTGAACTGCAAATAACAAAACAAAACAGAGGTCCAACAAGGCTAAGTCCAAGCTGTAATTACACAGGAAGTGTATGCTGAAAGCAGTCACAATGTACAAAAATGTGACAAATAATCCAGGTGTTTTAAAAAACAGAGCCTGTTTGTTTCAGATTATATCCAGTCTCATATGGTAGGTTTCTGATAAGCCTGTTACATAAAGTGTATTTCCCTCCTGCTGATAAGAAGCAGCTTGCAGATAACCATAAATTTCTTAAGGAATGAATCTACTTGGCAATATTGATAGTTCCATAGTTTCCTATTACATTCATTGGTCTGAAAGCTGAAAACAACTCATAATAAAAATGTTCCAAGTCCTTTACCAGTTTTTCAAGTTTTAAATCACAGGAAAAGTTGGAATGTATTGCTTCTTGTCATCAACAGGCATTTCAAAAAGAGGGTAATTAACCAAAACCAAGAGTCCTTTGGTCAAGTTAGTAGCAGGCTTCCCTTTGTTCTAAATCCTTTCATAATCCCTTTTTTTCCAATTTTTCTAGTATGGCCTGGATTTTACAAACAGCCTCTTTCCTGGCCTGCCGGACAGAGTCCTGGCCCCCAGTTTCAACTGAATCCAGTTCCAAAAGTTCCTTGGTTAGCATCTCTTCCAGAAGCCAGTATGCTTTGTCTGTCTTTTTTCCTATGAATTCTTCTACTTCTTGCTCAAGATACTGAACCTTCTCCAGCACATGTATGATTTTTTTAATACTTGGGGGAGTACCTTCATCTGAAGATAAACACTCTTCAGGAAGATTATTACTTTGCTCTTGATTGCTGGCATGTTCATTGGTGGCATTACCATAAAGCTGAGGCTCAGCACTATATTGGACTTGAGAATCCAAAAGATCTGAATTATCACTGTTCATTGTTCCCGAGGACTCATACTGATGGACATTGGAAGGAAAGTTGTGCCGGTTCATGCCTTGATCTGATTGGCTATAGGGGTATGAGGAATCCTTGGAATGGAAAGCAGAGAGGGAACAAGAAGCTGTTTTAATAGGAATCCAACAACATCAAATTTATTAGCCCACATCTTTCACCTGAGCAGGAAGATACATGAAAAGATTCCCCACCAGTAAAACTTGACCTCCCTCCTTAATGATTTGAGAAAAACACAGCCTTAAAAAGATAAAAGGGAGTATCCTGACAAGTAAAAGGCAGAGAATTCCTGAGTATAATGGTTGGAACCCTCCCTGAGGCAGGTCATCATCATGAACACCTCATAATCTATCCTTACCACCTCACAATCTATTCAGTGACTTAATAAATAGGAATTAGATAGTTTTTCCCATGAAGAGTTAAAACCTTAAGACAGGTCATGAAAAGTAACCTAGCCATAAGCAAAGGATGTTCAAGTCTTTGGTTTAAACCATACAATTTTGCATTGGTTTTGTCTTCTGTCTATAGATTGAGGTAATAAATACAAAATTTCTGATTTTGTTCAACATTCAGATAATATTTTGACAAACAATAAAAGAACGTTTTTTTTTGTCTTTTAAAAAGAGGATGTAAATCTAAAACTGCTCTAAAAAATAGTCTTTTTTTTTTTTTTTAAATAAAATAAAAAGTAAACTGGGCTATGTAAGGCTAAAGTAGTAGTCACCAACATTTTGTAATTAGTCCCCATTTAACATAGACCAATCCAGAAAAATACCATGTTGTATTCTCAATTATCCAAACATCAAAAGAACATTTAGAAGGTCTCCTACCTTGGGCTGCTGGGCTGGTGGTGAAGAAGGTGGCTGAGGAGAGCCACTGGTAGGCCATGATGAAGTACTTTCACTCAGGTAGAGATTCCCAGGTGGTGCTGAGGGCGCAGCTGAAGGCCAGGGATAACGGGTTCCCATTCCATAAGCACCAGGAGAAGCCCATGAGTCCTCTTGTGGTCGTACAGATGGTCCTGGTTGTGGAATACTACGATTACCATCCCCATAAGGATAATGGGGCAGGGTTGTTCCAGGGTTCTAGGTTGAGAGGAAGGAAATATGCCGGTCATTGCTAAAAAAAAAAAATACCTTAAAAAATACCTTAAAGAAGTAATAAAAATGTTCTAGTATAAACAGATGCAGAGATGCTTCCTCTCTGCTTAACAGAGTACTTTAGCTTATACTGGGCTAAACTGTAGCATCTCTGATCAGTTAAAGCAATTTCTCCAAGCCTAAAAAAGCTTGGTTCTAAAGATACCAGGGGCAGATTTGATGATGATCAAACTCAGAAGGAATGGACCTAAAATTCAATGGCCGAAGCACGGCATAAGTCTGTCCCATAGATACTCTAAATAAGCAGACCCATATGTTATAAGGAGGCACAAATGAAGATATATTAGAACTCCTCTTAAGGTGAACAGAGAAATAAACATGGTATCATTCCTAGAATACTAAAAAATATAAACCCAACAGAAAAATGCTCACCTGTGAAGTAGGATATCCTGAAACCTGCCCCCTAAGAGGAGGTGCTTCAGTCTGGCAGTCCTGCTGAGGATACATCCAAGCAGAGACTGGGGCTGGGCTGTTGCCAGGTGAGCGGTAAGTGCCTGGAACCTCTGTGGAGTAATTGGTCTGAGTATATCCAGGTGTGTAATAAGCCCCAGTGTATGAGGCAGTATTTGCCCCAGGGCCAGTGGGGTATGGTGAGCCATATGCACCATTTGTATAAGAATTCAAACTCTGTAAAAAAGCAAAGTTGAGACAAAAAAAGATGAACAGAAGAGTTGAAATGCCCTGACTTAATGTCCAACTTTGAAAACTCTGGGAAGAGATCAGTAACTAATGAAAATATGAACTAGTAAGCAACCTTTGAAGCATTCTTTCTCTCATATATTATAATCACATGCCATATATTAAACTCAGATTTTCACTAGAGTCTGTGTCATAAAAACAGGAAAGTATATTGTGATGGAACTCCTTAGAGCAGTGCCTCCATTCCAAACATTTCTATAAGTATACCTAACATTTATACCGAACAGCGAAGAACTCATACCCACAAACTGGGGAGGGAATTCTGGGAAAGCTGGGAGAGTGGCTAGAGAAAGAAGAAAATAATCATTATAAAATAGAAAGAAAAAAAGACTACACAGACAGACCTAGCTAGGCCAGATGCTATATATATAACTGCTGTGAGCATTAGTTTCTCTATAAGACTAGAGATCATATACTTATCTTGCAGGGTTATTGTGAAAATTAAATGAGATTTCATATATAAAATGCTTAGCATAGTGTCTGGTACATAGTGTAGTCAATAAAAGGTAATTATTTTTAATATCATTGTTGTTGGTATCACTGTGGCAAGGTCAAGAAATGAACTCAGATCTGACTCCAAAGCTCATGTTCTTTGTATTATCCCCCTCTGCTTCCCAAATAACAGCAGACGAGACATATTGCTTATTGTAGTTTTAAATCACCTATCTAGACTATTATTGACACTCAAAATCCTGTTTACTAATCCAAACAAAATTAAATTTAAACTCTAAATTTAAATGATTCAAATAATTTCCACTTTACCTTTTAAAAATGGTTAAAACATAGAATCAAGTTTTCTAGTACTCATGTTTCTCTCTAAGACTAAGATTAAGATTAAGGCATAATTTTTCCCACCTTAGATAGAAGAATCCTGTGATGTTATCTAGACTTATTGTGGTGGTCATTTGGGAATGTATACAAAAATCAAATCATTATTATATTCTATACCTCAAACTAATATTTCAGTTATATCTCAATAAATAATCCTGATATCCTGTATAGCTGTTAATGACTGAAGAAAATGAAATTCAAATTTGATTCCTAAGCTAATACATCAAAAAGTGGGACAGATTGAAGTGGAAGGTCATAATACTGTGGAAAATGATTTAAATTCTTAGCCATCCTTTATATGGCAAGAGAATAAAAAAGAGGCTGTCTATCACCACAAGGCCTACAGGGGGTTCCAGTAAAGATCCAGTAAGACATTCCCCAAGTAGGACAATGAACCACCCCTTTGTTAAGGCCACTATTGTTAAGGAGGTTATTGAGGTCTTCTGCTTATGGGTTGCTATGACTAAACAAAGAATCCCTTAATACAACATATACAGTTGGAGACTTGATATAACATCATGTGACTTTCTGTACTTTTTGTTATTAAACTTCTAGAAACCCTTCCTAAGAAAATGATTCAACTAAAAAAAAGTTATAGGCATGAATTTGTTCATCACAACTATTTATAATCACATAAAATTGTCAACAACCTTAATAATGAAATGATTAAGTAGATTATAGGCTATTCATTGAGGAATTTTATTCTGTCTTAAAAATTCACTGTTAAAACTTACCAGATATTTGATGATATTAAAGAAATTCCTCTAGCAACACCACAAGTCCTCCTATTGTGCTTATACTGGAAAACATGAAAGGCTCCACCACAAAGTACTCCAAGATTTTGTAATTATCAGCAGTCAACATCAACTTATTTTTCTACTAATACTAATTTTTGGAACCACCAGATCTATTATCATCCACCAGCAGCTTCTTCATGCAATAAATTTACTTAGAGAACTATTCCAATTTTTGTCTAACAGGAGCTCCTGACCACAGTACTTAATAAGCTACACTTTACAACCCAGTTTCCCTTTAATTAAAGGAAAAAGTGTTACAGGTTCTGACCAATATCTTTTTGTATCATTTCTCCATTCAGAATGTTACAAAAGGATTTCGGTTTTCTTTGTTAGATAAATCTATTCCTAGGCACTCAGTGTTCTATGGTGTAATCTCTCAGAAGAAAGAATATCTTTTTTTTTTTTTTAATTAAGTTTATTAGGGTAACATTAGTTAATACAATTATATAATTTTCAGGCATACATTATAATTTGACATCTATATATTCTATTGTGTGATTACCACCCAAAGTCCAGTTTCCTTCAGCTACCATATATTTGATCCCCTTTACCCACTTTACCCTCCCCCTACTCTCCTCCATTGACCCCCTTTACACCGTCTACCTCTCCCCTCCTCCCCTACTCCCTGGTAACCACTCGTCCACTGTCCATGTCCAAGAATCTCTGTTTGTTTGTCCTGTTCATTTGTTGCTTTTAGGTTTATATCCCACATATAAGTGATATCATGTGATTTTCAACTTTTTCTGTATGGCTTATTTCACTTAGCATGATTATCTCGAGGTCCATCCAGGTTGTCCCAAATGACAGTATTTCATCTCTTCTTATGGCTGAGTAATATTCGATTGTATATGTGTATCACAGCTTCTTTAGCCAATCATCTATCGTAGGACACTTCGGTTGCTTCCATGTCCTGGCCACTGTGAATAATGCTGCTATGAACATCGGTGTGCAAA
>NW_006439192.1:4562205-4570110 GCF_000325575.1 Pteropus alecto
TTGTTCTATTTCTTTAAAAAATGCTGATGGGATTTTGATGGGGATTGCATTAAATCTGTATAACGCTTTAGGTAATATGGTCCTTTTAACTATGTTGATTCTTCCAGTCCAAGAACACAGAATATCTTTCCATTTTTCTGTATCTTCTTCTTTTTCTTTTAATAGGGTCTTGTAGTTTTCATTATATAGGTGCTTCACATGTTTTGTTAAATTTATTTGTAGGTATTTTATTCTTTTTGTTGCAATTGCAAAAGGAATTATTTTTCCGCTTCTTTTTCTGATGCTTCATTATTAGAGTATAGGAACGCTATGGATTTTTGAACGCTGATTTTGTATCCAGAAACTTTACTGTATCCGCTTATTGTTTCTAGCTGTGTTCTTGTGGAGTCTTTAGGGTTTTCTATATAAAGAATTATGTCATCCTCAAATAGGTTGTCATTTGTGGATGACAGAGTATCTTCTTTATCAGATAATCAATGAGAAAACATGCAACACCTTTCATCTTGTAGGAGGTACATGGAAAAAAAGCTTAATTAGAAAAGCGAGTTGAATAACCAATGAGAGGACTTTAGAGAAAAAACTCAACAATCATTACTAGAAAACCTACATGTTATCATACAAATTACTTCCCATTTTGAGATGTCTTCATGAGTTCATACTGTCTTTTCCAAAGTACCCAATGAGTGGACAGATCATAGAGCTATAACATGCATGTGTACAAAAGAACATGCAGTAAGAAGAATATGTATTAGCCTTGCAGTTGCTAAAGATGTTGGTGATGGATGAGCTAATAATCAGTTTTCAGAAATGTTTCAAAGTTTTTAAATCTTCTTTTGAAAAGTAGTTAAGCAGCACAGCAAAGAAAATAAAGGAGTTCCTGGCCCAGTTTTAGAGCTCTGATACAGAGACCAAAGAAGAAAATTAGAAGACAGGATTCTTCCACCTCCAGAAGTCCTTGATGGAAATGAAGGTGTTAAGAGCAAATAAGAAGCAATCATGGTTTAAAGAACTCGGAGACTACCTCGTGAATGTCAACTGTCTGGTAAGACAATACTTCTGCCTCCAGAGATACAGCTTCTGTATGAGATGGTGTACTTCAGTGCTGCTCACACCCTGCTCCATGAATTGCCCTACATGCAACTCTCAACAATCCTTACTACTAGCTAAAAGATGAAGATCTGAAAAATGAGGAAAGCTATACTTCAAAGATTGCCCCCAATACCTGCATAGCACATAAATTGTACTGAAGCAAAGCAGGCTGATCAACTTTGTGAATTGGTCAGAAGCCTCTGCAACATCAACAGCTTCTAAAGAAATGCGTGTAAATTCCACTCTCTCAGAGAGTGCATGAAATTATGCATTCTTGGTTTATTAAAGCTGTTTCTGAATTCGAATTTTTAAGATATATAAAACCTACCAAATAGAAGAATGATCATTTGGACAAGACTAACTTGAGGTGCCAGCTAGAAAACGAATGAATGAAACCATTTAATTTTTAAAAAAGGAAACTACTCATATCTACATACCATTAAAGGAGTCTGTTCTGACCAGAAAATATATTTGCAATCCCCATGTGATTTTTCATCAGAAAATAAACATGCTACCCCATAGAGGTATATGTCTAGATATCTTTGGGTACAGAATCTAACAACTTGTATGTTGTATCTAAAAGCTCTCTCACATTACTGCTGTTGCTTTCAAAAACTCATTACTAAATTATATGTGAATCTTTCCTGAACATATGTAATATATACGTGTAATAAATTCCTTTACCTAAAGGGGAGAAATGTCATGTTCAAAAAACAATCTTTATCAATAAGATCAATTGATGAAATCATAAAAATTAACATTGCTGAGAAAAATTGTGATTCATGACTTTAAGGAGTTTCGTCTTCTTGAATTGGCTACTCCCCAAATTGATTTATATGTAATCCCAATGAAAATCCCAGTTGCCTTTTGTGTTGAAATTGAAAAGCTAATCTTAAAATTCATATGAAAATGCAAAGAACCTGGAATAGCCAAAACAATCTTGAAAAATAAGAAAGCTGGAGGACTCACAATGATTTCGAATTTTACTACAGAACTACAGTAATCAAAACAGTTTGATACTGGGATAAAGACAGACATATAGATCAATAAAATAGAACTCAGAGTCCAGAAATAAACTCTTATTTATTGTCAACTGATTTTCAACAAGGGTACCAAGATAATTCAATGGGGAAAAAATAGTCTTTTCAAGAGATGGGTGCTAAAGAATGAATTTGGACCCTACTTCACACTATTTACAAAAATTAACTCAAAATGGATCACAAACCTAAATGTAAAACTAATTTTTAAAAAAACTCTTAGAAGAAAACATAGGAGTAAAAATCTTTGTGACCTTGGCTTTGGTGGTTTCTTAGATATGACACCAAAAGCAAGGACAACAAAAGAAAAAAATGTAAATTAGACTTCAAAATTAAAAACATCAAAATTAAAAACATTTGTGTTCCAGAGGACACCATCAAGAGAGTGAAAAGACACCCACAGAATGGGAGAAAATATTTGTAAGTCATATATTCCGTGAGACTCATATTTAGAATACATAAAGAACTCTTATAACTCGACAATAAAAATAATTCCAATATAAAAATGGGAAAAGGTGGGGTGGCTCCATAGAGTAGTGGTTAGCACGTCTGCTTTACACACAGAAGGTCCTGGGTTCGCACTCCATGTGGAGCCACGGAACATGCCCTGGGTGCGCCAGGCCCTGGGTGCGCCAGACCCCGGGGTACACACTGTGAGCATGTGCGGAGAGATGCCCCGCCTTCAGAGATCCAGTTCTTAAGGGGAAACAGCAACATCCATAGGTCAGGGGTGGAAATGGGGGTGGGGAATTAATTAAAGAGAGGGGAAAAATAAAAATAAAGTAAAAAATAAAAGTGAGAAAGGGTCAGAACAGATCTTTCTCCAAATAAGATATATAAATGGCTAATACACATATGAAAAGATGCTCAACATCATTAGCTCAACATCAGGGCTCTGCAAATCAAAACCACAGTGAGCTACCACTTCACACATACTAGATGTCTAGTTACAAAAAAAAAAGAAGGAAATAGCAAGTATTTATTGGCGAGAATGTAAATTGATGCAGTTGCTTTGGAAAATAGTTTGTCAGTTCCTCAAATTGTTAACACAGAGTTACCAAAGGACCCAGCATTTCCACTACTAGGTATATACCCAAAAGAACAGAAAACGTGTCCACACAAAAATTAATACATGAATGTTTATAGCATCATTATTCAAAAGAATCAAAAAGTGGAAAAAAAAAACCCTCAAATTTCTATCAACTGATAAATGGATAAAATAAATGTAGTATTGTCCATAGAAAGGGATATTATTTGGCCATAGAAAAGAAATGAAATATTAATATATGCCACAACATGGAAGAACATTATGCTAAGTGAAAGAAGCCAGTCAAAAGATATTATATATCACATGATTCTGTTTACATGAAATGCCCAGAATAGACAAATCCATAGAGATAAAAAGTAGATTAGAGGTTGCGGGGGCAGAGGAGGGGGTACGACACGAAGGAATAAAGTGAAAGGTATATAGTTTCTATTGGGGTGATGAAAATGTTCTCGAATTTGGTAGTGATTATAGTTGCACAATCTTGTGAAATACTAAAAACAACTGAGTTGTACAATTTAAAGGGTGAATTTTATAGTACATGGGCCAAACTACAAGCATGCAGCACTAAGCAATAACACTGCCTGCTTCTCAATTTCAGTCACAGGAATGAGGATTACACAATTAGTAAAATGGAAGTTTGTGATAAGTAATAACATTATTTTTTTAAATTTTGCATTCCACTATCTCTGATCAACCTTATCCTAAAGTTCACATATACATGATCATTATTTTTAAAAAATCAGTTGCTTTTATATTTTCCTTAAGTAAATAAGCAAATCTTGCTCTAACTTTAATAAATTCTTCTGGCTAAAATCAATCTTAAAAGATTATATCACCAAATTAATGAGAAAAAAGGAACATAATGTTGTTTTATTGAATTAATTATTCAGCCCCATAAAGAAATGTACTGCCATTATTTCAGCCCCCATATCACTAATAATCCAGAACAGTATTTGATTATTTGAAATCTATCAGGAGAATTAATAAAGTTTATAGTGATCTGAAAATTTAATTCTGCAGAGAAAATTAGTTTACAGAGAATTCTGTCCTGGATCTAAAATTCAAATTCTTTGAAAGCTGCTTAAATGCAGCCACTTTAAAACTGTATATACTGCAATCACGTTTTTAAAGAATTATTTGCATACGGAAATATGGTTTCTAGACAGAAAAAAAGAAAGCAGTGTGCAAATGTACAATTACTTTATTAGGCTGTCCAGATGAGTAACTAATTTTTTAAACATTTCTTCATTGGTACAACCATTGTGAAAAGTAATTTGGCTATATTTAATAAAGATGTACATACGAAACCCCAACAATTCCATACCCTAAGGGAATTCTTATTTCATATGTTATACAACAGAAAAGTAAAAAACAATGTGGAGTAAAAAAGCATGCTGCAAGAGAATGTTAATATGAAACTATTCATATTAAGCTTAGAAACATGTTAAATAATACTATATAAATGCATATACAAGTAGTAAAAGCACAAAAACACATAAATGTAACTTCAGAAAATGGAAAGAAGTGTTTATGGGACTTCAAATGTATTTGTTTTACTTCTTTTTAAAAATCTGAAACAAATGTGGTAAACTTAAAAACTGACAAAGCTAAGTGCTAGGTAAAAAGAACATAGTTTTTGTACTCTCAGTATGCTTGAAATATTTAAAATTAAATATTTATCATACGAAGTTAAATTTTCTTAGGCCAAAAGCAAAAGCAGCAAAAATAATAAAGCGGGACAACATCAAACTAAAAAGGTTCTGTATAGCAAAGGAAATCATCAACAAAATGAAAAGGCAACCTAGTGAATGGGAGAAAATTTTTGCAAATCATATTTCTGATAAGGGGTTACTATCCAAAATATATAAAGAACTCGTACAACTCAATAGCAAAAAAAAAATAAAACTGATTAAAAATTGGGCAAAAGATCTGACTAGACCTTCTTCTAAAGACATATAGCAGGTACTTAAAAGGATGCTTAACATCACTAATCATCAGGGAAATGTAAATCAAAATTACAATGAGATATCATCCCACACCTGTCAGAATAGCTCTTATCAAAAAAGACCAAAAAAAAGTAAGTATTGGCAAAGACATGGAAAAAAGGGAATAAACCTTTTGCACTGCTTGTGGGGATGTAAATTTGTACAGCCACTATGGAAAACAGTATAAAGGTTACTCAAAAAATTAAAAATAAAACTGCCATATGATCCAGCAATGCCACTTCTGGGAATATATCCAAAGAAAATGAAAACATTAACTATATCTGCCCCTCTGTGTTCACTGAAGCATTATTTACAACAGCCAAGATATGGGAATAACCAGTACGTCCATCAATGAATCAATAGATAAAGAAAACGTGGTATATATACACAATGGAGTATTATTCAGCCATAAAAATAGAAGAAAATCTTGCCATATGGAACAACATGGATGGACCTTGGGGGCATTATACTAAGTGAAATCATTTGTCTTTCTCAAAGAAAGACAAACACCACAGATCTCATTTATATGTGGAATCTAAACAAAAATCAAAAAAACCCAACTTATAGATACAGAGAACAGATTGGTACAGGGTGGGGAGGTGGAGGAGCAGGGGAGCGGTGGGGTGTGGCAGGAATAGATGAAGGTGGTCAAAAGGTACAAACTTCCAGTTATAAAATAAATAAGTCCTGGGGGTAATGCACAGCATGATGACTATAGTTAACAATAATACTCTTCTGTATAACTGAAAGTTGCTAAGAGTAAATAAATCTTAAATGGTCTCATCACAAAGAAAAAAATTTGTAACTATGTGTGATGATGGATGTTAACTATTTATTGTGCTGATTATTTTGCAATATATACCAATATTGAATCATTATGTTGTATACCTCAAACTAATATAGTTATGTGTCAGTTATATTTCAAAAAAAATCTAAATTTAAAAAGTACATTTTATATTCGTTTCCAGGTTCTGAGAAATAAACTATTATGCCTCAAGCTACCTTTGCTATAGGTAATATTTGCCTAGATATTTCCTTATCTCTGAGCTAAAAACACTAAGATGATTACGATAAAGTTCATTAAACAACAAAAATCCACAAATCATTACTATGAAATCTCCATAGGTTCTGAAAATAATTCATTAAGAAAAAATTTAGGAAGTCTGTCAATTTTAGACCATACCTGGCCTTGCATTTCCGGTCTTACAGGATATGTACTTGGGTAAGGAGCCCTAGGTCGAGCGGGAGAATTCCAGAAGTTAGAATTGTAGCTAGGATATGGTGACTGCTCCTAAGAAAAAAAAAGAAAAAGAAAAAATTCACCTTTACTAACATTCTTACATCACTCTGAAAAGTTAATAGAGGCAGATATAAGTTTCAAAACAGGAAAAAAAAAAAGCAACAGACAAAAGCAATAGAACCCCACTATAAAATCACCCATTATTAAATTTATAGATATATTACATGGTAAATCACATGCCCTAGAACAAAGCAATTATTGACTGTCTAGTAAAAGCCTGTTTTTATACATTATGCCAGTGCTACCAGACCAAATGATACACACAGGAATAGTACTCTGTCGAGATGATTAACAAAACCAGAGACATTAGATTCCTTTATCCCTCTCTTATCACTAACCTCATTACTGCTAACTTAATTAGTGCAGCATAATTATAGTTCTTTGCCGTTGTTAAGAAGGGTAGTATTTGCTTTACCTCAACAACTTTGGAACTTGAAAATGTTACTACTAAAATTTATTTCAAATTTAATTTACTAAACTTTTACTTCACTAAATTTTACTTCGAATACATTCATCTTCAATACTCAACTTCTTTTCCTGGCCATACTCTGGTTTTTTCATATTCCTCTACTCTGCTATGGTCGGCTGGCAACCTAACACTAACTCCACATCAAGAATTGATACAAAGCAATTGGTAATTTTCTCCAAGGAGAAAATCTAGCTATGACATTAATCTTTACAGCTTTTCACTCCAATTCAAAAAGATAATGCAATTATTTGCAATAAGCTAATAAATTCTAATAACATACTAGATCAACTCAAAATTTTTCAGAGTCTGGTTTAATATATATATTTGTTATCCTATAAGCTGAGTTATTTTGCTTTGAACTTTGTAGTTTAAGTATAATTTTAAACAGGATCTTTGAATTTTTTCACAAAACTTTGAATACAGTTTCACAAAGAAATTCACTGGCAGTTGTAATCATTGAGAGTTTATCATCATCTTAGTTTAACTGTACTACTTATCAGTTTCATAACACTGTTTCCAAAGCATCTAATTATTCCACATGACATTATACAAGTTGGACAAATAACATCTCATTTACATAATATAGAAAGCAGAGAATAGCTAGATTTAAAACAAATATACTTTGGACAAACTTCAGATCCTAACTACTAAATTTCTCAATCAGACAAATCCCCCTGATTAAGGCCCTCCCTTCCTTCTCCTGGTTAAAGGGTGATAATTTGACTACTTAAGTTACTTCTCTCAACCAAGAATTTGAATCTTGAGCAAAGAGATGAAAAGACAAGAGATGAAGCTGACTGACTCCAGTGGTGGTGAACTAATAATACCTTAATCCCCAGAACTACACTGGTTTCCATTCTTTTGTACTGATTCTCTGAGGTACCCTACACTTTTACTACTTCCCCACTCTTCAATTCCTCAACAAGCCTATGTCCTCCCTTCCTTACTCAGCTTCTCAACACTTAATCCCTTGCCAC
>NW_006439192.1:4570125-4570807 GCF_000325575.1 Pteropus alecto
ACTCACCCTAAAAAACTACCCCAGTTTAAATCCAATTAACCACTGACTCCACATCAGTACTTCATCTAAATATTGGTGGAGAATAATAAAGGCCATATATGACAAACCCTCAGCCAACATTATACTTAATGGTGACAAACTAAAAACCTTTCCTCTAAGATCAAGAACAAGGCAGGGCTGTCCACTAGCGCCAATGTTATTCAATATAACACTGGAGGTCCTAGCGAGTGCAATCAGATAAGAGAAAGATATAAAAAGCATCCAAATAGGAAACGAAGAAGTCAGACTGTCACTATTTGCGGATGACATGATTCTCTATATAGAAAACTCTAAAGACTCCACAAAAACACAACTAGACACAATAAGCAAATACAGTAAAGTTTCTGGATACAAAATCAGTGTTCAAAAATCCATAGCGTTCCTATACTCTAATAATGAAGCATCAGAAAAAGAAGTGGAAAAATAATTCCTTTTGCAATTGCAACAAAAAGAATAAATACCTACGAATAAATTTAACAAAACATGTGAAGGACCTATATAATGAAAACTACAAGACCCTATTAAAAGAAATCGAAGAAGATACAAAGAAATGGAAAGATATTCCGTGTTCTTGGATTGGAAGAATCAACATAGTTAAAATGACCATATTACCTAAAGCATTATACAGATTTAATGCAATCCT
>NW_006439192.1:4571730-4607502 GCF_000325575.1 Pteropus alecto
TGCACACCGATGTTCATAGCAGCATTATTCACAGTGGCCAGGACATGGAAGCAACCGAAGTGTCCTACGATAGATGATTGGCTAAAGAAGCTGTGATACACATATACAATCGAATATTACTCAGCCATAAGAAGAGATGAAATACTGTCATTTGGGACAACCTGGATGGACCTCGAGATAATCATGCTAAGCGAAATAAGCCATACAGAAAAAGTTGAAAATCACATGGTATCACTTATACGTGGGATATAAACCTAAAAGCAACAAATGAACAGGACAAACAAACAGAGACTCATGGACATGGACAATAGCCTAGTGGTTACCAGAAGGTAGGGAGGAGGTGGGAGGGGAGAGGTAGATGGGGTAAAAGGGGTCAAATATATGATGACAGAAAGAAATCTAACTATGGGAGATGAACACACAGTGTAAATATATATATGCCGTACTGTTAAAGTGTACACCTGTAACATAGGATTTCATTAACCAATGTCACCATAAAATAAATTAATTAAATATAATAAATATTGGTAGAGAAAAACACAATCTCTCTGGTTTTACTATAAATTCATCACCACGAATCTCAAGTAGACACTCAGCACTACCTAGCAACTATATTACACTTCATCACACTTTCCAGAATAATTATTCTATTCTTCTTGTCCCCTCAAGTCTCCAATATCCTCTTATTTTCACCCCTCATTTTTTTCAACTGACTTTATCTCAAATTTCACTTTTTTAAAAACAGAAGTAGAAGTAGCAGCAGCAGCAGCAAAGCAGACACTCCTTCATCTTTCTACTTATTAAATCTACCAGTGTACCATACCTGTCACTGTCTTCCCAAAAAGAATTAAAGAAGTGTCTTTGGCCCTACAAAAGGCCAGTCCTTCCACATAGCTCTGGACCACATAACCTCTTACCTCCTAAAACTTGGCTCCTGAAGTTATCTCTATCTTCCATGAATTATCTTTTTCTCCTAGGAGAGCTGATCACCTTCATTAGAATACAAACTTGTCCTCAAGACTATCCTAAAACATAATGTAACGAATTTTTAAATTACCATTGACTACAGTCTAGCAAGTGATTGGGTATATAAATAAACAAGATTAACAATAACCTGATAATTGCTGAAGATGAGTGATGGATATTTGGGAGTTTTATTTTACCATTCTCTTCCTTTTACATATTAGAATGTTTTTATAATAAAAAATTAAAAAACAAAACTGTGCACAGGGATTGAAAGTAGACTTCTCTTAAATATACTATTTTGTACATTTTACTTTAGAACAATTGCAAATATTTTACATAATTATAAAAGATAACAAAATGTTTTTAAATCCCTAAAAGAAAGCAAAACAAAAAAAAACACTGAGTATTAAATTGAAAGATCCACCTCACAAAGTAAAACTATTTCAATATAAAGTACAGTAATTTGACCGACATTCCTACTTAGATATATGTACTCTAGAGGACCAAGAACAAAAAACAAACAGAAAACTTGAATTTTTTTGTCATCATATTAATAATTACCAATATTATTAGTATTGTTATTTTGATATTATTGTGTGGGTATTGTTGTTGCAAATGAATAATCATGTTGGTGTGGTTGGAAATCAGTATTTTCAGAGTGGGAGATAAGAGACATAAGAATAATTAAATTTTAAATTTAAAATCCTTAATTTGAATTGAAATATCACTGTGAATTCAAACTGTACTTTGTCTTTTAAAAAAGACTAACAAATCGATAACCATACACAAGAAATAATTAACCCAAGTAACTCTTGAACAGTTTTCTGAATGGATATCCTTAGTAGTATATATTCTAAAGGCAAAAGAAATTCAAAGAAATATTAAACTTTACAGAGAACATTATTAGTGATATTAGTGTTTTAATTGTTAAACTATTTTGTGTGTATTGTAGAATAGAGGAAATAAACAATAGCAAGGTTACTGGGAACTAGTATTTTCACATGGGAAAAGAAGATAACATATTGAATGGAGAAAGAAGAGGAAGAACCATGTATGGTGGATTTGAACTGAAGGTACAAGTATAAACTCACATGTTTAAAAAATGTATTTTAACCTTTTGTGTAAAACAAACAAATATGGGTAAAAGTGAAGTGTGCCAGTTCTAAAGGATTTGGAAGTCGATACAAATCCTAACAACCCTTTTGCACTCCTACCCTCCACCATGAGATCAGCATATCCCATATAGAAGCTATGATTTCAGCTTGAGTCCCAGAATGAGAAGACACATTTGCAAACCTGAACCCTACTGGAAGTCTGGAAAAGAGACACTGCAGTAAACTCAGAACATGAGAAAGAAATAAATGTTTATTACCGTAAGCCACAACAACTCTTGGAGTTGTTTTTTGCTACAGGAAAAGTCAGTGAATATAATAACTACCAAGTTGCTAACTAACCACACAGAAAAAAAAACTATTTCAAACGACTTTTAAATCACATTATTTTGACCGTACATCCTCAGTGGAATATATTCTAAGGACAAGCTGAACTGCAAAGAAGCCGAAACTGCATCCATTAGTTAACTGTTAGTCATAATATTGTCATTATTATTTTTATTAACAGCTTTAATGAGATAAGAATTATAGAGTTCACTATCATACAATTCACTCATTTAAATCATATAATTGCGTGGTTTTTAGTACAATCACAGATATGTGCAATCATTACCACAATCAATTTTAGAACATCTTGAAAACCTCAGGAGGAAATACTGTACCCTTTACCTATACCCTCCTATCTCCCCATCCTCCCACCCACCCCTATGCCACCACTTACCTACCTTCTCTGTCTCTCTAGATTCTGGATATTTCATATAAATGGAATCACAGAACATGTGATATCTTGTGACTGGCTTCTTTCATCTAGCATAATGTTTTTGAGGTTCAACTGTGTTGTAGCATGTGCCAGTACTTCATTCCTTTGTGTAGCCAAATAACATTCTACTGTATACAAATACTACATTTTGCTTCTCTGTCAGTTGATGGGCATTTGGATTGTTGCCATTTTCTGGCTACTTTGAATAATACTGCTACAAATATTCATTAATAATTTTTTATGTGGACACATGTTTTCAGTTCTCTTGAGTATATACCTAGAAGTACAATTGCTGGGTCACATGGTAACTCTGTTTAATAATTTGAGGAACTGGTAAACTATTTTCCAAAGCAGCTGCAGCGTTTACATTCCCATCAGCAATATATCAGGGTTCTAATTGTTCACATCTTCACCAATACATGTTTTTTCTGTGGTTTTGTTTGTTTTTATCACCATCCTACTGGATGTGAATTGGTATTTCACTGTAGTTGGGTTTTTTGGTCAGTCTTAAAATTCTTATTTACAGGGAAATAAATATATATAAAACCATTAAAAACCAATTTTTTAAAAAACTAAAAGTATAGTTTCCTTTGATACAACTTGTCAAAAGTGACTCTTAACTCTCCCACCCTCTTACCCTTCACTCTACTCATGACAATGATAAGACCCAAACATATTGCTCAGTGTCCTATACCCTCCTATAGGTAGAATGCTGAAAAACATCACATTTAGAACTATAAATGAACATTTTATACATTTCAAAAGGGGTTAAACAAAAGTATATAAAAGTTATTTTCAAAGTCTCAGTCCAACATGAATGTGCAATTTCGATGTAAATATAGTATCATGTTTTCCTGAACATAACTGAACGTTTCCTTTGTAGTTTTTATTAGCAGTTCCCTAATAAGTAATGATGTTGAGCATTTTTTCATGTGCTCAATGGCCATTTGTATACCTTCTTTAGAGAACTGTCTATTCAGATGTTTTGCTATTTTTAAATTGGGTTATTTCTATTTCTATTGTTCAGTTTTAAGCTTCTTTATATGTTTCAGGTACAAGTGCTTTTTCAAATATATGATTTGCAAACATTTTCTTTTCACTTCCTTGATAGTGTCCTCTGAACTACATAAGTTCGGCTATCCACTTGTCATGGCACCACCATATGTTGTGCCACAGACTATTCTTTCCCTCCACTGAATGGTCTTAGCATCCTTGTCAAAATTCAAATGACCACAGACACATGGATTTATTTCTGGACTGTCAATTCTATCCCATACAGACATACACGTTATATATGCCTTTTTATTTCTTTTTCTTGTCCAACTGTCCTGACTAGAACCTCCAGTACAATGTTGAATAGATAGCAAGAGCAGATATACTTGTTCCTGACTTTATGGGAAAGCATCCACTATTTCATCATTAAGTACAAGGTTGGCTATGGGTTTTTTATAGATGCCTTTTATTACATTTAAAAAAATTTCATTTTCCTGAAGCATTTTTGTCATGAAAAAGCGTTAGGTTTCATCAAATGTTTTCTCTATATCTATTGAGATAATCATTGGAGTTTTGGTTTTTATTCAATTGATATGGTGAATTACATTAATTGATTTTCACATGTTAAATCAATCTTGCATTTCTGGGATAAATCCCAGTTGGTCATAGCATATGATTCTTTTTATATGTTGCTGAATTCGGTTTGGTTTTTTTTTTTTGAGAATTTTTGCACTGTATTCATAAGAGAAATTGGCTTGTGTTTTTTGTGATATCTTTGTCTGATTTTGGTATCAGGGTAATAATGCTTCATAGAATGAGTTTAGAAGTGTGCTCTCATATTTTTAAAAAGAGTTTATAAAAAATTGGTATCTGTTTGGTAGAATTCACTAGTGAATTCACCAGTCCACTTGGGCTTGGGCTTTCTTTATGAATAGTTTTATTTTAATTACCAATTCAATCCCTTTATTTGTTATAGGTCTATTCAGATTTTCTACTTCTTGAGTTTGTTTTGGTAGTTTGTATCTTTCTAGGAATTTCTCCATTTCATCTACGTTACCTAATTTATTAGCATATAATAGTATACATAATATTTTATTATAACCCTTTTGATTTCTGTGAGATCAGTAATAATGTCCCCTTTCATTTCTGATTCAATAATTTGAGTCTTCTCTTTTTTCCTAGGACAATCTAGCTAAAGGTTCATCAATTTTGTTGATCTTTTCAAAGAACCAGCCTTTAGTTGCATTGATTTTCTCTATTGTTTTCCTATGCTCTATTAATTTCTACTCTATACCTATTATTTCCTACCTT
Organism: Pteropus alecto; assembly: GCF_000325575.1. Classification (NCBI taxonomy): domain Eukaryota; kingdom Metazoa; phylum Chordata; class Mammalia; order Chiroptera; family Pteropodidae; genus Pteropus; species Pteropus alecto. The sequence continues at coordinate 4,576,873 of NW_006439192.1, forward strand.
CTGCTTGCTTTCAGTTTAGTTTTTTCTTCTTCTTCCAGTATCTTGAGATGGAAGGTTAGGTTACTGATTTGAGGTCATTCTTTCTTAATACAGGCATTTACAGCTATAAATTTCCTGCTAAGCACTACTACTTTAACTGCATCTCCTGTTTTGGAATGTTGTGTCTTCATTTTCATTCATCTCAAAGTATTTTTTAACTCTTTTGTTTTCTTCTTCAACCTGATGGTTATTTAGGTGGTTTTATTTAATTTCCACATATTTGCGAGTTTCCCAAAGTTTTTCCTGCTACTAATTTCTAATTCCATTACATTGGTGCTAGAAAACATACTTTGTATTATTTCTATCCTTTTATACTTATTAAGATTTGTTTTATGGCTAGCATATGGTTTATCCCAAAGAATGTTTCACGTGCACTTGAGAAGAACGTTATTATGTTGTTGGGTGCAGCGTTCCATAAATCTCTATTAGGTCTAGTTGGTTTATAGTGTTGTTCAGATCTTCTACTTCCTTGTTGATTTAATGTCTAGTTGTTCTATCCATTATTAAAAGTGGTGTACTGAAGTCTATTATTATTGAATTGTCTACTTCTCCATTTATTCCTATAAGTTTTTCCTTTGCATATTTTGGTATTTTGTTATTAAGTGCATATATATTTATAATTGTTATATTTCCTGATGGATTGACCTTTTCATCGTGTCTTCTAATTACTGTTTCTACATTTCTTTTTCCATCCTTTTACTTTTAAGCCATTTCTGTATCTTTATCTGAAGTGTCTTTCCTAGAGACAGCTAAAAAGAAAAAATCTCTGACTCCTATGTTTCTCCTTTACTCTCAGACTACTACTACATTCACAATGCTTCTAATACCAGATGTGTGGGTTTTTATGCTCACAACGAGCAATTCTGAAACACCATCTGGATGTCCTACAATTTAAGTCGATTCTGACACTATTTACCTGGTGATAATGCCAGATCCCACAAATTACCGGCTCAGTCCCATTTCAGATGCTAATCACAATTAATAGGTCCCCAGGTTACCCACAACTTCTGTCCCACATGGCTACAAATCGGAGGTCCCCATGACCTCCACCCCGCTGATCTGATTATTTGCTAGTAGAGCTCACAGAACTCGGGAAATTCTTATGTTTACTAGTTTATTAAAAAATATGATAAAGGATACAGATGAACAGCCAGACGAAGAGACGTATAGGTCAAGGTCTGGGAGGGTCCCAAGCACAAAGGCTTCTGTTCCCAGAGTTGAGATTTGTCACCCTCCCAGTATGTGGTTATGCTACTAACCTGGAAGTTCTCTGAACCCCATACTATTGGGATTTTTATGTAGGCTTCCTCAAAAGGCATGATCAATTATTAACTTCATTTCCAGACCCTCTCCCCTCTTCCCTCTGTAGAGATCGAGGCGCGGGGATGAAAATTCTAAGCTTCTAATCATGGCTTAGTCTTTCTAGTGACCAGCCCCATCCACGAGCCATCCACAAGAACACCCAGAATCACATTAAAACAAAAGACTCCTATCACCCAGGAAATTCTAAGGGATTTAGGAGCCCTATGTCAGGAACTGGGGTCACAGACCAAATATTAGAACAAAAAATGTTCCCAGTACTCTTATCACTTAGGAATTTACAAGGATTTCAGGAGCTCTATGCCAAGAATATATAGTAATATAGTTTGATCTTTAATTCATTCTGATAATCTTTGTTTAATCCATTCACACTTAATGCTATTATTGATATAATTGGGTTTATATCTGCCATTTTGCTTCTTTGTTTTCTATATCTCATGTCTGTTTTTGTTCTTCTAGCCTTACTTTACTGCTTTTTTTTGCATTAAGTGAATATTTTCTAATGTAGCATCTTAATTTCTTTAATGAGTTTGCGTGTGTGCGTGCACACGTGTATCTTTCCTTGACCACAGCTAGCTGTTAAAGCTCCACAATTTCCAGCTGACTTCTCTACTGTTTTCAACAAGACCCTGGGACATAAATTGTTCCACAAACTGATCCAGCCAAATTTGGGCTTCTTAGAAGAGGCACTTCTCAAAGTCAGTGTTTGAGATTTGTTCTGACCCCAAAGCGTTCTTCACTGCTATCTTTCTCCCTAGTTCTCTGCAACAAACTAGCTGGCCTACAGTTTAATCTATTTCTCCAAAGAATTTACCAATTTTTCCCCAGTTGCCTTTCACAACAACTTCCACAGTTTTTGAGAACATCATTAGGCTTCAGCTTCTCCACACTCTGCTGCAAATAAAGTCAGTTCCTTTGGAAAAAAAAAAAAATAGGAGCTACATGTTTCACAGCCTGCTTCTGCCTCCAAATAAATATCTGAGCCACACTCTGCAGCTGGGGTGGGGACAATGGTATGGTTCTCCAAAAGACACCCCTACTTTCAGAGCTGAGCACTGGGGTAGGCAAGGAAAGGCAATAGCCTCAGGCCTTCTCAGCTTGCCTTACAATCCAGGGTAAGGGTAATGACAGCCCCAGTATTTTTAGCAGTGCCCTGCCCAAAGTAAAGCCTCCATGCCACAAGCAGGGCTGGTACAGAGGAAGGGAACCACCATTACCTGGCCAAACTTGCCGAGAATCTGACCTCAGAAACAGCAGCTGGGGACAAGATGAGAAATGCTGATGTGCTACCCCTCCCAGGATGATAACCATCTAACTGGGATCTGGGGGAAGGAGCCCTTTTTTCTTGCAGTACCAATCTGTAATGGAGTTTCTGTCTCACTGAGCTGGGAGAGGAAGGGATGGAACAGGTTTTGGTTCAAAGAGCAGATTCTCACTGTTCTTACTGAGAATGAGTAAATTTTCTAAAATGAATGTTTCTTCGTTTGCTATAGTTCCTAGAACCATTTCCAGAGACTTTGCTTTTTAAAAATAATTTTCACCCATTTAACTGGAGACTGGGTCCACAAAGTTCCTCACACTGTCATGCCAGAATCGGAAACTGACATTACTTTGAACTTATTTTACATATTGTTGTAGGATGATTATTGCAAGTATTTGTAAATATCTTAATATTGTTAGGAACCAAAATTTGTCCAAGGTTCCAATAACCCTAACCTCATCTCTTTATTTCCTAGCCTTAGGAGTTGTAGATGTTTCCTGCAGTTACTATCCTCCAGGTTACTTCCATTTTCTTTTTTTGTCTTTTCAGATTTCCAATATCCGTTTAACTAATTTCCTAAATCAAAATCTATCTTTTAAAAAAACTAGTGTAGGTTCTGTTTTCCTACCTGGATTCTGACATAAACAGCTTCTAAATATAATTCTCTGTTTTTTTTTTGTTTTTTTTTTTTAATCAAGATTTCTTAAATGAATGGCTAATTTTATGTCTGGGACAGAATATAAACAAAATGAGCCTGACACAACTTGTACCAGTAATTAAAGAAGCTGTCAAAAATCAATGGGTCATGTCAAAAGGACTTAGAAGCCAAAAAGAGGCTCTCATTGGCATACTATGGGATCATTTAAGCAATAAAAATAATTATGACTGAAACACATTCAAAATATTGAATATATACATACATGTTATGCAAATGAGCTCATAATGATACTTTTTGAAAAACAAATAAAAAACGGTTCCTTTTCAATAATTTTAATGGGGTTTAGAGATGAATGAAAATTAAATATCCATCTTATCCTAGGAGTCTTTTTTTTTTAAAGATGGATCAACATCTATACTTCGACTGTGGTAGTGGTTACATGACTGTATGCATCTGTCAAACTCACAGAACCATACCTTTAAAAAAGTAAACCTTATAGTATATAAATATACCATAATTTTAAACAAACAAAAAAAGTCCTCAATGAAGTGACAAAAATTATTAATTTCTTTAAGTCTTAATAAAAAAGACTGTCTTCACTTTTTTCTCCCTTTTTAGACAAAAGGGAACAAATCTAAAAATATCCTCGGTAACAATGAAAGTCTGCAGCTCATGACACCTCCTAACATGACACTAATTCTATGAAATAGCATCTGGTTTCCCAGGAAGCTGCTGAAGCTAATCTCTGTTCTATAAACCAAGTTGCCAATTTTATCACATGCCGAACTCTTTCCAAATTTTTTGTTTTCTGAAACTAGACAAAGGTGATAAATGATGATGTAAATTAGAGATGATAAATGGTTTTCACAAGTGGTAATAATGTGAATTAAAGTTTTGTGGCAAAGTAAATTTGATTAAAATTATGTAAGAAGATAATAAATTTATTTACTTTCTTCTGAGAAGAAGAAATGCCTAAATCTCAGATGAAGGCTGGAGTCAACTCCTTTCATATTTATCTTAGAACTAACAAGTTTTGTAAAAAGTAAATATATGGTTAAATTTATAAAGTGACTTAGCAACCCGCCCAAACAAATTACTCCAGCCCAAACAAATCTATCAGCAGAGGAATCTGATTACTGCTGCTACTACCTAAGTTCCATTTACAAATTGGTGTATATTTTTCACAAGAATTAGACAAAAATTATTAGAAAAGTACAGTATAAATTACTTTTATAGGTATATATTCCAAAATCACTAAAAAACATTTTATGACCATCGAAAGCACGTTTTGACCATTATCACAAATTTATTTTAAATTTCATTTAAATGTCTCCCATGCTTCTCAACAATTTCCAATTTCCACCTTTCCCCAGCACCTGATTCAAACATTTACCATATCAAGTTCCCAGCTTACTGCATCTCGCTTCCTTTACTCTCAAGTGACCTAGCCTCCTGCTTCACCAAGAAAGGACACCAAGAGCTATAAACTCCTCAGTGTCCCTCCCCTTGAACTCAACTTACTCTATGCCCCTTAAGCTTGAGAAGGTGTCTCAACTCTTCCTCACTTCTTAATCTTCCTCTCCCCAAGCCATATGCCAACCCTTTGTTTACATCTTTTTTCTCAGTCTACTAGGTTACTCTCCTCTGCTTCTAAACATACTCAAGCCACCTAATCCTAAAAATTCTTCCCTCAATCCTGGTTCCCAGTCAAGTGACCACTTTCTCATTTATTAACTTCTGGAAGTACAGTCTACACTATCTTCTCATCCAAACCTCCCACTCATTACTTTAACACTATTTTAAACTCCCACCGTGAAAATCAACAATACCTTTTTAATTACCAAATCCTACAGCTTCTTTTCAATTTTCCTATCACTTACCTGCAAAATAATTGTATCCTTGCTTGGTCTGCATTGCGCAACTTTCCTACTATCTTTCTGAGAATTCTCTCATTGTCTTCTTTTGGATCCTTTTAAGCTGTTGCCTATACTAGACTCCCAAAGACCTCCCCAGGAAAAGGTACCGTTTGGTAACTCATCTATGCTGATATCTGATGACTCTCAACTCATTATCTCCAGCCCCCGTGAGCCCCCTTGAGCCCCCCTACATCTATTGTTTTGTTCCCACAGACAACAACTCCTGGATGCCACAAAGACTCTAAAATTTGACATTAAAAACAACAACAGGAAAATCACAAACTTCTTTTTAATCAATCGCATACATTGCATGCAGAGCTTGGCACATGACTAACCACTGTGACTAACTGGCTTCCAACAGAAATGAAATAAAAGCAGTACATAAACTCTTGCCAGCTCTTTGTATTTCATATTTTTTTAAAGCTCTTCTATTAACAAATCGCTAGTTCTTTTGGTAAAAAACTAAACCATAAAAACCTGTTCCTCTTCCTTTTTATTCCTATCAAATACTAAAACCTCAATCACCTTCTGTTTCTCCTTCATCCCTTGCTTCCAATTGATATACACCTTTGAAAATATCTTTTAACTCTATTAACTCTAGTAACTTGTTTTTGAAATACATCCAAAAAATAAGAGATGTGATAAAGCAAATATAATAAATACTAATTACAGAACCTAGGTGGGGATATATGGGTATTCATTGCACAATTCTTTCAACTTTTCTGTATGTTTGAAAATGTTGAATAAAAACTTGTCTAAACGCATGCCTTTTTACCTCTCTTCTGAACTACTCTGGGGGCCTAATTGAGCTGTCAGTCTCCCCGTTCCTTTGTAATTTGTAATCCCCCTCCAAGATGACTCCCAATAATCCCTGCCTCCTGGTATTCACATCCTTGTGAACTGGCCTCAGACATTGTACCAGGGCTGCTTTCTATGACCAATATGAGAGTATATCACTTCCAAGATTAGGATATAATCTAATCTGTGCCTTCTAGCTTCTATCTCAGAGCATCTGTGCCCTATCTATCTATCTATCTATCTATGATTTGATCTGGTAGAACATGTAAATTATCTAGGGATCTTAGTAAAATGCACATTCTGATTTGCTAAGTCTGGGGCAAGGCCTGAGATACTGCATTTCCAACAAGCTTGTAGGTAATGCAGATGCTGCTAGTTCAGGGATCAAACTACAGTGCTGTAAGTATAGTTAACAAGGTAAAGAAAAAAAGAAAACAGAAAGAAGTAGATTTCTATTTTTTTCCCTGCCATATTTAAATATGTAAAGATAGAGTCAAGTCTTTGTAGTGATTCAGTGCAACATCATCTCAAAATTCTATAAAGCAGTGCTTTTCAAACATAAACATGCATACGAATCACCTGGGGGGTTGTTATTAAACTGCAGCAGTAAGTCTGCAGCAGGAGAGTCTGTATTTCTAACAACCTCCAAGCAACAATGAAGCTCTGGTCAAAGGACCACACTTGTTGAGTAGTAAGGTTTTAAAAATCTCCTGTACTTTTTTTGTTTGACATATTTGATTATATAAAAATGTAAAACTTGTATGTCCAAACCACGATAAAGTTAAAAGACAAAACAATGAATTTGGAAAAAACAGTTGTAACATCTGTGACAATATGCATATTTTTGTATTAACTTTCTATTGCTGCATAAATTATAATCCTATACTTTTCAACTTTCAGAAACCTGAAAAATAAACTCATGATATGCTCTACAAATGCCTATTATACATTCCAGCTTTATCTCCAACTACTCCAGTACCACCACTCACTCTATGTGCATGCCTATGCTCCAACCATACCTTACAATTACACGTTACTAAAATCTTAACTTCTCTAACCTTACCCTGAAAACGCACCTTTGTTTGGGTAATACGGCAAGCCCAAGTAGAGGTCATCAGTTTAGTGATCCTCTCCTTTTTCCCTTCACTTATCTTCAGTCTAGTTTGCCTACTTATAGGCCAAGCATTTCATTACTCTACCATGGGATTAAAGTCCCACAGGCTACTTACTCCAGATTTAGACAGAAAATATGGAACTTTCACTATGATTTTCGCATACAATTTTTTAAAGACATAACATACCATAAAACCCACCCTTTTAAAGTGTACAATTTAATAGTTTTTAGTAAATTCAAAGTCATGAAATCATTACTAATCCTAGAATATTTTCATCATCTCAAAAAGAAACTCCATACCCTTTACTTATCACTCCCAATGTCCTCAGTCCCCCAGCCCCTGGAACCACTAACCTTTGTCTCTACAGATTTGCATATTCTAGACATTTCATGTAAATGAAATCATATGCTATGTGGTCTTTTTCACTGGTTTTGTTCATGTAGTGTGAAGTTTTCAAGGTTCATCCATGTGCTGGAATGTACATATCAATACTTCATTCCTTTCTATGGCTAATTTCATTGTATGAATATACCATACTTTACCTATTCATCAGTTGATGAACACTTGGGTTATTTCCACTTTTTGGCTATTATAAATAACGCTGCTATGAATATGTGTGTACAGTTTTTATGTGAACATACTTTCAATTCCCTTGGGAATATATCTAAGAGCCAACTTGCTGAGTAATATGCTAACTCTATGCTTAACGTGTTGAGGAACTGCCAAACTATTTTCCAAAGCACTGAACCATTTCACATCCCCACTAGCAACGTATGGGAATTTCACTACATTTTCCAACAATGAGGATGTTATAATTCCTGAAGGAAAGGAGAGATGTGCCCCCCACCCTATAATGATAATTCTCTACGATGAATACTGCATTAATAAAACGAAGTACTGCATATTTCTGGCAGGAATTCAAGAAATAAAATGTTGTAGGTCCGACTATATTGACCAAGTGAGTTATCCTCTCAGAGCCAACGGTTCTTTAATCGTAAAATAGGGACGCCGTAAAAACATTTATGTTACAGTCACCGTGAAGATTAAATAAAATAATCCATGTAAAAGTGCTTTAAAACACTGATAATTCGTGATTCAACCCCGGGCAAAGCTTTAGGGGCAAACGGCTAAATGCCCAGATCGCCTCCCCCTTCTTTCACGTTCCTTCCCCGCGGGAGGGCGGGGGGTGTTGCTGAGTGACGGCGGGGGCTGCAGCCACCTCCCTTCTTGGAGAAGAGCCGGCCTGACAAGCCACGCAGGATAAATTGTGTTAGAGCTCAAAAATCAGAGCCGGGTCACTTCAGCCCCAAATCCTTCCCAGGCGAGAGATTCCGCGTCCTCTAATGAGCTTAGCAAGTCAGCGCAGAATCTTTTTTTTCCTTTCTGATGGTAATAAACATTTATTATAGTCGAAGCAGAAAAGGAGGGCAAAGAGAACACAAGCATACCCCACCCACGACCCCAGTCGTATCTCTACAACCCCCCCCAACCAAAAGGAAAACAAATATGATACCCGATCCATTACGAACTCCGGAGGTATATCAATCCCAATGGCCCTTACCTCCAAAGAACCCCCTATTAGACCTTCCCACCTCCCCTGGGCAGATGGCGCAAAGCTTACCTGGTGGCTTCCTCCAGGTCGACCCGGCTCTGTCCAGGTGCCTCCAGAGTGATAATAGCCATCACCTCCTCCGCCTTCTCCCGGCCAGGTGGTCTCAGCCGGGCCGCGCACCCGCCAGGAAATGGGAGGGTGAGGAGGTTCAGGGCGAGGAGGATATAAGGGTGGAGGTGTGTGCACGGGCACATCTCCACCCCCAGGCCCGTAGTAGCGGCCATAAGACGGACCATCACTGGGGCCGTAGCCCGAGCGCCTTAAGGCCGACATGGGTTTCCCTGCTCCGAGGCACTTCCCGCCCCCCACGGCCGGCCCATTGCGCACGCTCATGCCAGCGAAAGGGAATGGACAACAATGAAGGGGGTCGGACGACAACAGCCAATCCCAGGGCCGGTTCCGCCCGTTCGGCTGTCGTGCCTGAGAGTTGAAGAACAGAGATCAGTAACGCTGGGGTCTAAGAAGCAGGAAGACCAGGAGCGACACGATGTTCCTTAAAAGAGAGAGTACATTTTCCCACCACCTATGCAATCTAGATTCCTTTTCTCCTCTCTTCAGGAAGGGAGAAAGTGTAGCCGCGGATCGCACCACGGCCCGCCCCTTCCCGAGGCCGGGCACGTGATACCGGAAGTGGGTGGAGATAATATGGAGGAGTTTCCGGCAGGCCCCGGCGGCTGAAAGCCGGGGCAGGATTCCTGGTCCTTGCTCGGGTTCCTGTCTCGGTCCCGAGGAGGCGGCGGGTACGTTAGGAGGGAGGAGGTGTTGGACGCGCTGGCGCACCCTCACTACACATTGCAGCCTTATCTCAGCTCAAAATGAATTATATGCCTGGCACCGCCAGTCTCATCGAGGACATTGACAGTAAGTAGTTCATCTCCTTCGGGTGAAGTCCGGGGTGAGAGCCTTCCTTGCGAAGGGTGCCTCTTTCGAGGGGGCTTGGGACAGGGGGCGGTGTGTTTTTAGCACAGTTCTGCTCGTTTGGCGTTAACATCTTCCACGGAATGGAGGAGCCACGGGACACACCGTTTGCCCAGCTCCTAGCCTGCTATCCCGCCCCTCGCAGACAATACCAGTTCACGGGCGTGTCAGCCACAAGCTATAGAATTCTCTCCTGCTTACGAGGGACGCAGCTGAAGTACCACATTGTTACTGGTGGATGGATGAGACTGCTTAAAGGGTTCATCAAGAAATGAAAATATTAAGACAGCAGCTTTAGGACTTCATTGGCAGTAAACACAGGCTTTATGCTGTGTATTCATTTGCAGTATTCTTTTACTGTGAGGGTCTTTAGCATTTCCAGGTTATGGTAGTAAAGTTCACTGCCAGACAAGGTATTGACTTTTCTGGAAAGACTGAGTCACTTCACACTTTTTTTTCCCTTAAGACAATTTTTTTTTGCTTTTATTAAAAAGATCTCCCTTACTCCTAATCATTGTCCTGAAGAGCTCAGTTCTGTACAAAAGAGGAGATACTTAGAGTTGTCTTGTCTTTCCTTTTGCCCACCTCTCATCTGTGAATTATTCCTCAAGCAGCATTTTTGTAATCGTTTTAATCGTGCGATGTCTCGTTAATTTGTGATTGTTGCAAAATGGTTTACACACAGTTCCAAACAAGTTACTACAATTTCTGCAGTTATAGTATATGCAAATTAAAGAGTGAGTGTATAATTAAACTCTTTTTATTGTCTAAAGTCATTTTTAAATCCAAATTAGTGATTTTGCTATTGAAGGGAAATGTAGTGTAAATCGGATCAAATTCATATAAATAACCACTGTACAAGCCTATTTGTAATGTGTAATGAAATCTTCAGTTTTAGTTTTCTGAGGATGCCCTCTTGTTATAAATCTGAATTATTTGAGTCCCTAACACATCCTTTCATTATATTAAAAATGATATTTGTTCTCAAACCTTCTAATCTCTTTATTATAGATTCCAAGCCCCTTTCTTTATTGAAAGGTGCAAAACCATTTCATATGCATCCTTCACTGCCTGCCCACACATTCTTATCCTCCTCCTTCTTTATTCTTTCTGTATTTTCACCCATCCTCTCATTGAGTAGAAAGTATTCTTCCCTTTTAGCTTGTCTTTTAATACTTTCTTTCCACTGCTTCTGGAACCTTCTTCCATTAATATCCTTTTTTTTCATCCCTTCTATCTTTCTCCCCCTGAATCCTTCCTTTCATTTATGTTCTTGTCTGTCCATCTCAATTTTTTTCAGTTGTGTTTCCCAATCCCTTTTTTCATATCTTTACCCCCAAACCTCTTGAGTCATCTCCATTTTGACTCTTCCTGACCGCCTGCCATAGACCACCTGAAATTTGGTTTTTGTTGTCCACGCACTATTAAAGCTGCATTCTTAAAAGGCATCAGTCGAATGCACTCTTCTGAGTTTTCCCCTCCCCACTGCAGCATTGTGATACTATTAGCATGGGATTCTTAATTCTGTACTCTTGATTTCTCCAGTATTGGTACTTGCTAATTTCTTACCTCTCCAACTCTTATTGTTCCCTAAAATAGATCGTCTCATAGGCTCCATCTTTGATCTGCTTCTTTCTTTAAATCTCTAGGAGATCTGGATTTCATAAATGTTTCTCCTCTTTGTGGCCTTATCTAAAATTGCTCTCTCTAATTCTCACCTCTTTGGCATTCCAGTCTTATATTTCCAACTGTCTCTTGACAGTTGTACATAAGTGCTGTGATAGCACTTCAGAATTGCAAACAGCTAATGACCTAATACCCTGAGTTTGTTTCTTCTGCATCCTCTTTAACTCATCTCTGTAGCACCCCACTCTTTCGCTTATGAGTCTATCCACATAAACTCAATTAGTTGACAAATCCCATTACTTACAACTTCGCAGTCTTAGTTCTCTCATCCTCTCCCTTCTCATCTCTACCTTGGTTCGGGTCTCTTCTTCATGTCTCAGACTCTGGAAATAGCCTCAACTGGTCTCCCTTTTTGCCAGTTCAGTCTTCACTGTTTCTTTCACTGTCCCCTATAAAATCAAATCCAAACTCAGTCTGCTCCCAGTTCTTTTCTGACTTCATTTCCTGTTATTTCCCTCACACTCTCAACTTTTCACCGAACATATGGATACATAGCCCCTTTTTTCCCCTCCTGCCTAAATTATAGATTTTCCTGCCCTTACCCTTCCCCATCACTTCTTCCCATGGCCAAAAATTATCTATCTTTCAAGGGCCAACTCACATATATCCTCTAGCTAGATAGAGTTTCTCTCAGTCTCATCTAATTACGATGTGGTTTCTTACAGTACTTAAATATAGCCCAAGGAAAATTATAAATTTTTTCAGGGAAGAATCTTGTCCCTCTGTTCTGCATCTAGAAAGTATTTTATGTGTGACATTAAAGAAACGAATGAATGAATTTTGCTAGTTATTCCAATGACTGGCTTATTCAGAATCAGAGTCACCTCTTCAGAGGGGTTTTCCCTAGCCACCTCTTCTCTCTTCATCGTACTATCCTACTATCTTATTATTCCATTGTACTAATCACAATAGGTCATTTTGTTTTGTTTGCTTTCCTCCACCAGGAATATAAGTTCACAAGGCTGGTGACTTTCTGAGTCTTATTCTGTACTATATCTAGGCCCTAGAACAGAACATAGCTTTCAATAAGTATTATTGAATCTTTGCTCTAGCTTATTATCATCATCCTCATTTTACATGTCTGAGGTATTTTTATTTAAAACCTCCCCTGATTCCAAAGTGTGAAATAGAAGCTCTTCAAAGTTGAGAGGAAAGTAATTCTAGACCTAAGATCATAAGATAATCCAGACTGAATTTCTCAATTTGCAGATATAGAAACTGACATGACACTCTGGGGGTTTAACTCTCAGACATCAGCATCTAGAGCCAGACAGACTTCTTGACTATTCACCCACTCCTTTTTCCACTCCGCCACACTACTCTGATTTTTTTCACCATTAACTTTTTAAACCCCAGGCTACCTTGGTCCTTCTAATTTCCCAGTGAATACCACCTTAAATACATTGGAAGAAATAGTAGAGCTTAAACTGCTATTAACTTTATTTTTGTTGTTACCGTAAATTCACTGAAGCTAACAGTTTTCATTTTTTAAAGATTTTTTTTCCTATTTCCAGAAAAGCACTTGGTCCTGCTTCGAGATGGAAGGACGCTTATAGGCTTTTTGAGAAGCATTGATCAATTTGGTATGTATTAGTTATGGATTTCTCTTATACTTTGGATAATAAGAGCTGTTCATTATATTTTTGTTTTATTTCATATTGAAATTTGTCTGCAACTTTTTCACGTGTCTGGCATAAGGGAATACTGTTTTGAGTCATATCATTGTTTCTTAAGTTATGATTAGATGGTTCAAAAACGTATGTTTACAAGCTGTATTTCTAAAACTGGTTTTCACTAGAACATATGATAACAATGTTTTGGACTATTTTTTTATTTTCTCCATTAGAGGGAGCCAAATGATAGAAATAAACTCAGTCCTGTGAAAAATCTGCTCATTTGTACATTGGCTTGGGTGTGACTACTCTTCAAAGCAATTCTTGCACCGAAGGTAATCCCTTCCTGTCCAATGAAGATTGGATAGAAGGTATTTCCTGCAGCTTTTTAGGGACCCCAACATTAGCTCAAGATTTACACTTAGGGATACATAAGACACAAGATTCTGTCTTCGCATCTTGCATTTTTTCTAAAGAGATCTATATTTGCATCTGTTTCAAGAAACTTCTCAGTTCATATCGACATATGTTGGACATCTGCGAAGTCAGTGGATTTAGGCATGAGGAAAAACAACATAACTGAAACACTCATAAGAGGTTATAGAAGATAAGAGCATAGATATCTGCTTTTCTTCAAATAAGACAAAGGGTACCAATAGAAAGGAGAAAAATATTCTTAACAGATTGGGTTTCTAAATCTTATGTCAAATTCATCAGACTTTGAAGGAAAAGTAATATATACTGGCTTTACTCTCAGATTACTGACAAAGTGAAAAAATAGGTTTTTGCTGTATTGTAATTCATGGACACCTTTATTGGGTTAAATGAATCCTAAGTACTGAAACAAAGTTAAATCTTTGGTAAATCATCACACATATCCACACAACATAGAAAAACTGTTTCCTTTTTCTGAATAACCAGAGTTTTAATCTTTGCAGTTTAATTTAGAGTTTTCCAAGTGCCCTACTCGTTTATATTTTCTTAGAGCCATGTTGATATTAGCAGTTAATGGTAAACAAATTTAACTTTCTTAACTTTTTCCCACCATCATTCATGTATTAGTGCAACATAATCCCAGATACTCTCTCAGTTTATAGTTGTTCTGAGTCTCCTAAGTGGTGTGTCTTAATGAAATATGAGAAGGTTTGAAATTTTAGCTTTTCCCAGAATTAAAAAGTTTGGAAATCATATTCAGCCAAATCTTTTCTACTCAAAATAACTGCTTGAGTTATGGACCTTTATCCAATAATTTGAACTAAATATTTTCATTTCTTCCCTATACACTTATAGCTAATTTAGTGCTACATCAGACTGTGGAGCGTATTCACGTGGGCAAAAAATACGGTGATATTCCTCGAGGGATTTTTGTGGTCAGAGGCGAAAATGTGGTCCTACTAGGAGAAATAGTAAGTGAAAACTATTGAGTTGCTATGAATCTTGGTAATCGTGCTAGTTAAGTTTCTCTTTGTCTTTTCAAGAGGAAAAAATACACTTGCCACATTTCACCCAGCTTTTCATAGAAAACCACCAAATTAGTTTAGGAAAGTTACAGAGAATAACTTTGTTTCAGTGCCTCTTGGCATTTTAAAGATTTGATTCTATTAGCAGCAAAATATCATTGATTTTACCTGATATCTTAAAAAATAAATATCATCCCATACAAATGTATTCATTAATATATTATTTCTGCTATCTCAATATCAGAAAATTAAAAAACTTAAGAAGAATAATTGAATAAAGTAAGATTTATATACATTGGAATATTTTGCAGTCATTTAAAGTAGTTTTTCATGAAAAAAGTTAATTAGCCATGTTTGGTGGGGGGAGACGCATTGCACATACAATGTGATATCCACATTTTTAAAGTGGGGAAGAGCAAAGAGTGGCTATCAGAGAAACCTTTCAATGAACTATCCTGACGGTGGAGCCCAGCTTCACTTGAATCCTTAGCTTACAGCCAAGGAGGAGGTCCCTTTGTATCTGTGCCAGGAAGACAGCTGGCAGTTGAAAACTTAAATGTTATAAAGTGCTGTTACTGTAGGGGTGTGTGTATGTACATATACATACACATACATTTGCATATATACATACAAAAGTGTTAGAAAACTATATATATAAAAAATTATTAGGAAAACTCAGACATTTTAAAAGAAAATAAATTTGATTTCATGTTTTACATGAAACATTACTTAAAAAGAAAAGTACCTCATTTAAAACCTTTGATTTGATCCTGCTGCTTCTGAGTATTGAGTTTGTCAGGAAAACGAACAAAAAATTTTGACATTTGCTTGATTTTCGATTTTGTTTTTAAAGTTTTTAATAAAGTTTCCCAATACCTAGACATATCTTAAATCAGGTTTTCAGAAATCTTTGGAGTGGAGTGGTTTTGTCCATAGCTATTTTTTTATTTTATTATTATTATTATTATTTTTTAATTTTTTCCCCCTCTTTAATTCCCCCCCACACCCCACTTCCGCCCCTGACCTACGGATGTTGCCATCTCCCCTTAAGAACTGGATCTCTGAAGGCGGGGTGTCTCCTCCCATGCGCTATCGGCGCGCCTCCCCGGCCTGGCACATCCAAGGTATGGTTTGTGGCTCTACCTGGGGTGCGAACCGAGGACCTTCTGCATGTAAAGCAGACATGCTAACCACTACACTATAGAGCCACCCCATAGCTATTTTTAATAAGCCATTTGAGAAAGTAAGGAGATAATTCTGCAGGGTCAGATTGTTGTAGAGACCTTCTGTTGAAACAGCTAGGAATGACTAATCAATACTGCCCAAGTGCTGCTATGAAATATATGAACTACCTTTTTCTAATTTTTAAAATATTTTAGTGGTTGATCTTTTGGGTTCAGTGTATTATTTCTTGCATGTTTATGAAACAGAAATTGTCATCGCCTTGTATTATGTAAAGGTTGAAATAAAGCATTATAGTACTCAGGGCTAGGAGGAAGGAGTAATAAATGACTGTGAACTGGTTTGCCAGTATATTAAGAGGAACTAACTGATCTCTGGACAGCAGGATTATGGGTGATTATTTTTTCCTTTTTTTATACTTTTCTGAATTTAGTTTTTAAAGAGGAAACATTATTTTGATTTAAGTTAAATTATTTATACATACTCTGCTTCAGTTTTATAGTAGTGAACATTATAGAAATGCTTTCTGTGCCAATTATAGTGGCACAGATGTGCCCCTATGTAGATGTGTATGTGAGAAGACGTGAACTTGCATTTGTTCTTGAAGATTCATTGTTTCCTGGAGCCCTTTTGTAGAGAAAAGTACTTTTATTTCTATATTATGGTTTGGATGCTGCAGAATTTTACAGTGGTTCCACCAAAGAAATATGGTTCAGGAATGTTTACATAGTTATATGAATCAATAGTCAGTTGGAAGAAATTAAGTGCCAACCATAGGGAAACTCATACCCAGAAACCATCTGGATTGTATAAACATTCTATTGCTTAAGAAGTCCCTGGATTCTGCCTCAAGGATGGTGATGAACACAGTCTTAAGTAACAAGACTGATTGTTGGGAAGCAGCATCATAACTACATGAATAGCTGCATAAGTAATATACTGAAAAGTTAAGAGGCAGAACACTGAGCTAAGAATGTGATCTTCCTTTCAGCTGCTACCTGTGGGTTGTGAAGGCAGGTTACACTTGATAACAAAGGTTTTGCTGGGTGCAGTTAACATTTGACCCAAGGCAGGGTTTGTTTATGTGATCTCTGTGGCTTTCATTCTAACCTCTCTGATGAGAGTCCTCCATTTGATAATGTCACAGCCTGTGGGTTCTGAGGCTTTGGTAACGTATGAAGATTAATATCCAGTGATAGATTGGAACATCTGAAGAGTTTGTGTATGTGTTAATGCTTCCCAGAATTTTATCACCGAAAGAGAAGAGGATAAGAAATAAGAATACCCTGTTCGTATAGGCTTTCCAGTTTCAAAAACACAGAATAATACTTATAGTTCATTTTAAAGAGAATGAACTGAATAAATCTGGGATAGTGAGATACTTTTATAGCAAGATTCTGCATTACAAGATTGGTTATCAAATGTTGATGAGATGTTAAAAAAATAAAAATATTAAGCATATTATGGTATATGGTGCCATATTAAGTGAAAAAAATTACAGTCAATATTTTCATTGTGGGTTTTTTTGAAAATATATACATGGAAAAATTGGAAGGATAGTCACCAAAATGTTATCCCTCCATACTGGAATTATGGGTAATTTTTTTAAAATCTTTTTTCTAATTGTTTTCTAAATTTCATACAATGAGCATGTATTTTTGAAATGAGAGGAAAATAATTTTTTTAGCAAGCAAAATAATTTTTAATTAAAATAGAGAAATATATTGGGCCCAGATAGGCTTAGTAATCTAACCAGTCTGCTGAGGTTTTCTCTAGAAGACTTCTTGCCATAGAGGGGAAATGAGTCTTGTGTTATAATTTAAAGACTCCTAGTTAATGCAACAGAGGAACAGTTTTTTGCCTTTGAGGGAGAGGAGTGCTTCTTATTGAGCAACAACCCCTAGACATTAAGCTGACTTTGATAATGTAAAAATACAAAACTTATCTAAAGCCATCTTAGCCTCAGGAATTTGTCTTTGGAGTCTCTGGAGTTGGAGAGATAGTAGTCCTTGGCTAATGTAAGACTTCAGACCACCTTAAGCTTTGTTATACACTTTTACTGATTTCTGTTACCACATTCCTGTAAGTATGTATTCTATAGTAGTGTTGCCAGCCATTATTTGTAAAATTTATCTGTCTCTAGGAGAAGGCCTTGTTAGCCATTATGAAAAATAACGGAAGCCTCACATAGGAATCCATTGCCTTTAGATCTGTAATGTTTTCTATTCTTGGTCATCAGTTGAAGTTTTTCGAACCTGCTTGTTTTGTAGGACTTGGAAAAGGAAAGTGACACACCCCTCCAGCAAGTGTCTATTGAAGAAATACTAGAAGAACAAAGGGTAGAACAGCAGACCAAGCTGGAAGCCGAGAAGCTGAAGGTTCAGGCTCTTAAGGATCGAGGTCTCTCCATTCCTCGAGCAGACACTCTTGATGAGTATTAAGTCTTCTGCTCAGAGGCTACTTCTTTTGGGGAACAGGGGCTATCACTGAATGAATGTGGTATTCTAGCCACTTCACACATTTAACTAGAGACTGGAGAATTTTGAAAAGACATTTTTCTTTTGAATTCTTTCACATATATACAACATGAAGAAATCATGTGGCTTTTTTTTTCTATTTAATAACAAAGTCATTATTTAAAAGAACAGTGGGATGGACTCCTTTCACCAATCACTGTGGAGCCAGCAACTACTTCTTTATATTGCTCTTCTCAGCCCAAATTAGAGTTTACAAGGGACATTCTTTATTTGCTTGTAAATAAAATATGAATCTCAAAATTGTCATGTTATCTCCCCAGTTTGAGTTGACTCCAGTGAAAGACAAAATTAAGTTTCTCATCTCAAAGTTATAAAGTCCCAAACACTGGGATTTCCCCTTCTGTCAAACACCCAAGCTGCTACTTGCTTACAAAAGAATATTTTCATAATAAATGTCTTGTAGATCCTCTCCTCTCCCCTGTTCATGTTTTTAACTGATAAGAAAAGCATTTTCAGGCTTGAGGAAGGAGCTTTCAGCGAGGTTTTCAGTTACAGGTTATAACAACAGTTTCAGGTTTGAGAAATGACATCACTACTGAACGTGCTGTTCTCACTTCACCAATATCTATTCCAAACTCTGTTCCCATGACTTTTTACTAAGGGGACTTCCTCTAAATCTTATGTTTAGTTTGGTTTTCTAGGCCTTCAGATTGAATCTTGAGCCTCCGATGCTATATCAGAAAGGAGCACATATAAAATGGCGTGTCAATGAGTGATACATCTAGGTTATTCTTGGCTGACAGTCCATGGTGATGCCACTTTTCTGATATGCTGCTGATTGCATAGCAAGTGTTAACAGCCTGTACTTGAAGAGTACACTGTGGTTTAGTGGACCATATACTGAACTAGGAGTTAGGAGACATAGGTTAAAATTCTGACTTTGTTCTTTATAGCACTTTGGCTTGAGCAAGTCAGTTGCCCTCTCAGATTTTCAGTTTTTTAAATTACAGAATTCCTGATATTTCCTTTTATAGTCTGTTGAGCAAAGATATCCTTTTCATAAGATTTTCATACAATTCCTATGTCTGAATTATTTTATAGTATTTAATATACTTAACATTTTATGAGCTCAGGTGTTTTTAAAACTGCCCCTAATGCCTATAAACGATTTGACTGCTGAGCTATTCATCATTAGGTTGGTTTAGACCAGATAATTTGTGAAGAAACAGTTAATGATTTATCAAGCATGTTTTGCCTCTAATCTTACCATTTAATAACCAGAATTTATTATTAACATCTCACACAAAGGGAAAAAAAACTCATCACCAACTTTTGAAAAACATACCAAAGTACATGATACTCTTTCAGAGTCTGACTCTGAAAAAACATCATTTGTTTTTTCTGAGCACCACTGTTTTAGAACGTCTGACACCTTCAAGGAATTTGGACTCACTATCTGTTTTTTTTTTTAACCTCCTTCAAACAAGCCCAAATTCAATAATGTATTATGGTCTATTCTTAAAAGAGGAAAAGGGACAATTTTCACAAGTCGAGAATTTTCCAGCCATAGTAAGGCTTTGACCATTGCTTTTAGACCTTTGTCACACAGGCAGCAGCTAACAGACCTAAAAGATGAAATTAGACTACCTGCATCTTTTCTTAGTCTCCAGGATGCTCAGAAAAATGGTTTGCCTTCAGCTCGGCCCAGCCGAGGATTTTTGCAGATACTGAAATCATGCTTTTTCTTGGACCACTGTTAGTACTCTCTTGTGTTATTAAGACTTCAGAATCAACCTCTGTTCATACATTTCTTTTATCTTTAATAGTTTCTTTCAGTAGGTGTTCCCATGAGACTGCTTCCAGGGGAGACGTAAGACCTACCAAAGCTCCTCTGCTGGCCATCTTTATTCTGATATAGTTGAGTACAGCAGCATATCTCTTACTCTTAACAGCTGGACTTTTTCCCTTTCCTTGGCCTCTGACTTTACATTGCATGCTCTTAGCTAAGTTTAAACCACGGTCTCTTCCCTCCTCAACTAATAAACTACCAACAGGCCCTGGATATTTAAGCAGCCAGACACCCTTATATTATCCATTATGAAGGGCTTCTCAGGGAAGCCATGTCAATGTGAACCCCAGAGGTATTACACAGAGGTGAAGATTGAAAATTGGTCTCATTTTACTCACAAGGGTGCTGGCTGGTAGGCTCAGGCAGAGGGCTGTGCAAACAGCATAGGCTGTAGGCCAGCAAGCAGAGGTGGCTCACCAAGCAATTATATTAATGTGGGCAGTTCCCGACCTCTAGTCTTGGATCCATATGTGACATTCATGGCAGCATTGCACAGCTCAAGAAGTGGACCCCAGGAATTGTACCTGGCAAGAAAATACTGAAGGAGAGGCTGTTAATGGACGGTTCCTCACCCCTTGACTACCCCTCCAATTATATATACGTGTGTGTATGTATGTGTATGTTTATATCTGTAGCATGACTTTCAAAAGTCATGCTACAAGATGAACTCCATCCAACTTCCCATTAGAAGCCAGCATTCCCAATGAGGTATGAAAAAGGTATTTTGCTTTTAGATGTTGCAGGCTGATGCTTTAATGCTGACCCAAGCTTCCAGATTGAAGCTAAAACCAACCCTGCTCATAATCAAGGAAAGAGTAGCAGGAGAGTCGTCTGAACTGTTGGCTTAGAGCTAATGTGAGCTGAGCACTAATGTCATCTGTGACACAGCTCGTATGCACATGTGCTCTACCAATGCAAAGACTCCTAATGGACATTCAACCCTTAGGATGATGTTAAATCCAGGAGAGGTAAGGTTTTTGCCAGTGAGACTTAACATGATCAACGTAGTTTAAACCTAGGTTGCAACCTACTAGCTCTTGATATGAATTTAGTGGATTATAACCAGCATTTTTTAAAAAATTGGAATAGAATAGAAAATAGAGTGCATTATGTGTAATAAAATTAGATTATGTGCGAAGCTTGTTATATGCATGTATATGAATATTGGCAATATAAAGTATATTTGTTATGTGGGTAGCTGCCGGAAACATTGGATAAAACTGCCTTAGTTCGTAGTAAATTTGTATATGCTTATTACAACTAGGAAAGAAAAAGATATATCCATTCCCCATTTTTCATCACTACCCCCTGAAAATCACCTGTGCCCTGGATGGGACTAGAATTTACTGTCCTCTGTGCTTAGTACACAGTTGCCCCAGATAGCTGCAGTGTCCTTCCCTCACAATCTTCAGAACTCTGCTCAAATTTCACCTCTGACTAATTCTTTTAAATAGAACCTCTCTCCCTTCCCTTATTTATTTCCTTTCCAGTTTTATTTTTCACCATAGCAAGTATCCCAATCTGACAAATTTTATTTATTTACTGTCTGCTCCACTCTGCCACAAGAATGTAAAACATTAAGGACAGGATTTTTGTCATGTTCATGCCTGTATTCCTACATCTAGAATGATGCCTGGCATGTATTAGGTCTCAAAAGATGGACCCAATGAGCAACCAGGAGTTGAGTAATTAGAAGAGATCCTTACACTGAATACGGAAATGTTCTCCTCCTGTTGGGTCAGCGTTCACTGTAGACCACAGTCCTCCAGGTGTGAAGAATTTGGACATACTTAGTGTAAAAATGCCTGGAAGAGCATCCCAGGGGAACATGGGATCAGGGGTTGGGGAGGACTTGTCAGGGCTGCTGGAGGTAAACAGCTGCTCTAATGCCCATTTTCCTCCCAACTGTACTCCAAGCAGAACTGGACTGTAGTGCCCGCCTCTCCATCTTGATATCACCCCTTCAAGAGGTTCACTGGATTTGGAGAGCAAGAGACTGCCTCATGGGTGTTTGCTTTTACAGGGCTTTGTATCCAGATGAGTGACCCAAAATCAAAAATAAATTTTCTTATCTCTCCTCAAGATCTTCAAGGCTGAAAGAATTAGAAAACCAACCCTAGGAAATGGAGCTTATCTGCTGCTCGCCTGTCTCAAACTCTGGGTTAGTCTGCCTTGGTTAGGACTCTCCTACCTGTGTACTCTTCAGGTTCTGCCAGGAGACTTGGAAGCAGAGAATAAAATCAGGTCTGTCTTTTCTCCTGTCTCACTTCACTGTTTGGCCTCTCTTCCCCCTGTCTATTTTCTACCCATTCTCCTCTTTAAAAAAACAAAAACAAAAAAAACGAAAAACCTAATTCAAGCCACTCAGTAGCTGTTGCTACTTGGCTAGACCTGAGAGTAAGAAATGACATCCAGTGCTGCTGCTCTAGAAATATAGAGAATTGTGTGGTGTTGGGGCACCAGCTAACCAGCAGCTAGGACTTAAAGGAAGAGAGTGCTCAATGCTGAGCGTATTTCAAGGTCAGAACCCCAGATTGCCTGGGAATCCATCTCTAAGACCCAATTTTACTGATGTGTAATTTACATCCAGTAAAATGCACTCTTTTCACTGTATGGTTCTATGAGTTTTAACAACTGCATATAGTTATGTACCATCACCCCTGCCCCTTTATATTTCATTCTCCTTCATTCCCCAGCCCCTGGCAACCACTGATCTGTTTTCTGTACCTATTGTTTACATTGGCAACTAATTCAGTTTTTTCTTAAAATAGCGTGCAGGTTAAATAAAGTATCTGGAAGGTTAAATTCAGTCAACCTGCCTTCAGTTTGCTCTTCTGGTTTAGGCTATTACAAAAGACAGGAAACTTTACATTCCCTGCCAAACTGCCTGGGCAGGCAAACCTAAAGCCTGGCTCACCTGCTGGAAATGGAGGGCGAAGGGCAAACAATGGAACGAAGTAAAATTAATAGTTGAGTCGTCAATTCATCACCGTAAAACTTATTGAGAAACTGCTATATGCCAGGTATACACTATGAGAAGCAACTATTGGCCCCATTTTTTAATTTTTTTTTTTCATAGAGAAATGAGATTTTAAAAGACTGCCTGATTTTGCATCCTGGTTCTTAATAACTCTCTGAGCTTAGTCTAGCTGCTTACCTTCCAGTGCCTCAAGTTCGTTATTTATAAAATAGGGGTATTAACTACACTAACTGCTTGGGTGGTACTTGTGAAAGTTAAGTGTGTTAATGTCTGTAAAGAGTTCAGAATAGTGCCTGGTATAGGAGTTCTCAATGTAAACTATTATAATCCGCTAAATCCCCAATGTTGTGCCAGATTCCTGGAACAGATTCCATACCCTCAATGAACTTATACTTAGAGTTGCCTTTGTACAAATAGGAATGATATCTGTGAAATAATGATGACCAACTGAGATTAAGGAATGAAGTGCTAGATAATATAAAATGTACTCTAAAGAAGGTAATCCATAATTACCTCCAACTCAATGAGTCAAACTTGCCTTGACTTTCTGCTGCCTTCTCACAATGGCCTCTTTGGAAGAAAACACTCCATTCTTTCAATATTAAATAAGCATATACCTTATAAGCAGGCCAATATTTGCCCTCACCCCCAGGCTGGCCACCCTTAAGAGATGGAAGTAAATCAATATTTACTGAGAATCTACAAAGTGCCAAGTTCTATGCTTTCCAATTATTTATTAAACATTTATTCAGTATATTAATTATCTAGCACTGTACTAAGTGCCAGGGATTCAAAAACTTGGGGAACATCCAAGTCCTTGTGGAGTTTACAGATATGTAAAAAAGGGGGAACTACACAGGAAATTTCTGTACCTTTCTATTTTGCTCTAAAAAAATAAAATCTTTTAAGAGGTATGTGTGGGGAGGGAATAGGCAATAGTCTTATTGATACTGTAACAAACATCAATGGGGCACAAAGGGAAAAGTATTGAATTCTAATTAAAAAGTAGGGCAAAGTGGAGTCCAAAAGGAAGCTTTTGAGGAAAGATAATACTGTGAGCTGCCTTGAATATGGAGAAGGTATGCATGTGGCAGATGGCGGGCAGGCACCTCAGGATGATGCTGAGCATTGCTGGAGAAGAAAGCCAAAGTGAGAATTTGGAGGGCCCAGAGATTGGACTGAGAAGTCTGGACTTCATCTTATGGGCTCTTGATGTATTATTATTTAAGTCTTATAATCACCTGAAGGGATTACAAAAGAAAAACATATCCCCATTTTATAGATAAGTATATTGAAACTGAAGAAGTGAGTGGCTCACAATCAAAGTGGTGAAACCAGGACTGAAAGTCTCTTTGAACACATAACCTGTGCTTCTTCCACTTCAGTTCACAGCATCCCTACTACCAGTCCAGTAAACCCAAAGTTAGATAGTGTTACCCAGTGCTTGCCTCCTCTGAACTGGGGCCCAGACAAGTTCAAGGGACCTCTCCTCCAGTCTCAGCCTCTGCCTCCTAGGAATCTGCAGAGGAATCTTCCTACCACACCCTACAAACACTGCATGGCTGAACAATAAAAGGTCCCCAAGGCAGCCAGCTCTCAATTCTCAGCAACTTTCTCCATGATGTTGGCCATTTGCTCTACCTGCAACACCTGCACCCCATCCTCTCATCTCAAAACTGGCTAACTCCTAATTGTACTTACCACACTCAGCTCTAATGTCACTTCCTCCCAGAAGTCTTCCATAGCACTTCTTCCTTTCCCTGTGTAATTGTGTTCCATCTTCTTGTACTTCCAAAAGTCATCAGCTCTGCAACTCTCTATACTGGGTCATATGGTTCATTTTCCTCATAATTGTAGAGGACACTCAATAAAGGACTGTTGATTAAATGAATGAAGTCCTTTTTTTCTGCTCCATAGCCCACCCTGCCTCCTTTGGCCCTGGGGCCTTCCTCTCGAACACTCTGCACAGCCTGCACCAGATATCTGGCTATCCTTCCTTCCTGTGCCCATCTGCTCTCCACCCTGGGCAATTCTGCCCTCATCAAAAAGCAAAGCCAGTTATAGATGATATCTAGTACCAGAGGAAATTTCCAGACCTCTCTCCCCACCTTACTGCTCAAAGGGACAGCAAGAGTTAAGTAGTCATTCAGTCTAAAAGGTCGAGGAAGAGAAGAAAGCCTTGGCCCTGGGGGAGGTCACCAGCACCCCCTTCCTGAGTCAGTGGCAGCGTCTGACATCAGCAACAGCCTTATGCCTCAGTCCTCCAGTCTCCCCACACTACCTCCTCCCCTCTCATGATGGCCATAATTTTCCACACAATGGCAACAGCAGGGCCTTGAACATTATCTGTATGGTTTGTCCCATAATAACCCCCTCCTCGCTCCCCACCACCTCCCCTGGGGCACACATGTGCATGAAGGTGCACGTGTACCAAGAAGAGAGGAGCAGCCATCCAGGCACACTGCACATTCTCTTTCCAAGTCTATGAACGGCAAAGCCCCCACCCCCTTTCACACAATGAACAACAGAGGCCAAGGCCTCTCCCTTCAGAGCTCTTTGAGGGCTGGAAGCAAAGCTGACAGCCCAGTTTCTTAATTCAAAAGACATACTTGCGTCTACGGTCATGCAACCCTGAACACGCCCGATCCCGTCTGATCTTGGAAGCTAAGCAGGATTGAGCCTGATTAGTACTTGGATGGGAGACTACCTAGGAAGACCAGGTGCTGTAGGCACAAAAAAATAAAAAATAAGGGATTGTAAGATGACAAGGTCCTTGTAATCCGTGAGGTCAACCAAGGGTTGCCTTGCCTAAAAAAAAAAAAAAATACATTTGCACCCCCGCTGCTTCCCCAATTGATCACCTAATAGAGAAGGAGCAAGAACTCACTCTGTGCCCTTCCTGGAGCTGAGTGCTGGGAAGGGGGAACGTGTGGACAAGTTATCTGTCTCAGGGACAGACAGTCCCACAGAAGAGACAAGCAATCACACACAAATCAGTACACAAATCAGAACTAGAAATCGTGCCTCTCTAGTAGTATTGACATAAGGGTGTGAGTCAAAGGAACAAGCCATTCCAGAAGGTTGGGGTGGTCAAGGAAGGCTTTACAGAGGAGGGGCTGCAGGGGGCCTTAAGGAATGGGCCAGGGGCCTCCAGGTAGCCACTGGTTGGAGAGGAGCCCAGGCCCCTTTGAGTTGCTGGACTTCCCACTGCTTCACTGGGGTTGAAATGGTGGGGGGTGGAGGGGGCAAGGGGGGTGCGGGTATGAGACTCATTCTGTTCCGTGTGGGCTCTAGGCACCAGGTGTGGCTCTGAGCAGGTCCTGTCCCTTTTGTCCTTTATGGAGTAAGGGAGACAGTGGGAGCCACGGGAGACCTGTTCCTGCTCCCCACTTTTTAGGTCTTCCCTCTGCTTCCAGGCAGTAGTGACAGAACACAGAACCCTCTCACACACGAGGCAGGCCCTGGGCCTGTGGCAAATCTCTTGACCCCCAATATTGTTGCCAGGTGAATCTGGTTTAAAAGCAACCTCAGGGTCAACCTTAAAGGAAAAAGATTTCATCAGAGACCAGCATGTAGACTGGGAGGGGATCTCCCTCCCTGGGCCTAGGGGATGGTGTGTGGGAACTGCAGAGGAGACTCAGCTGTCTCGTGAGTCCCTGTTCAGAGCACAGGGCCCCCTAAGTGCAAAGACTGAGATGAGCACCCAAGTATCCTGTCTTTTCAACATTTCAGCTCATGCCAAGCCCTATGGCACAGCCTGTCCAGCCTGGGTACTCTGGGAAAATGTGAGGAAGGGTGCGGGGCATAGCCAGGCCCGGTCCCCTCTTTCTGGTGTGTCTGTCCAGTTCTACCCTCTGCTTTGTGAGCTTATAGGATTCAGTCCTGAGGTATCCTTGCCCAAGCACTAAACCCTAAGGGAACTAACTCTGAATATGCTTTTGATAAAGTTGTTTATATAAATGGCTGAGTAAATAATTGAAAAGTTCAACACAGGAAGTGTCTGGCGGTGGGAGTGGTCTGCCGGAGGGACCCTGTAAATATGGACTGAAGGTCAGTGGGCTTATGTTGTTGTCCTAACCCTGCCACTGACCAGCTGTTTGACCTTGAACAAGTCATTTCCACTCTCTGTCATATAAGTACCGTGTGCTAACCGATTGCGCCACTGGAGCTCCCATTTCTACTCTGACTTCAGGTCCCTCATCCAGAGGCTGCATGTCCTCTACCAGCTCTGACCCACTAGGTTCTCTTAACAGACACCCTGGGCACTCTCCTAGTCAGCGTTTTCCAAAGCACAGTGTACAGTTCACATAATTACTGTTTGGCAATCACCTAAGATGCTTTCTTTTAATGCAGCTTTGAGAGCCTCAATTCTAGACCTATTAAATCTGGAGTTTCTGTGTTTTAGAAATCTGTTTCAAAGAGTATCCCACATGCAATTTGAGAACCAGTCAGATGGTGTATGCTTTCTTCTAAATTGTCTTTATCTCAGCTGCTTTTTCTTCTCTCGTCTCCATCCACTGAGTCTGGCACCAACCTCCCTACTCCTTTCTGTGCACTGCCCCCACCCCCTACACACAAATGGCTAAAGCAGCAGTGTGAGGCAATCCCTCTAACCTTGATCCCTTCCTTTTGCACAGTGAATGATGGCTTTATCTCCTGGTGATGAAGTATAGCCTTCAGCTGGAGGGCATTTAAGATGCAGAACACAGGTCTCAGACACAGCTGCAGGACGGAGGCAGACCTTGACAGGCTCAGAAAGGACAGAAGCCACCCTTGAGAGCAGAGGCACTAGCAGCAGCAGCAACAGCACTGCTACCAGCTGCCAGGGAACAATGCTCCTGGCAACGTTTAAGCTGTGTGCTGGAAGCTCCTACAGACATGTGCACAACATGAAGGGTGAGTTCCCTGCGGGAAAGGGCGTTCAGGGTTGTGACCAGGAGCTCTCAGGCATGTGGTTTAGTGAGGAAAGTAGTGGACCAGGGGCAAGCCACTCAGGTTCTGATCCCATTTGTGCCTCCGATGGGGTGAGTCTGTGCAAGTCTTATCCCTTCTGGACCTCAATTTTTCCAACTGAACAATTGGGCTGGATACCAAGATGCCTATATCCTTTCCAGATTCTGTAATTTCTGGTCACCCCTCCAGCGCTCCAATCTTCCTTGAACTCTTCCTGACTCAGCCTTCCTCTAGGATCAGTACCAAGAGTACCATGAAAGTCCTAGCCACCATGATAGAGATAGGAGTAAGCCTTGACTCCAAAGCAGTGTTGGCAAGCCTGAGACATGAGCAAGGAAGAGGGGGGGAGAAGAAATAAAAGGGGGAGTAGGACAGCAAAAAAGTGAAGACCCAGGCTGCTGGCAGCTACACAGATCTTAGGGGATGGGTATCTTTAATTCTCCTTCTGCAGCAGAATTTTTCTGGTTGTTTGAATAAAGCTTCTCTCCCCTTCAAGAAGGAAACACTGGTGTGGCCCCTGTCTCCAGGCAGGACCAGGTCCAGTCAGCCCAGATGGAAGGCAGACTTCTGGGCCCTGGAGGCAGGCTGGTGCAGTGTAACCAGCCCTGGACTGGGAGTTGACCTGCCTCTAGTTCGGGTCTCTACTAGGAATCTGTGTGTTCCTGATCATGTCACCTTCCTCTCCAAGCCAGTGACAAGAGGAAGGGGTGAAAGGAGACTTCCTGCTCCTAGGCAAGTTTCTTTCCCTCCCTGCAGGGCTGAGGCACCAAGCTGTGCTGGCCATTGGCCAAGAGCTGAACCGAAGGGCACTGGGGGGCCCACCCCCAAGTGCATGGATTAACCAGGTCCGGTGTGGGAGCACTCTTCTTGGTAAGTGCTGAAGCTTCTGGGCCTCTGCCAGTGGCAGGAGCCTCACAGGGAGCAAACACTGTACATGTGGCTCTAGTCTCCTCCACACCTCTGGCCTTTCTTACTCACTTTGACAGGATGGGAATGGAGTTCCTCACGGCCAAATCCCCATCCTATCACCTGCAGCTGCTATGTCTAACTTGACCTGCAGGCTGAATACTATGGCTTTGGTCTTGGCTATTCAGAAGAAAGATCAGATCTAGAGATCAAAATGGATAAAAAGCTGGTGGGAGGCTAGGGGACCAGTAGGAACCTTGGTCTCTCCTTGGCTTTGTATCCAGGCTCTCGGCTAGAAGACACTCTCTACAGTGACCAGGAGCTGGCCTATATCCAGCAGGGAGAAGAGGCCATGCAGAAGGCCCTGGGCATCCTCAGCAGCCAGGAGGGCTGGAAGAAGGAGAACCAACAGGTGAGAGGGAGGGGAGGGGAGGAGAGGCACGCATAATTCTTTACTATTCCATTGCCATCCTCACAGCCAGCTGGGGGGGTCTGCTCTTCTCAGAATTCCTATCTTGTGTAGTAGTCACTGGGCAACAAGTAGTTTTAAGTTTAGCACTCTCCTTTCCTAAGAATACATCCTCAGATACTCCCTTCCCCTATGAAATACATCTTAGAAACTCACATTTGAGAAACATTGTTCCCGTATCCTTAGCTACCTCCAAATACATTTTATACCTATTAAGCAGAGACCATGCAATAGGGTTTCTGCATGCACTAGAGGCCTCATCACCCTGGGCCAGAAGTTCTGGTGCCAAGGTACAGTGTCTGTGCTGTGCAGCCTGCCTTATGGCTGAGCTTGCAGGGGTGATCCGGGCTCACCTGCAACAACACAGATGGCTCAAAGCCTTCTGAGCTGCTTGTGAGTACTGCCCCTTTGCTGGGAGCCAGTGACGAGGCACATGTTAAAAGCAAGTGGCTCTACTGAGATTTTGATGGTTTTATCTTCACCAAAAGCTTACATGCTGCCCACTACCCAAAGTTCAGGTAATACATCTCCTTCTCCAAGTTCTCAGAGTTAACAGACTACTAGTTTGGGAGTCAACGAATCTGGGATTGAAGTGAGCACTGCTCTTAGCTAAGTGTCTCTGGGGCATGTCAATTACCTTCTCTGGACCTACATCTTTCCTGGGTGAAATGAGGTAGTGAACTGAAAAAATCTTTAAGATCTCGACCAACATTATATATGTAATTAGTTGGTTGTAGACCAGACTTTTCCCACTCTCAGATTTGCCTCTCTCAGGATCTCAGCTTCTAAAGTAAGGCTTTCCGTTGGGCTTGCCCACACTCAACATTTACCGACAAGAAAAAAGGTACCAGGGAGCAGTCAGATTGCCTTGCAAATCTTCGGCAGTATGAGGTTTGTGGCAGGAAAGATAACCTACTTTATCTTAATCAGAAATAGTTCCAGGTTTCCTAATACTTAGAATTCTTTTTGGTATTCCCCTTCCTGCCTTGCCTGGCATTATCTATGTGCCCTAGGCTAGGAATATTTTTCTCTAACCTTTATGCTAGGGCTCCTTTCTCTCCCTGACAGGCCAATGGGGATAAAGTACTGAGTAAAGTGGTTCCAGATGTGGGCAAGGTATTCCGGCTGGAGGTGGTGGTGGATCAGCCCATGGAGAGGCTTTATGAAGAGCTTGTGGAACGTATGGAGGCAATGCGAGAGTGGAACCCAAATGTCAAGGAGATCAAGGTGAGGAGAGTCCAGGTATGGGTGGCAGGGACCCACAAGAGCCCAGTCTGAGAGGTGGGCTAAAACTGTGGGTGGTACCTTGCCCCCAGACCTGGCTAAATAGTGATTCTGGTTCCCTGTGGTCTGGTAGGTCCTGCAGAAGATTGGAAAAGACACAATGATCACCCATGAGTTGGCTGCAGATTCAGCAG
>NW_006439192.1:4607610-4630654 GCF_000325575.1 Pteropus alecto
GGGCCCCGTGACTTTGTGAGTGTACGCTGTGCTAAGCGCCGAGGCTCCACTTGTGTGCTGGCTGGCATGGCCACACATTTCGGGGAAATGCCTGAACAGAAAGGTGTCATCAGGTAATACTGGCAGCAGGCTCAATAGCTCTTCTTCCTAACATAGGCCTTTGGGCCAAGTGTGTGATAAATTCTTGGCTCCAAGAAACCAATCCTTGGTCCTTCAACTTCCTTGTGCAAAGGAAGATTCTCATTTTCCACAGCAGGGGAGAAAGACAAGATTGGCCCTACTTACACAGCCAGTTTGTCTGCACCCTTCCAGAAAGTTTAAGAACCTTAATAATTTTCTAAAGCAAGGGGGAGGGCTGAGGTTTAGCTGGTATAGTCAGGTACGACCGTACTGGTAATTAAAATATAGTCCATACCACTTAGAATGCAGCAGCTGAGTTCTCCAGGGGCCCCAGCCACCATCCCAAATGCTTTCCCCAATGTCCCTGTCATCTAGCAACTAAAAGGCACTATAAGGAGGCCTCCAGGTTTGAGCTCCAGCTCTAATCAGCATTTGTTCTGATGAGCTGGTAGCCATGCCAACTGTTAAGTATCACTCTTGGCATAGGTTACTTCTCTGATGAGATTTGGAAAGACAGGGCACTCAGGAAATGTGGCTACTATAACTCACGGCATTAGAAAACTCTGAATTGTCCTCCTGACTTGACTTTTCATTTGCCAGAGCTGAGCATGGTCCCACTTGCATGGTGCTCCATCCCCTGGCTGGAAGTCCCTCAAAGACCAAACTCACTTGGCTGCTCAGCATTGACCTCAAGGTGAGGGGCACGGGAAGTGGCTCAGTAGGAAAGTGGGGAGAGAAAAATAGATTCTTACCCCTCCCACGTTATCCCACATGGAACAGGAAAAATCCTCTTCCACATTTTGAGAGAATCAGACCATTGAAGGGGGAAGAGACTTGAGTAATGGCTTAACTTATATTCCATCTCAAAAGCCTGCAATGGCTCTCCTCTTAACTCTCATGTCAAATTTCAACTCTAGTTATTTTATAAAGAAGGAAACTGAGACCCAGAAAGGTGTGCTAACTAGTTCAGGGTCACACAGATGGGAAGACACAGCTGAAATTTGTCTTGACTGCAAATCATATTTCTGACACTGTTGTGAAAGCAGGGCAGCAGTGCAGTCCTCCAACCTTTGACTCTGGTCAACCACAAGGTTGCACCTATAAATAGAGCGAGAAGATCAAGCACAAGCCAACCCATAAGGTTTGTGATAGGGGACAGGTCTCTAGAATGAAACATTAACCACAAGATGACCAAATTCTACTATCTTCTACCCTTCTACCTTAGGGATGGCTGCCAAAGACAATCATCAACCAGGTCCTATCACAGACCCAGGTGGACTTTGCCAACCACCTGCGTAAGCACTTGGAGTCCAGCCCCACTCCTGAAGCCAGGTGTTAAAGACCAGCCTGCAGCTCCCAACTGTTCTAGCTGCATTTGCTTGCATGCTCATCAGGAAAATCTCTCCCAAAAGCCTGCAAGTCTGAGAGCTTCATCTGGGGACAGTGGGATGGGGGTGGCAGTGTATTTACAGCATACTAGGACTCAGATTGGTAAAATTTTAGTACCAAGAAAATACGGATGAGGCTCTTAGATAAAGAGGGAGAGCATTCTAACTTCATTCACTGATTAGCTGTAAAATGAAGGTTATGGGTTTCAAAATATTTTTCTCTGGGTCCTTACATGTCTACCTAAAAACATCTTTAAATGCTACTAGCTGAGAGGGTACAGAGGGTACTAAGTACAAGGATTGGGGGCCTCATGCTTTATGAGTTCAAGAGCTCCATTCTCCACAGGCAGTGTGTGGGGCACATGGTAGGGTCTTACAAGAAAGGCTCCAGCCAACCCTCTGCCCAAGTAAGCAGAGAGCAGTACCAGCCAACTCCCCATAACAGGTGCCTTCCAGAAACCTAGTCCAAGTGTTCTTGATGAAAACATACAAAACTTTTAGACTGGTTCCCCTATTTCTTCCATGAGCACCAGAATAAAGAACCGTAACTAATACAAAAAGTTCAGTCTGTACCTTTTTAAAATCCTACTCTTAAAAAAATCTATTCAAGTAAATTGCAACTTTATACTAAGGAGTCTCGGACTAAAATTTTAATTAGTTAAACTAAATCCCTTAGCTCATTAAAAGAAAAAAAACTACTGGGGACTTATGTCATTCAATTATTTAGAATCTGTTACCAGAATCTCTCATTAAATTTTAATTTCCACGATAAGTACAAGCCTAAATCAGTTCTTAACTCTATAACTGGTAGCTGATTAATGGGCACTAGAAGATGAGGATTTTTATTTACCTAATAAGAAGGATAGTGCCAAATATGAGCGAATGAATATTAGTAAGATAAAGTTAAAAACATAAATTGAGATGGGATTATTTTGCTAAAATGTATTTGTAGGATGAAAAACCAACCATTATCACTTGAAGCTTTTCCACTATAGTGCTAATAGCATTGATGATTTATACCATTTAAGAAAAAAGCTCTATCATATTTATTAAATTAGCAGTACCAGGAATGCTGGTATTTGATATTGAAATTTTATAGCTGATAAAGGTTATTTATTATTATTTATTCTGATAGCTTTTTAGAATAGACTATTTTTGGCATAGATAAAATCATTGCTTACCTATCCAGGAGCCTCAAAGTGAGAGGGGATATTTGTAGAAGTATATCTAGAACAGAATTATCATCTACGCCCAGCTAAGAGAAAATGATTACTTGATTAAAGATGTGTAAAGCAATATATATTCTGGCTTCAAGAGAATGGGCTGGTAGTAAAGAAATGGGCTTTCAACACACACCATGGTTTTGAGCTTGCTTATAATTTGCTATCTTCAAACTATGCAACTGTGTCTTTGACATGACTTGGAAATATTCTCTAACTTGTTTAATTTTACTTTGGAATAAGTTGTGATGATCTACTTACCATTTTATAAAGAACTATATGATGAGTGGGTATTCTTGGAGCCCTTCAAATAAAATTTATCAAACACATACACATTTTAAATATGAAGTATAAAGAGGCAAAATTATCTCTGTAACCTCTGACTTATGAAAGCCAAATGTACAAAAAATAAATATATGGGGTAATTATATTTTTACATTTTGTAACTTATTTTATATAACTATATATGTGGTCTCTCATAAAGAATTTACCTCCAGCTTCCACTAAATTACACCACCCTCAACTACTTTCAGTTTTTAAAACCCTAATGATCCAGAAGCTTTGTAACCAAGTCTGCCCTTTAAGACCAGCTATGAATGAATAGGTGTCCAGGTGTGACATGCTGAGACTCCAGCCTATGATCATACTGATTTGGTGTTAGGTTTCCTGTTAAGAGATATGAAATAGCCAAAACAAAGAGCCTGGGTGATTTGTTAGGAAACAAATATGTTAGTCTAAGCTACTGTGTGAAGACACCAATAGTTAATTGAAATTTGGGAAATTTCTTAATATGGTCATTCTTGGCAACCTATTACCTACTTTGCAGTGAACCACTCTACTTATTAACCTAGGTAAAAAGTTATATGTGGGAGAGCCTTCGGGGCTATCCTGGGAGGGCTGCATTGCCACTGACATATTAAAAAAAAGGGAGACAAGGAAGCCACAAAGGGACCCCCAAGGAAAGGCTCATTCTTATATTCTAGTTTTTAGCATTCTGAAAACTGCCCTTTAACCATCAGCTATTACAAAGGAAGATAATAAGCAAGGCAGGAAAATAATCTGCACATATTAACATACGTGTTCAAAGAGAGGAACTGGAGGGAGTCATTAACCTTTTAACTCTTGTTCACCTCCCTGAGAGTCTCATTTTCACAGGATAAAGAATGTGGTTGTGTTGGCTGGAGAGAAGGGAAGCAGTAGGAGAGAGGCTGAGATACGAATCAGAAACCTGTCTCTTTCCTTCAGTGCTGGCTCCCATTCTTGACACTGCCCACATTTCTGACACTGTCACCAAGAGGAACTCAACTGAAAGGGAAGCAAAGTTCCACACATACTTGAACACAAGTTTTATTTGGGAAGAATTTCTAATTGTTAAAGCTGCAAGCGAGTTCCTTTCACAATTATAGTTCTAGAGCCCTAGTAGTTTCAGAGATCCCAGTGTTCCAAAGTATATTTCAAAATTAATAATAAAAACAATCACACACCAAAAGAAAAGAGCTCTTAAGATTGGTTTGGAATGTACAGCCACTGCTTTCAATTGTTCTCAAAAACAGGCCCACCACTTCCTTGGAGATCAGGCTGGATGGAGTCAATGCCCACACACACAAAAAACTCTTCAAATAAGTTAGCTACTTGGACAAGATTATACATTCCTTAAAAAATACAGTAAGACAGTAAGTCCCAGTGGATGGGTACATGGCACAGCACCAGTTTCACAAGGACCTGCTGGGATCCTAGGGCCAGCAGTTGTTGGCATATGGCACACAAAAGTAAAAGCAGTCACCAGAAGCGGGGAGAGTGTTGAAGGGCAGGGAGTGTCTCCCAGTCCCACTCAGTCTTTTAACTTGCTAACAGCAGAGACTGTGTTCTGCAGGATCTTTGGGATAACATTTGAGACAGTTAAAAAAGCAAACAAAAAAAGAAATCCCCCAATACTATTCCCTAGAAAGTCCACATCTGCAAAGGGAGAGCGACCTGGTCAGGGTTCCCATGGGGGACTCCGCCTCCCATCCACTTCTGTTTCCACGTGATATAAGACATCAGCCAGAGTATGTTCTACGACAGCGCCCCAGCCCATGTCACTCATCTGTGGGAGGAACAAGAAACATGGGAATCAGGTGATTAGAATAACTATAGCAATTAACGAAGATGGTGAAGATGCGTGTGGACATTTTTAATTGTTACTCACAGGGTGGTAAGTGAGATCCTTTGGAGGATACTTGAAGCACGGTCCAAAGTTAATGGAAACCTGGGATAAATTAAATTCAAGCAAACATAAAAAAACAAAAGAAGAATATATAAAAAAGTTAATGGGACATTTTTCTCTTTAAAGGTAGCTGTGATATTCAGAGTATAACTGGAACAAATGATATATATTAATAATGCTAAGAGTGGCCAACACCTTAATGTGCATAATGTCCATCAAGAATTAGGTTAATAAAAGACTTGTGTTGATTTCTGTTTATAACCTAAAGATTTCCTTATTTTATTTCCATGGTGGCTAACTGACAGACTAATCATTTTTTTTTTTAAATCAAGTTACAAACTGATGGTGGGTTATCATAACATGTAACACCAAATTGATTTATGTACATACATACTTCATATCTTTTATATTGAACAATAACATTTACAATACAGTACATTCAAAGGACAAGCATGGGGCACAGGAATTTCAAGATCTTAACCTATCTAAGCAAAAAACTTCCCCAAATACCCAACTGTTTCTGTAACAAACAGTTAACAGTTGGAAAACATTATTATTTCACTCTTAGGCTATTCAGATTTCTTTTTAGAACTCAGTCAATGGCTCTTTCATCACAATCATTCACTTATTTCCCTCAAGTTCTGTTCACAGAATGAACAGATGATACATACCGTGCAGCTCTTGTATAGTGAGATGGCCGGAAAGTAAACCCCCTCAAAAATGTCTTTGTAAGCCACACCTTGATTGACACCATTTTTATAAAATATTATCTGAAACAAAACCATGGTTTTACTTTAGAATTTAGAAACAGAACAAACTAAAAAAGAACTCACCTGGAGAACATTTTAGAAATTCTGCCAGGATATTGGTAATAATGTATTCCAAGAATAGCATACAGCTCATGTAATAACATCTTATATAATCATATTTATATGCACTACTCTAGTTCGTCCTTGGGTTTATTTAGTTTCTGCATTCCTATGCTACTTATACCAAACAGTTCTACTTTCTATCATTCATTATACTATACTTATAAAAAGCATTTGGTCTACTGATTCCTTGGAACTATAACTGTTTACGCTTATTTGTTCCCTTCCCTTTGCATCAGGTTTTCACTTCTGCATTTCTACTTCGAAAATCTCTTAGGATATTCTGTCACTTTCTGAATCCTCATTTTCTTTGTCCTTTATTTCCCAAAACTACCCAATATTCTCTCTTAACCACTACATATGGACTTCGGAAAAGGTTCCTTATCTTGAAGTAACTTTGTCTCTTCTTCCCAGCAAGAGCTATCTTCTCCCTGGCTATACATTAAGTCCTCACTTAACGCCGTCAAAAGGTTCTTGGAACTGTGGTGAAACGAAATGTATTGAAATCAATTTTACCATAGGCTAACTGACATAAATAAGAGTTAATTTCCTATAGCATCTCATCAATGTTATAACCAAATGATGTTATTTGAGGACCTGCTGTATTTTATGGCTATATCATCCTTTGGTCTATTAACTGCTTCCCTTCACTATTTTTTTTCCTAAAACAACTAGAACCCTGGTTTTTTTCCCCTCCTATATTAGCTTCTATTACTAACCCAGGTTGCTTCACAGGATTTTTATGGAAAAATGTTTGCAGCCCAGAACTTTCTTCCTTCCCTTCTTCTATTTTTGGCCCTTGCAGCTGGTCCAGATGTGTCGGCCCTTCTTTGACTATGCTATGACCTTGGGCAGAAATGTTTCCAGTAACTCTTTGAAAGGAAATAGGGAAAGCTCTGGAGGACAATGAATGAGCCATTACAGCTCTGGCAGCCTCTGAGTCACATGACAAGGTTTCCTCCTCTCCTATTCCAGTGTTCCTCCCTCTAATAAAAGAATAAATATCTCTGATTTGCTTCCTCTATCACTCGTAGATTTCCTTATTAGACCACTGTTTTTACCTTTTCTCTATGGAGTGTTCCTGAAAGAACCTGGTCATCCCTCTAATAGCAGCAGCATGTTATCATATAAAGAACACAAACACAATAGGCAAAGAATGAGCTTACTCTGCTGCTAGCAAACTGTGTTATCAGAAAATCCCTTCATTCTCCTTTGGGTCTCCTTTTCCTTACTTTTATGATTAGACAGTTGACCTCAATCTTCAAGGTCGTATAGTTCTGACGTTTTTGAGACCATGACTCACCTCACTATGGGGAGTCTGCTTTAGACTCTTCTCCGCTTTATCCACAAAGTCTTTCTCCTCAAAATACAAGTAACTCTTGAACTTTATCAAAGCCTTGAAAACCAAGAGAGAAAGAGACTCAATGAAGCATCAGCTACATCACACAAACAGCAGAATCATGTGCTCTGTAAAAGAAATTAAGTCTCTGTGGGGTTAGCTTTATGAGATTTTGAACTCACGTGCTTCTTAAAGAGTACCAGATGGCACATTTGTTAAACATTTTCAAAAAAGGCCTTTATGATGTGAGGAAACATACATATAAATACATATATACTCTCACTACAACAAAATTGGAACAACTAAAATTCTCATACACTGTTAGTAGAAATGGAAAGTCTGATAATTTCTTATAAAACTAAATACATAACTACTCTATGTATATCTACTTCTAGGTATTGACCCAAAAGAAATAAAAACATGTTTACAAAGAGATTTGTTCAAGAATGTTCATAACAACTTTATTCCTAACAGCCTCAACCTTGAAAATAGCCCAAGTGTCAACGAGAAAATGGGCATGTTATATATTAATTATATTTCAATAAAGCTGAAAAAAATAGGAAAATGGATAAACAAACTGCAGTATAGTTATACAATGGAATACTACTCTGTAGTAAAAAGCAAACTACAAGTACATGCAACAACATGGATGAACCTCAAAAACATCAGGCCAAACAGTAAAAGCCAGATACAAAGACTACATACTGCATGGTTCCATTTATATAAGACCAAGAACAAGAAAAATCTACAGAACAGAATTATGATGGGAAAAACTATTTTAAACCACAGTTGCCTCTATGGAGGTGGGAGTGGTGGTCAACTGGGAAAGGACATGAGGGACTTTCTGCCGTGATGATAGATTCTATGTCTCGATAGGGGTTTGAGTCAAACTAAAAACTCAATGAATGTACACTTAAAATTTGGACATTTAATTTTACATAAACTTTATGTCAAAAAAAAAAAACAAAACTAAAAAGAGGTTGAACTTTAGCTAATGATGTGCATCCTGAAGAACTTAAGGAGGAGTGTACTGAGGTCTGCAATATCTCTGAAGTGCATTTAAAAAAGATGGATGGATGGGTGGGTGGAAGAATAAATGGGTAACATGTTAATGGTAGAATCTAGGTGATGGGTATTTGGACGCTGACTTTTAAATTCTTTCAACTTTGTTATGTCTGAAAATTTTCATAATGAAATGTTGAAAAATATATGAATGGTGGATCAGCATCACAAAAGGCCATAGCTGCAGGTATTGGCTGCCACAGGTCTTCAAATCCAGGAGGACAAACTTACCTTATCTTTATAAGTATCAGGCAGTGACTTGGCTGTCTCTGTGTCTTCAGGAAGATTAATATAGAATCCCAGGACGTCTCCCTGTCCATAGCCAGAAGAGTAGTGTTTGCCAATAGACTGGTGGAATTTGGTTCCTTTTTTGCTCCGCCAAGAATAGCTAAATTTATCATAACCTAAGGGAGCCTGAAGGTTGCCTGTCTCAATAAAAAGATACATAGGAAATCAGAAGACCTCAACTCAATTCTGGTTTGCTAGATTCTACTCCCTTTTCTGGAGGGGTCAATTTTATAAAATTGCTAACAAACTATTTCTCACAAACAGTTATAAAAATATTCCAAGAACTGCAAACTACCTAACCCCTCAGAAATGGAATTTTATGCTCACAGTTTGGGAAGACCAAAGGCTGTAAAGCTCAGCCAGATGGTCTATTCCTTTCTACTTGCTTCAATGTCCATACTATAGCTCGAGCTTACCTAATGGCTGAGACCAACCCAGTCTAGCAGCAGTGTCTGGCGGCATCTCATCCACCGTGATTTCAAAGTACCAGGCACCTTTCCGCACCCCATGAGACGCCCGCACCATAGAGTAGCCCTTCTCTCCAACCACAGTCAGCCGGTCATCAGAGATCTTTAACTGAGGAGCTGTGGTGATAGAAAAAATAAAGGCCTGCAACTTATTTGAGGTACTTGGAGACAACTGCCACAAAAACACGAGTCCCTTAAACTCCAGTAAAACAAAATGAAATATCAGGTCAAGAATTGGAAATATTAGTTCAGGAGTTTAAAAATCTCTACTTAAGATACAGATGAAAAGAGAGAGAAAGAAAAAGAAAGTTGTTAGGTAATCTAGCTTTTATTATATGTGATTATATTTAAGAGGACAAATTAAAATTAATTATACTGTCTACTCTCTCAAAAACAACAGACCAGTTGTCATGTGTTTCGATCCTGATTTGAATAAATCATCCTTTAAGACTTTTTGAAACAATTTCAGACATTCGAAGAGTCCTCACTCAGCTTCCTCAAATGTTAACACCATCTATAACCACGATGTAATTATCAAAACCAGAAAACTAACATTAATACAATCTTATTAACTAGTCAAGAGATGATCTTCAAATTAAGCCAATTATCCACATAATATCCCTTTTCTGGTCTAATCCAAGATCCTACAATTCATTTAGTTGTCATGTCTCCTTAGTCTCTTTCAATCTGGGACAGTTCCTCAAGCCTTTCATGACAGTGACATTTTGAAGAGTACTGGTCACTTTAGTTTGTAGAATATCACTCACTTTGGTTTGTCTGACGTTTCTTCTTGTTTAAGTCCGGGGTATGCCTTTTTGTCAGGAACAACGCAGAAGTGATGCTGTGGCTCTCAGTGCATCATATAAGGAAGCACTGATGTCAAAATAGTGATGTTAAACTTTGATCACTTGGTTAAGGCCATTTTGGAAATAGATCCTCCAGTCCCGTCAAGTTTCCAGAGACAGTAGCCCCAGCTAGGAGATTGACTGCAACCTCATGAGTTTTTCTAAACCAGAACACATAACTAAGCTGCTCCCAGATTCCTGACCCTCAGAAACTGTGGGAGATAATAATAAACATTTGTAGTTTTAGACTCTTAAGTTTTATGGTACTTTGTTATACAGCATTAGCTTACTAACACAAGGAGAATGTCTTTGGTTGTAAGAGATACACAATAAAATTCTCGAAGGTCAGAGGGCATCATGACAACTTACTCTCAAATGATTCAGATAAGTTTTCTACTGTTCTTACAACCTTTTTATAAGTCTGAGATTATTTCAAAATAAAAAGTTTAAAGAACACAATATAGATTTATCATTAATTTTTACAAGGCTCCGCATAAATAGCAGGCTGCCACTGCTATACTATGTATCAAGTTAAAGGCCAGTTCTTACTTTTTTTTTCATCTCTAGAATTACAGCTATTATGTATAGTGAAATAAGACAAGTCTCACTTCTTAAATCCAGAAGTCACTTATTTGGCCCTTCCCAACTTTCAAAGTATGCTTGTCATCGACATGAGCCAAGCAAATCCATATATAATGGACTTTATACCACGGGATTACATTACTTCAAACAATAAGCATCAATACAAGTGTTAGTTTTTAGCATTAAACCAAGAAATAATAGGCTTCCAAATGTAATAAATATATGAATCTGTTTAGACCCAATTCAAACAAACAACTGAAAGAGGTATATTTTATTTTCACTTTGAAAAATCTTATACTTTCCAAATTTTGTTAAGTGCTCAGAACTGTGTAAAAGTTAATGTACAATACCACGTTTTAAGGAAAAAAGTTTAAATGTAGGACCTATTACAAAGAAACCCTTCTCAATGGTCAAGGCATTGGCAATTCTACTTTTAATAGAAAAGAATTTTAATCATTTTTGGAAATTTAAATGACACTGGTTTTTTAAGAGCTAAAAATGAGATCTAAAGAGGCATGTTTTTAACAACCGTGAAAATGTGAATACGGACCAGGTATTAGATAATTAAGGAATTATTATACACCTTAGGTGTGACAATGGCAGTAGTAATGTTTTTAAAAATCCGTGTTAGAGACAAATACTGAGGCATTTATGGGTTAAAGAATATCTATCTGGAATTTGCATTGATACTCTAGAAAAACAAAAATTCATGAACTACATTTCTCTAAAAGTAGTTAATTTAAATTCACTTTCACACTCTAAAGGATAATGAATATTATGTTAATAACTGAATAAATTATGTCATTAAAAGAACTACTATATATTAGAGTTTCACATGACAGAAAAAGTCATAAAGTCAAAGAACTGACACACTGGGAGGAAATGTTCACAATACATACCACAGACAAAGGGCTAATATCTCTAATATATAAAGAAACAAAGGACCAAAATCTCAATAGAAAAATGGGAAATAAAAAAAACATAATCAGATAGTTCATGAGATCAGGACTCTTAAACATGAAAAAATGTTCAAGCTCTAAGAAATACAAGTTAAAACAACACTGAGATACTACTTTTCACCTATCAGAAGAG
The DNA here is from genome assembly GCF_000325575.1 of Pteropus alecto. NCBI lineage: Eukaryota > Metazoa > Chordata > Mammalia > Chiroptera > Pteropodidae > Pteropus > Pteropus alecto. The sequence goes on from NW_006439192.1 coordinate 4,619,089, forward strand.
TCAAAATTAAAATATAAGACAACACATTCTTTTGCAAGGCTATGGGAAAACAAACACTTGCTACACTGCTGGTGGGAATGCAAACTGGCACAACCTTCTGAAGGGAAATTTGGCAATATCTAATGAAACTATGTATACACTTACCTTTTGGTCCAGCAATTCCACTTCTAGAAGTCTACCTTGAAAATATACCACCGACAATACAAAAATACACATGCCCATGGTTATTCACTGCCTCTTTGTTTGTGACTGCAAAATACTGGAAACACTCTAAATGCCCATACGAATAAACTATGTACATCCAGATAATGGAGCATCATGAAGCTAAAAACAGAAACAAAAAAAAAAAGGATGATCTCTTTGAACTGGTCTGGAGTAACTGCATGAAGCAAAATGCAAGAGTATCTATAGTATGCTGCTCTTCATGTATGAAAAAAGAAGATAAAAGGAAATATACATGTATCTGCTCATCTGTGCAGAAGAAATACAGGAAGGGCAAACTAGAAACTAAAGAGATTGGTTACCTATAGGGCATGAGTGAGAAAATGGTGGAAAAAAGGGGAGAAAGGAAGAGGGTGTATGTGGTGGTTGAGGAGGTGGTGACATGTTGAGTAAACCTTTCTGAACGACTCTAACTCTCAAAACCATAGAAATGTTTCCCACACTGGAGATGTGGGAGAACCCTAAATCAAAATGACATACAAACAATAACAAATGAACCTAACACTATTAAAAATGAAAAACACAACAACACTGAAGGAGATGGGGAACAAAAGAACTAATCCAAGTTAACAGTATCTTAATGGGACACTGCAAGGCTAAAGACAAAAAGCTGTACATAAATGCTATCATCTAGTTAGTGAATGTTTCTCAAAGGAGACAGCAATTCTGAAGCTACTTTATGTGCATATTAGAACTGAACAAACAATACACTGCAGACATTTAGAGTTAAGTCTCTTACTTTGGAGAAAGTTGTTACAAATAAAGAAAGGTGGAAAGACGGAACAAACTTGCAGTATCTGACTGGAATCCACAGTATCAGTGTAAACTTAGTATAGCCACATGTGTACAAGTCAGCCAGTATGTGTATGTACATTTCCTACCTCTGCCCGCTGCCAGAGTCTAGAAGCAACACCCAGTGACAGTGAGCATACCTAACAGTCTAATTTTCAAATACTATTCTCAAATCAAAGGAGCCAGGGCTCATGGAGAAGTAGCTGATACTTGGCTTGGAGCATGGAAAATACCAGATGAGCTAGGAACATCTTTTAATACCAGAAAGTAAGGAAGTGAGAGTGACAGACAGTGACAGAGAGAGAGAGAAAGAGATGAGGTTTATCAAAAGAACACAGGAACCAGCCTATTCAAGATGCTCCTAATGGCCGAGATGGAATAATTTGAGCAACAAAATAAAGTATATCCCACAGAATAAGATAATATCTATGAGTCCACACTGATATAAATAATCGAGCAAATAATAAATGGAAATGGGAAGGAAGAAATAAAAAATCATCAGGCAAACACCACATTAATAATTGTTGTAGACAAGGTCCACTGATGGATGCTAAAATTAGTGGGTAAAACTTTTACAGAGAAACAATTTATCTGCATAGCCTGAAAGTATCTTTCTCCAAGATATTTATTAACTACAAAGGGAAAGATGGTAGAAAAAGCCAGCAGAAACCACCTTAACCAAATGATCATGGTCAATATAACAATAAGAAAACACTGACATCATGACTCCACGAGATGATATGATGAAGACTCATTTCTGTGGTGTTTTTCAAAAAAATGCAAAACTTCTGTCCAATCATGAAAAAGAGAGAACCTCACTGAGAAACATTTCGCAAAGTAACTGATTAATATATTTAAAAAGTGTCATGGTCATGAAAGACAAGCAAGGACTGAGGAACTACTGGAGACTGCAAGAGACTAAGGAGAAAATAACTAAATGCAATATGAAGTCCTAGAAAAGAGGCCTTGGTGGGAAAACTTGTGAAATGTAAATAAAGTCTTCAGCTTCATTAATAGAATTTACCAACGTTAACTTCATGATTTTGATAATTATACCTGGTTGCATAAGATGTTACCATTAGGAAAAGCTTGATGGGTAGATGGAAACTCTTATTTCTGCAACTTTACTGTAAGCTTAAAATTAGTTTAAAATAGAAAGCTTTACTAAACCATATATACAAATGGCTAGAGCTTATAGGAAGACACAAAGAAGGAAATTACTTCTTGTACATTCTGGCTAAGTCTACAGATGGCAGAAGGGCAGGGCAGGGAGTGAAGGAGTAGTTACAGACTGATATGTATATCTAACTCTAGACTGATCAAAAATGATGACAGTAGTTCAGGGTAACGCTAGGTCCAACATGAACATTAATACCTTACATACCTCGATCATGTAAAGCTAACAAAACCCGTTCATACAAGCAGGCTCTGTAGAGGTCTCCAGGAATAGGCTTTCCTGCCCAGCAGTCAAGTTCAAGCTTCTCAGGGTCAGGGGCGTGGGGGTCAGGTTCAGCTAGAATATACCGATAGCCATCTTTGTTGAATGGGTGTTCCAATGGGTAGCCATGAGGGGGAAGGCGCTGAGCAGAAAACAAAGGGTCACTGTAGAAAGGAAAAAATAAAATCAAGAAACTAAAACCCCTTCTAGCTCAATTGCCTTCAATTCTGTTAAGAAAGGCCTCTGATTTATTAGGTTACAGCTGGAACACAAACAACTTCACAAATGCTTTTCATTACTCAACCAGATCATTCTGCCCTCTGCAGGTAAAACAGGGAAATGAAAAGGATTCACTTCATTATTGGTTTCACGCCCTCTTTCCCCCACATCCAGCCTTTCTCAAGATGCCTTACTAGAACTTTACTCCCCTGGTAAATCAACAGAGTGGTGCCCTGGGGCTAGTTTATGTAGTATTAAGTTTATAAAATAGAGTATCTAGCCCAGGGTTATTGTATCTCTCAAGTGCTCAAGATTTGAGAAGAATGGACAGGCTTCTTAAAGCTCCAGACATTTGAACTACTGAAGAGTATTGGCTTTTTTCCCACTGACATGGGCTTTGCTAGTGCCAAAGAATACCCTATTAGCTGTGAAAGGGGTGTGAGTGTTCTGCCCACCTCCGGGCCTTCTTGGTGGTCCCTGTGGTCCCTCCATCTTGCTGTTTGCGCTTAGCTCCTCTTCCTTTTCCACTGCTTCCTGCTGCAATTCCCCCTTTGAACAGAAGGCAGATCATTTTCAATGAAATGAGCTATGTTATAACACCATGTGGATACTCAAATTCCATGGGGACTAACACTCCCAATGTGCATTTGTGTAACACCATAGGAGGATTTCCTTCCCGAAAGCATACTGGATTTCACCCTCGTTCTCAATGAATCTGTTGAGCGTCTCACAGCCCAGAACACTGGGTTCTGGCAGTAAGCTCAAATGAACTTGTGCTATATTTTCAACCTTCCTTTCTTAGTGAACTGCAACTACTAGTACATTTTCTGAGGATGTGACACAAATGCATTTTCACTCATTCAGATTCCAAATACCACAGCTAAAAACAATTGCAAAGATTAAGTTTTTGTCTACCCAAGTCAATAAACAAACATCCATTAAGAGAGAATATCCTCACTGTAAGTAGATGTTCACTTGCTTGAACTACATATGATCTATATTTCATAAACATAATAAAGGCACGATATTTGCAAAAGCACTTAACTTGAATATCCAACAAGACAAAAGTACATCAGACATGGAAAACAAAAACAGAAGTACTGAAAAGGTGTTTCTCTCCAGTGTTGCTAAGTATCCACTGTGGTTGTGCATGATACAAGAAAGAAAGGCAGCTTTAAATTTAGTAGACAATTTTTACAACAATTATTAGGATTGTGCCAATGTATACAATTCAGGTTAGACTAACGTGCTTATAGAATTAAGAGCAAATATCAATAGATAATTTACATAATTTTAAAAAATTAGCTACATACTAAGGCCACAAGGAATACTACCTTGTGTATTTCTGAAACAGGTACTTTGAAATTTTTGTCCAGTGTTGTCATTCCTCTCAATTAGTTTGTTTTCCTATCTTCCAGAAAATGCCGCTGAACTGCAGGAAAACACCTTTATGTAAAGAACTGCATAGAGTACTGTATCTTAATTTAGGGCAAGCTTGAAAATTACCAGCAGTTCTGCTGTAATAAAAAGGATCAAGACGTTGAGGGCAGGTCATATTCTGCAGATACAGGACCAGATTTATGCAGAACTTCCTTTTATGAACATATCAGATGTTATTCCTATTTCTTATAAAAGATTTAATGTCAAACTGTTGCAATATCAATATCTCTAGTTTGATATTGTCAAACTGTTGCAATATCAATATCTCTAGTTTGATATTCTTAATCAAAAAACTGAAGTTTTTACTGTCATTTACATTTCAATTATTTTTAAGAGAGAACTTTTAGCTCCATGTTAAACAAAATAAGCAATACTAAGGGAACTGCTGGCCATGTTAGGCAGAATATGACAACAATGTACAAGCTTTTAATTACTAACATTAAACTGGAACTACTGTTTCATATTAAGTGCTATTGCCACCATTTTCACAATGCTTTAAAAATTTAATTTAGTTTTAGCTTCTACCACAACTCAGCAAAAAAGCATTTTCCAAACCACAAAATACTTAAGTCTGAGAGGCTGAAAGAAGACAGAGGAGGAATTCACCTCCAAAAGAGGCTCCACCTGTAAGAACAGAAGTGGTACCATGTATTTGTCAAATTTTAACAATTAAAAGAGGAAAATAATGGTGTAAAAAGATAAACAATACACTTAGCTATTTCCAATCCTAGAATATTAATAAGAGAAAATGATTACATATTTAAGATGCTGCCATTCCGAAAAACAAGTTAATGATGTCAGATGAACAACTAGCTAGCTACCACCCAGCAACCCCACTCTCATTAGATCACCATTAGTAATGAAGGGCATTCTTGCTACTAGATCGGTTACTGATAGAAAAAGCATGCTACCATGGGTGATCTAAACAGAAGTGCTGCTATGTGAATAAGCTGAAGTTTTGGGGCAAGAAAATTAGAAGATGGTCATAGGAAGTTTGTTAATTAACAGCTGAATTAATGAAAAAGAGTAGAGAGCAACTGAATCTAAATTAAGTGTCAGTTATGAAGATACAGATGGGGAATCTAATATAAACACAGTAAACCTGACCTTAAAATTGTACATTATTTTATGCTACATGTTTCACTTAAGACTAAACTGTGATGTAAAGTGACAAAAAGTTCTCTACTACCATCCATCAAATCCTTGGCTAGCTCCTAAAAACTGAGTTTGGGACCTTAAGGCATCTTATTAAATGTCCAGTTAAGAGCCAACCCAAAGAATGCCCAATTCTAGGTACATTTGGATTCAACAGCTTACAAGTATTTCATCAATGAGACACTGAAACACTTACCATTTAGATTCCCACTGGTAGACACGGCACTGCTTTGTTTTTGGTTGTCATAAGCAGGACCGATGTTACTAAGATCCTAGAGAGAAAAACACTCAATTATGAAGGGAGGCTATATAATAAAACCAATCTAGGTGCTCAAGAAAAACAATGACAACAAAAAACCGAGAAATAAAACTGATAATCCTAGAGTCTGAAACTTGCAGGGGTCCCAAACTTGGATGCTTCAGGATTAGCAAGTAACAAGTAAGGCAGGCCAAGTATAAGAGCCAAAGTGGTTTGAGGATGGCGATGAATGGCAATGTAGGGAGGCGGGTGGCAATGGCCAACTGAAAGTGCTTAAGCCCCTTATATTCAGTATTCAGCTCCTTGGTGGAATTCAGGCCCAGTGTAATCAGATGTTTCCATTTTACAAGAAAAAACTGAAACTTGAATTTCTATGTGAAATACTGAATTTTCAATGCTGGCAAATTAAACATTTTAAAGTACAGCTAAAAGATTTGACCTTCTGAGATGCCAACTGTGATCCTTGCCATTAAACAGAGTAGAAATTTTCTTTTTCTGCATGTTATGCCAGTTATGAAAAATTCTTCACAATATATTTTTTTTTACAATAATGAATTTTTAAGAGCAAAATTTGAGATGGGAAAAATTAGGAATAAATTGGAATGGTATATTTGTGTTACAAGTGAGGAAACTAAAGTTAAAAAAATGTAAGAATAATATGTATAAAGCTATAACATTCTGGGGAGGAGCCAGAGCTAAAACACCAGTCTCCTGGTTTGAGTGTTCATTCTTTCCACATGTGGCGATAACCATTTATTTGAAGCCCGCCATAACATGGGCATGTAATGGCAGTGTGTTACATGTGGCAACTATAGAAATGTAAACAAACGTGATTCCCTGTCCCCAAGTGGCCTAAAATCAAAAGGGGAATGGATACAGAGCATATTTATGTACCTGATCCAAAAGTCCAAATTTGGGGTAATCTTCTTCTGGGTCCTTACTCCCGGGATCAGGGTGTTCCTTTACCAAGAATACATCTCTTTCTTTACTCTAAAAAGAGAAAGTATTTTAGTATTACTGAAACTTTCATACTTAAAAGAAGTTCTGAATGGATGATCAACCACCAACTCCAATTCCTAAGTATAATCTCCAAAAGACAGTATTCTCTCTCTGATTAGAAAATTAATACATGATCATCAAAAAATTCAAACAACAGAGGATCTTAAAAAAACATGAGCCAAGTCCTTCATAATCCCCCCCTTCACTCCACAGAGATAAGCACTGTTGTTGATTTCTCTTCAGGTACTCTTTAATTCTAAGGACAATAATGTTTAGAACAGTGTTATTTGTTGTTTTTTAAATCAAAGAAAAAAATATCTTCAATTTCAATATAAAATTATACTTCAAGAGTGCAGTGGACAAAGATTTCGGTGTTGTATATAAAACTACCATGGGTGATGTTCACTTAAAACTTAGAAATATCTATCACTCAGAATCATAAGCTAGACACAATATGCAACTTAACACATTTTGTGTAAAAACTATTAAAACTGACAATTAAATCTAAGATTTAATACTAAGTTCTTCTCAGTTTCTTAGTGATCACATTATTTCAAGAGAAGTTAATTCTTATAAAGAACACTGCCTAAATGCTGAGTCCAGTCTACTTTAGTCTACTTACCATTGTTTTAACAATGTTATTTGGCCAAGTCATTTTCCCAGGTCTCTGTCTGGTCGTCATGCACTCCCAGTATTTATCAATAAATGGTATGATATCCTAATTTTAAAAACAAAATATATTAAAACTTTAATAGTTGGTTTCAAAGTTATGCTCACAAGAAAACTGTAGTATTTTCAAAGACCTTGGCAGAATCAAGAAAAAAAATCCTTGTTTAGTCTTAACCATTGAACAAATATATATTTGTATGCAAACAACATATAGATTGTGGGGAATTTTAAACAAGTATATACAAATCTTAGTGACATGGGGCTTACAATTCAGATGGAGGGAAAAGATCCGCCTTCTTCTCTTGGTTGCTATCTGGAAAATGACTACCAAGTTATTCCCTCTCCTGAGTTTCTGTTTCTACCTGCTTAGACATCTCCATCTGGACATTCCACAGGTACCTCAAACTTCTTGTTACTTAAAGTAAACTCTGTATCTTACCTCACATATCTTCTCTGCAGACTGCTATTCTTGCTCTTAATACTTAGAATCACCTATCGCTCAGAATCAATAAGCTAGACACAGTAGAGTCATCCTTGATTCTTTTCATGCAACTTTCACATCTAACAGGTCACCAAATTAGTTTTAAATTTTCAGAAATTTCTCACTAATCAGGCCTCCTTTTCTATCCCCACTGGTTTGATTGTGCTCCTCACCAGTTCTTGCTTGCATGACTAAAACAGAAGATCTGAACTTCATCTTCTGGTGTCAACTTTCCCCCATTCTAGACCATTTTCCATAGTCCACCAGAGTTAGAGTCTACCACTAACATCTTCCACTAGAGTTAGTACCATGAAAACCAAACCTTTACTAAAAGAAACCAAGATTGAATCAGGAAATGTATAAAGGAAGCCTGGAATATTTTACTGTTCCAGAAAGTAAAAAGAGTTAAAAAACTATGGAGACATATCAAAAAGTTTCAGAAGTCAGCCTAGATGGGGCTACACTAGTCAAATCTGAGCAACAGAAATCCAGGAATCTGAAAACCAGTAGACTAAAAAATCCACAAATCCACAGTGGTAATTAAAAAAAAAAAATTCTTTTTTACAGAAGACTTGCAACCAATAAATGTATTGTTTTACAACACTCTATTAACTGATGCAGGCTAGAATAACCAAAGGTTGCTAAAACCACAGCTTGAAAGGATTAGAACAAGACAGTCAAATAATCTCAATGTACAATGCCATTGATTATTTAATAATTACAAAGAAAGAAGGTCTTTACAATGGAGAAATCTGGTGGAAACCTCCTCTTCACCCAAGTAGTCAAATTTAGGATCACTAATAATAAAATAAACAAATATCTTATGCCTCTTGATATGATTCATGAAAAAACATGTAATACCTAAATAACATTCTTGCCAAAAAATGTTTCACCTGAACCTAATCACAAGGAAACAATCAGATAAATGCAAACTGGGAACATCATGCTAAACTGCCCAGTTTTTTCAAAAACTTTTACTTCAAAATTTTAAATGTCACAGCAGACCAAAAGAAACAAAGATTTTAAAATAAGTAAAGAAACTGTTCTAGATTACAGACAAAAGAGACTCTACTAAACATAATGTATAATCCTTGATCAAATCCTGGATGGAGGAAAAAGCTATGAAGGATATTATTAAGACAATAATAATATTGAGAAAACATAAATATATTCCACATATAAAAAAATACAAATTGCATATATCAACTGTATTGCATCAACATTAAATTTTTTTATTATTATATTGTGGTTATGAGAGAATATCGGGTAAAGTATAATAGCTATAACCTAGTCTTATACATCCTAGAGGAAAAAAAATATATATCAGAAGATAAAGCAAATGTAGTAAAATATTAACAACTAGGTGAAGAATAAGCAGATGTTGATTGTACTATTTGAATTTTTCTATATGTTTGAAAAGTTCAAAATAATAATTTAGGAAAAAAACTAAGAGAAAAAAAACAAGTCTCAATCACAGCACACCTCTAAAGCACTTTTAATGCAGGAAAAAAAAAAAAGGTCAGGAGGAGACCCTCTCTGCTGACTCCTTCAGTTTATAGGATTAAGTACCAGTTTCTGTTTAGTAGAAAAGTCCCTTGCCAAAGTCTGATCCTAACTACATATTGATCTCACTACACATCAAATACCAGTGTCTTTCAAACAGCAGGTCGCAAACATTGGGTTATAAAATCAATTTTTTAGGTCAAAACTAGCACTGACTAGAATAGAAAATATCAATGTGCAGAAGGAAAAAAACAGAGGGTAAGCACTGTTAGGTGAAACTTTTGTTTCAGTTTTAAATGAAAGTGGGTAAGTATGAATGTATACTAAGTCACAAAGTAAACTCCATTTTAAAATTTACTTAATTTTCATATTTCTTACCATGAATCATAGTAGGAAGGACTCATGGATGATTTACTCATCTAATTTCGAATCCTGATTTTTGTCATGCAGTTTTCCAGTTTAATAATAAGATAATTGTTAATAAATAGCATGCATAAACTGCCTTTCCTCAACAAAATCTGTGACTGTCTTTTCTCAACAAAATCTGTGACAGGCATCTATAAAAACAGGTATACTAAGCTAAGAAGGTTCACCTCAAGATCTGATTATTAATTGTGGGCTAGATAGTTATTTGCTTCTATAAAACCAACCAAAACTATTTAAAGATTCATCCTAAAAGCTAAGCCAAGTGACATAATGTGCACATACAAGTTAATAAATCACATGAATTAAAAACAAAGTAATAACTGAACCTACAGTCATATGTTCATAAGAATTTAGGGAAAAGTACTTATTGTTGAAGAGTATATACGGAAGTTCCACTTGATTCTTTAGCATAGTTGCAATTACTTGAATTCCATCTCTACCTTATCTTTGGAGAACATGGTTTTCGGATGTTCATCTTGTGTCCGGGACTGCCATGTTAGGTTGGCCAAAGCACTAAGGCACATTTCCTTCAAGTCTATCAAAAACAAAAAGGAAGGAAAAGTTATCTGTAATACTATATTATTACCAAAAAAATATTCAACTGTACGGCCTACAAATTAACAACTATAGCAGCAAAAAGTAGTCATCATTTGATCTGAAATGGACAATAACAATTATTCAGAGCAAAAGCCCAATGTAACTTCTACCAGCTTTCAGGCAAAGGTTTCCTGATTTTGCTAAGCCCAAACCCCTTTTCTTTTGAGCTAACTTGAGGACAATCCTTAAGCAGTATTCTAGAGTTTGTTCTTACTTGCTTGCTTCCGGAGGAAATAGGTATTCCCACTATGATGACACACATTGCAGTGAAAACTGTAGTTGGTCATGAAAGGTAGACAAGATCTGTAGAACAGCCAAACTGTACAAATTAGTGAACTTCTGAACACAGACTTCTTTATGAGAAGTAAAACAACAATGAAAGTTAGATAATAATGTTAATTATTAAAATAACTGTATAACTTAAAAAGATCACCAAAATCAAAACAGAGCTTATATTTTTACAATACCTGGATTTTTCTATCACAAATATTTAAAAAGACAGTATCCGCCATAGTGGATAATTCAGAATCTGAAAGGTTCTCACTGGCACCTTGTCCAAGCTAGATTATTAAAAAGAGTCTGCATGCCAGTTGTGAAAGAAGACAAAGTAGTCTCTTTAAATATCTCTATATTTACATATTTGTATTTAAATTATATTTAAATATCTTTCACTATCTCTTTAAAGTGCCAATAACATTAGAAAGGGCAGACAAAATGTACAAAAAGATTAAAAATGTAAATAATTATTCAAGAAGATAACACAGAAGTCAAAAAACATTACTTGCCACATTAGCAAATGAATCCTACAGATGATAATTAGTCTATTAGTCTCACTAGGCAGGTTTATCTTTGACTTTGCTGAAACTAGCTTAAGGTAGCCTCAAAAGAAGATTCCCAAGTATGTGTCCATTGCCACCAAAGAATTAAGAAACATTCTTATGAATATTGAGTTCCTTTATGTTTACTTCTCTCTAGAACCCCTTATGTTAAACAGCCCATTGTGACAAGCTCACTTACAAAAGCAAAGCCTCATACCAGAAGTAGGTAGGTATATAGTTCTTTAATTCAAATACAATTAAGTGGTCAGAGCAGCATTTTTCATACCATGCTACCTTAGTTCCTTCATCTAGTCATAAAACTGTCTCACTCAGATGAGCTTTAAGTATAACTTGTCAAATTCAGGGACAAACTGGTCTCTATCAAAACTCTGAACTGTGATTTGATTCTTCCCTGGATTATACTAAGGTATCTCTCTGGTAAATTTCCTTTCTTAGAGCCTGTCTATCCAAATCAATTCTCTTTGGCAAAAGAGGCCAGATTTTAGGTCTTTTTTAAGTGACCAGATTTCCTTAGCTTGTTTATTTTC
>NW_006439192.1:4630675-4650727 GCF_000325575.1 Pteropus alecto
CAGATCTTCCCATCAAGATCGAGTCTTTCTTCCTGATCCTTCAGTACTTTTCTTCCTTTTGTAAACATTCTTTCCTAGGTCACTGGTCACATGTTAATTGCAACATTAGCATTTCTAAAACCCACTTTAACTTCTTAACTAAAGCATACAACAAATTATAAAGGTATTTCATTGCAATACCACCCAAGGGGATTAATTTAATAATACAGCCATATTTTGAGATAGTCTTGTCTAAATTTACTTGTATAATATGGACCCTAAGGAAAACCATAGAGAACCAGCAGTACAATTATCTCCATAGACAATGAGTCAGTAATTGTCCCTTGCTAGCTGTTGATAGGAAACCTTTCATTCTCAATCAGAAAATGATTTTAATTCACTAGAAGAGGTAAAAGATTAGAAATAGGTTTTGCTGAGGAGAGAAAACAGGGACACATAAAGAAGTGAGTTAGAAGTCAAAAGCTAAAAATAGATGGATGGCTCAGGCATGAAGAGGCACTGGTCATATCAAATTTCTGAAACCAAGCATCCTCCACCATGTACACCAACCCTCTTCCCAAAATCCACAACACCCAATACCAACTTTAAATGACACTGTCTCAAATGTATTTATATGTACCTACTAGAGCTGTGCTCTCACTAGGTACAAAACATGCACAGTAAAATAATTCCTGATTCAAATGCTACTACTCACTGAACAACGGTTAGGAGAAACAGGAAATACTATGCATTTATATTTGCCTACAAACTATTTAACTGTTGAACCTGTTGAGACCTATTTTACAAAGCCATTCTTACAAAGACTACAAAAAATACTCACGAGGTATCTATGCCAAAAGTGTCTGCTGTGAACCATTTTGTACATATCCCACACTGCAACTCTACTTCTCCCAATTGTCGGCCATTCTCTTCATCCACGGAGCCCGCTTGAGTATCCATCACCTCTGAAGTATCACCGGTACCTTCCTGTGTCCACGGAGCAATCAAAGAGTCAAGTTAGTTGACCTGATTATATTTTTGACTCGCTTAAAAACTTGAAACATAAACCCTATTTTGCCTTACAAATATCCAAAAAGAAATACTTACTAGTGTATCTTTTCCATTAGAGGATTCTGTTTCCAAACCACCACTTACATCAACAGAGTTTGCATCCCTATAAGATAATGAAAGCACTCAAGTAAAAATTTTCAAGAGAAACTAACTTCAAAACGCCTATTCTCAAAAAGAATGATTAAAGTACTTCTGATCTTCACTCAGTTTTTTCAGCTAATCCCATTCCCAGGTTCAATGCCCAAGGTTAGGAAGAATGTGGCTCTGACAGATGCAGGCCCATGGGGTACAGGGAAGCCTAATCGGCCCTTAGGATAAATCTACATGGGGTGGAATTGGTTTCTGGGGTAGGTTCACACAGGTCCAGCTCTCCCACTCCGTTTCAGAGGGACCGCAACTTCTTCCACTCTGGCAATGCAAAGTGGTTTCTTCTTTGGGACAGTTGGATTCCTGCTAGAAGACTGAGCTTCCAGCTAGAAGACTGAACTACCAGCCCCCTGCCGGGGTGAGAAGGCGGAAGACAGGACAAGAAACTTGGTTCTTACAAACCAAGAAAAGGTGCGGAAAGGGGCGTGTTCTGAAATACAGTTCCGAGTGGACGGGCGGAGCGGCAGGTGGGACTACAGCCCCGTAGGGGGCAGGGCGAGCCGTTGACTGCGGGGCCCAGGTTCGAAGGGGGCGGGCAGGAGGGCTCCTGGGAGCCGCGGGATTCGAAGGTGGGCGGGCCTCCCTCCCGGTGTCCTCCTTCGGCTGCAGGACGTTTTACCCGCTTTCGGCCTCTCCGGAACTGGGCTCCGCTGCTGGAGCAGCAGATGTCCCCTCTCCGGCTAGAGCGGCTGCTACCGCTACCACCGGCTTCGTCTCCACTTCCTCCGTCGCTGTTGCATTTGCGGCCGCTCCCGGGCCAGGTGCTGCACCCACTCCGGGTCCCGGTCCAGTTCCCGCCGCCGCCATCACTGCCGTCTCTTAGACTCCTCGCGAGAATACTATCTCCGTCTCGCGCGAGTTGCTGACTGGCTCCTTAATCTTCAAATAGTAAAGGCCCGTGGTGGGTCCATTGCCTGCCTGATAAATGCGCACTCCTGACCCACTTTAAGGTCCCGCAGGCGGGCAGAAGTGGGCGGGGCTTCGGGGCTCGGATCCCTACAGGCAAAGAAAGGTGAACACTGAAGAGGCTTTAATGTTAGTTGGATTTCCTCTAGGACTTCATTCCATTGGTGGACGCTACGCATTTTCGTGGCCCAGACTAGAAATCACCGTGCAGATGAGACTCCTTGAGAACGAACACTGGCTGCCTACGGACTTAAACTCCGTAGTGTGCTTTGCAAACGTTCCTCGCTGTTAAATGTGGAAAACGTCTTACTTCTGACGCCGCGCCCCAGAAGTAGTTTGTTTTATTGCCCTAGTGATCTGCCACCGTGAGTACGTTTCCAAGTGGCCTCTAGAGATGGGACAGTCTGAATCCAGAGCCTCAGCTACCGCAGGCGAGAGCCGGAGGGGTGATGTGGTTGGATTATCCAGGCGGGAGAGGCTGGGAGTACTGTGTGTTGTGGAAGTTGCAAGCCGCTTAATATTGTAAGAGTTGGAAAATGAAGCCCGAGAGTTAGGGAACCAGATGCTGGAGGATCTAAGAGTTTAAGAAGTTTGGTCCTTAGAGAAAGGAACAGATATGAACTAAAGGTAAAAATTTAAGCATTTGTTAGGTGAAATCATTGCAGTGAGTGGAATCATTCAGAGTCATTATAAAACTGGGGGATACAACCCCCTGTAAGTGTTCAGGCCAGGACAGTTTTCAGGAAATCAGTGTTTACCACTTAGTTCCTAAAAAATTGCCTCATGCCCTTCTCCCACTTTACAAAAGAAAGGCCGACCTCCTGAATCTAATCTTACTATGATGTATTGCCCCAGAGAGTACAAAGATTGATATACTAGACACAAGAACGACTAGAAATACTTAGATATTTTGATTTCTCAGTTGGTTCTCAATTATTTGTTTTCAGCAAAATTGAAAGAGGTCCTAAATGAGTTACCAGCTGATAGATTATTTTAAAAATTGGGAGAAGCTTTAAGAAGAAACAGGATACTTGCACACACTCAAAGTATCTCCCCCAAAATATTGGTTATAGTGGTGATTTTAATTTATGGCCGCAAAATTTTTGATACTCTTTCCTCTAGGAGGTAGAGCTTGAATTCTCCCTCCCTTGAGTGTGTGGGCTGAACTTAGTGACTTGCTTCTAAACAACAGAATGTGGAAAAGGGAAAAAGTAATTTTTACAGTGGATAAACACAGACATACCTTAACCAAGTGATCAAGGTTACCACTACCAGTGATTAAGTCCCGTTGATATCATTTACCCCCTGATATACAATGAATGAGAAGGCTACTTCTCTCTGGAATTCTTCCTCCAAATTCAGAACCCTGTTCTAATCAAGAGGAAACATGAGCCAAATCCAAACTGAGAGACGTTCTATAAAATACTTGACTGGTATGCTTCAAAACTGTTAAGATCATAAAAGACAAAGGCTCATATCTTAGAGGAGACCAAAGAGACATGACAGCAAAATATAATACAGTATCCTGGACTAGATCCTGTAACAGGAAATAGACATTAGAGGAAAAACTGGTGAAATTTTAATAAAGTCTGTAGTTTAATATCACAGCAATGTTAATTTCTTAATTTTGATCAATGTACTATGCCTTAAGATAATAGGGAAGCTGGGTTAAGAGTATATAGGGGAACTCTTTAATCTTATTTTGTGAGTCTTCTGTAAACCTAAAATTGAAAATTTAAAGTTAAAAAAAATTTTTTGGTGGTAGATCTACATGTGATTTGGCACAGAACTTTGAAGGAGTTCAGAGAGTTGAGCTCAACTGATTGAATAAATCCTAGGTGGGAATCTGCTTCTTTCCGTAAACAAAGATTGTCAGCTCTTCCATCTGTAGAAATAAAAAATAGGAATAGAATTGATGCTAACCCTGTCTCATTCTAGCAATAGTGACGTTCATTTATGGACATAGGGATTAATTGAAAAAAATATCAGTCTCAGAGTTGCATCGTCAATAAAATTAAAATCTTTGTTTAATTATCAAAATGTATAGTATATTTATTTTATCAACTGCATACTAAATTAATGTAAGCAAGAAGAAATATTTTAAACTAGAGCCTTATGGTTACAGGAAGTTTTAAAAAATTTAATTTCAGCTTATATACATATTTTTATTGCAGAGAAGAATAGACTTTCTAGTATAAAAAAGATATATACACATATGTATTGCCTATATGTTATATAGGTATGTACATAACATTTTATCTTCTGAAGGAAGAAGAATGGAATTCTAATTTTAAAGAGAAAATGAGATGATGTAAAATTTCCAACTATTTCATGATTTTTTGAATGGGTGATGGCAAGTATCAAATCACTACAGTGGAAATATTTTTTTTAGTTTTATTTAACAATGCTAATGTTTACAATCTACCTGAAATCCTCTGCAGCTAATTAAACTTACAGTGACAAATTTAATGCAAACAAAATGTCGAAGACCACTGATTTAGAACATTGTCTTTCAAATGTTTTGACCACAACTTACATAAGAAATACATTTTGCAATGTGGCTGAGTATACACATTATATTATTTACAATTGAAATAAGAGATTCATGAAACAGTTTGTACTTTGTATAACTTTTTTTTTTAATACCAGTAGTGACACACTAAATTGATTACATGACCTCAGCAATTTGAAAAACAATGTTGTAGCATTGTTTTCAAAGGGCAGTGATCTGGGAATTGAACCCTGGGTGGCACGTACATTTTAAATGAAAATCATGAATGATTCATTTTAAACTCAGGTCATGAATGGTTTCAGCAGAGTAGTAGAGTGGTGAGGACAGAATTCACATTGCAATGGATTGAGAAGTGAATGGAGGGTTGGAAGTAGATATAGTTGTATAGACAAATCTTTTCATTTTTTTCCTGAAGCATTCTATTTCTATAAAGAAAAAACTTGAATCTGTATGGCAAAATGTCAACATTTGTTACATTTGCTTGTTTGTTGCATGATTCTCTGCACTGTTTCAGTGTATTTGAAACAGTCTCTAAACAAGCGTTTGGCTCTGAAGGAGAGAGAATAATTGGATGGTAACTGGAAGGGAATTGCAGGATTGGGGTCTAGTCTGATAAAACAATTTTACTCATCAATAGGGAGCCAAAGGCTGAAAATACAGGAGAGATGATGGTTAATACAGCAGCTTTCTAAAGAAAGTGGATCGAGGGGGCTAAGTCAACTGGCAGAGATAGAGAATTTAGACTTGTTGGCAAAGAGGGAATATATTGATCTGAGACTGGGAGAAAGAAGGAGATTGGAATAAGGAAGTCGTTTGTAATTATTAAAGGGAACAGGATGCCAAGGGAAAACATTGATGGCCAGCATCGAAGGCCTGCCTGAGCTCTGAGACTGCACATCTGTTGTGGCTCGAATTTATATCTTCCATGCTTCCCTCCAGCAGCACTAAGCTCCATAAGTATAATAGCGATGATGAATGGAAACATTCATCTGAGTTTTCAGTTTTATCAGGCAGGTAAAAGGAAGGGCCAGGATAAAAGATAAAGATGATAGTGAGAAAGCAGTTCATATGACTAACCATGGCACATGAAAAAGCAGAAGGACAGGAAAAACTGGAGAATTCAGCTTCTAGAAGTCCAGATGAGAAGGCAGGAACTGGGACGGTGAGAGGTTGAGGTAAGAGAAGAGAATATTTAAGTTTCACGGTTTTAGGAGAATTCCCTTCGTCTTTCCCACAGCAACTTACTGTGTGGGTAAAAGTGGGCGCGGCTAAGGTGGAACCAGACCTAATTTCTGGGATTGGAAAGCAAGGCATCCACCAAATGGGAAATCTTCTCAAGATAAGGTTAATTAAAATGACTAACAGAGCACTGGGTTGAAAATTTAGGATTGACAAACAGGAGAAACATTCTTAGAAGCTCCCCAGCTGAGAATTCACCCAGCTTGCTGGAAAGTTGTCTAGATTGGATCCAACTGCCAGCTGGAGGGTAAATTATTCGCCTTGCTGTGGTGAAAATATAGAGCTCATTCTCCTCTCATCCTCAGGTATAGTATTCAAAATGCTCACAATTGTTATTCTTGAGTGGTGGGTTTATAAAGATAGCTTATTCTTTTCTCTATATTTCCTGAGTGTTGGACAGTGTACATGTGTTGCTCAAATCAGAAGTAAATAAAGGCTCTGAAAAAATGTTCTTTGTCTCCTTCTTCACTTTTCTCCACCATGTCTCACTTTTGTCCCGTCTAGGTTTTACTGCCTCTCACCAGCCTACTATTTGTAGTTTTATCTCCTCAGGAGGATTACAACTGAATCTTCCTGTTTCAAGCGTTTCTACTCCAGTCTATCCTGCCCAATCCTTCGGCACCTTCACATCACTTCATTTTACCTTACGAAGCAACTTACTGCCTTTCAGAGAAAACTTCAGACTTAGCTCAGTATTCAAGAGCACCAGGCAAATGACCTCCCAGTCCTGTCGGAACCCCCATTCTCAGCATTCCCTGCCCCATCCTCATCCCTCTAGGTTTGGCCCTGTTTCATAGCTTTTCCCCATCTGGATTATGCCTCGCTCCTTGTATCCAAACCCATTATATCAAGACCCACGTTAGTTATTTCCTCCAGAAACCTGGCTTCATGCAGTTTTTGTCAGTGTATATGATTCAGTATTCCTCAGTTATAAATTAGAACATTTTATTGTGGACCCACAGGGTCCATCATCCCATTTGGCTCATCTGTATAAGGTCAAATGCAGGTAATCATTTCATTCACAACAAATTATAATGTCTTATTTATAATATACTTCTCTAAAATGTTCAAAAAGTTCGGCTCCCCACTCCACACTCGGTGCATTTTGGCCTCCTTTTTTTTGCTTGAGTTATTCTCTCTGCTTTGAACGGCAAATGTTAAAAAACAAGTTTCAAAACAGCATTATGACTATTGTTTCATCCCATAGGATTTAGTTAGTTTGGATGAAGTTAATACATTTAAGAAGCAATTATTTTGACTGATAGATTTTTCTGGACTTGAGAATGAAAAAGGAATGTAAAAAGCCAATAGTATGTTACGATCCTACTTCTGTACATTTGTTAGTATACACAAAGAAAAAGAAATCTGGAGTTAAGCTCATTAGACTTTTATTAGTGGTTATCTCTGTGATTACAGAGACTTCCTACTCTTTCCTTAATATACATTGGTAGTATTTTAGATTTTTCTATGAATTAGATTTATAATCAGAAAAAAAAGCGAACACATTTTTAAAAGCTTTACACATACATGGACTAAGCCACACAAAGTAATTTACCCAGGATAAGTGTCGAAGTGAACTAACCTACTTCTATCTTTTGACCAGGGGAAAAGGTACTCTATACCCTTAAAGAACTGAAGGTTTTCTTTTCATTTAAAAGGAAAATAGAGACATATATGAGCTGGATTCTAATTGTTGCTCGATTTTTTCTGGCTCCAAAAACTTACCCAAAGCTGTGTCCATTTTGTCTCTCCACCCCCAGCCACACTCACTTCTTGCCTGTGTATTTTCTTGCTGTTCCCTCAAAGAAGAATGATGCTTTCCAAACAGCTTTACAACTTAAAAACCCAGTTGCAGACCTTCTCTTCCCAAGAGCCTGCTTTAGCAAAATAGCAGCCAGAGCGGTACTTCGCAGATGCCCAAGGTCTGGGCTGAGGCCTGAGATTCTTGTTTCCTAACAAGCTCCCAGGTAATGCCGAGGCCACTAGTCTGAGGATTACACTTTGAATAGCAGGGTAGGAGTATTTTTAACTCTTTCACCTCCCCACTAGCTTCTCTAATGTGGTCTCTTTCAACAGGGCTTTGAGTATAGCTGGCAATAACTGCTTAGCTATTAGCTAATGTATCCTTGCTTAGCTATTAGCTAATGTATCTCTGCTTAGCTATTAGCTAATGTAGCAGAATAATTCTGAATAGTAATGGATTTCTCCTCATTCCTTTTCCCTCTTTAGTCTTTTTGCTACACTATTCCTTCTCCCCACGTAGTGCCCAATCCTGGCTATACATTAAAATCACCTAGAGATCTTTATGAAAAATAAATAAATAATAATAATAATGATGATAATGATAAAAAGACAATGCCCCTTGGTCAATACAATCAGATTCCATAAAGGAGGGATCCAGATATTGATAATTTGAAAAAAAAAGCTTCCCACTAGGTTCTAATAACATGACCAGGGTTGCATTGTGCTTCATTGCTTCAAGAAGAAATAATCTATGATCTATGTTTCTTAGAGGAACAGAAAGGACTCTTAACATAGCTAAAATATTTGGGGGTAAATGCTTTTACCCCCACACAAAATGGTTACCCAGGAGATGAGAAAGGGATAGGCCATAGCTGTGTAGTAATACTGGATAGACTGGGACTTAGCCTTACAGAGATTTTAGAGCCCTGGCATGGCACAGTCAAGGCAAGATGACTCGTATGTCCTCTTCTCTGGCCCAGAAGTAGCAGAGGGAGCTGTTGGACCTGAAGGGCTTCACTGACCCACAACTGAATACAAGAGAAGGCTCCGTGGATGCCTAAGTGGACAGATAGCATCAATGACCAGCTGCCCCCACCCTGATTCCTGAATCCCTGTTCCCAAAGCCTTAAACACAAACTCCCAAAAAGAGAGAGGAGCCTCAAATTAAGATACACCATCCCAAAAGAACAAAGTTCAAGAGAACTTGATGTTGGATTATAAAAAGAAATGTAAAGGGAATATAAAAAATTATGTTGGATTATAAAAAGATAGTTATATTCCTTGCCAACTGGAGTTGTGGACGAAGATTCACATTCATTACACTGGCAAAGATTAAAGTGTTAGCCTTTCAGAAGTATTGTATTTGTACTTTAAATAGAGGATTCTTGACTAATGGAGGCTTTCAATACCCAGCGGGGAGAGCTTATATGGAAACAAGTATATCCCATCCCCATACCAGCCTTTGCCAAAAGTTTCCAGGCCTTTTACTAAAAAAGACCAATGGGTCAGATGCCCAGGACTCTGGACTTATAGGACTCCCCTAACCTCGCCCCGACACCACCCCAAACCCCCTGTTTAAAAATGAACTATAAAGCAAAACAAAGCATTTTGTGTTCATAATAACTGTCAAAAAGATGAAGATAATTATCGTGGTGGCTCATCTCAATGGAGCATTCATTCATTTAGTCTCTGCCTGAGCTCTTGTTCCTTAACCTCTAACACTTGTAAACTGAGTCGACTAAACACTTCTGATTACTTCTGGTAACCAAATATCTGAGTCCTACTAAACACATTTAAAAAAGAGTTCTTTTCTTCCTTTTGTTAGAAAAAAGTAATCTCCATGTATGTAAAAATTTTTGTCTATTTTGTTCTCTGACATATCCCAGATTCCTACAACAGTACCTGGTACATAAAAAGCACTCGAGAAATATTTGTTGAATGAATGGAAGTGCAATCTCCCCTGGAAATGAGGCTTGTCCCACTATAAGGCCAAAGGGGCCACCAACTCCATTTGGAAAAGCAGTATAGAGGGTTTAGCAAGGGGCTCCTCTGAAGTCTGAGGAGTTTGGAAACAAGTTGTTTTCACCGCCCCAAGGACACTGTGGTACTAACTGGTTGGTTCTCTAATTAGGCCCTTGTAGTAGATGTGGGCTTGCTCTGATAGGCTTGGACTAATAGAGCTGAAATCCTCATATATATAGGTAAGCAGTTCTCAAAGTGTGGTTATAGGACAAGCAACATCAGAATCATCTGGAACTAACTAGAAATGCAAATTCTCAGGCTCCACTCCAGACCAACTGACAGAAACTCAGGAGTTCTGGCCCAGTATCTGTGTGGCCTAGCCTCCCAGGTTATTTTGATGCTATCTAAAGTTAAGAATCGTCTGATATAGCAGGATGATGAACTAGAGGAGGGACACATGTTGGAAGCCCAGGGCCCATTTTGAGTGCTAAGGGGATATACATCTAAGTAGGGAGATACATCCTGCCTTCTGGCAGCTCAGGGAGCTGTGCTGAAGACTGTTTAGAATGCATGGATCAGGCTTTGGTTTCTCTGGTGACAGCCCTGTGAAGTGCTGGAGGCTAGAAAGATGGGCAGGAAGGGATAAGGTTACATTTTTTCCCTTGTTCCAGTCATATCAAGTTCTGACCAAGATGTGGTAGATGATTGTTCTGTTTGAATCATCTGTAGCAGATGAGGTGTAGTGATGGAGCTCAGCATTAATGGAGCTGTGTAGTACTAGAAACCTAAATATCTGGGAAAGGTCAAGAGAATAGCAGTTATCAGAGGAGACTTGAAGTAGGCCAAATCTGAGAGTGAGATTGCCTCACTGAGGGATAGATGGACTCCTGGTAGGACGTAGCGTCATTGTCTTTCACTTTCTTGACAAAAGGAAGGTTCTGACTGACCCATAAACTTTAATGCAGCTACATTCAGATATTTAAGTTTTTGCAATGTAAACCCAAAAGCCATAGTCCTCTGCTGCCTATTCCACACTGGGCCCAAATATCCATCTGGTCACATATACTTTGTGTAGCACAGCTGTCCCCAACCTTTTTGGCACCAGGGATCAGTGCTCCTATGAGAATCTAATGCCTGATGATCTGAGGTGGAGCTGAGGCGGTGATGCTAGCACTGGGGAGCAGCTGCAAATATCGATAAAGTTTCGCTGGTCTGCCACTCAACTCCTGCTGTGTGACCAGTTCCTAACAGGCCACCGACTGGTACCTAGTCCGTGGCCCAGGGGTTTGGGGACCCCTGGTATAGTACCTGTGTGAGTGCTACACACGGCAGGCCAGCTGTCTCACAGGTCAGGATCAATAGCTCTGCCATAGGCTGATAATAGCCTTCTGTTTGTGATGGCCCATCTTCAACCCTGGAGGAACATGAAGTTGTTGAGTCTTATTTAAGGAAGAAAGAACTGGAGTCTCCAGAAAAGAGAGGGGAGGCAGTGGCTAAAGGTTCTGGTTAGAGATGTTAAATAAGACACCTTGGAAACAGTGGTACGCAAGATCGAATGGCATTTCCAATTGCATCTTGACTACAGAGCAGAATGGCAGTGCTATCTTGTTCCTCAGTGGTTTGAGATCATCCAACACTAGGGTCGAATAGGTAGAGGACACACACATTGCATGGTGCCCACACACACAAAAAATCTCTTTACCTCCGGGCAGTGCAAAAGAAGCTTAGTTGCCATGTATATAGGAAAGGGGAGATGAAGTCATGCTACTTTTCCTCCCAAATCGAACTAGGACCACTAGCATAATTTGTCAGTGAATTGAGTAAGAGCATAGCAAAGTTCATCAGGCTTACAGAATATTTGGGTGTCAATGCCACTGTGTAGAACATCAGAGCTTTCTAGTTCACTGTAAATGTCCCTTGGCTGAGTTAAGAGGATCAGAAACTAGGAAACACAGCTGTGGATAGATTTCTTGGTGGTTCTTCAAGGGCTCAGAAGCTGAAATCATTCCAGGAATTGGGGGATTACTTGAGTGACAACTACATTTATAGCCATGATTCCAAAATAAATCTGAATCTATCCTATAGATGCTAAGAAAGGAGTTTTTAACAGTTCAGAGTCCTGGCTGTCCTTTTGAAAGGCAGTTTTGCATCTCCCATTTTAGGGTGGAGTGACTAGGAAAAGGTTTAAGTACAACCTAAAGGCAGAAGCTTGAGTTGAGAAGAACTTGCAAGGATAAACTTCGATGCTAGATGGAGTTTCTTGGTAGAAAGAGCCAAGAAACTTCTGGCAAGTGGTAAGCTGAGGGTCAGAGGTCAATATGGCTACATGCATGGCTGTTTGGTGGGAAGAGAGAAGGTTCTAACTAGCTAGTCCCAAACCAAGAAGCAGTGCTGGAGTGTTCTCTATCCTGATTCTGCCTATAGTACAGCTCTGGTCACCTTATCTGGAAAATTTTTCTCTCCATATTCCTCTCAGAGAATGAGGGTACAGTTGCATAATCTTCAAATAATGTGGAGAAGTGTTCTTCGGTCTAGAATACACGTGGCATCCTACCTTTCACTAACTGAATGAAATGGAATAACTGTTTCTGAGTATGGTTCCTTCCTTGTTTTAACAAACTCTTTCAAAAAAAGGAGGCAGCACTAAATTGAGTATTGTAAATAGAAACTAAATAATCCTCATTTGTCTTGAGAACCTATGAGTAAGGAACAAATGAGGGATGAAAGGGCTTCCTTTAAAAATCTGCTTCCTGTGCTTTAGCCTCTGAACAGTTGGAAGAAGGACGGATTCCTCTCCATTTTGGCCATGGGGCCTCCTCTCCCATTCTCCCTGCAGGATACATGCAAGTCACACTCATTCACGAAAACCTAATAATCTTTAGGAGTCGTACTTTCCCCCCAATTAATCTGTAGTTTCTTTACCTTCTCATGCTCATTTAATCTGCTGCACATAAGGAGGGAGGCTTCGTTCTAGTTATTTCTAGAAACCAAGGTGTCTGCCGCCTCTCACTGGAGTGCTGGCTCTTCCTCAAAGAATTAATTTTCCGAAAGTAAGGAACAAATGGCCTCTGCTTAGTGGGGCAGGGAGAGTTGTCCATGCTAAAGTCTGAACCTGATTTTGTGCAGGCCAGGTTTCCGATTTCAGCAATGAAAGCTGAATGTACCAAACAGGAATCACACATGGCCTCAATCCCCAACGGTCTGTTACATCTGCTAGGTCAGCTCCTGGCTTTGTTTTGCCCACTGCTTTATCTCCAGCGCCTAGAACAGTACCTGTACACAGGCACACAGTAGGCACTCAATAAATAGCCTTTCTACAAATGAGAAAATCCTATCAATCTTCTTTCATGCCTTTGTACCCTGCCCTTCCCCCTCACCCCCACTAATTCTAAGCAACTCACTGGACATCTGAATGACTTCCTGGCTCTAGTTCCCTTCACCTTTACCTTAACACCAATCTCTTACTGCCTGATTCTTCTACCTCCAACTAACATGCTAGTTGCCTACAGCTCACACTCTAAATAGCCCAGACCTTAGTTCCAACCAATGTGGTATAAAGAGCACGGGCTTTGGAGCCGGACAGATGGAAGCTGGAATCCCAATTCTGAGACACACTAACTATGGACGTGTGTAAGATGGGAATAAAAACACCTACTTTTAAGTTATGGGGACCATAAATAAGATTGTAGTAAAGCTCCAGACATACAGAAGGCATTCAATCAATGCTTTTTTTTTTTTGTTCAATAATCTATTCATATGCTATCTAAATTTACCTTGTGCTACCCAACACACTTCATCCTCACATAATATCCCTACACACACTATGTTCATTTCAGACACTACGCCTTTGCTCAGTTTCCTCCACAGCTTCTGTATCCTTGGCTCTCAACTGCTCCAGTCCCACTGACCTCTCACTCTCACTCCACTTATTTGCATTTAATCGTGCCTCCCGGGATTATTTTTTTTCACAGGTGTTTGTCTTGAAATTCTCTTGTATCTAGCATCATGTTGAGTGTGGATAGGAGGCTTAGCAAAGGCTTGTTAAATCAGAATAAGGTTGGATTTAGCTGGAAAAGACCATTTGCTGGGTCTGTTAAAAACCTGGCTTTTTCTGAAGTACTCGTTTTCAGACCATAGGATTTCTTGATTGGCCATGTGTCCTTGGGCCTTTTCTTGAGTCATTTCAATGATGATGACTGTCATACTAAAGGGTGGCAGTAGAACAATGGCCTCCACTGGAACCTTAGCCTGGCTACCTGGGAGCTGGAGGGATGCCCACAGCTGTGCCAACAGCAGCATGATTGGAAAATCACTGGTAGTTCAGGTCCCTGGACTCTACTCATGCTCACTGGAAACACTCCCCAAGGTTCTGTTTTAGGCCTTCTCACTTTATTCTGTGCCACTCCTAAACTGTCATTTCTTGAACCTTTTCTGGGTCCCTCAGACCAGAAACTTCCATGACCACTTCTCTCCTTCTACCTCGCCAAGTGCTGTCAAGCCTCCTTTCCCAGTGTAGCTTATTCCCATCTCTACCGCTCTGGTTCAGCCTGTTCATTCATGTATGGAAAATATGTGACATTTCTCCAGCTAAACTGCTCTCCTGGCCTCTGTACCTCAGGCCATTCATGATCCAGGAAGGCCCTCTGTAAGTCAAAATCCCATTGGTTCTATCAAGTCCTTGCTCCTCTGTGAAGGATTCTGATTCCCTTAACTTGTGGCATTGACATGGCCTCCACTCATTGAACAATCACATAAATATTGTTTTATGACATTTCTGTGTGTCCTTTTACTATTCATAGTAACTCATCTCCAGATCAGATTGTAAGCTCCTTGGGAACACACACCATAGCTTAAAATACTTCTTTGTATTTCCTGGTTCATAGCATATTTGGCTCTGTCTCACAGTTATCACTGGGTCCCCAACTGCAAAAACAGTGCTTTTGGTGATGCCACAGGGTGGGCAGGCCAAACTGTGATGGTTTCCAGAGTGTCAGTACAAAAGCTTTAAGACTTGGTAGTCTGGGGTGTTAAATTGGACCATGGGAGCCTTATCTCTTCCCCAACAAGATTTTAATCTCCTCAAGGATAAGGACTGTGTCATAGATCTTTGCCTATACCAGCCAGAATGACATTCAAGAAACACCTGGGTTTTCTGGAGGATACTTTTGTCCACTGGAAAGGCACACAACTTGTGAACAATTTTCTTATTGTCAGAGAAGCCAATTTTTTACCCTGTCTTTTGGACCCTGAGATGTAGGACCAAGAAAGAGAATGATATGATCATGTCAGACTTGTGAGTAAGACCTCTTTCTGGTTGGATATCAGGAGGGGAGAGTAAGATTTTATTCTTTTACTGGAAAGCTAAGGGATTGAGAAGGCTGATCCGATCTTTAATTTGATCCTACTTAGAGCGTTAGTTGTTGTCTTTGCTCTTGTGGTGGCCCCTCCATAATCTCACTTTCCACAAAGAGGTTATGCTGTGTGCTGTGTGCCTGGAGTCAACATACCACCATGGCTGGTTGGCACCATCACCAGGTACATTGGTTCCAACTGCCTTCACAGTCCTTAGGAGGGGAAAGGACTCCAACTCGGCTATAGAAAAGGACAGGCAAAGGATTTGAGCACTAAGGCCTGCTGCTCCCCAAAGAGCAGACTGATAAGTGCTATGAGCCCATAGTTTATAAAGTCCACATCACCCACCACCTCCTGGTCAAAGGTCATCCAACCCCCTGCATGTCTTATGATGAGAAACCCATACTACTTCTCAGCAAAGACCTCTGCCTGGCATTCAAGGCCTTTATAGCTCCGTCCTTTTTAGGCCTTTTAGAAAAGCCATCCCCACCCACACAAACTGCCTGCACTGGCTAAAGCAGGCAACTTGCTCTTGTCCTTGTACACCCTTGTTCCACAAGACCACCTGACCTCGGCAATACCGGGCCCCTGCCTCTCTCAGCCCACTCATTCTCAGGACCCAGCAGTGGTGTTACCTCCGTGAAGTCTCCACTTGTATGGACCACTCACTGTTAACCAATGCTATAGAATCTTTTACACTACCTTTTCTTATGGGTCTTATATTTTCAATAAAATCATCAAGGCAGAGAGCTTGTCTCATGTTTTATCCCCCATGACAGCTCACACAAAGGGATCACTTGACAAACATCAGGGGCACATGAATCAAAGAGTCTCAAGTCTCTTCTCCCCTTTGACTTTCGCAGGGAATAGACCGGCTCCGGGAGACAAAGCCCAGAAGAGAGGTAACATCCACCACTGAAAAACAAGAGATAAAGAGCAGCACAGCTCAAACCCAGTCCCATCTCTCAGTTACTAGTGTGTGATTTTAACTTCTGAGCCAGTCTTCTGAGCTGTAAAATGAAAATGATACTTGCTCTACTTACTTAACAAGATCAGCATGAGAATCGAATGAGACAAGTATAGGAAAGTGCTTTATAACACCCAGTGATAGCAGTTGGTGTTAGTTATCCATATGGAGTTGAAAAGAGCTCAGACAGGGGCCAACTCCTGGCCCTGGGGTGAAGGTGGCTTTTATTTCCTCTCTTGGGGAAGAAGGGGGAGGGAAGCTTTCCCACATACACCAAGCTAAGGAAGGGGTGGGTGCGCCTCCAGAGGATGGTACTGAAAGAGCCAGATGATCATTCAAAAAGGGTCCTTATGTCTACTTCCTGGCCCCAGGGCTGTAGGGTATGCTCTTGGGAGTCACTCCCACTGGGGCAGCAGCTCCAGCATGAGTGGAGGCACATGGAGGTATCTGCTGGTATTCACAAAGAAGGAGGAAGAGGAGCAGGTGCCCTGAGTGAGGGAGCAGAGGACTGGGGTGGCTCACCCCATACCCAATGCCTGTCCAAGTTGATAACTTTCTTTCCAATTTTAGTATATGTGCTTCCAAAGCGAGCACCGATGATAACTTCTATAAGGCCTGGCTGGTGTGACTCCTCCTGAGGAGGGCCAGAGGTGCCCAAAGGCATGGCTTGATCCAATGGCAGGTCCTTTAAATGTCCATCTCAAACTGTGACTCTTCGCCTGGAGAAAAAAAGGACAGAGGGCGGGTAAGCATGAGGGAATGGTAGGGCTGGCATTTTAGAGGCAAGGAGAGGTATTATCTTTTCATTCTGTTGTTCCTACAAGAAGAGCAGGGGCCAGGTTTATGCTGCTAAGGAGAATGGGGGGTATTCCTGGAAACACAGGCCTGAAGGTGCCGTGTCCAGCTGTGCTCTCTTGCCCAAACCCGAAGGAAGAGCCGAGACTAGGTCTCCCATGGGAGAGGGACAGTCCTGAATTTTGTAAAATTTTTATTATTTTTTAATGAGTGGATGGATACTTGTGAATTGTCATAAACATAACTTCATGGAAAAATATTCCTTAAACATAAAACTTTTTTGAGCGCATGTCCTAACTTTTGGTTAAGAAAATGATACTATAACCTACTGGGATATACCCGATTGCTCATGGAATAGCCTGACCCTGTGGTAAAGCAGTTACTTGGGTAATTCAGCCACTTACTGCCCTTACCCTGCCCCGCCTTTCCACTAAAATTTCCAAGTCACCATGCTGCAGCAGGTTGTTTTGCTTTTTAATGAAATTGCCTCACTCACAATCTCTTAGACATGGCTGCCCAAGGTTCTGTATAGCAAGACGCCTGGTCTGGCCCCACAGCAAGATACCCAGCTCTTCTTCTGGTTATATTTACACAAATATGTAGGTCCAAGGCCAGGGGCCTTGGACTTAAGCAAAATGAAAAATGATATCCCTTCCTCACTACCACACCCCATAACAATGGTGCTGAATGACTAGGCCATTATTGTGGGTAAAGCTGCCTGCCTGGGGCACCGCTGGGCCAACCCAGCATTTTTTATGGGCCAGAGTGGTTCTAGAAACTGGGAGGGAAGAGGGTATGCAAGTGGGGGTGGGGGACAGCCTTCAGGTAGTGGTAACTTAATTTCAGGAGTTGTACCTCTATTTTCAACTTACAGTCTTTGGTTTGAGGAAAAAAGCGGGGGCAGGAGGTACCGTGCCACCAGCCATGTGGATCTATCCATCCTTTTCTCCAGCCATCTTTATTGTTCTCTATGTGTGTCTGGATCTATTTCTCTCCCTCCCACCGCTTTCTAAGTTTGAAAGGCAAGGCAACTGTTGTTTGTCTTAGATTGTGGGGTTCCCAACATAATGATGAATCACGTCTTGTAGGTCCCTGGTAGATGGATTCTGCTGTCAGCAGAGCCAGCCCAGCCCAAGGTCCCAGCTGCTTCCTGTCTGGACTGGTATACTGCCTTCTGGGTGAAGGGTCAGTGGGTTCCAGGCTGACTGTTTGTCTGCAAGTGCTTACATTGGATCCTCCCACGGTGAGAGAGCTCAGACGCTCTGGCAAGCCAGTCACTGTGCCACAAAGAGCGTATTCACACACACCTCTGTCTAGGGGGCTGCTCTGATTACTTGGGGAGGGACAGAAGGTGGGGGGAACCAGAAAGGACCTAGCTACCCCATGGCAAACCTGTAGAAACAACTGGCTTCACCGTTTCTACCTATCTTTATCAAGAATCCACTAGTAGACAAACACACTGATAGAAGGCATCCTGGATGCCTTTATGAGCCTGCAGACATGTAGTTTCCTAGAGGACAAGTACACCATGTCTTTGATAAGTTGTCTCCTGCACATAGACACATAGACATTGTGGGTATTTCCAAGTACTGCAGATACGTGGTAACGCTTCAGGGACAGGTACAAAAAGGAGCACACTGAAAGTCCCCCTCATTTCAAACAAGCTCCCCATTAATTAGATTATCTGATGAGGCCCAATCACCTTTTCTCGGGTTCTTGGGCCACTTTCACAAGAAAATTGGTACTGATAAAAGTTCTCCCCAGCCTCCATCCTGACTCCCCTGCTACTCTCTGGACTCTGAGCTGCTCCAAAGAGCATGAGGTGGTCACCATCATTCTCTCCCTGTAATCCCCCTAGTAGATAGGACTGGTCTGCAAACATTCCCATCCCAGGGGAGAGAGCCTGGCCAAACCCCGGTCACTCACCACCCGCAGGCTTATCTTCTGGGCTGTTGCGCAGGTGGTTCTGGCAGGCTTCTGTGGGGGGCTCATCGCTGGCAGGGCTAGTGACCCCGGGAATGGCGGGCAGGTCCCGTGGGGGTGTTTTGGTCACAGGTGAGTTCCGACACTCCATTAGGAACTTTCGGTCATAGATGATCCTGGTACCTGGGAGGGAATAGGGACGTTGGTAAAGCTATCTTGATCCCCCTGCCTGCTCATTTATTCACTTCTTTGAGGTGTGGCTGTGGCAGAGGCAGCAGATTTTCCTGGAAAAGCTGGACAAAGGAGGAGTGAGGCTTACTCAGGTGTCTTGCTACAGCTCAGGACTCTGCTGTCACCAAACTGCTCTGACTCCCCATTACGAGGAGCACTCAGATGCAAGGGGCCCACTGGCCTCCACACCGTGTCCTTTCTCCCATCAGAGCTCAACTTGTGCTCTCTCCTTAAAGCCCACCAACTCACTTACCAACTTGGTGCTCAGTCTTACTACTTGTGATAATCACATCCTATAGTAGAGCAAGTATGATTTTTACTCATTTTTCAATTCTGTCCTTACAGTACCCCCATGGGGGTACCACCATTTTACAAATGAAGAGACGGAACATTGAGTGATTCCTCAACTAGTAAAAATGAGAACTTCCCCACCTGTGCTTTGTGGAGAGGAGCAACATACTGGCTCTACCTGCCCCACAAAAGGGTCTCCTGCTAAGCCCATCTCCCCTTTGCCGCCGCTTGCACCAGTTTACCCATTGCACGGATTGTGACTGCACTTCAGGGTTGGTACGCTGTCTGCATTCCATTCATTTTCTTTCCACTCTCCTTTCACAAGTGTCACCCTAGGGTGAGGACCATGTCTTATGGAACTGTTCATTATTCCAAAACCATACCTAGGACCCATCCCATGAGGGCAGGGGCTTAACTAATACCTTAAAAAGGAATGTTTTCTAAAGTACAGGACTTAGGGTCTTAGTTAGAGACCCAGCTGATTAATCAAATAACAGTGAACAGCAAGAAAGGTATTCACGTGGGGTCCTTGTTTAATCCTGATTACCTCTGAAGCACCCGTATGGTACTAGTAACCCCTCACTAACATTTGCTGATTGCTCCATCTTTGACAAAGAGCAGGCTTCAGGCTCAAAGCAGGCAGTGGAATCTAGCTAGAATTTAAAACTGTCCTGTCATTGTATTTCCTTTTATAGTTATCTTCTATTTATGGCAAGTAAATCTGGTTTTCCATATATAGTTGTAATATCAAGTTTCCTTTTAATATATAACAGGACATAATTTAATATGATGATAGATATATATTACATATATAATAAAATCATAATAAAAATGAAATTAAAAAGGTAAGGTGATATAAAAAATATTAAATATATGTACGAGTCAAATGCAAGGTACAATAAAAACTGCAGCTGGAATATGAATGACCCGCATT
>NW_006439192.1:4650794-4659600 GCF_000325575.1 Pteropus alecto
ATGCCTTTTCTTATCAATAACCCTGAAATGTCTCTCTCACTGAAGGGCTATGAGGAGTGACATTCCAACAGCTGGAACTTATTTCTCGAAGTTATGCATGGGCCTCTCTGTTAACTCCTAGAGGGGAACCAGTCTGCATCTCAGAGCTCTGAGTATGAGTTCATGAGGTTGGATTCCAGTGCTGAGGAGGACCTGGGAGGCTGAAGAGCAGAGGAATGCTGAGAGACACCTGCTTGCCATGTTGTCTCAGTCTGACAGTAGGCAGTCACCCAGTCTGTTACCTACTGAGAAGCAATAATGCTGAAGCTGACAGCCCGGCTCATCATCACCAAGCAGGTTAAAGTTCACCGCTCACATTTCTTAGAAGGGCGTCTAAAGCAAAGAACACAGAACCAGGGCTGCACTTTAGGCTCTGCTACCAGCCAGCTTTGTGACCCTGTGCCCATCAGCCCCTGAGCCTACCTCTCTCCCCTGTTTAGGTTTCAGCTTCCTCACTTGTAACATGAAGGGCTATGTGCCTATGAGCCCAGTGGGTTACAAATGGAGAACAACGGTGCCCTCTCCTTGAGGGGGGATGTGCTGACTTCAGAGATGGGACCATTTTCCCTGTTTCTTCATCTTCGAGGCTTGGCATCTTCCCTCTTATCTCCTTGCTTTCCTCCACATTGGCTTTTTTGTTGGTTTGTTCATTACAGAGTAGAGAACTGACCTCATCAGAGTGGAACCTAAGAGCTAGAGATTCAACAGTCTTGAAAAAGAACTCGGAGGTCAGCAGATTCTGGGGAGGTTCTTTAAAGGTCTCTAGCCCCTCGTGATTTTTTAAAAATTGCGGTAAAATGTAAACAGCATAACATTTACCAAGTGTACAGTTCAATAGTGTTAAGTATATTCACATTGTTGTGCAACCAATCTCCAGAAGGCTTCTCCTCTTACAAAAGGGAAACGGCACGCATGAAACTTCTCATTTCCCCTCCTCCAAACCCTGGCAACCACCATTCTACTTTCTGTCTCTATGAATTGGACTGCTCTACGTACCGCATATAAGTGCAATCATACAGTATTTGTCTCTTTCTGACTGGTTTATTTCACTTAGCACAAAGTCCTCAAGGTTCATCTACATTGTTGTACCATCTGTCAGAATTTCTTACCTTTTTAAGGCCGAATAATATTCCATTGACTGGATATACCACATTTTGTTTATCCACGGACATTTGGGTTGCTTCTATCTTTTGGCTTTTGTGAACAATGCTGCTGTGAACATGGGTGTGCAAATATTTCTCTGAGACTCTGCTTTAAATTCTTTGGGGTGTATAACAGAAGGGCTCCTGGCAATTTTTAAATCATTAATTACACTTTAAAGAGAAAAAGAAACAGCCTCTGTGCCCTTTGTCTTATAGCGAGAGCTCTTAATTAAAAATTTAAATCTTCATTTATGCTAATGAAATTCATAAACTAAGTGATGGCAGAAGTGGCACCCAGGTGAAACACCACCAGGGTGTTTCAGCTGCAGAGGGTAAACAGTGGTGTTCAGAAAGTCGGCTGACAAGGCATCAAGCCTAGGAGAGGAGGAGGGGGAGGGGACCACAAAGCCGCCTCTGACTTAGCTGGGGCCAGTGAAGAACAGAAGCTGGAGAACGTGGTGGGAATGTTTTCTATGGAAGCTGCTTTGTCTTGTTAAGCCTTTTTTTCCCCATCCCTTAATTCGATCCACCACTACACAGCTTCAGTTAACAGTGATTTTCTGGAAATTCCCTAAGCCTCCCACAGATGAGGCAAACTTAATAAAACATATTGTCGAAAATAGGAACCTTTGGCTGAAAATGCTGTAGTATCCTGGAGCTGGGAACTGGACCTGCATACAGGGACAGGAAACAGAAACCAGAAAGGGATGCCAAGGTCTCTGTAAGGTGTGGAGCAGCAGCAGCTGGAGGGCACTAGTCAGGTGTGGTCTTCTATCATACGGGGTGATCACCACACAACATTCTTCAGCTGAGGGCCTACATTCTGTCTCCACATTAGGGAAAATGACCCAACTCCACTAGGTTTCTACAAATAAGAGCATGAAGAGCTCTTGAGAATCCAAGCAGCTTCAAGATGACTAAGTAAAGACATTTTTTCCCTGCTGCTTCTCTCAAAAGTCATGCAAAACATCAAGAACAAGAAATAGGAGCCCATACTCCAACTTAGATACATGCGAGGCTCAAACCGTTCCCCAAATCACAATATATGAAGACAGAAAGTGAGTGGAGAGATGGTTCTAACAGAGAGAGAAAAGGTGACACCTAAATGCAGGGGTGAGGGTGTGGAGGTTATAACAGGAAGCAAGCAAGGTTGCCCCAGAGAACTCCAGGAAGGTTCAGGAATTAGAGGCGTTATAGAAAATGGGGATAGGGCCTCACAACAGGGAGAGGTACTATATGTCTCACATGCCATGAGGGAAGGGAGACAGAGAAATTAAGTTAAAGTTGACCTCCTGAATGATGAGCCTCAGACCTCCTCCCCACCCCCCTGCTTCAGAATAAAGAGTAAAGATAAAGACCTATAGAAAATATAAACCACCAAATGTCTCCATACATTTCTGAGAAAAGCTTACATCATTTAAGGAGAGGTCCATACAAACCAACAGGAAGAAATGGATAATAAAGGAAGCAGAAGACTTTAAAAGACAGAAAGACAAAAAGATGAACAGGCAAGAGATAAATTAGAGATCTGATATTGGACAATAAAAAGTCAAAAAAGAGAGAGAGAAGAAACTGGTAAAAGGAATTTACTTAAATAGTAATGAAGAAAGAAAATTTTCCTGAATTGAAAGAGACGAGTCTTGAACTACCCCTTTGAGTATCCAGTGCAGTGAATTAAAAACACCAACTTAACATTCATTGTGACATTTCACAATACAAATGATAAAGAGAAAATCCGAAGATCTTCCAGAAAGGGGGAAAAAAGAACAGGTGCACGCAAGGATTGGGAATAAGAATGGCACGAAATTTCTCAAGGGAAATGTTGTTAGTCTGAAGACGATGGGTCAATCCTGAGGGAAAATTCATTTTGACTTAGTTTTATACCCAGCCAAATACTATTCAAGTAAAAGAATAGAGATATTTTCAGAAAGCTACAGGAGGATGTAGTCTTCCAAAATTAGAGAAAGGCAAGAGGTCTCCAGGAATCTGATGTTAGCAATGGTGTGGCAGGTCCAGAGCAGTCAAACTGTGTTAGTTCAGGAAAAAGGAAAAAATGGACTGATAAGAAGTCTACTTTGTGTAAAACTATAATAAGAGGTGCTGGAGAGTGTGGGAAGACTCACTTGAATGAAAACTAAGCATATTTTTAAATGGGGCAATTTTTTTAAAAGTTGTAAAAAATGGAAACGCTATTATTGTAAACTACTTGGCTCATCAAGAGTCATAGTAATAAAAATTATAAATATGTAGTTTTAAAAACTTGTGATATAGCCCTTTTGGCCGGAACTGCCATGTTCCAGTAATTCGCCAATATGACCAACACAAAGGGAAGGAGGAAAGGCACCAACTGTATGTTCTCTAGGCCTTTTAGAAAACATGGAATTGTTCCTTTGGCCACATACACGCAAATCTACAGGAAAGGTGATATTGTAGACATCAAGGGAATTGGCACTGTTCAAAAAGGAATGCCCCACAAATGTTACCACGGCAAAACTGGAAGAGTTTAAAATGTTCCCCAGCATGCAGTTGGCATTGCTGTAAACAACCAAGTTAAGGGTAAGATTCTTGTCAAGAGAATTAATGTAGGTATCGAGCATATTAAGCACTCTAAGAGTTGATGGAGCTTCCTGAAACATATGAAGGAAAATGATCAAAAAAAGAAGGAAGCCAAAGAGAAAGGTACCTGAGTTGAACTGAAGCGCCAGCCTGCTCCACCCAGAGAAACACGTTTTGTGAGAACCATCAGAAAGGAGCCTGAGCTGCTGGAGCCCATTCCCTACGAATTCACGGCATAATAGGTATTAAAAAAAAAAAAAAAAAAAGTCCTCTAATTGATTAGCTGTCCATTCCCCCAAAGAAATATTTAAAGAAAACTGTCATAACAAACAAATTCTGATATAATTATATTGAGAGAATGGAAGGAAAGAAAGAGGGTGTACACATACAAATAAGTCATCATCTATCAAAAAAGCAAGTCAACAGATGAAATCAAGAAAAAGTTAGAAATGTGGAGGTAAATCCCCACAAGGGAGAGCTGGAAAATGTTATCTGCTTCTGAAAAGTGAGATGGGGGTGGGAGAGGCAAGAGGTTGCTGTTTTGTTAGACGTCTTTAGGTACTTTTCAGTTTTAACTATTTATATATAAACTATTTATATATAGTAACTTTAAAATACTTTCATTATGAAAAAAATCAAGCACATACAAAAGTAGATGAAATAATTATACACACACACATATATACCTGTGGTTTTTTTTTTAAAACTAAGGGACAGGTTAAATAAATTATGGATCAAAATTTAAAAAAAAAGATAAAACTAAAAAAAAAAAAGAAAATAAATTTTGGGTCAGACCTACAATTCAATGCTGTGCAGTTACTATTCGGAAAAAGAAAAGTATACATTGTCCACAATATGTTGTATGAAAAAGAGTCACAGAACTGTGTGTATTTTGTGTTTGGTTACCTGTGAGTGGGGAGAGAGGATTAAAGCAAAAACAAACAAACAAATAAACCCACAACTTTTAAACTGAGCTTTTTTTTAAAAAAATACAAAACTCTAATAAGGATACAGGGACATTAAACAAATACCAATACAGGTTCAGAGTCTCCTTTTCTAGTAATTCAAGTTAAAATCGCCTGAGCTGGAATTAGGTAGACTAACCCCACTACAAAAGTCCAGAGCCTTTGCTGGGTAGGAGGTGAGGTGGTACACTGAGTCCTCCAGTGCCTCTCCAGGAAGGTGTGTGCTAGTCCCTGTCCGCGCTAGACCTGACCTCCTGCTGACGCTATTCAAGGCTGAGGACGCTCGCCTGTACATTTGCCAACCTTTGCTCAATCCTACACCCTGAAAGCAGGTGTGCTGGTCTCAGGTACTCACTCATAGAACCTCTTTATAGCAGCACCATGCTAGATGCTAGGAATATAAGCAACAGGTAGACAGAGTAACAGCTCCCTGATCTCAGACACAATTTAGTTGCAGAAAGACCTGTAAAAAAAATGTTTACAGTGAAGTGTGTGAAGTCTAAAAAAAGCGGTATATTTGGGGACCACAGAGAAACAGGGGAGAGACCTACCCTGTGTGTGCCAGGGGAGAGAGATACCAAGCTCCCATCAGCCTTGTCTTCCAGCTTCCAGGCAGTCTGATCCTAAACCCCTGAGCCAGAGAAATATCCATGTCGCTCCAGCTCTGCACTGCCCCAAAGGGAGGAGACTCCTGGGGGAGATGGACAGGGGATGACCCAGACTGGAGAAACTGGAGCAGGAGAATCCAGAAGCTTGTCCTGGAGAAGAACAGAGGTGGAACCCCTCTTCATTTCAAAGCATCTGTGTAGCTGGGATCTTGTTGGGTACAGGGGGTAGAGTTCAAGTCTTGAACTACCTGTACAGAAGAACTGAGGCTATTATCTAACTGAAAGTCTTTCTAAATGTATCACCATATAAACACGTGTGGGTAAGATATAAGTTTGGTGGGCTGCAAGAGTTTCCTGTCCTGCAGAGAGAAGGGGTGGAAACAACATCTAGAGATGTATACCTGTTGCTCTTCCTAAGTAAACCAACTCTCCCATTTGCTAGCTCTAAAGGCTCTGGACAAGTTATCAATCTCTCTGCACCTCGATTTCTTCTGTAGAATGGGGATGATGATGATAGTGTCAACTTTTATAGGGTTATTACATGGATGAGAACAGCGGCTGACTCAAAGTAAGCCTTATACAAACGAATCCTGATTATTACCATGACTAGTATGGCTTCATACTGTACCATCTATACCAGGGACCAAGACATGGTCAAAGCTGGGACAAATCAGGGGAGAGGTAATAACCCTGAAAGGAGACCTGCGGGTGGGAGTAGGAGATGGGGGAGGGTCAGGGCATCCACGATCCTTTTTGGGCCTACAGAAACATACCTCAAGAACAACCACGAACTTCGGCATATTTGGTAACCAATGTCATTTGGGACTTTAAATAGATGTGCCCCAAATACAAGAATGATAGGTTTTTCTCGAGGCATGCTCTGTGGTGAGGATAGTTTACTTGAAAGTATAAAGTGACACATTCTCCTAGGATCTGGTTTCCTCACCTGTAAACAAGGGAAGTGGACTAGGCTCATTCAATCTATTTTTAAAGTACCAATCCTGTGCCAAGCTCCATAGGTAATCTCTCTGGGTCTGTTCCAGCTCTGATATACTACCATTTATTTTTAGGATCTCTTTGTTGGCAGGCGCTTAAAGTGGTACAAATAGCACTGGCCCTGGAGGCAGATGTCTGGGCTTAAATCTGGGCATGCCATGCACCAGCCCCTTGACCCGGAGGCCCGGTTTCATTCCTCAGCTCTAAGAGGAGGGTACTAATAAAATGCACACCTCACAGGAGTATCTTTGTACAGGAATAAACCATGACATCTGTATAACTGTTCTTAAAACAAAGTCACTCAGAAGAGCATACACAACAGAGAAAAAGGTCACTAGCCAGGAACAGGAAGCTCCTTGGAGGCCGAGGAGCATTTATTTATGCCTTCTGCAGCCAGTACAGTACTGGACTGCAAATGCTCAAAAAACATGCAGTGGTCATGGATTATATAAATGTCTGACTTTTTAAAATTAAACAAACAAACAAACAAACAAACACATATTGCTTGAATGAATGCTAAGATTTTCAGATCAGATGGCTACAGAAAGCACCATCTGTCATCACTGTCTGCCTACGGGCCAGACACTACACTCATAGCCTGACATGCTGGATCTCAGTGTCCCTCTATAACCCCCCAAGAAGGGAGATACATTATCCTCAACTTGCAGACAGGAAACTGAGGCTCAGAAAGGCTGTCCCCCAACAGCTATCCAGAGCCGTACCTACCCTGTCTTGCCTGCAATCCTAAACACCAACCTCTGTTTAAAATTAGCAAGGTAGACAGGCTACTGTGTCTCAGCCAGCACTGGCAACTGGAAAAATTACAGGGGTCTTCAGACTTTTACTCCTTCCGAGTATTTGGCCAGAACAGGATGTTCCCTGAGAGAGGACTGTTTTGATTTCTTCTCCATCTCCCCACAGTACCCACACTTGGGCTCAAAATGCTTCTGGTTGTAACTCTTGTAAGTTGAGACGAGCTCATCCCTCACTTCCCCTTGGGCCTCCTCTGGCAGAAACGTGAGGCCCAGCAAGAGTACAAGAACAGAATTCCTAGAACTGCTGTTTCCATTCCAGGGAAAGGGAGAGCATTTCATAGCAGGGGGAGGTTTGAATGCCTGTGCTCAGACACACGCCAGTAGCCTTTGGACAAAATACTCTGGACAATTTTAATATCAGCTCTCACCAGCTGTGTCAACCTGGAGGCAAATAAATAGATGTGCCAGGGTCTACCAGGATCCACCTCCCCTCCCCGCCCCCTTCCCCAACACACACACACACCAGGCAGGAACCATGTGTGTTTGGGTGGCTTTTCTTGTTGGGTTGTCTGTTTAGCAAGCGGAGCTGACTTGTCAGGAAAAAAATCCTGGCGAGAGATGCAGAGCATGCTCAGTTCAAGATCTTTCTTCACCTCTGGCCCTACCAGCTCTGCAAAGAGAACCAAGATCTGGGTGTTTCTCAGGTACCAGGAATCTTATGAAGCTCCTTGAATATCAAATAGGGGCAATTAGTGAGTGGCAAAAGGTCCTTCCGGCTAGTTCCTCTCCTCAAGGGAATTCCCTTGAAGGTAATATGGCCAGTTTACTTGAAAATTAAACATGAGGAACAAGGCTTTTACAGAGACATTTGGAACAAAATAGCTGAAATAATTAATCTAAGGGCTGGCCAAGCTCCTTCCCCTTCCTTCATTTCCCCCAAACACTTCAAAATGCACCTGTGCAGAGCAGGGTGCGTGACTCCTGAAATTCATTACCAACAGGTGATGCCCTTCTGAAATGCCTCCTGTTACACAGCAACAAATGCTGTTCTGGGTAGTAGGAGGTGCGAATTGCATCCCTCTATATTCATATTTAGAAGTCCCATCCCCTATTACCCCCATGTATTTGGAGATAAGGTCTTTAAAGAGGCCATTAAGTTAAAATAAAGTCATTGGGGTGGGACCCTAATCCAATATGCCTGTGTCCCAAAAAGAGAGAGACATCACAGAGGAACAAACCATGACCACAATTACAACCACGATCGTGTGAAGAGACAGCAAGAAGGTGGCCATCTGCAAGCCAAGGACAGGGGCCTCAGGAGAAACCAATTCTGCTGGCACTTTGATTCTGGATTTCAAGTCTCCAAAAACTACGAGAAAATAAATTTCTGTTAAGCCATCCCATCTGTGGTATTTTATTATGGCAGCTCTAACAAATTAATATAGGCTTGCTCTCCCCTTTCACTCTGAAGAGCTGATGAGAGAAATCTATTTTCACACACACTCTCTTTAAGGCAACGGACCTAGTTCTTAACCTTCACACTATACGCATCACCAGGAAACCAAAGGGAGTTCTGAACACACTTGTACCTCTTCATATTCACTCCTACCACTTTTGGAAAGCTAGGCTCAAAAGACTTGACCCCATCCTATTGCATTACTCCAGAAAATCAAGGATGTTCAAATAAGAGGGCAGGGCAAGCCTGGGCTCCTCTGAAGGGTGTTCCCAAAGCCTGGCCACTTGAA
>NW_006439192.1:4659649-4660906 GCF_000325575.1 Pteropus alecto
GGGTGGCGGTGTAAGGGGTGGC
This sequence comes from Pteropus alecto, assembly GCF_000325575.1. Classification (NCBI taxonomy): domain Eukaryota; kingdom Metazoa; phylum Chordata; class Mammalia; order Chiroptera; family Pteropodidae; genus Pteropus; species Pteropus alecto. Next base: position 4,659,672 of record NW_006439192.1, read on the forward strand.
ATGTCACAAAGTGGCACGTGTTGTCCAGTGGCCTAGCATCATGGCCTTCTGTATGATTTGCTTGGTGGAGTTGGCCATAGGCCTTGAAAATGGGCATGAGATCTATGACTCAGTGTTTTCAGGAAAATGTCCTCTGTTCTTAAACCAACAGCCGATTCACAGCCTTGTGATTCTGGTCTGCTTCTACATCTGGCCTTGGCTCTGCTGGCAAGTTAAGTTCCCTCAAAGGAACATTCTTTGAGCCTTGGCCCTTGTGGAAAATGATCTGAAAATGCGGCCCCCAGAATTCTTCCAATCCCTGTTTGCACATGAGACTTCTCTCAGTCAAAGGCAGTTTTTCCTCATCCCCCTTTGAATCTGGGCTGGCCCTGTGTCTTGCTTTGACCAACAGGATACAGTGAAAGCGATGTTATGTGATTTCTGAGCTCGGGCCTTAAGAGGCCTTGAATACTGCTGTTATAAGCTCAGGTTAGACTCCTAAATGGCATGAGACCAAGACGACAGAGAGAGTGCTCAGCCTTCCAGGTGTCCCCAGCAGTGCCATAGATATGTGGGTAAGGCCATTGTGGAGCTTCTAGCCCAGGGCAATCCAGCTGCCCACTGTATGCAGTCAGATAAGTGAGCCCAGGCAAGATCATCAAGAAATGCCCAAGCAGCCCTAAGAATAAAGAGAAACGACAGATTGTGGTTGTTGAAGTTACTAGTTTTATGATGGCTTGTTATATAGCAACAGTTAACTAATATAGCCATTCTCATTAAGACAAGTGTCTTTGCGCAGCTGGTGAGCCCTGACACTTGGGGAGTAGTCTCTGAGTTCTCTCAATGAATGTTCATGGGCATAGACAGTGGATTATAAGGCGCCTTTTGTTGCTCATGTCCTTGAGCACCTGAATGCCAATGGGTAGATATCATCTACTCCTGCCTAGTCAGTGATACTAGGTATAAACAAGTAAATAAGGAGCATCAATCTCAGTGTCTCAGACCCTGGCCGCAACACTGATATGTTCAGTATAAAAAGGTCACTTCCTTCTACTTACTGCTCAGTAATGATAGAGAAAAGTAATATTAGTAATATTGTTATTGGTAATACTGGAATAAGTGGGAAAATTGAGAAAGTTAGTTTTTGCCTCTGGGACATCCCAAGATAAACAATTATACCTGCAACTGAAAGGACAGAAAAAAAACATTTAAATGCTATCATTAAGCCAGCTCAGACCCAGGCCTGGTGGTTAAAA
>NW_006439192.1:4660922-4668987 GCF_000325575.1 Pteropus alecto
ACCCTGTGAATACTTTCATTCCAGGATTCTTTTCAACCCTTCATCTTCTAAACATCATGCATCATAGGCAGCACTCAAGTGCAGCAATATAAAGATTAAGACTGCTCTGAAAGAACTTCCTGGCTAACCTAGGGAACAAACATGTAAACAGATACACGTGATTCGTGTGTTGCAAATCATAATGGAGGAAGAACGCTAGCAAGGATCTCAGTAAGACCAGAAAGTAACAGGTTTTTCATTTGTTTGCACACAAGACTCTAAGTGTACAAATGAACAATTTTCACTAAAAACTTTTACCTTGAGAAGCAATCCTTTTTTCAATATCGCTGCCCTATCCTAACTCCTTTTATGGAATGACATGAAATAAAGTCCCATATAAGAAAATGCCTCACTACGAACAGGTAAATACTGTACCACCCTGTTTGCCCTTTCACCAAATTTGGTAATAAAAAACTTTTTTGGGTTGTCAGGAAAAAAAAGAATCAAACTTCTCTTTCAATTAATAAGGCCCTGCCACCTTTGAGGATATTGAAAAAAATGTGTAAGCCTCATTTACACATTGAGTGCAATGTGAATGCAATTAAAATCTAACAGCTATGTCTGCATTGTTAGAATGTGAAGCCTACCAGGGTGACTATTCAGAATGGGCAATTCTCACTTGAGTTTCACACAAGTTCTACTAGTTATGGGGGTGGGGGAGGTCTGTTTAATTGCTTCACTCTATAGATATAACTTTGATGCTTATAATTTTATTTCAGGCGTGTCTTCATCTTCCTCAATTAGCAATCCAAGCTATTGACTTCCAATTTGGGATGTGGCGAATGCTCTAAACACAGAGGTTCGTGAGCATTGGAAGGAGTTTGGGTGCTCTATATCAAGGCTCCCGTCAAAGTCTTTAATGAGGAATTCCATAGTGTTCTAAATGCTTTACAAGGAAGCTCAGGTCAGTATGAAAAGAAGCCCATTATATTTTGCTCAATACCTTAATGTCCAAGTCCTTTTAACCTGCCTTTAATAATGAGACGTAGTCTCCCCTCTGTGACTCTGTGACTAAGGCCTCGGGATACTAGCTGTTCTCTAGCTTCAGTGCCCAGTGACCACCCCCCCTTCCCGGCACTGTCTGTTCCATAGCCAAACACTTGGAAGCTGCTCCAAGGTAAGCTTCCTGGGCACAGACTTTGTTTGTCTAACTAAACAAGGTGCCATTAACACCTGTAGCTTTACCTGCTTACCTCTGATTAACCTTATCCAGGTACAGAGCTTAGGTATGACTCCCACCCAAACAACCCTTATAGGCTTTGGGGTCAAACATCCAGCAGGGAGGTGGGTGGGAGTGGTGTGAAGCAGAAGGTTTCTGACCCATTCAAAGGATCTGCTGGTTTATGGTTACACTGGAGATTTTCAATACTTTCAAATATTAATAAACAACACTCTTTTCAGCAAATTTCTCTTAAGGTGTCCAAATATCTAACTTCAAATCAGTGGCTCAGCCTGTGGGAAAGTAATGACCATGGAAAGTAAACTGGAGTCATAAATAGAGATGGCTCAAATCAACTGCTGCTCTTTTTCCTCCGAAGACAAACATTGCAAGGCCATTCCCAGCAAGAGTGACTGGAGAATACTTACTTCGATAGCTTCTGACACCTTCTGCAAATACGTGAGTGCAGGCATCAGTGCAGACTCTCTGTCTAGACCCTGGTTTAGAGACTGATGCCAAACCTAGCTTCAAGAGAAGCATCATTTTGCCAGACCCCCAAAGGTCTGAAAAGGTGAGGGAAGTCACATTCCACTAATTCTGAGTCCGCTCTTATCCACAGTGGACACATTCTAAGACCCCTGGTAGACGCCTGAAACCTTGGATAGTATCGAACCCTAAGTGACTAATAGGTGCACGGTGTATACAGTGTGGATATGCCAGACACAGGAATGATTCACTGCCCAGGTAGGACAGAGTAGGATGGCACAAGATTTTAGCACGTTAACTCAGAACGGTGTGCAATTTAAAATTTATGAATTGTTTATTTCTGGAATTTTCCATTTAATGTTTTCAGACCGTGGGTAACTGAAACCAAGGAACACAAAACCATAGATAAGAGGGGGACTACTGTGCTCAAAGTGTGGTATTTAGACCAATCACTGGAGCTAGTTAGAAATGCAGCATCTCAGGCTCTATCCCATAACCTACAGAATCAGAATCTACGTTTAAACAAGGTCCCCAGGTAATTCATATGCGCATTGAAGACTGCGAAACAGCATTCTAGAACAAAGCAAAAAGGTGCTAGAATGCCCTTTTTTTATTAGGTCAAGCTATTTTGCCATGGTAAATTGGGTTTTGGAGGAAGATTTCATACCTTGGCTAAGGCAGGCCAGGTTTGCTAACTGAGGTAGAGGCAAACCAGGATTCTCTGGTTACGGACTGTGAGCTGTGCCTGCCCCATTGGACACGCCAGACAAGAAAGACTCGGCTTTAGACTCTGGGCGCTGCTAGCTTTCTTCCAGGTGGCCTCAGAAACTAAGTTACACTCTGATGCAGAAGTCCTTTCCTCTTTCTCCCAATTAAAGACCTTCAAAGAGAGGTGCATTTGCTGTGGTCAGCCAAAAATCACCCCTTTCCCAGTCCAAAGTGAGAAGTGGAGTTCCCTGTAAATAAATAGTCTCACAGGGTATTGCTTCCAATTTGATGTGTCCCCATCTAGCAATGAAATGTGTAAATGAGGGCTTCCTGAGCTTTCAGTGCCCACTCTGAACAGATCAAGCAGAGATTCACACCTTCACTTGAAGGAACCCCCAAATTGTCAGGAAAGGTCCTGGTGGACACATCACGACACAGAAAAAACAGAACAGCATGGACTAAAGGCCAGCCAGTAAAGAGAATTTGAGTCAAGAGTGGCAAGAAGAGTCACTAGGAACTTTTCCTCGGGTCATTTTTAAAAGAAGAGAGGGCAGTTCTCTCTATGCATTGCTGCTATTTCTTGTTCAGCTTGGGAAAACATTGTGTCATTGGACAATGGACACGTGCGTTTAAGTTTTGGGGCCTCAGTGCCACGTTCTGTAGAGTAAGGTTGCATGGCTGGATAAGAACATTTAAGATCCCTAATAATTCTAACTTTGTATGTTTTGGAATAAACACTCGAAGTCCTCGGATCTGGCTGTGCTCGCCGGTGGTGGAACAGCTGCCTAAGAAAATAAGCATGTGGCCCCCGATGCTGGCAGGAGATGAGGCTGCGCCCCGCCCGCACCCGTGTCTCAGTGTAGCGCCAGGATTTGCGGCTGGTTTCCAGAAGGTTGGACAGGAGCGGTGGAGGAGGGTGTCGGGGAGGGAAGAAGGGCAAAATGGGGTGAGAGCAGTGCGATGATGGGAGGGAAATGGTGCGCCACGAGGAGGATTTCATTATGCAAACACGCGGGCAGGTTTCATCAGCGCCTGTACTCCAGGGCTCCCGGGCTGGGAGGGAATGCCTGGCTCTCGAGGGCAGCCCAAGGCTGGCCCCCACCCGTGCCAGCTCAGCTTCCTCTTCCTCATCCACTTTCAGGGAGGTCACACGGTCCTCCCTCCCCCCGGACAGAAGAACGTGTTTTTCTGCACAGCTCTGCCCGCCGCCCCCCGTCCATCTGCGGAGATCCCACACGCGTAAATGGGCAATCTGCCACAGGTGCCGGCGAGGCGCTGCTGGAGCAGGCGAGCACCCTCAGTCCAAAACCTCCGTCAGAGGGTGCCTGACCCACGCCAAACTGGGGGTATTTCGGGAAGGAAAAAGAACTCTGCAAGAGTCATTTATTCCAACAGAGAATGCCCGTCCCATCCCCCCAAAAAGCACAAGCCAGGTCTTGATCGTGGGCCACCCATACCCCACCATATTACGCCTCAGAAGTGCCCAACACCCACAAGGGGCAGCACGTCTCGGCATGTGCCAGTCCTGGAAGCGTTGTCTGTTTGGGTGGTAGTGGGGCATTCAGCTGTCTCTCCCAGAAGGAGAAAACTAATGGGGCAGTTTGCAACGCGGGCGCTGGAGGACGCACCCAGAGGGCAGGGCGGCCACGAGCTCGGTATTCGTGACTCTCGCTGCCTTCCTGATGTCCATTACCCGTTCTTCCCAGTCACCGTCCAATGGGCAGTTGCCGAACCCCTTGCTCTGCCTAGTCCGTCCTCCCACCGCCCGCACTCGGAGCCCCCGAGCCAATGCCTACCTCCCGGGGTGGTGCTGAAGAGCGTGCCGCCGGGGGTGGTACTGTAGTCCCCGGGCGGCAGCTGCACGCCGTCGCTTAGGACCACCCGGCGAGTGGCCGGGATGGCCCGGCTTGGGGTCTGGCTGCAGCTGCTGCCTCCGGACATGGTATCTCGCGCGCAGCACAAGCAGCTGGAGCGTAGTCCTCCCGCCCCTCCAGCCTCGCTGCGCCTCGCTCCACCTCGCTCCGGCCGGCCCCGCCCAAGACCATCCCTTCCGCCTCTTCCTCTAGACACCCCCTGGGATTTGTAGTTCCAGCCGTGCCACCGCCCAACCGCCTCCGCGCGGCCGCCTGCACGTGGGACCTCCCGCATCCCTGGATGGAAGGCCCTCTGCCGACAGTCTCCTGCGCGTGGGTGCCAGCACCGTCCCCGTTTTGCCTGCCCCTTTCGCGCCCCAGTTCCTCCGGGCCACGCTGGCGGGGAGGCGGGGGCGGCGGGGGTTGTAGGGGACGGGTCGGGACGCTTGCCTAGGTTAATGCTTCTCTGGGTCGGGGGCTAGTCTTCCCGGGAGTCCTAGCGGACCCGGCCACTCTGGGAAGGCCTGCATTAGAACATCAGGCTGGATATTCCCCCTCGACCCGCCTTGAACCTCAGATGAGAAAGTGGAGATTGACTGATCATTCACCCCTCATTGGGTTTATTGTGCATTCGCGACGTGGCAGATGTTAAAGAAATGTCCAAGAGTACTCGGTCCACGGCTTCGGAGAGGATGTGGAAGGACACGTGAACAAACCACCTAGCTGGGTGATAGGGCTAAACCTAGAGCGAGGTGGAGCTTGGGATGAGGGGAGGACAGAGAGTTGATCAAAGAAGTTTCCTTGTACTTCTTTGAGTTGGGCCCGATGCCCCGCAGGCTGCCTGACATTTAGTAGGCACTCATTGAGTGGATGAAGGAATGACTCTTCAAGGAGATCCCTAAGTGGAGAGGAAAAAATGCAAGGAGGATGGAAACGCTTGCTGGGTGAAAGAACAGTTTCTGTCATTGTGGCCACATCCTGGAAAGGGAGAAGAGAGGAGAGACAGTTTAAAAGGAAAACTGGGGGAGATTGTGAAAAGTCTTTTAAATCATGCCAGGGTGTTCAGACTGTCCTACAAGGGCAGGAGGTTTCAGAGATCTTTTAAGCTGGGGAGTGACATGATTAGTGTTGTTTTTTTTAGAAAGATAACTGATGGCGGTGGAGTTTGAGAAGGGATCGCAAGAGGGTGAGGCCTGAGGTAGGTCATTCCTGAGCTAAACTGTCTAGTAAGGTAGCCTCTGGCCACACATGCCTGTGAAGCACTTGAAATATTGCTAGTCCACATTCAGAAGTGTAAAATACACACTAGATTTCAATGACTTTATATGAAAAAATAATGTAAAATATCTTAATAATTTGTTTTATATTGATTACATATTGACATATTTTGAATATATTAAGTGAAATTTATTATTAAAATGAATTTCACCTGTTTGTAATTTTTTTTTTTTAGTGGAGCTGTAAGAAATATGTATTTATGGCTCACAATATATATTTTGTATAGTGCTGCTCTAGAATGAGGCACTATGAAAGAAATCCTAAAGTTCTCAAAACCTTCCTCATGGAAAACTTTGGAATCATCAAATTTTAGCCCTGGCCAGGTACCTTATAGGTTATCCAGGACAATATTTACCTCCATCTTATTTAAAAAAAATAAAAACAAAAGCAAAACCCTGAAGCCCAGAAAAGAGCAGGGGTTTTTCCAAGAACACATAGCAGTGAAATGGCTGAGGCAGGACTAGGACTCGCACCTAGGACCCATCTCCCTTCCAGGCCAACTCTTTTCTCACCACATTAGAAAATAAAGCAGCCCATCCTCCTCCCTTGAGAGGAACCGTTTTGAAAGGGAGTTTGCTCTGGTGTCTTATCAGAGAAAGGAAGAGGCCTGCTTAGAAAGCTTGACACTCTCAATGACTTCTGCACGCAGAACTGTAGAGAGCTGATGAGGGGAGTCTAAGGGCTGGAGTGGAGCCAGAAGAGTGGAGGCTGATGATACCTGGGGACCCTTGTGGATATAGAAGCAGCACTAGCCTGGGCTGAGGGCTATGAGTTCTAGCCCTGGAGCTGCCAGCAAACAGTTGTTCAGTTTTGGACAAGTTCCTTTCTCCTTCTGGGACTCAGTTTCATCATCTGTCAGATAAGGGGGGTGGTTTGGAAGATCTCTGAGAACCTTCAGCAGTGACAGTTTATGTCTTTGACAAACATTGCTGAATTCTGTTTCCTGCCCAATTATTTCACCTATGGTGATTTCTACCACTTTGCAGAGCAGGGACTCATTCATACCAAATCTTATAATCAGTATTAGCTCCTGTAGGGGAGGGATATGATGAGAGTTGTCTTTTAGAAAGATAACTGGTAGCACGTGGCATGTGTTTCATCACTCTCACCCTTGACAGCACTTAGTTTAGAGAGGCTATTGGTAATACTTTTGGGTGCTCAGCTGCCCAAAGCCAGACTTGGTTATTTCTGTCTTTCCCTTTGAGGCTCTTTTAAATCTATTAGCTTATGACTGTTCTAGCACTTCTAGCTTTCAAAAGAAAGAAAGCAGAATGTCCAAGGAATGTTTTCTAGAAGAAAGATGAGGAGGGGAACACAGAGTGGAGAACAGTTTCCATCACATCTTACTCTACTTAACCTTTAGGGAGGGAGGGACAAGGAACTGATTTTATAATTTTAAATGGAATTTCTCTGGGTAGCCAACCAAGCAGACAGGCCCAGTCCTTTTTATTATGAAATGCTTTGTGAGGTTAACAAAAAATATCAGTGGAAACTAAGAACAGTCCTAAGCAGGCACTGGCCCTCCCTGGTGTTTGTCTCAACACAGCTCTGCTGAACTAGACCAGTGTGGGAAAAGAGTGCCAAGAGAGGGTCCCCAGGAGTGGCTGCTTGGTGAGGAAGTAAGAGGAGCCACAAGAGTAAGAATGCTTCCAGATTCACTGAGTCATACTTCAGTAGAGGCTGACTTCCAAAGCCCCTCAGGCTAGGGAGGAATAGAGGGGTAGGGGAGATAGTGGGAGAGAAGTGATCTGGTGTGTTTGTTTGAATCCTTTCTTAATGTTATTTGATGCTGAAAATATCCCCCCTTCAATACTGGGAGTCCTTTACATTAGCTAGCACGTCCTGTCGCCATGGCCCTAGTGGACTTTGGAGGCTCCTGTACTTTCCCGTATGATAAGGGATCCTGGGCTCTTCTTCTATACTTCCTGCCCCAGATACAGAGTTTGCCTTTCTTCTGGAGCTCTGGTTTTCATTTCAAATAGATTCACAGAATCACTTCATGAGGTCGTGCTCTCCTTCACTGACAGGCATACAGGCCTGGTCTTTCTGGTAGGAAATGTTTTTTGAGAGTAATCGACATAGTTGGAATGAAGACTAGCCCCAAGCAGGCCTGGAGGGGCCTGGTGGACTTGGTGAGTGGTTTCATGGTCCTTATCCATCTTGACCTGGTTAACAAGTTTGTCTCCTTACACACTCTCTCTCTCTCTCTCTGCTATTTTGTCTTTTTGGATAGCTCTGCTTGCAAACTCAAGCCGTTGACTAATAAATACCTTCATGCTTCAGCCCCATGGTGTTCATCAGCGGTGACACCATGATTCTCAGTTCTACTTTGCCTCCCATAAACTCAAAGGCAAGGCTATTTCTCACAGTACGAGCTATTTCTTTTCAACCATAGTTTGCTATTCTCTAGTCAATGGAGAATCTGCCTGTTTCCTTAACATGTCTTTTCTAAATGATTGAATCTTGATCTGGGACAGAAGCCTTTATTGTACAAAAACGCCATCTTGTACAGACGTCTGTAAAGATCATGTGGCCATGACCA
>NW_006439192.1:4669545-4695440 GCF_000325575.1 Pteropus alecto
ACACCTGATTAGAAATAATGTATGGACCACTATGAAGGAGAAGGAGAAAGAGAAGGCTGTGTGGAGAGGTACCACATAGAGCCGTCACCTCCAGTCCTGGCCTGCACAGGGAGGAAGCTGGGAGTAGAACCTCACTCCTTCCTAGCTTCTTGATGTCTGCTCTCCTACATGGCTCCCTGGTGGCTTAATCCATCTAAAGGACAAAGGACAAGGCAGCCCATTGATGCTGCTCAATAGGCCACTTCCTTGGGCACAGTGGACAGCGGGAAGTGGTGGAGAGTGGGCAACAGAAGATTCCAGCACAGTGGTGTAGAGGAAAAATCAGGAGGGGTGTGTATGAAGCAGTCTGGAGCAAATCCTGGTCCTGAGTAGATCTGCACATGCACAGGTTTGTGTTGGGCCTCATAACATACTCTTCTTGTTTTGGGGTGAGGGCCACAAGACCTGTGTCCACAATTTCTTTATGCACGAGGTAAAGGGTCAAGTTCTTCAGTCCCCAGATGTTCTTCCCCACCTGTAAATACCTCTTCCACTGACAGATTGATGCTTGAAATCTTCCCATTTTAGCTTTTTTCTTTGAGCTAAAAGGTTTTGCTAACTGTAAACTGTCCTTGGCATTCATGATTCTACAAGTAAGGAAGAAAGAAAATAAACACTTCCTGAATCCCTACTCTGTGCTTGCAATGGGTACGAGAGATTTGACTGACAAAATCACTTAGATTACACCACAACTTTATAAGACAAGTATTATTATCTGCATTTCACACATGAGGAAAATGAGAAGTGGGGATGGGGGAATAGCCTGCCCATACTGAAAGCCCAAATTTAAATATTTTTGTAAACTGCTTAGTCCAAAGTCCATATACTTCACTCCAGTTATTCCCAAACTGCAGAGTGCTTCAACTTAGCTGAGAAACTTATGAAATGGGCGAGATCTTTATCTGAGAGCAGGTTTTAATGTGAGGAGAGGAGAAAAGACATCCAAAAGAAGAGGAAAGGATACGGTCCAGGCAAGAATAGTGTCTTAGTCTGCTTGGGCTGCTATACCAAAATCCCTCAGACTGGGCAGCTTGTACAGATGTTGATTTCTCAGTTCTTTTGGCAAGGAAGTCCAAGATCAAGGTACTAGCAGATTTGGTTCCTGGTGAGGACCATCCTCCTGGGTTGCAGAGAGTTACCTTCTCGCTGTGTTTTCACATGGTGGAAAGACAGGGCTGTGGTCTCTCTTCTTATTAGGACACCAATCTTATCATGGGGGCCCCACTCTCATGACCTCATTTTAACTTAATTACCTCCCAAAGGTCCATTCTCCAATTACCATCCTGTTGGGGGTTACCATCACATGTGAATTTTGGGCAGACACAGTCAGTCCATAGCAGATAGGAACCTTGAAGACTTTTGCTTAGGACAAGTCCACTCTGCTCTTCTGGGTAGTGACAGTACCCTCTCCCTGGCCCCCAGGAAGGGCTCCAATGTGACTGCCTTAGTTATCCCTCCCCCAACTCCAATTGAACCCCAATATTCAGTCTTCTAGCCTCGCTGGATCTCACGGAAAGCAATGCTTTCAAGAGTGACGTATTTGAATTCAAAGCTAATGGTCATAGTGTTAATTCCATGAGTTTGTAGACAAAACGTCCTGGGTTCAAAATCACTTATGATCAGCAATGCTTTTGACAGTCCACTGGATTTGTCTCTTGCTTCAACAGTGTTTGGACAGAACAGACCCAGGGACACCCTTTCTTCCTGCATCCAACCACCCTCCAACCTCTTTTCCAGTGGCAACCTTCAAACCTGTCTCAGCCATCTTCAGCTTCAGAGACGAGCCAACACCGTTTTTTGAGGCTTAACTCCTTATTGCCCAGCAACCATGAGCTCCCAAGTCCGTCAGAATTATTCCACCGAGGTGGAGGCCACAGTCAACTGTGTGTCAACCTGCATCTGCTGGCCTCCTACACCTAACTCTCTCTGGGCTCCTATTTCCACTGAAACAATGTGGTTCTAAGAGGTGTGGGCTGTTTCTTCTGAAAGTTGGTGGAGGAGAAGTACAAGGGCACTGAGCATTTCTTGAAAATGCAAAATGAGTGTGGCGGCCTCATCCTCTTCCAGGACCTGCAGAAGGCTTCCCAAGATGAGTGTGGTAAAACTCAAGACACCATGGCAGCCTTCTGGGTCATGGAGAAGAACCTCAACCAGACCCTTTTGGATCTGCATGCCCTGGGTTCTGCCTACACAGACCCTCATCTCTGTGACTTCCTGGAGAGCCATGTCCTAGATGAGGAGATGAAACTCATCAAGAAGATGGGTGACCACCTGACTAACCTCTGCAGGCTGGCCGGCCCCCAGGTTGGGCTGGGTGAATATTTCTTCAGAAGGCTCACCCTTAAACAGGACTGGGAGCCTTTGGAGCCCAGAGGCCTTTGAGGGGCCCTCTGCACCCCCCTCTGGTTGGCTCTCAGCTTGAGCCTCTCCCTGCAACCACCAGGCTGCCTTCTAACCACCCCAGAGCCTTCTCTCATGCCATGGACCAATGAAACAGTAAAGCTTTTTGGAAAAAAAAAATTCCATTGCGATCTATGTGACACTTGCCAATCACTCTGAAATTCAATTTTCTCACCTGTAAAATGGAGTTAACACTATTTACCTGTGTAAAACTCATAGCACAATGTTTGGGACCATGGTGTGCTTACAATGAATATAAAGAACTGTCTAGAAGCCGGCCTCCTGATTCCCAGGCCTGGGCTTCTGCCTATGATTCTTCATTTCCTTTATTTAAGGCATAAAATGTGACATTTATTAAGTGTTCGAGGGTGCAGGGGATCTTGCACTGCCCATAGATAGTCTGTGATCCTAACCTCTGGGTCAGAGGGATGGCTTGTACGCATAAGAAAACATACGACAAACAGAAAGGAAAGAAAGACATGGGAGGGGTGGCTGTGGTTTACTCTCTAAAGTCGCCCCAGAACATGGGAAGTGGTAGGAGAACCTAAAGGTTCTTCCGTGGGTGGGGAGTGATTTACTCGCGACAGTCTGCAGCCTGTAAGCTACCGTGCTGGCGCGCGCTCGAGTAGTCCTCCCGCTGAGCCTATAGATTTTGCTTTGTAAATTTTTCTTTTTAATAAGACCAATTCTCTTGACAGTCCATCCATCCTTTCCTTCACTCAACAAGTTTTACCAAGAATGTTCCTTACCAGGAGATACTCCAGGCATTGAGGATATAGCAGTGAACAAAACAAACCAAGTCTCTGCAATGTTCTTTCTCTGAACTAACTTGATACCTGGTTAGTAACTTCCATTTGGATTCCTTACTAACTTCCATGTGCTCCTTCTTTTGTAAAGCCAAAAAATTTCAAACCAGCATGTGTATAGCCCAAATAAAAGGAAACCAGAGCATCGTGTCATATTGGTGCAAATTTGAGAAGTGGGGTTTTTAGCTCAATTTTAAGTGAGTGGACATATGTCTTGGTGCTTCCTTCCTCTGTTATAGATTATGCTTCTGATTTTCATGAATGCATTTACCACTTTCATGGGTTCCTTTAGTTCTGCGCTGTCCAATACAGTAGCCACTAGTTGCATGTGACCATTTAAATTTAAATTAATCAAAATTAAATAAAAAGAAAAATTTAGTTCCTTAGTTGCACTATTCACATTTCCAGTGCTCAATACCCACATATTACTGGTGACTGTCTTGTTGAATAGTCAGATGTATAATACTGCCATTATAGAAGGTTCTACTGAAGGTGTAAGCAGTGATGGGGATCTAGCTGTGGGAGTGTTGCATTATGTCAGCGTGAAGGGTAATCCATCCACTTCTTTCTTTTGCCTTCTTACCTACAGTTTAGAAAGTGATCTCCGGTTGAGACCATAAGGAAAACAGAGGCTGTGTGAGCCAGAAGATCTAACTAACTTCATACTGTTTGCTGATTGAGGTGCCCACCTTCTTTCTTCCTCTTTGGCCCAGTTGCTCATCCAAATGCTCATCAGACCAACAGAGGGAGCTGGTTTCCAGGCTGATCAGTTCTGTGGTTGCTTCTTCCGTGGGAGATTTTGGTTTCCAAAGCTTTGCCTCTGCCCGCTTCATCCTGGATCGCTAGCTCTGCTCTTGCCCTCTGCCCTTGCTAGTTCTAACTTTGGGCTAGAAGAGACTTGGGGGATCTTCTTATTGGTGGCTTACGCAGAAAAGCATTTTATTTCCTCATATGAGAGAGCAAATGGGCAATGAATGTGAGGGTGTCTGAAAAGTTGAAAGTCTTCACTTCTTGAGCCATTACTATTTTCTTTGCTTCAGCATCAGTGAAAGATAGACTGAACATCCTGAACTCACAGCCTCTTTCCATTTCTGCTAAGTAGCTCTGTGAATTTGGGTAAGTCATTTCCATCATCCTCAGGCCTCAGTTTCTTCAAATGTGGTGAGGGATGTAGGACTTGATGATTTCTGAGGACTTCTATGCAATTCTAGATACTATAACTTGGCCAGAGTCTTTAAGCCTTTGTTATTCCAGTAGATGTAGAGGTTGAGATCAAGATAAAACAGATTCTCTTCTCAGAGAGAAATCTTCAGGTTCAGATGGTTTCACTGGAGAATTCTTTCAAACACTTAAAGAAGAATGAACACCAATTTTATATACTCTCTTCCAGAAAACAGAGAAGGGAACACTTCCCAATTCATTTTATGAGGCCATATTATCTTGATACCAAAACCAGATAAAGACAGTATTTAAAAAAAAAGAAAATTATAGAGCAACATCTCTCATGAACTTAGGTGCAAGATCCTCAGTAAAATATTAGCAAACCAAATCCATCAATATAAAACAATGATAAACAGACCACGACCAAGTAGGATTTACTACAGATAGATAGTCTGATTTAATATTCAAAAGTCTACCATATTGAGTTGTCAGTAGAGTTTAGATATTTTAAAAAGTTCACCATATCCAATTGTGGGGATCATTTTATAAACAATATAGATGTCTAACGAATGTACTGTATACTTGAAACTAATTTAAATACATAAATTTTTAAAAAGTTCACCATATCAATGGGCTAAAGAATTAAAATCATATAATCTTATCAATTAGTGGGCAAAAGCATTTGACAAAATTCGACACCCATTTATGATGAAAACTTTCAGCAAGTTAAGAATAGAGAAGAATCTCAATTTGATAAAGAGCATCTACAAAACCCTACAGCTAACATCATAGTTGGTGAAAGACTGAATGCTTTCTCTCTAAGATTGAGAGCAAGGCAAGGATGTATACTTTCACCACTCTTACTCATCATAGTACTGGAAGTTGTATGAAATGAAAAGCATGTGGAATGGAAAGGAAGAAATAAAACTGTCCCTATTTGTAGATGACATGATTGTTTCTAAAGAAAATCCCAAAGAATCTACAAAAAATAAAAATAAAATAAAATTTCCTATAACTGTCATGTGAGTTCTGCAAAGTCACAGGACACAATGTCAACATACAAAAATTAATCAAATTTCTGTATGCTAACAAACAGAAACTGTCATTTAAAATGCCATACCATCTATAATTGTTACAAAGAAAATGAAATATTTAAGTGTAAACTTAATGAAATACTTAAGTGTGAACTCAAGACACACACAAGATCTGTATGCTGAAAATTACAAAATGCTGAGGAAATAAATCAAAGAAAACCTAACTAAATGGAACGATGTACTGTGGGTCATGGATTGGAAGACTTAACATAGTAAAAATGCCAATTTTTCCCAAATTCATCTTTAGGTTTAATGTAATTCCTACCAAAATCTCAGCAGGATATTTTGTAGCTATAGACAAGCTTATTCTAAGATTTACATGGAAAAGCACAGGGTCTAGAATAAATAAAACAATATTTAAAAAAAGAATCAACTGGGGAAAATTACTGTACTCTATATTAAAATAAAACAGGAGACCAGAATGAAAGAAAAGAGGGATCAGCCCTTCCCTGAGAGAGTAGAAATGGAACCTCAGGAGGCTTCCTATCATCTAATAGCTGAAGCATCGATGGTCACAGGGACACTGGAAGGCCATAGGGGACAAAGGAAATCCTATTTCCCAGAGAAAAATTCCCCATCTTCTTTGAGCTCCTTCATGAATAGCAGGAACTTCAGTGAGAGTAGTTCGTGGTGCTTGGGAGGGAGAATCTGAAATGCTGCTGGTGTCTCATGGGGGAGTAACATGTTCTACTTCTTTCCCCAGGTGCACCCATAATTTGAAGGCACACTAGTATCTTCTCCTTCCTAGTTAATAGTTGTGTGCTAGATCCTATCCTGAATATACCTTTTACCTTCTATGAACTCTCATTTCAACAGGAGAAAGGAGAGATGTAGAGTCTGCTTGAAATTTAGTTTAAGAGGCAGGATTGAAATTAGGTGTACCTAGAGCAAGGCATGCGCAAAGGTGAAATCAGGAATTTTAGTGATTGTTTATTTCTACATATTCTATCTGGCTCTTTTCTAAATCTGTCTGTCCTTTTCTAAAAATGTTATATTTTTTCATTACAAGATCTCTTCTGTTATTTCTTTAGTAACTTTAAACTTGATTGTTTTGTAGAGTCTTTCGGATTATTCCATTATTTATAATTCTTGGCATGCTGATTCTCCTATTACCTGTGTCTACTTAGCCTTCTTCAGGGGGTTTATTTCTTCTTGTGATTTCTAAGTTTTTATTATATCCTCATCTTTAGCTAGGACTGTTTTATTTTCAGTGAGAATGTTCCAGAAGTAAAGCCTTTTTGCATTTCCATTTGCTGGGGCTCTAGGGTTGAAGAAACCGTGGATGAACTTTTACATTAATTTCTTGGCCTACAATTATCATATCATGGGGCAGGTAGTGGACATTTAGATTCACACAGCATTAAACTTGGGTTGGTAATTTCTTATAGGAGAGTCCCCCTCTCTGCCCCGCTGGCCCCATCTTGAGCTCTGAGACACAGCAATCTTGCTTTTGGTTTTTTTGGACAAGTGGGAAGAGTTTTTGAGTCCCTTTTGGGCAGCTTTACACAAGAGTCTTAGTTCAAACATGCACCCTGGCCCGGCCCCCACCTACTCCATGACTACCACATCAGGCTTATGTGACAGCTCTCTCTGGCTGAGTTACCCCTTTGGTTTTGAAACGTAAGTGTTTCCCTTCCCTTTTTTTTGACTTTGGTGTGTATGCTCATCTATATGTACATATAGATATACATACATATATATGTGTGTGTATATATATGAGAAAGAGAGAGAGTGTGAACGAGCTAACGCTATGGTTTATCCACATTTATATATTTGTAGGTTCAGGAGACCCGTTCCCATTAGCCCAGTCCTACATATTGTAGGAACTTCCTGTCCTCTGAGGAATTTATTTAACAAAATAACTTCCAGAATATCCACACTATGTCTTGGGGTAAATATAAAATTATCCCAGGATTCTTGATAAGCATGATATTGTACTTATTTGATATATAAAGAATTTGGGGTTTTGTTAAACTAGAACATTCTGTTACACCAACATGATGATCAATTACGGTGAATCTTTCATCACCTCAAACAAGATGAAAAGGGATAGGAATATCTTTGGTTTGAAGATTTTTCACTTGTGTTCTTTTCTCTCCACAGGGATGTAACTTAAACCTCTAATCATAAACTTCATATACACACATCTTTGCCTCTTCATCTATCAGGAAGCAGTTCAAAACCAGAACTCATTTGCTCCAGAAAGTCTTTCTGAGTTAGCTCCTATATTTAAATTGCCCTTGCATTTACCCTACTCAAATTTCATCAAATTATATTGCCTTCAATAACATGAAAATTGGTGAGTATTCCTATTTTTCAGACATGTATTCAATAATCTATAATAAATGGGGCTTATTGAGGGCCATTATTTTTGCATATTTCGCCAGGCCCAGGAAGGTGTTCTGTATTCTGTGGTATTTGGTTATGTTGCATACAGAGTAGACTAAGATGAATATCCTTGTCCTACTCTTCTCAGAACCTCCTGGTCCTCACCAGGCATCTTGTCTCCAGGGGGCATCAACAACTCAGGATCCTAGTTCAAGATCTCAGAAGCTCTCATCGTTGGAGGGACTTCCTTCCTGCAGCCTCTAGAGAGAACCCCAGATGCCAGAAACAACTAAAAAGATAACTCCCTAGCATGTGCGGTGTGAGGTTGCCTATTCCATGGGCCGCCCAGTTGTATTTCCCTGGTAATCACAGATGATATCTGAGCACTCTTCCTGCTCCCTGCGAGCTGAAGAATTCCTTACTCCCACCACACCATCCTGGAATACCTGCCTGGCTATTGGAGCTGCTGCTTTTGGTCTTAAATGGCATCATGACGTTGGAATTACTTCCTAATCTGGGGATAGATGTGTGTCTAGCACAGGAGTAGAAAAGAAGGTAAGCCAAATCAAGCAAAGAAGTTTAAGAAAGAAATGAGCCCTAAATGATACTTAATTGATTGAGTAAGATGTGGGTGGACACAGTTGCTGCCATGGTCCAGCGTGGCATGGGGCTGGGGGTGCCACTTCTGCACAGGACTTCCTTTCACCTGTGTTTTCCATAGCTCTCACTCCCTGTTGCCCTACAAGGTCCCTGATCTGTGCTTCCATGGTACCTCCACATTCCCCAAAGTTGGGTGTCTTAGCCAGAGAAGGTTCCTCATCAATATCTGAGCAGTTGATGGCATTGAAGGCAGCTTCCCTTTCACCCTTCAACTTGTCAGCTCTCTCACAGCTCTCACACAGAAGAAGCGGGGCTGCAGCTCACACCTAGATCCACTACTCCCTTTCTACTCTTAGACCTCCTCCTTTAAAGGGATGGTCCCTAGAAAAGATCTCTCTAGTAGGGCAGAGGTTGGACGTAGTTGTTTGCTGGCATGAAATTTGGGAAGTAGTGGGGAAAGGCAGCGGGGCTGTCAGGAGGGAAGTTTCTGTTTCTTGCGTCTTTTTTAAAAAATGTACTTGGGATACTGGGGAAAATGAGGGGAAGGGTGCAGGGTGCAGACAAGAAGGAGGGGTTTGGAAGCAGTCCATTTGACTTGCTGCATTCCTAAGGCTGAACTCATTTTAGTCTGCTCCCAATAGCAAAAGACAGAGGTGGAGTATCATCAGCTGCCTCTATGTAGCAAAGACCCCAGATCCACTATTCATTCAGACCTGGACCACTCAAAGGTCCTGTTTGAAATGGCCCTAAGAAACTTGGGGAAACTTGACTCGTTACACAGAACCCAGAGACCCTTCAAGAGGCCCACAAATTGACCTAGATTTCCATGGCAGGAATGGTCTACAATGAGTTTGGCATACAAACACCAACGTAGTTGTAAAAGGTTTAACATTCTGTTAACAATACTGGTTGAATTCGCAGGGTGGTCTCATGATGGGCTCGGATCAGCCTTGGGAACCTCCAAGCCTTACAATGATGTTTGGCAGCAAGTTCTGCATTGCCTCTACCGCTGTGGCATGATAGCAGCCGTAAGCCTGAGTTCCAATCAAACTTTATGTGGGAACACTTAAATTGGAATTTCATATGATTTTCATGTGTCATGAAATACACATTTTTTTTTTTTTTTTGTTATTGTGGTAAGAACACATCATGAAATCTGTCCTCTTAAAAAATTTCAAGTGTACAATGCATTATTGATGCCTGTAGGTCTTTTGATTGTTTTTAGCTCTTTAAAAATGTGAAAACTTAGTTCTCAAGTTTTTCAGAGAAGGATTGTGGGCCAGAATTGGTGTGGGGGCTGTAGTTTGCCAGCCTCTGGTCTAGAAAACTTGGTCAAAGGCATCCAGTTTGGAAGATTCTGTTTCAGCATTAGCTACCAAGCACCAAGGACAATAAAATCTGTGTTTTGTGAACCCAAGGTCCTCTAGAGAAGAATCTCTAATCATTAATGTCAATAAACTCCAATATTTTAGTTCCACATAAAAAAAGTCAATTGAGTTTCACTTTTGTTTTATATAAGAAAACAGTAATAGTGTACCAGCATTTTTATTACAGGCAGAGTAGTACCAAAACAACAAACACTGGGAACCAAGAGCCTTGAAGTTGATCAAGGACAGAGTCAGGGTCCTGCCACTTTTTAGAATGCAGTTCCTCAATCTGTCTTGGTGCTCACTGAGGCAGGCAGATAAGTCCTTGCTCAGGAGGGGAACTGCATCTTGGTCTTCATAGCTCTGCCAGATATTTGGGAGTCACCATGCAGGCATTGGCGGTTTCCGACACGGTGCCGTGAGTTTCTTTTTGGTGCATGTGTTTCCTGACCTCAGCTCCTTGATTCCTTTTCTTTTTTCTTCAAGAAGATCAGCCCATCTGTTCTTGTGTCAGAGAAGCATATTTGAATGGAAATCTCCCTTTATCTTTTCTATCATGATCTGATGGCTCCTCATCTTCCACTGGTTTCAGAAGACTGGAATCCTCAAAATAGACTCCCTAAGTTGGTCAGTGCCTTGAGCAGATTTACATTCCTGGATTCAGCTCCCCGTCAAGGATATTATTAGGGGGTCTCTTTGGAAATGGTTGGCTAATCACCACTCAGACACTGGAATCTGCAAAGTTTCCCTGGACGCTGAGCATTGCTCATGTACCCATGTACCCAGAGAATCCTGGCTAGTAGCAGGATGGGATGGGGCCCATGAGCACCAGAGACTTGGGCTCTCTGCAACCCCCTTATATGCTGCCCCACATGGAGGAACAAGTGTTCTTGGGGGCCAGAGCCTCGTATCTCGGTTCACTTTGTTTTCTCAAGGTTTTTTTGAGCAAACTCAGAACAACTCAACAGCCATGCTCCCACTTAAAAAAAATCTCTTAAGACCATCTTCACACTCTGCAACACTGAACAAATAGTTCTCCAAAACTACCCACTGCCTCTGGATCTCGGCTCATGCTGTTCCAGGCTGATTCCACTTCCTAGAATGCCCTCCTTTTCTTCATCTGGCTAACAGCATAACTTCACAAAGAAAGCCTTCCCTTACCCCCAACCCTTCTCTCAGCAGAGCTAAATGCCCTTTCTCTCTACTCCCTCTACGTATCTGAATTTGCATTTCTCCCATATGTAGCATAAGCCCTTCATCAACTACATTACAAGGTAAAACCCATCATAACATAATCACAGCTGACTTGAAGCTGGACAAAAATGAAATATGGGGGAGGTGGATAGGGGTAAAGGGGGTCAAATATTTGATGATGGAAAGAAACTTAATTTTGGGCGGTGAGCACACAATGCAATATACATATGGCATTATTGAATTGTACACTTGAAACCTATTTGATTTTATTAACCAATGTCACCCCAAGAATTTTAATTAAAAAAATTAAATTTAAGTCAGGATTAATATAAAAAAATGGAATATGGTTTTACTTCGTCTGGCCTTAATGATGAACTTCTCTGTAGGTGTACACTGGGCCTTAAAAGAGTAGCTACAAATAGTTTGAGGCCACTATGATTAATATGACATTTAAAACTCTAGCTTCCATACCATTTTAGTTATAATATCTTGTTAGCAGATACAAAAATAATTTTTGAATTATTGATAGATAAATTATTTAAAAATATTGTTGATATGTATTTCATTCTTCTAAGATCTCAATGTTTGTGCCTGTTTTGTAATGAAGTACCAATATATTTAGAGCACTTAGAACAATGCATAGCATATCATGAGCAGTCAATAAATGTTACTTTTAAATGCACATACATAAAATTTAGTTATTACATATATACACAGAGAGAGAGAGAAAGAGAGAGAGAGAGAGAGAGAGGATTTGTACACAACTTTTTGTTTTTACTGAGGAATGAACATTAAAAACCTTTTTTGATGTTCTTGACTATAAACTCCTGGAAGGGCAGAAAGCACATCTTAACTATCATTTATTTTCTTAAGCATATAGCCAAGTGCTGGGGATAGAGAAGACATTGGAAACACACCGAACTGAAAGTTATCTTGAACTTCCCGTGGTGTGTAAGCCCACCTCATAAGTTTATATGGAAAGTGAGTAGGTCATAATAGAGGACAGCTTTAGAAGTGGAAAACGTATAAAATGAACGGATTCCCGCAGTCAGTCCCATGGGAGCAGAGGAGAGGAGCTAAGTGGGCAGGCTTTCTGTCAGCAGCCTAAAGCTGGTGTGAAGCTGGCTTTTCCACCTGTGGCAGAGGGTTCTGCCCCTTTCTCTGTTTCTCCAGGGATCTCCACTTTCTGTCTGCCCAGGCTAGAGGAGCCAGGCTGCTCTCCTGCACCACCTGCATCTTGCATTCCTTCAGAAAGCTGTTGGCTGTAAATGTAGATCTTTTCCTCTTAGCTCGGTTGCAATGTGACGACTGGGGAGTTTGGTTTTCACTTTTTTTTTTAATGTTTCTTTCCATGTACTTTTATTAATAGTTTTTTATGAAGGCTATCAATTCTGTATTTATTTTCTAGCTCGCTTTTTAAATTTTTTTTATATCGTGACCCCCTTCACTCATTTCTCCCACTCTCCACCCCCGTCTCTGGCAACCACCAATCTATTTTTTGTATCTATGAGCTTGGTTTTTTGTTTTGTTTTGTTTTTTTGTTTTGTGTCCTTGTTTTAAAGTCCACATATAAGAGAGATCATAGTATATTTGTCTTTCTCTGTCTGATTTATTTCACTTAGTGTAATGTCCTCGAGGTCTACTCATATTGTCACAAATGGCAAGGTTTCCTTCTTTTTATGGCTGAATAATATTCCATTGTATACATATACCATAATTTCTTTATCCATCATCCATTAGTGAACACTTAGATTGTTTCTATATCTTGGCTATTGTAAATAGTGCTGCAATCAACATGAAGGTGTGTATATCTTCTCAAGCTAGTTTTTTCATTTTCACTGTTTATTATGGACTATTACGAACAGCAACAAAAGTCGAGAGAATAATATTTCTCCTCCAAAGTACCCATCACCTTTCTTCCAGAATGGTCAATACATGATCAATCTTTCTTCATCTATAATTTCTTGGGTTGTCTCATACTTTTTATTCAGTTTTATAAGAGTTTTTATTGCAGTAAAACACATATAACATTAAATTTGCCATTTTAACTACTTTTAGATATATAACTCAGTGGCATTAATTACATTCACAATGTTGTGCAATCATTACTACTATCTATTTCTAAAATTTTTTCATTGCCCCAAAAAGAAATTCTGTACTCATTAAGAAATAACTCTCCCTTTCCCCTCCCCTCAGCCCCTAGTAATTTCTAATCTATTTTCTGTCTCTATGACTTTACCTATTCTAGATATTTCACATAAGTGGAAATATATCATATCTGTCCTTTTGTGTCCTGCTTATTTGCTTAGCATAATGTTTTCAAGTTTCATCCATATTTTAGCATGTATCAGAACTTCATTCCTTTTTAAGCCTGAATAATATTCCATTGTATGTATATACCACATTTTGTTTATTCATTCATCTGTTGATGGACACTTGGGTTGTTTACACCTTTTGGATATTGTGAATAATGCTGTAATGAACATTGGTGGACAAGTATCTGTTTGAGTCCCTGTTTTCAATTCTTTTGGGTGTATACATAGGAGTGGAATTGCTGGGCCATATGGTAATTCCACGTTTAACTTTTTGAGGAATCACTAAACTGTTTTACTGCAGTGGCTGCACCACTTTGCATTCCCACCAGCACTGTAAAAGGGTTCTAAGTTCTCCACATTTGCTCTACACTTATTATTTTCCATTTCAAAAAATTATAGCTATCCTAGTAGGTATGAAGTCATATCTCATTATGGTTTTGATTTGCATTTTCCTGATGATTTATGATATCGAACCTCTTTTTGTGTTCTTACTGGCTATTTATATATCTTCTTTGGAGAAATATCTATTCAAATCCTTTGCCCATTTTTAAATTGAGTCATTTGCCTTTTCGTTGTTGAGTTGTAGGATTTTTTTTATATATATTCTGGATGCTAAACACTCATTAGATATATGATTTATAAATATTTTCTCCCATACTGAGGACTGTCATTTCACTCTCTTTATTGTGTTCTTTGATGGACAAAAGTTTTTAATTTTAATGAAATTCAATTCATCTATTTTTCCTTTTTGATGTCTGTACTTTTGGTGTCATATTTAAGAAGCCGTTTTGAGATAATCATACTAAGAGAAATAAGCCAGACAGAAAAAGTTGAAAATCACATGATATCACTTATATGTGGGATATAAACCTAAAAGCAACAAATGAACAGGACAAACAGAGACTCATGGACATGTACTATAGACTAGTGGTTACCAGAGGGTAGGGGGTGGAGGAGGAGGGGGAGGTAGATGGGATAAAGGAGGGTCAAATATAGAGTGTTAGAGGGAGGGCAAAGTGGGTAAAGGGGATCAAATTTATGGTAGCTGAAGGAAACTGGACTTTGGGTGGTAAACACAATAGAATATACAGATGTCAAATTATAATGTACATCTGAAAATTATATAATCGTATTAGCCAATGTTACCCCAATAAACAATTTTAAAAAATCGTTGCCAAATCTAAGGCCATGAAAATTTGCTCCTATGTTTTCTTTTAAGAATTTTGTAGTTTTACTTTTTTAAATTAGGTCCATGATCCATTTTTAGTTAATTCTTGTATGTGGTATGTCAAAAGTTCAGAAATTGTAAAAGTAAAACTAAAAGCCACTGAAGTAGTAATTAGTAAAAGTTTATTGTGCACACACCAAAAAGACACTTTGTGAACTGGGAGCACTCAAGCCAAACATGGAATGAGGCTCAGAGGTACATTGTTAAAAAGCAGCTTATATAGTGAGGAGGCAGTGATTGTTTATTTTTCACTGTGATTCGTTATAATGTTAGAATTTTCTTTCTTTTTTTCTTATCTGAGCAATAGGATTTTCTTAGATGGTAGAAAATTGATTAGGGGTTACCTCACGTCAATTTTGAGGAATAGTTTAAATTTCGCTTATGATTTTCAGAGGCATAAGTAAGAAATGATACGGATCAAGTTGGTCTCTCCTATCTTGCAAAATAAGCTAAGTTAAGCTTTGCAATATGACTAAACTGGTTTTATCTGTATAGTGAATTTTTAAGTCTGTTCTCTCTTAGTGTTTGATTTGAACAGATGTAAGGTAGAGGTCCAACTTCATGCTTTCATATGTAAATATCCAGTTTTCCCAACACCATTTGTTGAAGAGACTTTCTTTACCCCCACTGTATATTTTTGCCTCCTTTGACCATGTAATGGTTTATTTCTGGGCTCTTAATTTTGTTCTATTGGTATATATGTTAATCCTTATCCTAGTACCATACTATTTTGCATTGTAGGAGGTTTTGAAATCGAGAAGGATGAGTTCTCCAACTTTGTTTTCAACATTATTTTGGCTATTCATAGCCCCTTGAGATGTCACATAAATTTTAAGATGGGTTTTTTTGATCTTTTGATATAGATTAGAGTGAATCTGTATATTGCTTTGGGTAGTATCATCATCTTAACAATATTAAGTGTTCTAGTCCAGGAACATGAGATGTTTTTCCATTTATTTAGGGCTTCATTTCTTTCAGCAATGTTTTGTACAAGACTTTTGTCTCTTTGGTTAAATTTATTCTTAAGTATTTTATTCCTTTTGATGTTATTGTAAATGGAATTGCTTTCTCAATATTCTTTTTGGATTATTCAGTGGTGATGTCTTGAAATACAACTGATTTTTGATTTTGTATCCTACAATTTTTCTGATTTGTTTATTAGCTCTGAATTTTTTTGTAGATTCTTTACGGTTTTCTACATATAAGATCATGCCATCTGTAGATACAGGTAGTTTTATCTTTTCACTTCGTATGCATTTATTTATTTGTTTGTTTGTTTGCCTAATTTTTTGGCTAGGACTTCTAATAATATGTTGAACAGAAGTGCCAAAGTGGGCAGCCTTGTTTTGTTCCTAAACTTAGGGGAAAACTTTTAGTCTTTCACCATTGAGTATAGTGTTTTTCATATGTGGCCTTTGTCATGTTGAGGAAGTTCCCTTCTATTTCTAGTTTATTGAGTGTTTTTATTTGGAAAAGGTGTTGGATTTTGTTGACATCAAACATTTTTTTTTTTTTTAGGCGAGGCAACCCTTTGGTTGACCTCACAGATTGCAAGGACCTTGTCAGCTTACAATCCCTTATTTTTTATTTTTTACGCCTACAGCGCCTCATCTTCCTAGGTGGTCTCCCATCCATGTACTAACCAGGCTCGACCCTGTTTAGCTTCCGAGATCAGACGGGATTGGACTTGTTCAGGGTGGCATGGCTGTAGACAACATCAAACATTTTCTGCACCAATTGAGATTATTATGTGATTTTTTTCTGCATTCTATTAATATCAAATATCACATTAATTTTATATGTTGCATCCCTAGGATAAATCTCACTTGGTCATGGTGTATAATATGCTGCTAAATTTGGTTTGCTAGTATCTTATTGAGGATTTTTTTTGCACCTGTAATTACAAAAACCATTGGTTTATAGTTTCCTTTTCCTGTAGTATTTTTGTCTGATTTAGGGTAATGTTGGCCTAATAGGATGTGTTAGGAAGTGTTTTCTTTTCTTCAATTTTTTGGAAGAGTTTGAGAAAAATTGGGATTAATTCTTCTTTAAATGTTTGGTAGAGTTTACAAGTGAAGCCCTGTGGTTTTTTTCATTGTTGTCAGGTTTCCATTGCTAATTCAATCACCTTACCTGTTTTAGGTTTATTCAGATTTTTCATTTCTTTTTGAGTCAGTTTTAGTACAAATTTGTATTTCTAGGACTTTACCCATTTCATCTAAATTATCCATTTCGTTGGCATGTGGTTGTTTATATTATTCTTTTGTAATCCTTTTTATTTCTGTAAAGTTGCCAATAATTCATTTCATTTCTCATTTTAGTAATTTAAATTCTCTCTCTCTCTCTCTCTCTCTCTGTCTGTCTGTCTCTCTCTCTGTCTCTCTGTCTCTCTCTCGTTAAGTCAAGTTGCCATATACTTTTACTGCATTACATTGGGAGGCATGTAAAATCTGGCTGTCTTTTTTTTTGGTGATATTAAAATTGATCAATGGTGTTGTCTGTCTGATCCATTTATTATAAAACTCTTAGCTTTTGCCTAGTGGTTTTTGTAGCCTTCTATGGTCATTGCCTACATCCATGATTTCATAGGAGGAAGGTGAAGTTTTAAAGAAGAACATATTTTAATAAACTTGGATATGCCAAGACCAAATGAAAGATCTATTTTCAATGTCCAGCTTTCTGGTTCTGAAGTTTAGTGTGGTAGAAAGTAAATATATCCAAAAGTCAAGAACCTGGGGACCAGACACATGCTGTAAGATGATAGATAAATCACTTGCCTCTTTAAACTTCAATCTGCAAAAGTAGAGCATTGAAGAAGATGACCTGTTAAAGCACTTCACAGCTCTGACTCTCCAGAGGTCTATTACTTTAATTTAATATGTAATCACAGTTATGACTGGTCAGGTTAGCTTTCAGGATACCCAGCCCTTAACTCCTCCCTCTCATTTTAGCAAAATGTTCTTTGTTTCAAATTTTCATGTAAGAATCCTGGTCTAACCTATTGCACTTCAGTGGTTATGCTTGTCACACGAGGCATCACCTCAGACAAGTTGCTCAAAGGGCCTATCCCACCCCTTTATGGAAGGGCTCGTTCCCCCTCAACACTGCCCATATTTGGGCAGAGCTAAAAGAAATCTCTCCCATTCTCTCCAAGAGCATCTAGAGTCCGCCTTTGCTTTCCCCCTTGGGCAAACTCTCCTCAGGAAAAGGTCTTGTGAAGTCATTCACCCTAAGGTGTAATTGACCATGACATTCCCTTTCAGAGATCTTTTCATTTTAATAAAAAGCTTGTATGTATAATAATGACATTTTAAGGAGAATTTTTTTCCCTTGGAGGAAGGCTTCTTTCTATCTCCCTCAAATTACATGCTACATTATCTTTACAACAGTGTGCCTGACAATAGTTCTAACATTTCTTGATCCATTGTTCTCTCTGGTGTGCCACAGCCTCTTGGAAGCTTTAAATGTCTCCAGAGAGGGCTCCTCATGATCCTCTTAGGCTAGTGAGCCAGCTGAGAAATCTACCTTTGGAGGAAGTGGTAGTGAATGAGAGTCTTAGGGGCAAGTCAGTTGGGGAAGGAGTGTGTTGTTAAGGAAGTTTGAGGTGGGATAGCTGACTTTGGGAATGAGAAACCTTTTTAGTAGGAAGATATTAGCTTTTGTAAAATTTAAACGAAAGACGAGAACCAAAAATGTAATGAGTATCAAGTCTGAAGGTCTGAATCTAATTAGGAATGAATAAATGAAGGTAAGGCATCCAAGATTGAGGTTGAGAATGGTGAGTAAATATGCCAGTGGGTCCCTTTTCCGAGATGCTTGGCATATTAAACAAGGCAGACAAAGCAGCTTAAAGAAGCCATACCAACACGGAATCTCTACACTTTTGTGTATTCCAGTTCTATGATTCGGGATGCCATTTTTTTTTCCTATGCCTTTCTAAGTCCCAATTGTTTGTTAACATTCAATTCCAATTCTCATCTTAGTGAAGTTTTCTGATTATTCTCATCTGGAAGTGATTTTTTTCTTCCTCAGAACCCAGCTATCACTGATGCTCACTTCCCTCCTCTGCCCTTGTCATTTGGCAGTTATTTTCCTGTGTTTAAGTCTTGCCTTTTAGACTGGAATCTGTTTGAAGGGAGCTATCATGCCTGATGCCTCTTGGTATCTCCCAGCACCTGGCCTGGTGCCCCGCACATGATTGTGTGAGATAAGTGATGACTGATGGATAAGTAATCCATGCAATAGGGCAGGCATTCTTTCTCAGCCATCCTCTTCCAAAAAAAGGACTCACTTGGGGAGTTTCCCTAGGACACATGAAAATGAATGTGGGGAGCTGGCTGGTCAGTGACTTGATCCCTCCAAGCAAGCAGGGCTGGTGCTGGGTTTAATTTAAGCTGCTCTGCCTTTCATGCTTTAAAAAGACTTTCCCACGACAGACTTGGGACCTGAAGTTCTATGCCATTAGCACCACTACTGAGAGATGAGTGGTGAGAGATGCAGCCAAGCGTGCTGGCCTCTGACCTGGTTCCGCTTCTGCACTGGGGTTGCAGCTTTTTGCAGCCATGCGGTTTGGCATTTCATTCCCAGCTCAACACACAGAGCACTAACTCTGGGCTTCTGAGCTTGCATCTCTGAGTGGGTGGACTTAACCTGGGTACACACGACTATGCGTATGAATGTGATGACTCTCTTTGTGTGGTGGGTGTACATCTGAGTATCTGAGTGTCTCTTGATTGTGTGTCTGCATCTTTGAGTTTATGTGACTCATGGAGAGGTGTACTTGTCTGCACATGTGTGTCGTGTGGCTCTTCAAGTGGTTTCCAAGAACAATGGCTTCTTCTTGTCTCCAGCCCCTAACCTTGGCACCACATGAGCCAGATTACAATTGCTTCTCTTTCCTGAGATGGGGATGAAGGAATGGAGGAGGCCCATGTTGCCCCTTGCCAGGACTCCTTCCCTTCATAATGCCATTTCTTCTTGGTTCTTGGTGGTCCTGATAGGGCCTGGGAGCCAAGGAGCCCTGGGCCTTGAGTGTCCATGGCGTCCTTTAGAATATTTTAATGGGGTCCAGATGCTAAAAAGGGAAGACCCTTTTTAGAAATCCATGACTGCCTTTCACATCCCAACCTCCCAGGAGAGAGTTGACATTCCCAGCACTATTTACATTCTTTTCTTCCTTGCCTCTCTGCTCCCCGCCCTTTCCAGGACCTGGTCATTTTGGGCTTACAGATAAACTGTGCCCCTATAAACAAAGCCATCCTTTCTGCTTTGGGGGAGCCCAGCCCAACACTGATTTACCACTGCTCAGAAGACTACTCTTTCTTTACCCATTCTTCTATACCCCCCTTCACCAATGGATTAATCCTTTTATCTCCTTCAGGAAGCAGAAGAGATCAATGTTAATGACTTGCTATTCATCTCCATCCCTCCCTTTACCTCTATCTCTCTATCTTACACTCCCAAATCCCTTTCCAGCAGAGAAGGAAGAACAAGCGGCCAGTCAAGATTAGAGGAGAACATCTTCAGGAGAACTGGCTTCTCTTCCCAGTTTCATCACCCCATCCCTCTGTGACCCTGAACAGTCTCCTCACTAAATCTTAGTAGCACAATTTGTAAAAGAGACAGGATCATCTCAGCCTCCTCCTGCTGCCGGAGGAGCATTCGTGAAGCAACATTTTCACAGAAGCCCAGGACTGCTGGGAACAAGCTCAGGCCTGAGAGGGCAGGAAGTGTGAACCAGGATTGGGAAGACAGAGGGTTAAATTGCAACTATCTTACTAGTAGTGGGAAAAAGCCTGTCCGTTCCTGGGGGCTGGGTAAAAGGTGTGGCATTGCTCTCCTCAAAGACGTCACCTTAGTGTCCCTAAGAGATACCCTTCCTTGCTTCCTTTCCCATCTCCATTATGGGATAAAGCTGTCCTATCCAGTGTTTCTACCCAAAGCCACCCACCACAGCACTGGCAGGAGGCTTTAAGGGAACAAAGTGAAACTTACCCCCTCTATGGGGCTGGGAGCCCCCTACCTAGGAGTAGGGTCTGGGTCCTAGCCACCTCTCCACCAGCATGCTTAATGTGGTGACTGGCATGGAGAAAAGTGTGCCCAGTGGTGACTGAGAGGCTGGAACCCCAACAGCAGGGTTCTCCTGTGGTGGCTCCAGCTGAATGGCAGGCCTGAGGGTGTCTCCTCCTCTTCCTCCTGCTTCCCACTTATCATGAAAGGAGAAGACAGTCCTCTCCTGACTAGAAGCAAATGCTTTGTCTCTTCTTGAGATAAATAACAACAACAACAACAAGTGGCATTTTTCCTATCCACTCTTGAGATAAACAACAACAACAACAACAACAACAACAACAACAAGTGGCATTTTTCCTATCCACAACTTGTTTTTATAAACAGGAAACTCTTCCTTTTTCCCCCTGCCACAATCTCTCCACTGGCATCTGGACCTTGACCACCCCCTTATTTCCTGATAGGCTTTCGACCATCCAAAAGTGTCAACTTCCTTCCTCTCTCCAGTCACAAAAGCTCCTCACTCCTGCCTTAATTGGAGGGACCTAATCACACGAAGCATTAGCTTTGCTGCTAGAGGAGAAACCATCCTCATTGTTTTGCTTTCTTTCCTTCCGAGTGCAGCCACCCTTTCCTCAGCACCTGCTTCCCAGGGGGAAGACGTGGGTCGATGTGAGAGAAGGGGCCGGAGCGTGTTCAGTGTGAGCACCGGCCTTTTTTTGAGTCAGACAAGCTCCGGACTCGTTTGAGACTATGGAGGAAGATCAGGGGAAAAGCCCATGGATCCAAGCAGCATGGCAGATCTACCTCTTCCACGCTGCCTCCTTCTCCCAATTGACAAAGGGGCTGCAAAGAAATCAACTATAGCAGCATCCTGGGGTGACTCAGAAGGGGATGAGAGACGCTTATTTGCAGATTGGCGGGCACCCTCTTTGCTCTCTCCCTCCCTCACTGGTTTGATTTCTCCTCTACCCCTGAGAGCAACTTCTCCAATAGTCAAAGATTTTAATGACTATTCAAGGAAACTAGAACAAGGATTTCTTTTCCTTCTTCAGGAGTGAAAGAAACATTTCCCGGTCCCTTCTTCTATTGATGACTGGGTGGACAGCCCTTTCTCCACCCCTATAAAGGCTCTTGTCCCAGGCCAGCCCTTAAGTATCAGAGGACCATTTGTTTCCCGTGAATGGAGTCCCTTCTTTGCTTCCCCTTCAAGCTCTTTTCCCTGGGAAACATCAGATGTGTGGAGACTTGGCCATGCTACATCACAGAAGACAAGTCTTAGGTTGAGAGCGTCTTTGAAGTTCTGGAGGGAGGGGGTGGTCCATTCTGGGATCTCCTAGAGCAGGGGTCCCCAACCCCTAGGCCTCAGAGTGGTACACATCCCTGGCCTATAAGGAACTAGGCTGCACTGCAAGAGGTGAGCGCCTGGTGAGTGAGAAGCTTTATTTGTATTTGCAGCCACTCCCCAGCACTAGCATCACTGCCTCAGCTCCACCTCAGATCATCAGGCATTAGATTCTTACAGGAGCACCAGTCCCTTGTGCCAAAGGGGTTGGAGAATGCTCTTCTAGAGGACAGACAGGAAGTGGGCACCGGCCACAGTCTGGTTGAGAGTGAGGGGAGGTATTCTAGAAAAGGAGCCAGCTACTCGGATGTCCTGTGTGGTTGTGGCCAAATCTCAGTTTCCTCTCTGGGCCTCAGCTTTTTAATTCCGTAAAATGTTAGTGTTGGATTTGATCTTTAAGACCCTTTTAGCTCTTATTCTATGCCGCCACCATCCTACTCCTCTGAACTAATTGTGACAGAAGGAGTAACGCCAAACATCAAACCAACTGTTTAGAGGCCACATACACTCTGCACTTCAAAAACTGAATGGAGAGTCACAGTAAGCTATGGAGAAGAAAAACAGGGTAAAGAGAAGGAGGGAGAAAACTTCCACCTAGTTTTTGCTCCCTTCCAAGAACTTTAAAGCCAGAGAGGAAGATTATGAGTCGTAGACTATAATACCTCTAACGCATGTCATCTTGGACGAGATATAAGGCTGTGTCTCCTGAACTCCCCTGTCCTTCTTCCTACCTTGTCACATAAACACACACACAGATGCACCCACACCCACACACTCAATTGTGAAGTGCATGGGACCAACCACAAGTTACAACTCCCCTGGCTATTAGAACTTCTGCCCATCAGGAGGCTGCTGCCTCTTCTGGCTCTGTTGACCACATATTCTAAATCATAGACCATTTCAAAACGGCCGCCTGATGCAACAGGATAACTTGCATTTTTGGAGCCCTCAGTACATAAACAGCAACCTGAGAGCCTGAACTCAGTATTTCAGAGGCCTGTATTCACTGTCTGTTTCCAAGGGCACAGAACAAAGGTCATCTGGGGACGCAGAGCCAGGGCAAAACTCTCTCTGGGCAACCTGTACTTCTATCCAGAGTTGGATGACCTCTACAGACCAGGCAGCACTATTCCTCTGGGATCAGTAATTAGGATGACTTCCCAGAGCAGCAGGTCACTCGCCTCCAACTCCTTATGGGAAGAGTGTATATGGGCATATTGCCTGGGGAAGGTATTTAACAATATTTTTAAATTTGCAAAAGTGATACAGTGATTCTATTTGTAGAAATTTATTATACAAATATATATTACACACATGTGAAATGATATGTGAACAAGTTATTCACTACAACATCATCTATAAATAAAAATTTGGAGTAAATTAGATGTCCCTTAGTAGCCAATTATTTTCATAGATTATGGTATATTCATATAATGGCATACTAAAATCGGGATGCTTTTGCGTATTGATATGAACGGGTCGCAGATATACACTGGTAAGGTAAAACAAGCAAGGTACAGAGAAACGGGTATATTTTACTATTATTTGTGTAGAAAAGAAAGGACAAAGGCATATGTATTTGTATTGACTTGTTTATATATAAAAGATTACTGGAAGAATAAACAAGACACCGTTAGATAACAGCCAGCAACTTTCTATTGCATGCATTTTGTATAGTTTGATGGTTGAATAATGGGAATGAATTACCTATTCAAAAGATTAAATTTGAAAAACAGACCAAAGGGGCAAAAAGAGAAGCCTTTCTTCCTGTCAGCAGCATGGGCTGGGGGAAAGGCCAGGCTGAGAATGGAGAAGGAGAAGAAATAGGCTCCACCCTCCAACATCCCCAGGCAGAGGAGGAAGAGTGTGACAGGTGCTTCAGCATTGCTCTGCTGGCTCATAAAAGTCTCCACTAACAGTGGCCTTGAATTCCTCTTCTCACAGTCTCCTTTGGTTATCTTTCCCCAAACTTGGGCAAACTCATGTGGTTTCGGAAATCTTGTCTTTTTTGAATATGTAAACATTTTTACACACTTTCTCAGAATAACGAGGTCACCCCCTAAAGCAACGACATCCTTTGAAGTTGCTTGCCTTCCTGGCGCCCCTTTCCCTTACTTTCCCTTGCTGAATGGCATGTGTTTGTTGTAGAGATTACTCTTTAAGAATCTTATGACACCCCTTTGAGATAACTGGCAACACTCTGGGGTGTTGCAAAACCGACTTGGTAGTGACCTCCTTGAAGATCAGCAATAGGCCACACTCAAAACTCAGGCCAAGTGGGACCTGCACCACACGGGCATGACCCAGGGCAGGGGCTGAGCCTAGGCCATTCTGCCTCCACCAGCTAGGCATTTCTGTGGGTCCCAAGGCCTGCTTGAGGTACTGCATGGGCTTGGAAGGCATTTGCTTGGGAGCCACTCACAAGGACTGCTCATGGGTGAGCTGCTGGGTCCCTGGGAGGCAAAATTGGTTCTTTTTCCTCAGGGATAATTTTAGGTTCTCACTTCCCCTCCAATCTTTCTAACTCCCAACCCCTGGCTCAGCCTCCCAGAGGGATTGCTTAGACCAGTGACTATACAACGTTCTTTTGAAATATAGAACTGTTCAAAAGAGACAGGCTAGGGCATGGCCCTGGAGGCATTTTCCATGATAATTTTCCCCTTTTTGACTCATTGTTTCAGGGGAAGAAGCAAGATAACTCAAAAATCAGGTTCTGATAAGACTTAATAAAGGTATCATATCTTCCTGACCCTGAACTTGAACACAGGGACTTATTTTCCAGCCTCACCTTCCCACACTAATTTGAGATTGGGAGAGTCTGGCTGTCAGAACCAGCCAGTAAGTTTTGATGAGGGAGAGGAAAGGGGAAGAAGCCCCTGGGCTTCTTTACATGAAAGGAAACTCTAATGAGACTTTACAAGAGACTTCCAGACGCATTAAAATTCACACACTCGAAGAAGCAATGTGTGAATTCCTCAATTCGATGTCTTCTAAGTTCTAAAAGTTCATGAATAAAATCTTCAAGGAAATAAAGTGAACATTTTCCCATTGGGAGGGCAATGATGAAAGATTTGAGGATTGTTAGGGGTGATGGTAGACAAGCCTCAACCTCAAACTCATTCATTCATTTTAACATATATTTAGAATAGAAGAATTTTAAGAAAAGGGGCTCGTCTAGAAAATTTCAAGGTGGAAAGGTGTGTGCAAGGGGCAATGTGGAATGGGGAAGACAGAGAAATTGAAACTCTCATCAGTCCACGCTACAATAGGCCAAATTGAAATTCAAAGGAGCAAGCAATGACAAAGACTCCTGAAAAAAAAAAAAAAAAAAGCAGCAAATTTCCCCAGTAGCTGGAAAAAGAAGCCAGACGAGAAAACTGGGGGATGTGAGGTGGGGGGTAGGAGAGTAGGGCATGGGGGTGTAAGTTAAATAGAAGGGAAAGGGGACAAATCTCATTGGAACGAGGTCTTGGGAGAGGAGAGGATACTTGGGAGGATACAGTATCCTCCCAAGAGAGGATACTGGCTTCCCTCTATTACTTAAAATATCTTAGTGGAGGGCGCCCAAGTAGCTGAGGGGCTCCTGTAGTTGAAAAGGGTTACCTTTTCCTCTGATACCTTAAGCGAGTAAGCGGGGAGGCCAGGAAATCAGTTCAGACCAAAGCTGTGCTGAGTGTGTGAAGCTGGTCATGGCAGGAGTGGACACATCATAGCAGAGAAGTCAGGGCCACCGTATTTCAGATTTGGTTAAAGGAAAAGTCAGGCATTCATTTCGTTTCCTTTTTCACTCTCCAATTCCCCTTCTGACGCCCAGCGTTGAGACTATTGGCCGCTGCCCCTTTAAGGGCCGCCGCTCCCCACAGCCAAGCAGTGGCATCAAAGGAGCGGGAGTGGCTGAGCCTTTTCTCCCAGTCAAGTAGGGAAGATGGCCCAGGCCGGGGAAATCGCTCCCACGCCCCGCTGCCCCCTCCCCTGAGCCGAGTGAGCTGGGACCCCCCTGCTTCCCTCT
>NW_006439192.1:4695481-4707586 GCF_000325575.1 Pteropus alecto
ACAGAAACAGCTCTCTGGCCTCGTGGCCAGATGCCCCCACCCTGGCGCCCAATACTGCCAACACGAGTGGGCTGCCAGGGGTGCCGTGGGCGGTGGCACTGGCGGGGGCACTGTTGGCACTGGCGGTGTTGGCCACCGTGGGAGGCAACCTGCTGGTAATCGTGGCAATCGCCCGGACCCCGCGACTCCAGACCACGACCAACGTATTCGTGACTTCTCTGGCCGCAGCCGACCTGGTGGTGGGACTCCTGGTAGTGCCGCCGGGGGCCACCTTGGCGCTGACTGGTCACTGGCCCCTAGGCGCAACTGGTTGCGAGCTGTGGACCTCGGTGGACGTGCTGTGCGTTACCGCCAGCATCGAAACCTTGTGCGCCCTGGCAGTGGACCGCTACCTGGCCGTAACCAACCCGCTGCGCTACGGCGCGCTGGTCACCAAAAGCCGCGCCCGGGTAGCGGTGGTTCTCGTGTGGTTCGTGTCCGCCGCGGTGTCATTTGCGCCCATCATGAGCAAATGGTGGCGCATGGGAGCGGACGCTGAGGCGCAGCGTTGCCATTCCAACCCGCGCTGCTGCGCCTTCGCCGCCAACATGCCCTACGCGCTGCTCTCCTCCTCCGTCTCCTTCTACCTTCCGCTGCTTGTGATGCTCTTCGTTTACGCGCGAGTCTTCGCCGTGGCTACGCGCCAACTGCGCTTGCTGCGCCGGGAGCTGGGCCGCTTCCCGCCGGAGGAGTCTCCGCCGTCTCCGTCTCGCTCTCCGTCTCCAGCCCCGGCGAGGCCGTGCGCTTCGCCTGCAGGGGTGCCCTCCTACGGTCAGCGACCCGCGCGCCTTCTGCCTCTCCGGGAACACCGGGCCCTGCGCACCTTGGGTCTCATCATGGGTACCTTCACTCTTTGCTGGTTGCCTTTCTTTGTGGCCAACGTGGTGCGCGCCCTTGGGGGCCCCTCTCTGGTTCCCAGTAAAGCTTTCCTCGCCCTTAACTGGCTAGGCTACGCCAACTCTGCCTTCAATCCGCTCATCTACTGCCGCAGTCCTGACTTTCGCAGCGCCTTCCGCCGTCTGCTGTGCCGCTGCCGGCGGGAGGAGCACCACGCCGCGGTCTCCGCGTCCCGCGACCCTTCCGGCACCCCTGAGCCACTGAGCAGCCCCGCGGAGTCCAGGCAGTGCCCACCGCTGGACGGGTAGGTAACCGAGGCGAAGGGACAGGCAGCTCGGGATCAGGAAACATTCGGTGTCTCCTCTGGTCAATTTTTTGAGTTTGGGGTTCGGTAAGAGAAGGCGAGGTTGGCGAGGAACTCCGTATTGAGAGAAGGGGTACATGGAGTAGGGAACCAAAATGGAACCCAGGGTTCTTTCTTTTCCCGCATCTAACCCACTCTGCCCGAGGACTGACGCAAAGGAGAGAGAACGGCCCAGTGTGTGCGCTGAGAAAGTGCTGCTGAGCCCCCAGGCCTCTGGCCCTCCCGGGCCAGCTCAAGTTTTGGTTTTCTAGCTCAGTTCTATGGCCACCCAGATTTCTTGCCACCACTTGGGCTGGCTTTGACTTGGCAGAAAAGACTGGAGGCCCTCCCAAACCCTAATTTCTTTGAAAGATTTGATAGCTGTAAAGGTGAGAATCCACTTTGAGTATGAAGGATAAACAGGAGTGAGGAACCAGTGAGAGCTAATTCATCCACGTGGTAGAAACAGGGCTGGGTCAGAGTCGGAGCAGGTTTGTGGCTGGGTGGAGCCTCCATGTTTTCGTGTAATTGCTTATGTTTTCCAGGGTCCGTGACCTTCACCTCTTCCTGCTAGTGCACCTGTCCTCACCCTGTGACCCCCTCTCCAAAGATATGTTATCTCCATTTTTTTTCCAGGACTTCCTGGGAATTTTTTAGGCCTTGAAGGACAAGAAACAACAGCTCCATTGATCCAGAACCTTTGGAAAACTCTGGCCTCTGTTTAGAATGAGCCCTGTGGAGTTTCCCAGCTGGAAAACTCTGCCCTCCAGAACCTGATGACTGGGCCATGGGATGGGGAGGTAGGAACTGACTGGGGGAGGGGAATCCTTACCAAGTGGGTTTTCACCATCCTCTCTTTCTGAGAGGTTTTCTAAACCCCACCCTTGAACTTCATCTCTACCTCAGCAGCTGGAGAATCCGGCTGCCTGTACTCTGCTGCCAGTGGAGCAGCTATGCTCTTTGGCAGGGCACCCATCACCTTGTTCACTTGTGTGCATGTGCTTATGGCAGAGAGAGCACCCCTTGTTCTGTTTTGCTGCTGAGACCTGATGAACCACTCAGTGTTCTCTAGGCTTGGCAGCCCAGGCTGAGAGCGGGAAGCTAAAAGAGGTCCTGGCTTCCTCACTACGGCTCTCTAAGCACCAGCCTCCCTCACTTTAGACATAGAACAGCTCTGATCTACCTCACAGCACTGTCAGAAGGGCTTCTTCAGGGTTCTGGGGACTCCAGGGTTCATAGGAAGGTGATCCATTAGAACAGATACTTTCTTTTTCTTTGAAAATCAACTTAATAAATATTACTTAATGCGATTCATCCATTGCCCTCTTTTTTCTCCCTTTGTTTTCATCTCATAATCTACTTATTCCCTTCTAGAACTGGCTTTTGACGGGAGCAATATATTAGGACTATTCCCTGTCCCTTTCTTCTTAATCCTTACGAAACAAAAATGAAACATCTGTCTGAGTAAAGGGGAGCAAGCTTGATTGAGCCTTTGACACTCCTGCCACCCCACCCTTTCCCAAATTCCAGGAATTCAGTTCAAATGAGTACAAGGCCATGCTACCTAGAGGACCAGAGTGAAGTGCCCAAGGTTTGGGTTTGCTGGGCTCAGGATCAGGGCACATATGTCAGCTCTCATGCTATAAGCCAGTGGTGGTTTCCTAAGATCCCGCTGCCAGCAGGAACCAGTTTTGTTCTGTGCTGTAAGTGTGTTTCTGGAGGCACAAAGCATTGTTTGTGTTGGGCAAATGTCTCAGGTTATAAATATATTCTGACATTTACCATTCTTTTCATAACCTCTACCTTCCCACTCCCTTTTCTGGACTATATTATCCTCCGGAAGTAAAACCGGAGTTACAAGTTTGAGTCAATTGATAATTTGACTCAAATTTTTTTCCTTATTTCCATTTTTTTCCTTATTTCCATTTTTATGAACCTAATCAGGCAGTTTTCTGTAGAAAGAAAATTTTTATGGAAATCACTGGATTGTTTTTTCAGTTCTCATTTAAACTCCATGAGCAGAGGCCATTGATTTATAGGACAGCTTGTAAATCAGAAAAAATTTAATGTGCTGTATAACAGCAGTATACAATGCATTTGCTAGGTTCAGGGGCTCCAGAGTTATAAAACTTCAATGTGCCCTGAGGATAAGCTCGGTGGATTTCCACATATGGATATTCCCTGTGAATCGGACCTGGCCTAGGCTGCTCTCTTTTCTCCAGAAGCCCTGATTTTACTTCTTAGGATGTTTGCATACCAAAGATGACTTTCTCTTTTTCAATCCAGAGCAGTGTGAGATCTCTGCTGTCTGAGGTGTGGAAGGTTTCTTGGCAAAGACTCAACTTTTGAATGCTTAGTGAAGAAGTCTTGCTTTAGCCTAGGGACAAATAAGAGGGCCTTTTCTCCTCATCTCTGAATATTTTCCCAACATCACTGAGAAAAGTTGCGCAGTCAGTCCTGGGCAGGGGAGAAGGATGATTTTGTGGGGGAGGGGGATTCTGGTTTGTAGAATTGTCCTTGAACATCATCCAGTAACTCATACTGCTTGAGTTTTACTTGACATCCACCCGTGTGCCAGCTGTCAGACTCCTTTGGAGTGTTTAAACTTGCACTCCATCTGTGAATTATCACCAGTGTATCTGACAGATGGAGAGGCAGCCGCTCTGGTCATTTCTCTAGCAACTTGTTGCCAGGTGTCAGGCTGAAAAAGATTTACATCCTTGGGTGGAGAGCAGGCTGCTTTTGCTCGCACGAGGCTTGAGCACTTGAACTGTGGAAGACAAACAACCATCTTCTAAACCTAGAGATGTGAAGACTTACAGACCAATGAGAACGAAACAGGCTGTGGAATCCCTGGCTTTGCCAGAGTCTGTTAGCAGGGGCTGGGCATGTGGCAGAAATGACTGGGAGAAGGGGGTTTAGTTGGGGGAGAGGGAATGAGAAGTGACTGGGTTTCTCAGAGGTGACCTACCTTCTCCATCAGGTGGAACTGCTGAGGAACAGGCAGAATTAGCTACCCTCCCTGTGGTAGATCCTTCTGGAGAACAGTGGTAGGTGCAGTCTGTGGTCCTCATGAGCAGTCACAAGGCTGCTATTCCACACCAACTTCATTCCTCAACCCTTATAGAGAAGGAGCAGCTTCTCCCTCTTGTCCTCAGGGAAAAGGAAATAGTGCTCTTTTATATTTGCCATCTGAAAGCCAAAGATCCAGGCTCCCTCTCAGGACTCTCGGTGGAGTATGTCTCTGTTTGTGTGTCCATGCAGAGGAGAAGTAGGGGCCTGCGGTGGGGAGTACTGCTAAGTGCTCTTGCCCACTCCCATACAAAAAGCTCTGAATACAGTCTGCTTTGAGCCTATTAGTGAGCAGTTGGGGCATAAGGCACAGCTCAGTTTCATTAGCAGAAACTCCAGAAGGTTATCTAATCTTTCACAGCACATCCTATTATAAGATTAATGAAAATCAAAATGCTTTCCTCATTTATAAAA
This sequence comes from Pteropus alecto, assembly GCF_000325575.1. Lineage (NCBI taxonomy): Eukaryota > Metazoa > Chordata > Mammalia > Chiroptera > Pteropodidae > Pteropus > Pteropus alecto. The sequence goes on from NW_006439192.1 coordinate 4,700,187, forward strand.
TAAATGGAAATTTTCTCTCCTTTCTTGCTTTTAGAAGGGGAGTGAGGTTGACTGGGATGGCTGGTTCTGCTAAAGGTCTGCGAAGTCCTAGGCAGAATTTAGCATCTTCAGCATCCGCTCCACTCAAGCCCTATGTGGTGCTAGGCGCCTCCTGATGGTGATGAGAGATACAACAGTGTGGACTTGGCAATGTTGGTCTGTTGACTAGACCAGCAGAGAGAGCTGCAGTTTTCATAAGGCCATGGACTATCAGAACTGGAAGAGACCATAGAAACGATTTAGTCCAATCCTTTTATAAGACACATGAAGAACCTAACTTAAAGAGAGGTGAATTTTGAGTAGTCAAGATTACTTTAGTAAGTGAAAGGCAACACAGTAGTTGGTATTATAAAGAACACAGAATTCAGAGCTGGAAAACAAGTAAGAAAGGGAAGAGGAAGGATATAATTATTTATTGAGCACCAACAACTATGATTGCAAGAGGTGTGCTACAAATTTTATATTGTAGTGACACTCTATTAAAAAAAAATAGACTCATAGAAATCAAATAATTTGCTTGTGTCGATTCTAATTCAATCTACCAGACTCCAAAGTTCATTTTCTTTTCTCTACACACACTGCCAATAATCAGTTTTGTGACACTGAACAACTTATTTAGCATCTCTGACATCTCGTTTACCTGAAAATCAAATGGAGATTTTTATCATTGCCCTAATCAGCTCATGCAAGCTGGTTTTAAAGACCAAATGAGAAACTATATAAGAATTGTTTGGAAACTGAAGGGGCTCTTCCAGTGTAAGTGATGTCATTAAAGTATGGAGCTGGGACTAGTCCTAGGTCTCCTGGCTTTGATCTTTGTATGGCTCCACTTCTGTGGACAGCCTGGATCTTAAACCCACCTGTCTTTGGTCACTGTGGACATGTCCTACCCGGTCTTTCTTCTGCAGGTTCCTCCCTACCTCAGAATGCTGCCACTGGTTTCATGTTTATGGCACTGTACATCTTTCCCTCTGACTCTCTTTTCACATTCAGACCCTGGTCTAGACTGTGCCCAACATTTTGGTCCTGGTTCGGCTCACTCTATCATTGCCCAGGCAGCATTTAAAATGAGCCAGATCTTAAAGATGGACAGAAGGTTTAGGACAGAGGGTACTTCCAGATGTCAGTGCTTTTTGGGACATTATAGTAGGGGTTCATTAGAAGGGGATCCTAAGGAACCAGAAAAAGGAGATGTTGTATTAGTTTGCTAGCACTGCCATAACAAATTACCACAAATAGAAAAGTATTTCTCTGACCGTTCTAGAGTCTAGAAGTCCAAAGGCAAGATGTTGGCAGGATCATGCTCTCTCTGAAGGCTCTAGGGGAAGAATGTCTCTTTGCCTCTTGTGGCTTCTGGTGTTTGCAGCCGTCCTTGGTTGCTTGGCTTGTAGCTGCATCACTCTAACCTCTGCCTCCAGCTTCGCATGTCTTTCTTCCCTTATGTATCTGTGTCCAAATTTATCTCTTCTTATAAGGCTACCAGTCATTGGATCAAGGCCCAATTTAACTTGGGATGACTTCATTTTAACCTGATTACATCGACAAAGACTGTATTTCCAAATAAGGTCACATTCACAAGTTTTGGGAGCTAGGACTGCAACATATCTTATAGGGTGACACAATTCAGCCTACACAGGTGGTATGATGGGGATGGATAAACACTATCACACCTAGTCTTTTTATGCTCATCTTATTCCTGTCATTCCCCACGTTCCCAAGGCTCTGTTTCATCCTATAATCAGTCAGAAAGGTTGTGAAAGTGCTTCCATTCCTGGATTTCTGTTTCTAGGTCTTTCCGCCCATCTCTATGGGTCCCAGATTGGAGAGGCCACTGATAAGTCAAACCTGTGTTTGTTATCTCCTGTGGGCAGAGGTTGCTATCCATTCTCCCCATTCTTCCCTTCTTCCTTTAGTAATAAAACCTCTAAGTTTTAGCTAGGTACATGGCCTCACGAAAGACACATTACAGCCTCACTTGCAGCTAGTTGTGACTATGTGGCTAATTCTAGTTCTAGCTAATTGCGGTGTGCAGCTTCCAGGTCAGCCATTAAAGGGGAAGGGTTGGTCCCTCACTTCCATTTCTCCCCTTCCCACTGGTTGGGATGCAGATTAGAACTGAAGCCTCCACCTTAGGTCATAAGTTGGCGACTATGTGTTGCAGATGGCAGAAGAACCAGATAGGAGAAGGCTGAGTGTCCAACAGTGTAGAGCCATCATTTTAGCCCTGCGCTGAAATGAAAGAGAAATTTTTATCATGTAGAAAGACACAGTTATTTTAACATTTTTTTTCAAACAGCAGCTGAGTCAAACAAATACATCAATGAGGGGATGATAAAAGAGGGTTTTAGTAAATGGATATCTGCTCACATTCTGTGATGAATGTAGGTTGAGTTACGAAGCTGCCTTGCTCTGGTACCTCTTAGGGTACCTCTGATCTTTAGGAACCGGCATCTCTGCAGAGTCTGAGTTTGTGTTGCACCTGAGACTACAAAGTCCATCTTCTTGACAATGATCAGTGAAGTGTATTGGTTTCCCAAGACCTCTGCAAAAATTACCACAACCTTGGTGGCTTCAAAAAGCAGAAATTTATTCTTCCAAAGTTCTGGAGGCCAGAAGTCTGAAATCAATGTGTCAATAAGGCTGGTTCCTTCTGAAGGGTCTGAAGGAGAATCTCTGGCAATTCTTGTCATTCCTTGCCTTATAGACATATCTCTACCTCTGTATTCACTTTCCTGTATTTCCATATGTTGTCTCCCTTTCTGTCTTTTATAAAGATACATACCATTGGATTTGGGGCCTGTTCTAATCTAGGATGATCTCATCCCAAGATCCGTATCTTAGTTATATCTGCGAAAATCTTTATTCCAAATAAGGTCACATTATGAGGGTTCAGGTAGACATACCTTTTTGGGGCCACTATTCAACCCACTACAGTGAGAGATATTTGTGGACCCTTTAACTGAGAGTTCTGGTTTCACAAGATTGTCATTCACATCAGTTACCCATCAGGGAAGGGCTGTTCTCTCCAGAAGCTTTTGGACTCTGTAGTAGGCAGAAATCTGAGATGACCCCCAATAAACCATGTTCTTGTATAATCTTTTCCCCTTGAATGTGGGTTGAACCTGTAATTTGATCCTAACATACAGGATATGACAAAAGTGATGGGATGTTACTTCTGCGATTATATTATGTTATATGGCAGAGGGATTTCAAAGGTGTAATTAAGATTCCTAATCAGTTGACTTAATAAAAAGGGAGATAATCCTTGGTGGGCCTAATCAGGTGAGCCTCTTAAAGGAAGGTCAGAGGTCAGAGACAGAAGAAGTCAGAGAGACACTCCACTGGCCTTCAGAAAGCTAGCCATCATGAGTTCTACAACTACAAGAAACGAATTCTGCCAACAAGCATGTGAGTGAGAAGAACGTGAACTTTAGATGGGACTGTGGCCCTGGCTGACATCTTCATTGCATCCTGGTGGGACCCTGAGCCGATGACCCAGCTATCTCGTACCCAGACTCCTGACACATGGAAACTGTGAGATAATAAATGTGTGTTGTTCTAAGCTGCTAAGTTTGTGGGAATTTGTTACACAACAGTAGAAAATGAATATAGACTCACTGCACAATTCTGCCTATGGTTTTTTTCCTAACAGTCTTACTCTGGTGTTTTTAAAGGTTTCCCACTAGAAGTGGAAATAAAATGAGACCATGAACTTAGAAAGATCCCATGATCTGCTATGGTCTACTAGTTTCTCCAAAGTCCTCCTGGAGCCTCTTGCTTAGGTGTCCCAGGAACAGGCTCTTTCAGTCTTTGTCCTTTACTTCTGAGGGAATGATCAGTCATCTTATGATACCTTGGCCCACACACGCCTTTTAAGAAAATTAAGAGCTGAAGTTTCAGAATCCGTTTTCATATCTGAGCTGCAAGGGAGGTGCCAGACTTTGAAATGCAAAGGCATGGCAAACAGGGTTCTCAAAATCTCTGTAGAAGGAAACAAAATGAAATATTATTGCTTCTGCTGTTGGTATTCCCAAAAGGGAGAAGGAATCAGTCATGTCTTCTCAGAGAAGAGAGAAGTGGGAATGGGAGAGCTTTGCATCAGCTCAGAGCCACTCACAGTGTCTCTGGTTTCCCTTCCAGTCACCGGATCTTGTGAATAAGCCTTTCCTCTAAGGCCTCCCCTGGGGCCCAACGGTTCCCACACCAAGTCGAAATGGTGTTGAAACACTCCTAGAACCTCAAGGAGTGAGTCATAGGCAGCTGCCTTTCCAATGGAGAAATTCTCACCATCTCTGGTGAAGGAGAAACATATGGGGCTGATGGTGAACTTCACTGCTCCAACAACCTCGACTCATAGCCTAGCTGTGTGATGGTTTCCCCTTGTTTTCTCAGGGAAGAACTAACCTTAAGAGCAAACTAGTTCTTACCCCTAACCCACTCTCATGCCCATCCTCTTGGTAGGGCTGCTGGCTTGCTGGTATTGACCTGGGTGGTCTGATACTTGAACTTCCAACCTTGCTTTTCTTGCAGGTTGTAATGAAAAGCATGTTTCTTTAAAAAACAGAGAGGAGGTATAGAAGTGGCACAAAAATAAGTGGAAATTATTATCGTAACTAGGATACTGTTTAAATTAAGCAGATATTTTTCAGAACTGCCTCTGCCCACCAACATTTCTTTCCAGGCCTGGTCCAGTGCCTGGTATTTCTATGGAGGACATCTGGCAATAGCCACTGCTGTAGCTCAGGTCTTCATCCTAACTGAATTTACTAAATTAGTCTCCACTTGGCCTCCCTACCTAGTTCTGGCTTCACTCTAATTCATCCTCCACAAGCTCCCAAGGGGATTTTTCTAAAATATAAAGCTGACAAGGTCATTTCCTTTTTTAAAATCATTTAATGGGTTCCTAAAGCATTTGGGGTAAGATCCAGACCTCTTAACATAAAGGTTTGGCATTAGCTGTACAGCGCCTACCTTTCTAACTTGATTTCCTATCACTCTCTCTTCCACTTTTATTCCCCCACACTTCAATTCACTAATGAGATCATTTTCTGTTGCTTTTGTCTCTGTCCCTTCACACAAACTGTACTCTCTGTCATGGGTTTGTACACTCTGCTCATCCGTCTATCCATTCATCCGAGTACTAAGTTTTTATCAAGAGAACAGGCTCTAGATATGTTTCAAAGTAAAAAATGACAAAGTTTGTCAATGGCTTAAACATATCGTATAAGAGAAAAAGGGAGAAATCAGAGATGAGACCAAGATTTTTGACCTGAGCACCTGGCAGAATGGACATGCCACTTACTAAAATAAGGGAAAACGGAGGGTGGGATATGAAACTATGAGTTAGTTTTTGGACATAGTAAATTTGAAAAGACTATTAGTTATTTCTTGGAATATAAAGTAGGCATTTGGATTTCCAAGTATATAGGTTAGAAGGGAAGTCAGAGATGGATATATATGTATATATTTGACAGACGAGTATTTAAGCTCATGGAAGTGGAGGAGCTCACCTGCATGGCAGCCACTGATAGAGAATTCAGAACGTATCAAATCAACAAGTTGTACACCTTAAACTTACACAATGTTATGTGTCAATTATATAGCAATAAAGCTGGAACAAAAGAAAATAAAATAATTCCAGGCATTTGTAAAAAAACGGAATTCAGAGGATTGAGCTCTGGAGCATTCTAACATTTATAGGTCAGAAATAGAAGAAACCAGGAAAACCCGCCGAGAAGCAGCTGCAGCTGCAGGAGAAAGGAGAAGCAAAAGCAAGTAGCATTTGGATGCCACGGGAAGAAAGTGCTTTAAGGAGGAGCGGTCAGTTTCGTCACACGTTTAAAAATCAGAGGAGAACTGAGAACACATCGAATATGACAGCTTGAAGACCTGTCATTTGTTACCTTGAAAAGAGCAGATTTGATGCTATACAGATGATAAAATGCTGATCAGAGCGAGGTCAGTAGAACTTGGGAGTGAAGGAGTGGAGATAGAGAGTATAAAACTTTCAAAATCTATCGCTCTGAAAAGGATCAGAGAAATGTGGTGTAATTGATAATCCCCTTGTCATCTTGATTAATCGGCACGCCCTGTTTCCCAGAATCCTTGTTAGATTCCAGATTAGAGTTTGCCAAAAGAGGAACTTGCTCAAGATTTGAGAGGTGGAATAAAGTAGTGCCCATTGAGACCTGAAAGACTCCAGGGTGAGATATGGAAGCAGAAGTGGTAGGTGGGTTCTGACTTGTCTTCAGACAGCTTTCCGTTCAGCTCTGCTTCCAGACTGTTGACCCTGCCACCCATCTGAGCACCTGCCCCACCACCAGGCACTTGGCTGCAGGCCCACAGGTGTAGTAGCTGCACAGAAGCCGTATCTTCCCATAGACCTCCCCATGCATTCCTCCTTCTCACTGCCATTCCTGTAGCTGGATGTGTCTGGCTTCCTGGATTTTCCGGCAAGCTCCAATTTATCCACCTATGGGTGCTTCAGGCAACCAGATTAATGGTTTTTCTCTGATTCTCCAGCTCTCTCCTCTGGTCTTCCTCCAATAGCGTAAAGTCCAATTCTTGTAAGACCGACATCACTCCCAGCAGTTCTGTTTCCTTGGTGGAACACTGCCTGGCACATGGGGTAATAGCTGGAGAGGGGCTGTGAGGTCAAGGGAGTATTATTTGTTTTTAAGAGGGGAGTTTTGCTGCATGTTTATATGTTCAAGAGAATGTCCTCTACTAGAGGGGGGAATTGATGATGGAAGAGAGAAAGAAGGAGTGTAGCTGGGACCCAGGGCACAAAGGGAAAGCTTGGACTGAGATAGGGGCACAGAAGCGGGCTTAAGCATTGTTCTAAGAGAAAAGACAGAGTAGGTGGGTACCTGTGCAAGTAGATTGATAGCTATGATGGGAGCATGTGAAAGTCTTTTCTGATTGCTTTTATTGTCAGTACCAGCAGTAGTTGAGATCACTGGGAGGAGAGAGGGAAAGCTATGATATAATTATACAATTTCATCTCTTTTGCCTGCCTAGCTTGTGTACCTCTTTCTGGAGTTTGGAGAATTCTCCATTTTCTGAGTCTTGGTGGGAGGCAGAGCTCACCGCTTAACACTTGAAGCTGAAATGATGAGACAGACCCTCACTCCCTTCAACCTTCAGTTAGAGCATGGGGAGCAGCCAGCAGGTCACGTGGGGGAGGTTCAGCCAATCAGACACAGACTTCCGTAACGTCGTGTCTGGCGGGCGTAGTTCAGAAGGGAGGACCGTGTGATAGCAGCAGCCGCGGCAGCAGAGATCCACCTTTGGGACCTGCAGTGGCAGCGGGGCCAGCAGAGGAACGTGAAGGTGGAGCCAGTCACAGCGTCATCTGTGGT
>NW_006439192.1:4707626-4721956 GCF_000325575.1 Pteropus alecto
GCTTTTGCTCCCAAATCTCTAGCCTACCTATCAATTATGTGAGCTACCGGATATCCTTTCAATAAATCCTCCTTATGCTTAAATCAACAAGTCAGTTTCTGTTGCTTACAACCAAGAATCTAGACTGATATTAACAGCAATTAGAGGCTTGAGTCAGCTAATGACCTTCTTTACAACTTCTCTCTTCATTGCAGTTGGTGTCATTTTTCGTCGTTTGTTACATATCAGAGGCCAAGACCATTTCCTTATAATTCCATGACTAGAGAGTAATGAAAGGCTCTTCTCTGACAGGACTCTGACAGGACTCCAACAGGCCAGACTTGAACTACGTGCTTCTTCTCAGAGCAAGCACTGTGACTCAGGATTCAGGAACGGGAGAGCAGACACCACCCACCGCTCTAGGTGGTTGGATTAAATTTACTAGAGGATGGGATCCTCAGCCATAAGAGCAGGGAGGGGCCAGTAAGTCACTGCAGCCAAAAGAAAAAAGGAGGCTTGGGGTTTTAGGGAATGAAACTTCCTCATTCTTCCAGAGAGCTACAAGAAAAGATGCTCTGTCTTCCTCTGGATAGTAAGGATGTAATGTCTGGAAAGGCTACAGTCATTTTTTAAAAAAACATAAACAATGTTTTTGAATGGGAAATCTATGCAGGTGGTTTAACATTTCAAAGATACAAAGTATTATACAATGAAAAAGCAAGTCAGCCTTCTCCCGAAGCTGTCTTTGTCTACCTGCCACCCAGTTCGACTTTCCAGAGAAAATCACAATTACCTACTTCTGTGTATCCTTCCAGAGATTCTTGATGCATATGTAAGCATACACATGCTTACGTATCCTTTATTTTTCTCGAAATGTTTCCCCACTTTGTTCTCTATTCTGTACCTCTCTTATTTTTACTTAACGATGTATCTTGGGGATATTCCACAGCTGTACATATAGGGCTGCCTTTAATAGCTGCACAGAATTCCATTGTGTGGATAGTCTATTATTAATTTAAATATTCCTTCAGTGATTGATATTTAGTTTATTTGCACACAAAGTTGCAATGTAAATCCTCAAATGCTATCATTTTGTACATGTGCTACATTTACTTTTGCTCCCATGTCCAGAGTCAGTCCCAGAACAAATCTGAAGCTCCAGAAAAGAAGAGCCAAGGAAATCACAGAGAATGAAACTGAACCTCAATGACACTGTGACACCCCAGATTGAACTGTGACTAAAGTTAGATGTACCTTGGCCTGCCCAGTTATAGAGCCAATAAATTCTCTCTCTTGCTTGAGCCAGTTTGAGTTTCTTTTTAAATTACTTGTAACATAAAAAGTTCTCATTGGCACACATTAAACGTCTCACAAGTGAAATCCGAAGTGAAGAAAATATGATGAAAACTACATGTCTATATGATATCAATTATTTAAAATATAAACTTCATTAAAAAAAAAACAAAAACAAAACTGAGAGGTATACCAAAATGTTAACTGTGGTTATGGATTGACTGTAGGAAATGTGTGGTTGTCATTGTAGTCTCTTGAAGTTTTAAAGTTTTCTGCAATAATAGGAATTACTTTCATAATCATTTATCTCAAGGCAGTTTCCCCAGAAGCACAATCTGAAAACGGGATTTGGGGCACGTAATTAGCAGAGTGCCCTGTAGAAACAACCTGTAAAGGAGTAAAGGAAGCAGAATTGTGAAGGAGAAGGGGCCATGTAAGGATGAGTTCCCAGGTCAGGTCTAGCTTTGGCCTGATTTGAAGGTGGGGCCTGGAGTACAAATTGAGTCATAGAGATACCTCAAGACGAGGCGCTGGCCTTTTGTACGCCTAGATCAGGCAGTCTAGCTACCCTTCTTGGTGGGGGTGTAACCTGCCAGGTGGTTTCCAGGTGAGGAGACTCCTGTCAGTCAAGGGCAATTCTCGAGGGAAGGTAAGCCTTACCCACCAGCAGGGCTGGTGAAGCGTCTATGACAATCATTCATAAAGTTATTTTTAAAAAATAAAAGAAAAGAAAGCAAAATGCAGACTCATCCTACAGAGTCCTACTCTTTCCACCCTTGACCTCTGCCTTCTACACTTGCTGCTCTGCTACCACTGAAACACTTAACAATATATAAGTCTTGGCCCTAGATAGCTGAGAGAAATAGGACTGGCTTATTGAGTTACAAATCATATTCTTTCTAAACTTAGGACTCTTTGTTAAAATAACTATGGAGGAAAACTGTGTTTTCTTTTTATTCATTTTAAAGTGTAGAGCTCTTAGCAAAATGAAAGTAGAAGCTTTTTAAACGTATCCTTCACCTTGCAGGGTCGAGGTACTACTGGATCTGAGGTTTCAACTTCTGCAGGAGAAGCCTTACCTGGCTCATTGGCCACCTGCCTTGCTCTATCTTCTAAGGGGCTGATTTGCTATTTTGGATTGAGTGACTTGAGGCCAGAAAAGAGAAGGCAATGAGTTAGGAAGAAGTGCCTGGGAATTTCAGGTCCTCCCCACTCCCTCCCCCAGCCCACTCCTCAGGGGATTTTCCTCAAATGCCATGGAATATTCCCATAGCCCTTGAGGATCACCACGGACACTGGGAGTTGGGTTCTGTTGCCCTGGTGACCAGTTGTCTGGGGCTTTTGCATTGCAGCTGCCAGGGTCCTGGGAAGAGACAGGCCTTTGTGGCCCAGGCTTGGAGGAAGGCTTTCGCAGAAGCATGAGATATAGCACAGGAGTGGAGTCCGAGTCCTGGCTTTACTTTCATCTCAGTAATGACTACCCTTTCAGTGTTCATGGATGTGCCCCTAGTCCAGAAGCTAGAAGGCGGCTTATTAAAAACCTACAAACAAGATGATTACCCTAACAAGATGTTCCTGGCCTACAGAGGTAGATGCCTAGTAGTTATGGAGCATAAGACTTAATATATCATAATTGCCTCTAGGAGGACAGTATTCCACTGCCGCAGAGGAATTGGGAGCGGTCTGTTCTTGTTAACAGAATTTCCCAGTGGAGAAAAGCAGAAAACATCCTGAGTCATTCTGTGCCCTCTGCCCTTCTCTGGGGGTTTCTAGAGATTAGATATAAGCTAAATTCTCTTTCCCAGCTGTCTGTGGGGCCTGCATGGGCGCTGTACTATATTCAGCCTCTTCCCCCTACTTCTGTTTCTCATGAGGAATGATTCCCCACATTGACTCCCTTGATATGCAGCCAGTCTTCGCCACTGTGGAAGTCAGTGTTACCTTTGTTTAGTCTCAGGTATCTATAATTCCCACAGTGTATATCGTTTTTGCCCTTTAAAGTGGCATAGGTTTCAGTTGTCTTCTTTAAAAAGACATATTCACTAACAGCACGTTGTGTGTATGAAGGGGTGTAAAAAAGGAAAGTTGTCTTTTCCCAGGCCCCCAGAAAACCAGGATGGATGAATTGTTTGTGGGCTGTTTGCAGAGCCCTGATGTGGAGGCCCTAAGCCCAGGCCTCCAGAGCTCCCTCTGCGGTTCCCCTCACAGTCTGCATGACCAGTGAAGGCCGACCCTGGGTTTCTTCTGTGGTTCACAAACTTCGACTGCAGATTGCACAGGATCCCTCTCTGAACTATGAGTACATGCCGGCAATGGGCATGAAATCCTTCATCCAGGCCTCCTTGGAACTCCTCTTTGGAAAGTACAGCCAAGTCATTGTGGAGAACAGGGTGAGAAGAAGGGCCCCTCTCTTACTCACTCAGACACAGGGAGTGAAGATCTGGGATTGCATAATCTTAAACCTAAAAAGGAATTTGGAGGGCCCCTTGGCATTGACACCTGAGGCTCAGAGAGTCCAAAACTTTAGTCATTGAACGGCAAAGCCAGCATCAGAACCCAAAGCCAGTGCCCTCGGCACCAGCCCACACTGTTGCTGTGCAAGCTCTTTCAAGAAAGGAATGATCTGAACCTCAGGTGGTACTAGTATCACCATTACTCTTTTAAAGTGTTATTTCTGTTTATCATTTTGCTGTCAGGTAGGGGGTGTGCACACTGTTGGTGACAGCGGTGCCTTCCAACTCGGGGCCCAGTTCCTTAAAACTTGGCGTTGTAATTCTCAAACAGTTTACATCATTTCTTCTCAAAAAGGTGAGTGTTACACAAGGTGGGGATGACAGAAGATCCCTGTGCTCTGTTCCTGATTCCCACCCCATTTACAATCTTCACTGTTGTCCTTCTCACTCTCTGTCATGAGAAAAATGGGCAAGCCACAGTATGTTTGGGCTTTTCCTGTTACTGTCCCACCTTCAGCCAGTGACCTTCAGGCTCCTTCGCTGGTATGTCTGCCTCCACCTCCCCATTTCTCATGTACCAGCTGGTGGGGGTCTGTGTTCCCACAGAACTGCATGGACTCGTCTTCCAGGACATGGGCTTTACAGTTTACGAATACTCCTTCTGGGACTCCAAGCAGCTGTGCATGAATCCCAACATGCTCCTCGATGTGTTGGAGGTAGAGGGGCCCTGCTCGGAAACTTCTCCCCAGCCCCGATTTATACTTTTAGTTTCCTTTCCTCCCCTCCACCCCTCTAGTCATCCAAGGCCCTAGAAAGGCTTGGGTTTGCCTTTAGTAGGAATCAACACAGAGGGTTACTTCTCTTCCAAATGCCATGGTACCATTACCATTAGGTAGGGGGAGTGCCTGACAAGAACGTCTCTACCTGCAGCAGGCCCCGCATGGCTGTATCTTTGTGATCGGGAACATTGGCAACTGCAAGCTGACACGATATCAGTGGGCAAAGTTGATGGGCACCATGAAGGTGAGGCTGATGTCTCTCCTGGCTTTCCTTCCTCTCACCATCTACCATTGCCTTCATCAGTCTCAAACTTTTTTTTAATTTTCTTTTCTCCTACAGAGCAAGCAGATATTCCCATTTTTTGATATTCCCTATCAAGGTTTATCCACAGGTGACCTGGAAGAGGATACTAAATTCTTACACTACTTTGTGTCTGGAGGCTTTGAATTCTTCTGCAGCCAGTCTCTGTCCAGGAATTTTGGCATTTATGGTATGGTATGGACAGAATGAGAAAGGAGGGGTTCTGGTGCTAAAGTAGTGCCATGTCCATGGCAAAATGATGTGTTTGACATCCACCCAATGCAGAGGGCTGAGACCTCCAGCGAAAGCAGTGTGGAGGCACAAGGGAAGAGCTAGACATCTGTAGTTTTTAAAGTATTATAAGAAAAAATATGAAGGAAACTATAGATTAAAAGAGACTGGTATTGTCTCAGCTCAGCTACTAAAACTGGCTCCAATTAAATGGCTTTGCCCCCTTAGGCCTCTGTTTCTTCATTGATAAGATGAGGAGGTAGGATTTAGTGAAATTTCAAGTCCCTTCCACCTTTAAGATTCTTATTTATGGCTACTTTTTATGAAAGAAGAGCCTATAGCAACTTCCTGGGGCCTGGATATCAGCTTGGCTGGGCCGGGATGAGGACCCTGTAGGTCATCCCTCTCTTCTGCAAGGCTGAAGGCAGAATTATAGGAGAAGGCCCTGGTAATGGTGGAGGACACTGAGAATGAGGCTGTCTGTCCCAATGCTACAGATGAAGGAGTGGGGATCCTAGTTGTGGTGGCACTCAACAACCAGCTCCTGCTGTGCGCCCTCTCCCAGCTGATGAACTTCGCTCAGGCCCTGTGGCTAACCCCTCCTACCACAGGTGCTCGCATTATCACCTCCATCCTCTGTAACCCTGCTCTGCACAAAGCATGGTAAGGGTAAAGCATGGGAACAGAAATGGATGGGCAGAGCCTTAGGTACCTACATACTTGCTTATTCACAGCATTCGGCTGGGCGCATCTCTTCCCGCCCATGTTGCCTCTTTACTCCATTCATTCATCAACATTTACTGAGGATGCACTGCGTTCCAATGGCAGTGGCCGTACCAAGGGTTGCCCTGCCTTAGGGGCATGGGTAATAAGACATTCTTTTTGGACACAGGCTGATGAATTATTTGAACTCTTCCAGATTGCAGGAAGAAATTAAGAAACATCAAGGGCTTGCTACTCTGGCAAAATCTGCCTAAGAGCCTGCTTGGCTCACTTAAATTAATACCGGCTGAAACCCCCCTTCCATTCACAACCATCCCAGATCCCTGGCTCCACTGGTGCACCCTCAGGTGCTCTGGTTGGGGAGTTTTGAAAGGAAAAAAGAGTGGACTAGAAATGAGGAGGTTGGGAGTGGGGAGAGAACTCACATTCTAATTTCTTGCTGTCCTTCCTTTGGCAGGAAGCAGAGTCTGAAAGGGGTTGTAGAGAACATCATGCTGATCAAGGAAAAGGTTAAGGAGAAGCTCCGGCTCCTGGGAACCCCCGGCTCCTGGGATCACATTACTGACCAGAATGGGACCCATAGCTATCTTGGACTTAACAGTAAGTGTCTAGGAGGGAGTAGCTCTCCCCTTTCTGAACTTGGGCTTGTATTTGAGCGTTAAGCCTCACGGAGTAGGTGATCCCTAGCTTCACAGCAGATTGAGATTTTTTTTTTTCCTGAGGAAAGTGGAGCTGCTTTAAAGACCCTCTGGACCCCCAGAAATGCTGGGCTACTTAGAGGAGACTTAGAGGTAGCTACCCCAGGATCTGAGACCTTGTGATTATCACCAGCCAAACAGGTGGAATATCTGGTCAAGAAGAAGCATATCTACATCCCGAAGAATGGTCGGATTAACTTCACCTGTATCAATGCTTGCAACATAGATTACATCACTGAGAGCATCCACGAGGCTGTCCTCTTCACAAAAGGCTCAGAGAGACGTTTTCAGAATGTCAGTGACTCCCAGTTAGAATAAAAACTTTAGTTTTTGCAAAAATCCTGTGCTGATTATTCACTGGTAATATTCATTTCTCTGCAAAGCACGCTCTCTCTCTCCTCCCTCTCTCCATCTATTTATAAAGCATTGGTCTGGCCTCAGCAAAGAAGGGGAAAAAGAAGAGAAATAGAGAATGCCTACCGTCACATACCATCTCATACTTATTGAACACATACTATGTTAAGGCCCTGATCTGGTGTCTTAGTTCGTTCAGGCTGCTATAACAAAATACTATAGACTGGGTGGCTTATAAACAATAGAAATTTATTTCTCATATTTCTGAAGGCCGGGAGGTCCAAGACCAAGGCACCAACAGATTCGGTGTCTGGTGAAGGCCTACCATCTGGTTCATAAACCTCACATGGCAGAAGGGGTGAGGGATCTCTTTGTGGCTTCTTTTATGAGAGTACTAATCCCATTCATGAGGGCTCTACCTTACCCTCATGATCTAACCATGTCCAGATACCATCACACTGGTGATTTGGTTTGAACATGTGAATTTGGGGGAATAGAAACATTCAAACCATAGCGTCTGGACAATAAAGGGAATGTAAACACATAGGTACAATCCAGTCCTTTTTCTCCAGAACCCTAGTTGGGAGATGGCTTTCATCACATGAAACAGTTAAGTAACATTTTGAATCTGAATGTAATAAAAAGTCACAATAGATTATATAGACGTGATGATTCCAGCCCCCAACTTTCACGTCATCCCAGCTAACTGAATGGAGCAAAGATGAATTGTCCTGCAGAAGCCTTCCCAAATTACAGATTCATGAGCAAATATTAAGACACAAAGTTTTGGAGTGATTTATTACACAAGTTTAGTTAACTAGAACAATTATTTTGTCTTTTGTGTCTCTTTTAATCTATAGTTTCCTTCATATTTTTTCTTATAATTCTTTAAAAACTACAGAACTGGGTTTTTTGTCCTGTAAGGTTTCCCATAGACTGAATTTTGCTAATTTTATCCTCATGGTATCATTTAATATATTCCTGTGTCCCTGTTTATTTTGAAAACAAGAATTTAAATGAGAGGCTTGATCAGATTCGGGTTCGTTTCCCTTTGTCTTGGTAAGGCCACGTCATAGATGGTGTTGTGTTTCATTGGGAAGCATGGGATGCTAGTTTTTTACTGTGATGTTAGTAATCATTGATGATCATTGCTGAGCTCCATTAATTCATTAATGTGGTAAACTGATGACATTCTAATTCTAACATCATTTATTCACTTATTAGCTGAAATACTTTTATAAATAGAAATTTCTCCTCACTGTGATTTGCTTAATGTGAGGTACATTTTATATAGGAAAGGCAGAATTACTGCTTGACTTGTTCTCTTAATTTACCAGTTAAAAAAAGATCTTTATGAATTCATGATTTTAAACTAGTCGATATTTTATTCTCCTGCATGCATTATCCTTATTGATGTTTAAAACGTCCCATCTTTGACTTGTAGGAGCCAATTAAAATTAATTTCTGAGATCTTTTAGTGTAGCCCCAGTACTCTTTGATAGCTTCTTGACTTTTTGGCACAACAAAAAGGTCTAGGAAAATTTTGAACATTTTCTGCCCCAGACCTGGAACCGATCGTTTCTCAAAAGAGCTCTAATCACTTTTAGCAGGTGAAAGTATTTATACACCACAATCTGGGCTCTTAAGGTGCTCATTGCTACTGGATTGGTCATTATTTACAAGTCTTTCCAGTAAGATAAAACATATTGAGTGCCTCCCGCCTTAGCAGCCTAGCCTAGGGCACTGGAGGCATGGGGACTTAGGTTGAGTAAATTGTCAATAAATACAGCTGACTTTTCTAGACTATAAGAATGACCATTATTACTATTACAGCTAATGGTTGTTGAGTGCTTACCTGGAGCTGTACTGTTCTAAGTGCTTTATGTCCATCATCTCCTTTAATCCTCATAACAATTCAAAGAGTTAGGTTATTATTATTATCATCCTCATTTTGCAGTCTTGGCGAGCATCACTAACCTGCCCAACCAAGATCGTACCCAAGGTAAGGGGTGAGGAGTCCACGTGCTTGGTGCCCTGACTCCTGCTATGGTGCTGCCTTCCTCCATCCAGGCTGCTCCCAAGACCCCTTCATTCTCGCCCCACAAGGCCTCTTGAACCTAATCCTGAGGAGGTAATTAGTGCCCAGAGCAAACCCAGAGAGAGGACACTTGGCCACAGAGGAGCCTCCAGGGTACGTGTGCGCCGGAGCTAACGGTGCCGACTGAGCCTTGCAGAGAATGAAGAGCTGCAGAACTTCGTCCCCTTGCGGGAGAGGAAAACTTGCCCACAGTGGGGCTGGTACTCACGAGGAGATGAAGGGACAGGTAGCAGGGTCGGAATGGTCGATACCCTTTCTTATGGCAGGTAAAACCCCAAAAGGACATGCGGAGCCACCAGTTGCTCGAGGGTAGTGGTTGGCCCGCGTGGCCGCAGAAAGGCCAGGTGTCGCTGCGGGGCCTCCAGGCGGCTTCTACACAGACACTGCGGATTCGCCTTTTTGGGAGTGGATTGACAGTCAGATTCCTCCCTGTCACTGTTGACAAGTGGCCGACGTGGACCCAGCTGGCCGACGTGGACCCGGCTAGCCCAGACTTCTTCAAGAATCTGGTGTGTGTATGCTGGGGAGGAGGGGTCCAGAATGCAGTTAACAATGCCCGGCGACCCGCCGCGACCTGCCATCGAGGATCTCGGTGGTCAAGAGAATCTGCTCAGAAGCTGCCTGGGAACTCCAAGGTTCTGCCCGCGGGGACACGCTGGGACTCCAGAGGGTCCCAGAGGATCCCAGGGTCTTGGCGTCCGCGTGTTTACCCGCGGGTGCAGGTGCCCGAGCAGTTTGTGAGTGCGCGCACCAAGCTTTACCCCGCGTTTCTTCCGCTGCCTTCTCCCCTTTTCAGTTGACCTTGGGTCCCACAAGATCTAGTAGTAAAAGAAAGGGACGGGGTGGGGGTGCGGGGCGGGTAGGTAGGCCCCACCAGGTTGGCAAGTGGCTGAGGGCGAACCACAATCCCAGGCTCCGGACGCTTCTGCCACGACATCCGGTTCTCTGCTCTCCGCAGGCAAAGATGGCCCCAGGCTTGGCCCCAAATCTGGTGTTTGGGAGGGAGGTATCCTGGGTGGGGAGGACGCCCCAGCCCCATCTGAGAGACAAGTCAAAGATGGTGTTCTGTGGCGGGCCAAGCTTGTGGCCTCCTGGACAGGAACTGGGGGCGCTACCCGTGGGAGATTGGGGGCCAACGACCAGCCTGCCTCGTAGGTGGGAACCCAGGGGTTGGAGAAAAGCATTCTCTACCTAGGCATCAGCCTGTGGCCCTGGGCTAGGGCTGGGGCTCCTGTCTCTGGGACAAGTACTGCAGGCAGAACCGCGGAGGAGCCCCCAGCTGACCTCGGGTGGAATTGAGGTAGGGGTGCAGGTGGAGAATGAACTTGGAACTGCTCTGGAGCGCCCCCAGCGCGCCTTCGCTTTTATCCTGGCTCTAGGGTCTTCCTGGGCAGCCAAATCTCGTGTCTTTAAGTCCTGCTCTTCTCCCATGGACATGCAACAGGGACCCTCACCTTACTTTATGATTTAAAATTTAAGCGCCATTCTCTGGTTTGCCCACCACATCCCAGCCACACCGGTCGTCTTCTGGTTCCTGTCTCCGGACCTTTGCACGTGCTGTCTCTTCTGCCAGGAGCACTTTCTCTGCTTTTCGCAAGGTCAGCTCTTTCTCAACGTGTGGGTCTCAGCTCTCAGCTTAAATATCTTTCCTTCAAAAAAGCTTTTTATCTATCCCTCCTACAAAGTAAAGTGTCCCCTTCTCCACACATATTTATTTCCTCTCTTTCTGGTTTCCTTTATATCTCTTGTCATACTTTGTATTTATTCTATTTTATGCTCTTACTTTGACCATTTAAGGTACAATTGGGCAAGGGATATATTTACCTTGACTGGCACATAACACGTTCTCAAATTTTTGTGATAGCAGTTTTATTAAATAATTGACTCCTTGCTCCATAGGACAGTAGAGCCAGAAAATGCCTCTAGGAATAAGGCAGCCTATCCAGTTGTTCAGGAATCTGTGCTGCTTGCAGCAGCTCCAGCCTGTCAAGGCATGAGGTTGGCCAGAAAGTGTAGTTTCCATTCACTGGATCTTCCCTTAGAGACTTAAGTCAGCTACCTCTGCAGGACTGTATTCCTGGGCCCTCCCACAGAATTTTGTACTCAGCCAGCCGCTCAATAAATGTGGGAGACTGAGTAGAGGTGGGCTCCCTTTAGCTCTTGCCCATTGTCTCTTTGAAGCAAACTCAACACATCACCTTATTCCTCTAAAACTAATCTCACACCACAAAGCTTAAGCTGTCATGGGACATGGAGAGGTGAATTTATCCCATATTGCCAACTTAGTAAAATCCCTGTTAGATCTCGCTGTTCTTCCGCTGAAGTCCTGCATGGGCTACCAGCTGCATTGCTTTCCTTTCCTTCCTCTTGCCTGTTTACAACTGAGTGGTTCAGTTCAGACCCCAAGCTTATATCTTTTACTCAGCATAGTCCAGCCTTTAGAAGGCAGTTTAGAGAGTACCTCATGTTACTGGAGCATGCCCCTGGGATGTTGCCTCTCCTACACACACCTGAACAGCTTATTTAGTATTTCCCCAGTGAAAATGAATTTCCTTGGACAGGGTTAGGAGGAGGGAGGGTGTATTCTGTCCTTAAGGAAGATTAGCCTTTCTCCATTTTATTACAATGTATAAAATAAGGATAGCTTAGTGGTTAGGAGCCTGAGCTTTGGAGTGAGGCAGACCTGAGTTTAAATCCATGCTCTGCATTTATTTGACTTTGGGAAAATTACCTATTATCTCTAAGGCTCTGTTTTTCCTTCTGTAAAATAGGGTTTAAAATACCCACTTTTATGAGTTGTGCTGAGGATGAATAACACTATGTCTGTAAAGAACATAAGTGCTCAATAAGAATTATTATCAGAAGTCTTCTAGAAGGTTCTGTGGTCACTCAAGTCCCCAGGAAAGAGCTCAAAGAACCACCCAAGGCCATGGTGGGGTGTGAAAGGCCTCTGTGCAGCCTCCTCATGTCTCTGACTTCCCAAGAATGTCTGCACATTATAACCCTTCCCTCGCGATTCCACTTGAATCTTTCTTCCTAGCTCTTTGCTCCAATTTTCCTTTTGTGACATCCTTCCCACTCTGTTGTCCTCACTCGCTCAGTCCACAACTGTGGTCACATACAAGGCAGAGATACTGTTGGGCATCATGTGGTTCACAGCCCTTGATTATTCAAGGAAAGATCTAGACAAATGAAAGCCCCAGATGTTAATCTTCAAGGGTGGCTGCAGGTGGCTCTTAGTGTTTTCTGGGTCAAGGATGCCTTTGAGAATCTGAGGAAAGGTAGAGAATGTTTCCCTAGAAAAATACATATTTTCACATGCACATGAAATTTACATGCACTTTCAGGGGCTCCAGGACTCAAGGAAGCCCATCCAGCACCCGCTAAGTATCCTTGGGATCCAGGCAGCCCAGATGACAATTCTTCAGTCTATTGCTGGTCAGTTCCTTGCAGAGCTGCAGCAGCAAAAAAACAAACAAACCTCAACTCTTTTCATTTTCCTGCCTTCCCTTTGTCAGGAGGTGCCAAAACCAGGAAATAATAACTGCTTTAAGGAGTGTGTGTGGGGGGGGGAGGGGAGGACAAAAAGCAAACAAATCAGTGTTTAAAGACAGCCTGTGGGAAATTGAGAAATGGCTAAGCTAGTGGAGCGTATTTTGTGAGCTCCATGAGATTCACAGTGTCAATGAAAAAAAAAAAAGGCAATCGAGAACTTGAGATATGAGAGGGGAAATGGCTAGAAGTGGGGTGGAGAATGGCATTGAAAATGTGATTGGGTTTCAGATGAAAAGAGTTCTGGAGATTGTTTGCACAAGAATGTGAATTACTTAACACTACTAAACTGCACACTTAAAAATGTCAATTCTATGTTATTTGTGTTTTACTATAATTAAAAAAAAAGTTATTGAGCAACATGCCCTGTATGAGAACTTTTATCCTACCAGACCCTGAGCAGACCAGGCCCCTTCCTACCAGGAAGTGCAGAAGCTCCATGGCAGAATTTGGGTTTAGGACCCGTTTTATCAATGGTAAGCTGGTGTTGGAGGGATCATTGATGTAGTGCTGGTGGTAAAATTAGCATAAAGCTCGGAGAAATTGGTGAGTTTAATAGAGGAGGGACTGGAGTGGAGTAGGCAGGGACCATGGAGTAGAGGGCATAAAGCCTATCTGCAGGATATCCCGTCCTCCTTTTGCCTTTTGTGAGTCTCAGTCACAAAGGGAGGGAAAGTTCCATCCTAAATGTGAATCTGTAAGGCTGACACATACGTGGGCTTTCTCTGGTTTCCTGACTTTTGAGACAGCAGGTGGTGCTGTTTAGCAAACTTGGGAGCCCAGAGGATGAAACCTGAACTTTAACTTGAGAAGTGGGGCACCTCTACCCTGGTAACTCTCTCCCTTCCATCGGCCAAAGCGGAGTAGGGTGTGGGAGATAAGAGTCTTCTGCCTCTTTGCCCTCTAAAGAGCTACTCAGCTGGCCCCAGAGAGGAGGGACAGCTGGGATCTGTTCTTGTGTGTGTTTCCCACGTGTGTTGGTATCTCAAACGTTTTTGGAATGTGGCTCAGGTGAAATCCTGGGTGGTAGCCATGAGTAGCTTGTTTGGGAGGGGTAAAGAAATTTGGAGCCATTCTCACACACGCCAACGTCAGCCAGGGTGATTCACTCTCCACCCAGCCTGGGGAACTGCAATGCCTTTGTCTACTTCTGCTGCTCCTAGAACCAATGCTCCCCACTGCCCCCACCCCCCCCTTCCTTAGAAAGCTCTATTTTGCTCTGAAGAGTCTGGGACTCCACAGCAAAATAGACCAAACGCTTGGAAAATATCTCTGTAAACGTATTTCTAAATTGCAGGCTTATCTGGTGAGCTCAGGTCCCAGAAAGCATACATGGGGACCAGCTGGTGAGCTGTGGAGCTTTCCATGTGGGTTAGGGCATTGGATTAGGTAGAGGTCTCCTTCTAGCTTGTGAATCTGGATTTGATTGTTCCACTGGGCTTTGTCCCCAACAATGATAGGATTCTGGGGAATGAAAACACAACACTGGTTTGACAGCTTCAGCAAGTTTTTAAAAACCCAACACACCAAAGCCCAATGTGCCTTTGGAACTTCGCAGCGTGCTGGTCTCAGTCTCTGCACGCTTTCCTGATCCTGCTCTTGTTTGTCCTCTGCCTCATCTTTCTCATGGTGTTCTCGTTTATGTTCTCATTTAAATCTTTTTTGAAACAGGGCAGGGTACAAATATATAGAAAGAAAAACACAACTTTAAAAGGTTAGATGTTTTGATACCGGCTAAACCTTATGCTATTGTAAGAAAATGACCACTTCCCTTAGTGACTGTAACATTCAGAATCTTCCAAGACTGATGGTAGAGAGATCTCCTCATGAAAAAAGGTGATAGAATCACATAGCCTTGACTTTTGGTCC
>NW_006439192.1:4721979-4752640 GCF_000325575.1 Pteropus alecto
CCTGGCATCTCTAGGGTTGCTGCTGTTACCACCAAGCTTCAAGGTGCAGTGGGGGCTGGGGAGGCTGAGTCCCTTTAACCATTTTGCCATTGTGGACTCATGTCCTTTCCCTTAACAGTTCCTGCAGAGGTTCTAAAGCTCTAAAATCATAAGGCTGGAACATTTAAAATGACTTCTTAAAAGACTAAAAGTGTAGAAGAAAATAACATGAAATTGGGTCATCTAAGTGATAGTTTGTGATTTTAAATTTTGTTTTCCATTATTGGGGTCCCTCTTCCCTAGCCTCTAGCCTGCCTCAAGATAGTGCTAACATCTTAGGATATACCCAGAAACCTCTTCCAAGTCTAGAACTGAGAGAGCAAGGCCTGGGCAGAAATAGGAACGTCCCTGTCTGTCAACATTCCCAAGGCCCCTCTCCTGATCTAGTTTCCATCTGAAGATCTGCTTGTTTTCGAGATGATTGAAACCTGTAATGGCTCTCCTTCCAGGGTTGTCCATATCATAATTATATATCATGTGTTGACCTCAACTTTCATACAAAAGCTGATAAGGGCAGTGGTCATTTTCTTACACTAGTTACAAACCTAAGCAGTTCACAGACTGTGGGACCTCGCGTTCCTTTTCCTCTACAGAGAGGTCCTTCCAACATACCTTCCTAAAGCCACTTTCAAACCAGATGATGTTTCTTAACATCCAGCACCAACCTTGGCTTTCAGGTATGACTCACACTTTTCCCCCCAATCTTAGAAGATGAAAGTAGCCATACCAAATATTTAGAAGTATTTCTCTGCCTTCTCTGAGCTGTTTCAACCAAAGGCCTGTGGTCAGAGGCATCTAAGTATTGAAAAGTTATTGTTACTATTGAATTGGATTTCAAAGGATTTTAGAGATGTAAGAGACCATAGAGATCTTGCAGAGTACTGAGGCTGGAAGTGATTAAATGACTTGCTGAAAGTCCCAGAACTAAAGAGTCTAAACTAGGATTTCTGCATGTTAATTCCTAGACCACTGTTTTTCTCACTACACTACCCGTATTGGCCTCTTTCACACTTAAACGGATGTGTAATCATGACGAACTTTCCTTATATAGAAGTAGATATGTGTGTGTGTACATATATACACATATATACATATACGTATATATACACATCTACTTATGTGTGTATATATACACACACACACAAACACATACATGTATACACATGCAAGATAATAGGATTAGTAGTTAAAGTCATAGAGGAATGATTATTCGCATTATGTAAACAACTTTACTGTTTGTGATGGATGTCTTACAATATGCACAGAAGCAAATCTAGACTCCTAAAAGATCAAATGAATGAATGAGTCTGAGGGAGAAGAAAAATCTAATTAAAGCCATTGACTACAGAGCTCTAGAAGAAACAGTGAAATTTAGAGATGGTCTTACCCTTTAGCAGTTCATGAAGGGTAGACATATGATTATATAATTCTAATATAAAGCAGACTTTGATTAGCACTGTCACAATTTAATAGGTCAGGATTGCTATATGTGAAAAAATAGTAACACAAATAAAGAAACATATCAGTAATATACAAGCAAATTATGTGTGAATAGGCATGTAGTGGGTATGTATATACATGTATTTAGATATGTAGTGGCTGCCCATTCGCATATGTTATTTTTTTCGCTGCATTATAAGTATCTAGTAAACAAGGATGGTGGCAGAGAGCGCCAAATCCTAACCACTAGACCACTGGGGAGGCAACGAATGGTGGCATTGAAATAAACTCTTGTACAACTTCCAGCTCAGCTTCATGTATACAAGATATTTTAATGGTATGTCTCTTTTATCTTGGTTTGGTTCTGTGGTCTGATGAAATATATTCATAGTCCAGACCTCTGAGCTTCAGACCCATATACCCAACAGTCTATTCACATCCTCTTGGTGTCTCAAAGGTACTCAAAGCTCAACATGTCCAAAATGGAACTTGACTCTTCTTCCAGTGTTCCCCATCTCAGTTAATTACATCATTGTTTGCATAGTTATGCAAGCCAGAAACCAGGAGCTAGAACATAATCTCCCTTAGGGTAGGGATCTAGCCTGTCTTGTTTTCTACTGTATCTTTAAGACCTAGAACAGCACATAGCACAGCATGGATATTGAATAAGTCCTATGGCTGGGAAAATGGTAGGATACAGACCATGCCCTTTCACGGCCTGCAATCTCTAGATTGCATTCATTTCCCTCCTTCTCTACCACTACTCAGTCCAAGCTGCTGTAACCTCTCACTGGCACTACTGCAAAACTGTCTAACTCGTCTCCCTTCACTCATGCTCAGCCCTATTCAGTGTCTACTCTTTAGCGGGTGATCTTTTTACAACATAAATCTGATCCAAAGATTTATGGCCTTCAAGGTTGGGCATGGTCTGTATCCTACCATTTTCCCGGCCTTATCTTATACCATAATTGTCCTTGCTCTTTGGATCTAGTCTTTAGCCTTTTTACAATGGCTCCCATCACTGCTCTCTCCTGTTACAGGGCCTTTGCGCATATTGTGTTCCTCGCTTGGACCATTCTTCCTTGCTTCACTCATTTAACGTCTACCATCCTCCAGTTTCACTCTCAGAGAAGCTCAGGGTAGGTCCTGCTGTCAAATGTATTTGACAGAGATGTCATAGTCAAAACAACTTGAAAAATGCTGACAAGAGATACCTTCATAGTGCTTGTCATGGTTTCATTTTCACATTTGTTCGTGTAATTATTTTCTGCATAAAACTTTTCACAACTTGTAAGAAGTTTTTGTCTGTCTTCCTGTATGAAATCTAGTCAAGGACTGTTAAAATATGTCACTATTTCTCTCTTTCTTCATGTATTTTTGGAAAGTGCTATTAAATATTTTTACCTGTATTATTTTTTTCTATTGCATACAAATCCTCAGAAGATAGATTCCACTCTGTTTTTAGATTAAAGTTTGCAAATATTTTTCTTCAGAACAATATGAATATTTAATAGTTTGATAAAAATACCCCTGATGATAGATTGTGAGGTCCTCCTTAGCTCATGAATGCCTTATGGAATTGGTTAAGTGTAGTCCAGGGTATGGACTTTTAGAAGTCTTTTCTGACCCTGTGCTATCAGGTTTCAGTAAGATTGAGCAAAGAGGGGCCTTTCCAAGTTATCTTTTGCTATCTTCTTTTCTTCAGAAAGTATAGAAATGAATAAGTTGACTGACTCTTACATAATAAGATGATTAGAATCATTCAGGCAGACTGTTTCAAACAGAACGTGCATATAGAAGAATTTATTATACAATAAAGAAGGATCGTAAATCCAATAAAGGTGAGGTTATTCAATAAATTATGTTTTAATATTTAATTAGGACTTTGTGGAAAAAAAGTAAAATTTATCTCCATACCACATTATATACCAATATAAATTCCACAGAGATTAATATATAAAATAGTAAACATTCAAGCAAAAAAAAAAAAAAAAGGCTATGTAAAAATGTAAGTGAATATGTGAGTGACATCCAGAGGGAAGGAGACCTTCTAAGCTAAACAGCAATGGAAAACATTACCTCCTCCCCACAAAAAAAAATATTTTTGGCTATACAAATATGAAAAACGAATGATGAAGGATAAATGACAAAATGTAGGAAAAGGTAGATTATCAGAAACTATATAAAAAGCCAATATCTACATATGGGTGTTTATAAATTAGTAAAAAAAGCACTAAGACCCATAATAGAGAAATTGGGCAAAGGATGCAAATGGACAGTTAGATGTAAAATAAAATAATTGACACACATGCAAAAATATTCAAATGCTAGAAATCAAATAAATGCAAATTACACTATTTTACAGTTGCATAAGTGCAGGAATTACCATTTTAATCTATCAAATTAATGGATCTAAAAAGTGTATAATATTCAACATTGGTGAAGGTTGTGTGAAATAGCTTTTCCAATACATTGTTGAGGGGAGTAATATTTCTCATTATGTATAATAAACATTAAGAATATTCACAGCTTTTGACCCATTTTCCAGATTATATCCTAAGGAAAACATTAAAGAAATAAATCTGAATATGGACAGTGTTTTATGCTCAAAGATTTTCATGTAAGTGTTATATATAGTTATTATGTTCAATAATGGGGAGATGGTTAAAAAACTAGTATCCAGTTACATAATGAAATTAAGCAATCATTGGAAATTAAATATATGAAATTGTCTAATAAAATGAGAAAACATGGGAAAAAGAGGATACAAAATTGTATATTTTGTACACAGGATAATCCCAACTACATTTAAAGTGTATATAGAAAAAATACTGGAAAACATATACTTAAACAGTAAAAGTTGTTATTTTTTCAAGGTAGAATATAAGTAATATTTTAAAACTTTTTTCTTCTTTTCTATATTTCCTATGAATGAATCCTCACTCCTTTCCTAGATGAAAACTGAGGCAATGCCATAAACATAAATGAAGTACTGTTACCTGCTAAACCTGATGACCCTTGAAAACACTAGGCTAAGTGAAAGAAGCCAGACATTAAAGGCCACATATAGCATGATTCCATTTATATAAAATGTCCGGAATAGGCAAATCTATAGAGACAGAAAGCAGATTAGTAGTTGCCAAGGGATGGAGGAGGAAGAATTGGGACTGTTTTCCATAGTGGCTGCACCAGTTTGCAATCCCACCAACAGTACAGGAGGGTCCCTTTTCTCCACATCCTCCTCAACATTTGTTTGTTGATTTATTGATGATAGCCATTCTGACAGGTATGAGGTGAGGAAGCCCTGTTTCTTATTACCGGTGGGCTCGAAGGACCTCACTGGGTGGGTGGTGTGTACGTCAGAGAAGGAGAGGAAGAAGAAGAGCAACACACACATTGCTCTGTGTTTTGCCACTGATTGGCTTCTCTTATGATCAGAGATGTTTTACAAATTACAAATGGCTATTAAAAATGAGAATGTAAAATGATACTACTTATAATAACATCAGAAACATCAACTACATGGAAATAAATCTAACAAAAAACGTATAAGACCTCTACATAGAAAACTACATTGACAGTAATTAAATTAAAAGAGGACATACTTTGTCCGTTGTTTGGAAGACTCAATATTGTAAAGATGTTGAATTTCCCCCAAATTATCCTATAAATTCAATCCAATCTCAATAAAAATTTGAGCAGGTTTTTTTTTAGAAATTGACATGTTGATTCTAAAATGTATATGAAAATGCAAAGGGCCAAGAATAGCCAGGAAATTTAGACGGAAGAAGGACAAAGCTGAAGGCTTTACATTAGTAGATATAAAGATATATTATAAAGCTCTAATAATTAAGACAGCATGGCACTGGTTCCAGAAAAGACTAATAGACCAATGGAACAGAATGGGGTTCATAAATAAACCCACACTTAACAGTGACATTGAAGAGCTGATAGAAGAAAGCTGGGTTTTGCAATAATTGGCACTGGATCTGTGGGATATACTATGAAAAAAGAATGAGAAGGAGAAGGAGACGGAGAAGGAGAAGGAGAAGGAGAATCCTGACTCCTATCTGTTACTGTATGGTAGGAAAATTTTTGTGCTTCAATGGAAAACAGCATTTTCTGTAGCACACCTTCTGGGTTATCTGATTTTGATTTTATAGCAGCTATTTTATAACTCTGTAATGTTTAGATAACTGAACAATGCAAAATTCATGAAAATAAATTCTGTCTGGTGGAGGACACCCTTCCCCCAATCATGGAAAAACCAGTTTTGCCTCAATTTGCATATTGTTTTAATATTCCTGATCTATAAATGTGTCTGTTCTTTGGATTCACCTTTGAACAAGTTGAAACATCTTGCTAGTTTTCCTTCTTGATAAATTAAATTCTTAAGAAGTTAAAAAAAGACCTGTGTTCATTTTTGTGTTTGTATGAGAGTACCGATTTTATCTTTTTATTGGAAAATTATCTTTTAGCAATACATAAATTAATTCCAGATGAATTGTTAACCTAAATGTGAAAGATAAAGTAATAATGCTTCTAAAAGATTATAAAAAAAGAACGTATCAATGGCTTTGGAGCAGCAGAATTTTCTCAAACAGAACACAAAGGCACTAACCATAATGAAAAGATTGATAACTCAGATTTAATTAAAAGTAAGAACCTCTTTCACCCCAAAACACCACCAAGAGAATGAGAAGGCAAGCCACAGTGTGGGGGAAAATATTTGCATTACATTTTTTGGACAAAGAAAATATTTGCATTACATTTTTTGGACAAAGGTATCACATATATTGTATAAATACATATTACGAATAAATAAGAAGACAGAAAACTAAAAGAAAAAATAGAAAAAAGAAATGAATAGGCATATCACAAAAGACCATATTCGAATGGCCAATAAACAAGCACACACCCTATCAGTTATCAGGAAAATACAAATTAAAACCCCAGCATATCCACCAGAAGGACAAACCAGAAAAGACTGACAATGCCAAGGTTGACAATGATGTAGAGAAACTGGATCTGTCAAGCGCTACTGATGGGAGCATAAATTGGTATAACTACTTTGGAAAATTGTTTGGCAATATCTCCTAGTGTTAACCATATATCCACCCTATAATCCAGCAATTCCATTCTTAGGTGTGTGTGTGTGTGTGTGTGTGTGTTTATGTATACATACCAAAAGGTGTACAAGAATGCATAGCAAATTTATTCCTAGTAGCCCTGTATTAGTTTCCAGTGGCTATCATAACAAACTACCACAAAATTGGCTGCTTAAAACAACAGGCTTTATTTTCCTGCCATCAGTTCTAGAGGCTAGAAGTCTGAAATTAAGTTGTCATCAGGGTTGCACTCTCTCCAGAGGCACTAGGAAAGATTCTATTCCTTGTCTCTTCCTTGGCTTGTGGATACATCACTCCCGTCTCTGCCTCCTTCTTCCCATGGTCTTCTCCCCTTCTGTCTGTGTAACCTCCCTTACCTCATTCTTTTAGGGACACTTATCATTGGATGTAGAGCCCACTCGGATAATCTAGGATGATCTTCTTATCTCAAGATCCTTAATTACATCTGCGAAGACTTTTTTTTCTAAACAAAATAACATTCACAGGTTCCAGAGACGAGGATGTGCATATATCTTTTGGGGCGCCATCATTCAGACCACTAGAAGCCCTAAACTAGAAACAACCTAAATGTCTATCAACTGTAGAATGGAAAATAAATAGTGGTATAGTCATATCATGGGATCATATAAAACAATAAAAAGGAACAAATCACTGCTACACGAACACCACTGGTGATGCTCATAAAGATAATACTGGGTGAAAGGAGCCAGACCCAAAATAAATGCCTACTGTATGATTCATTTGTATAATGCTCAAAAATAGCAAGACTGATTTATGGGGATAGAAGTTAGGATAGCAGCTATCTTTGGAAAAGAGACCTAGTGACTGGGAGAGACTCATGGGAAATTTGTGGAGGTGCTGATACTGTTCTATTTCTTGATCTGAGTGGTGGATATTCACCAAGCTGAATATTTTTGTGTACTTTTCTGCATATACTGTTTATACTACATTTTTCTTTCATCTTCTTTTCTTTGTTATAGCTATATTATAATGTTTTAATAAAGTTTGTTTAAAAAAAATCCATTCCTATGTTTTACAAACATTTTTCTTGTTTTCTGAATATATTAGATTTTAATGCATATGTTTATTAAAAACTATGAAGGATTACAACAATATTTGCTTTCTCGTTATGAGTTTAGGTGGTACCATCTCTCAGGAATGTTTGTTTTTGAGACACATGTAAATATTTTCAGTCTAACCAGTTTTGAAGAAAACTTAAAGGACCCAATCGTGGCATGGAACGAATTGTTTTATAATTTGTTCCTAAACTGTTCTGTAAGATTTTAGTGTCACTGACCTTCCTTGCTGAAATTTGCAGTGTGGGTGGTTGGGGTGGTGATGGGAAGTGCTACTCCGGACTGAATGATTCAAACTTAGGGAAGGTGTGATGCAACTAGAATGGGTAAGGGGTAGGTTTTCCTGAAGATGGGCAGAGATTCATAAGAGGGACTATAGGGGAGGGTAAGAAGAGAGCACTTAAGGAAAGAACCTAGTGTTGCCTCCTAGAGGGGACCCCTAGGTAAAGAGCTTTATTCTGGTGCTCTCCCTTGGACTTTGTAAAATCATGCTAGGCTTGGCTTTAAGCTTCCAGGCCTACATCGTAATTCCTTAGGGTCAAAAGTCAACATACCAACCAAACAAAACAGAAACAGACTCATGGAGACAGAGAAAAAAAAAACCTGATGGTTGCCAGAGGGGAGGGGAGTCGGGGGATAGATGAAGGAGGTGAAGGGGAATAAGAAGTATAAACTTCCAGTTATAAAGCAAATAAGTCATGAGGATGTAACATATAGTATAGGGAAAATAGTCAACAATGTAGTAATTACTTTGTATGGTGAGAAATGGTTACTAGACATATTGCGGTAATCACATCATAAGGTATATAAATGTTGAATCACTATGTTATACACCTGAAACTAATATAAGATTGTATGCCAACTATACTTAAAAAAAAAAAAAAATCAACGTACCTATCAACCCTGTGCCATGTACTGTATTATCAAAAGGGAAGAGAAGTAAAGGGATGGTGGTCTAGTCATACCTACCTCTTGGCCAGCTCTACTGAAGTGGGGTCTCAGCTATTGAGGAAGTTGAAGCTTATGGCATGTATGCAAGAGGCCAGAAAGAGACTTCCCATGGAACAATTCAAGGAGGACTAGACACTCAAAATTTCTGCTTTCCCCTGTATGTCATGAAATGAATTCTGGACAGGTGGAGTATGGCTTGCATATACAATGAACACATATTTCTCTTATAATCAGACAAAATAAACCTTATATTTTAAAAAAATGATTATACAGGGTAGTGCTAAAGGTGGCAGTAGCAGGGATGAATGAATTAATGCTGATGGCTTAAGTCATTTCTATCTCTTCTACTTAAACTGCCTTCTATTTGCAGGAAATTGAGAGCTAGAAATGGTGAGGACTACGTTTCCTGCCTTTGAGATATTTAAAAGTGAATAAAACAATTGCTAAATCAGAGTACAAGAAATAAGCTAGAAAAGAAACAATTCTGAAGGGAGAGGTAGAGGGAAGGCTTTGTGCAGAAAGTGAGAAGATAAGAACCCTATAGGCTTTTAGTTGTGGGACTCTGGGGCCTTCTTGAAGGAACTAGACAAGTTGGAAAGATGATACCTTTATGTTATCTATGATGCAAGCTTTGTAAACAAAGCAACACTGTCAACAAGATCGTAGGGGAAATGGTGAGCCATTCCTCTGTCCCTGAGGCAGGAAGCCCTCACTCTTAGAGCCTATACCTAGTCTCCTTGGTCAGCCAAGTGGGCCTGGAGAAGCCAAGGACCTGGAGAGGCCAGAGGGCTATTTATTAAGTACCCCAGTAAATGAGTCATATGTGGACTTTTGTCACCACACCTCAGAGTCTGAGGCAAAGGAAAAGACAAGCAGCAATTCCTCTCTCCTTTCTTCTCATTTCTTGGGATAGCTCATTAGCTCGTCCAGAGTCCCCAGAGATGATTTTTGAGTTGCTGTTCCTGCAGTTAGGGAATAGTGAGGAGCTGTGGGCAGGAGTGACTGGCAGTTAGCCAGGTAGTAAAAGTCCCTCCCTTGGTATGCCCTGGCTCTCCACCCCTAGCATCTCTCTACGCAACATCCTAGAGAGGAATTCTTCCCAGCTGCACCTAAAAGACAATCTGTGCTCACAATCTAACTGCACAGGTGCAAGATGCCTGCTGAGAGGCCCAGGGCCAGGCTGGTGGCTGGGAGTCCCTGCTCTCTGCTCTGTTGCTTTGGGAGAGGACAGGTGGCTAGCTAACTTGTCCAGTCTAACCTGCCCTGCGCCTTGTCCACGTGCTCAGAGTTGACTGAAACTCTTTTCCTCTTACAATTAGAGCTAGAGGCGGGGCAGGGTGAGAGGAAAGAGCAGTCATCTGGCCCACCCAGGCTGTGGAAGGTGTTTACAAACGCTCCTGGAATTCTGTGAACTTATGGGATCCACTGACCCAGGACCATGGACTGTGGGTCTGTAATATGGGGAGAAGACATACTCTTAATCCAGGGGGGTCAGTGAGTGAGTCTTGAGGGACAGACAATGTGCTCTGGCTAGAGGAGGGGAGAAAAGGACTACCTAGGTGTCCAGGGAGCAGTAAGCCAGCTCCCAAATATGTCCTTTTCTCCAGCTCCTGGTATCTCTCTTCTCTGACAAATGTCCAATTCTTGGCTCTAGTGAGCCTTGCTCTTCTGAGTTATCCCCTGCCAGTGTCCAGTATCTAGAGAGAAGGACCTTGATCTCGATTTCTCTGGGGTGGCCAGGCAGCCTAGCCTTCCTCCAACGTACCACCTCTGCTTTAACCACAAAGCCTGTTTGTGTCTGACAGAAACTCAAACACATGAGGTCACAAGGTACTCATAATTCTCCCCCTCTTTTGTCCTCTAATCTTTTTCACGAATGGAAGGAATGCTTCTTGTCATACTCAGTCTGTGAGGCTGTCCAGTTAGGTTTCATTCCTGGCTCTCTTTATCTTGGGGGCTCACACTAACAGTGTGAATGTGGGGAAAGAGAGGGGGCCATAGCTGCAAAACTTTACTCCCAGGGTCAATTTTGACCCTGAATCTCTGACTTTGTCCAGCTAGGATGGAGTGAAGAAATGGACAGGTAGGATAATCAGGAAGCAAGTATGCTTTATTTAATATCAACATAGTATAGACACAGAGGTTAGGTAAGGGCTAGGACAGAATAGGGCTGCAGGCAGATGTTCCCAGGTGAAAATGAAGGAAGGTATCTGGCTGTGACCTGCCATAATATTGGCTGCTGGGCTATTTCTGCTCATACCTGCCTTACAACCTGAAGCACAGCCTGATCAAACGACTGCTTAAAATCCTCTGAAGTCTGGCTCATCTGGTCTAACATGTTGGTATAAATTCCTTAGACTCGTGTTCATAATCTGCATACTCTGGGCCCACCGCCCTTGGCTGTCTTATCTCCACCGCCTGCCCCCAAGGCCCTCCTAAAATATCCCACATTCTAGCCCCAATGGGATACTCAACCCCCAAACATGCCATGAACTCTCTGGACCCCATGCCTTTGCTTAGGCTGTTCTGTTCTCTTCTCCTGAAATGCTCTTCCCTCATGTCCCCTTTCCTGCCCATCAAATCTGGTATATCCTTTGGGATCCAGCTCAACACTATTCCCTTCATAAAAATCCACTTGCTTAGAGAAATCACTTTCTCCTCAAAACACCGAAAGCATTTTTATTAACACAAGACTTATTGTATAACATTTGTCACAGTGTGCCTTGGAACTGGAACTCTTTGTGCTAGAGAACTTATTTGCACTAAGTAAGTTCTCAACAAATCTTTACAGAGCCATGACGTTGAATGAGGTTAATAGATCATCAGGAAGGGAAAATAGCACCAAAACAACAGAGTTCTGTTAGGCTTTTCTGCCACTTACATGTCTGGTGCCTCCTTTCCTTTTTCCTTCCAATCACCATTAAATATTTACAACATACTAACTAGGCTTTTCCCACACTATAGCCACTCTCAGTTGCAAACCTGAGGCATAATGTCTGTGTTGTAATTTCCTACATGGTAAAAGAAAACACTGTGTATTCATGGTTGGCTGGAATAACTTGCAAACTCTTCAATTCCACAGCACTTCCGAAGGACCTGATTTCTGCCAGGGGCTGTGGAGGTGACAAGTTAAATAAGTCACCACTTGGTCCCGGCCCTGAAGGGGGCTATCAGAAGCCAAACCTTGGAGAAATCTGCGTGAAGCCTTGCAGTGGGTAGGACTTGGGTAGGCAAAGAAGTTGGCAGAGCAGCCACAGGACAGCCAACTGGTAAAGGCCTGGAGGTGGGAAGGTTATCTGGGCTACAGTTTGTTCTGAAAAGAGAGGAGAATGAGTCAGGGAAGGGCCCAAATAGGAATGCTTTGAAATCTCTAAGTCTGAAGTTAATGCAGTTAACGCAGGTGAGGCAACATTGTAGGATTTGGAGCAGGTTAGTTAGTGCAGCAATGTGCAGTGTGGACTGGAGAGAGAATTGCCTAGAGATCGGGGGAAACTAACAGCAATCTAAGATTGGGGTTCTGAGGATTGGAAGAAGCAAAGAATGCAGCAAAAGCACTGGATGGGAATCAGGACACCTGGGTTCTAGTACTGGCTCCTGTCTCTGTTGTGGGGCATCGAACCAGTCACTTCTCTGCTCTAGGCCTTTCCTTAAATATAAAACCTAAAGACTTTTAAAGTGACCTTCCCAATTTAATGATCGACAGTCGAGACTTTGAAGTAGGATATTGGGAATGGACATTTGGAACAAGGAAGTGACGAACTGGGAGTCCAGGGATAAAAAGCAGGGGGAAACCAAGAAGATCAAGCCAGGAGAAATGGGGAACTGGGGGTGGGCGGAGCCTCTGCTCCTGACGTCTGGTTTGGCAATCCCGGTTTCAGTTCCTTTTTTCTTTCCTTTCTATAACTTAAGTCTCTTAGCCTCACCTTATTTGGTGAGGACAGGGCAAATAGAACACCCCACACCACCTCAGGCTGGGCCCCCCCATTTACCTTCCCCTTTTCAGGCCGTCAAATGATCCTCCTCCTTCTCCACTCACTTGGCACCATCCCAGAACTCATCTGCCTCCAGAATAATCACCCCTATGTCAAAGTAGAAAGAGCGAGGAATTTAGGATCATGTTCATTATCCCCTCACAGCTACCGTTTATTGAGAACCGCGTGCCAGGATACAATTCTATTTTACAGCTGAAGAAACTGAGACCACAAGATATTAAGTAACACGTGCAAAGTCACACACATGCCAGTGCGCGATGCCAGATTTGGAAATGAGGTGTGACTCCCAAGGCACTGCTTCGGCCAGTTCCAGTAGGGCGGTGCGACCTGTGGCAGTTGAGGATCTCACCGCTCACCTACCACCTCTCAGACCAGAATTCTTCAAGCCCCGCCCCTGCCCTCACCGTGCCAGCGCTGCCGCGGCGCCCTGGCGCCCAAGCCTTGCGCAGAGGAGGCGGGGCCGCGCAGGTAGGGACGGCGGCGCGGGAGGGGCGGGGCCGTGTCCGGAGAGGCGGGCCCTGGAGGGGGCGTGGCCGGAAGCCTTAAAGTGGCCAGGACGGCGGGGCGGGCCGTAGAGGCCGCGGGTTGCGGCAAGCTTCTCGGTCTTCAGCGGACTACTGTGCGGTCACCATGTCCCTGGCGGCCTCGGCGGGCCGGGGTCCGGGGGCCGTGTGGTCTCCAACACACGTGCAGGTGACGGTGCTGCAGGCGCGGGGCCTCCGGGCTAAGGGCCCTGGGGGCACGAGCGACGCGTATGCCGTGATCCAGGTGGGCAAGGAGAAGTATGCCACCTCGGTGTCGGAGCGCAGCCTGGGCGCGCCGGTGTGGCGGGAGGAGGCCACCTTCGAGCTGCCGCCACTACTGTCCGCTGGGGCCGCGCCCGCGGCCGCCGCCACCCTGCAGCTCACCGTGCTGCACCGGGCGCTGCTCGGCCTCGACAAATTTCTGGGCCGCGCCGAGGTGGACCTGCGGGATCTGCATCGGGACCAGGGCCGCAGGAAGACTCAGTGAGTGCGGGACGGGGGAGAGGACAAGGAGCAGAGACGCGGGAAGTGCAGGGTGGCCTGGGCGCTGAGATCCTTTTAGAGTGAGCGTGGCAGTCAGGGCGCTGGTGTGACCCTAGAGGAAGTACGGAGAGATGACTTTCAAAAGGAATCCCCTGGACCAGTAGTCGTATTCTCACCTAGCTTTAACAACTTTCGCTGTCCCGCCCCAGCTCTCACAATATGTGGGCTCTGAAAGCAGGGAGGGTACCTGGGGCGTTTTTGCATCTGCAGGACGTCACTCAGCGCCTGGAACTTAGTAAGCACTTTATGAATTTTTGATGAATAGAAATTAATGTGGCCTGAGAATTCCTGCCATTAGTGTAGCTAGTGTGTATACTCGATATACTCATTAGCTTATGTGGAAAGCCTCCTCGGTATTTCACTGGACCGAGCACTGAGATGAGAATGACTGGGCCAGGGCGGCAGAGAAGATTAACTGGGGGAGTGAAACCCACTGGCACTCCCTGGTCCTAGAGACTGACCAGCGACGGAGCAGGAGCATCACAGTGCAGGGTGGGTGGAGGTGGGGGCCGAGGAATGCAGGTTGCCGGGTGATGGCTATCTCTCACCTATACCCCTAGCCTAAAGGGCTGGTGAAGGGAATTTGCCCCTAATTCCCCCCCCACCCCCCGCAAAATGCTAGAACAGCGTGGTCTTAACTTTCAGACTGAAAAATATTAACCCTGTTTGCCCTGGGCCCAAAATTAGGATTTCTCAGTGATGACGGAGCCAGGGGCTGCCCTTGGCCAAGCTGAACTGGGAGATAGGCATTGTTTTTCTTTGGAGTTTGTCAGGTTCTCTCTGGTCCTACTTGCGGGGTGGGGGGTGGGGGGGCGGCGGCGGAGAGGGATGGTTGCTCACCTGTAGCTCGCTGTCAAGAGTTCTGTATTAAAGTTTCTCACTCCTGCAGGGAAAGCTGGGCAAAACCCAGTTTACTCCAAGGTCTTGCCAAATTATTTGTTCTTTTTCACAGGTGTTTGGAATGGACCGTTTGCTTATGGAACATTTGATTATGCTCATCTAATATACCAAAAGCTAGCCTCACTTACCTTAATTGGTTGCTTTGCTGGACCTTAAATATGCAAGCCAGTCATGTTACCACCTAGCCCCTACAGTTTATGAAGCACACTGATTCGCATTGTGTATTTTAGATATAAGCAGTATTTTAGCTTTCCCTTGTGAAGGAGACAAGAAAAGCCAGAGGATTTGAAGTTACCAGACTCCCTTTTCTGTAGGGTGGGTCGAATTTCAGCATAGATTCTTGCAAATGTAATACCTGATTCGCTTATCTGGCCAAAGATAAATAGGCATTTCTGAACTCAAGTCAGATAAAAATAGATAGACTTGAGGTAAGGATGGATGGGATAGCTTCATGGCATCAGTTTACAAGCCATAAGGTGAGCAGTGGCTTTGCTAAGGAGGGGCTGAAGCAATGCTAATTTTCCATTTGATTAAATGCCATTTGAGGCCTTGGATTGGCTTCCTTTCCAGCTTCAGCTCGGTGCAGTTAGCAGTCCTTTGTCTGGTCCCAACCTAAGATCCGTGGATATTATCATTCGTCTCTGCCATCTATTTCTTATAGGAACATTTTATTCCCTTGAAATAGAGATCACATCTTCCTGCCAGAGATGGGGACTCTAGGTTCCTGGATCTGGGGCCCACTTTTGTCCTGAGTCATTGTTGGGCTTCAGGCTGCTCGGTCTCTCAACACCCGAGTTTCCCTGTTATAGATGGAGCTTGTTGCCTAACTTAATTGATGTTTGTAAGATGTTTCTGGGTTCTTGGATTCATGGGGCCCGTGTATAGATTCAAAAAGTGCTGTTACTGCTTTGTGAGGAATGAAAACCTCCTGAGGCTCCCTGTTTCAGGAAGGATTTAGTCTCTGCATCTTCATTTTCTCACCCTCTCCAATGTAATCCTAAACTTAGATTGTTATTTCTATCTCTATTATGTGAGCTGATTACCACTTAGTCACAGTATCAGCTTATAGGAAAATGGTGCTTAGTTGATGGGTTTTTAATAATTGCAAAGGAAGCCTTCTTTGCACCTCTAGCAGTAGGTGAAACTGCAAGCTTTCTGTCTATCACTTCCTGGGACTTTCCAAGGTTCTGGGGGGGAACCTCGTTAAACTGATGCCTGGGTATATCACTTGGGCGCTCAGGATGGCCGAGA
Organism: Pteropus alecto; assembly: GCF_000325575.1. Lineage (NCBI taxonomy): Eukaryota > Metazoa > Chordata > Mammalia > Chiroptera > Pteropodidae > Pteropus > Pteropus alecto. The sequence goes on from NW_006439192.1 coordinate 4,737,825, forward strand.
TTTGGAGAATGAGATATACACAGAGAGATGGAAGTTTAACAGAAAAACTGGTTGGGCTAGGAAAGTCATTTGAACTAGTTATTAATGGTTTGACTCCACCTTACACATTAAAAACCAGAAAAAAACAAGAGCTCAAATTTTGGTGTATAGGTTTGTGTGTGTGTGCATGTTCATATAGCAAAGAAGATTGTTCCTGCAGAGTATGACTTTTGTCATGGATCCAGAAGCTGAAACTCAAAGCATTAAGAGCTAACTGTGCTAATATTTCCATTTGTTCTCTTGATAAGCCCCCATCTATCATGTATTTGGAATCAAGAGAATATGGTTTTTATAAGGACTCAGATTTTGCGATCTTCAAATTTAATGTGAAGACAAATATCTTTAAAACACCAGACAGAGGCTGACATATAGATAGGATATATTTAATAGGGAAGAGTACATAGCCCCTTTAGTTAAGAAATAGAAATGAATTGGTTTTGGCATTTGTACTTGTTTGTTAAAGACGTGGGGTTCCAGTTTGGCCTTGGTTAAATGGGAATCAGTTAAGTCTCATGGTCATAAAACAGACATGAATCTGAGAGGCAGAATCAGGTGACTAACATGTAGGATTCTCTGCTCAGCTCTCTAGTCTCATGTAGTTTGGGATCCTAGATTGATTTTTTAAAAAAATCCTTATAGGATACTAAGAGCATCAAAATTTGGGGAAATGATCTTTCAGAGACAGATTAAAATAAATATTCATTCAGGCTGGTAACTGGAAGGCTGTTGTGTAATTAAGTTTCACGAAACTTAATACTGTAATAGTCTTCCAGATATAAAGACAGTGTGAGTGATGGAAAGTCATTTTCTTATATCTCTTTAACATTTAAGAGGGAATTTGGTTGTATATGAAAGGATTCGGATATTAATAAAGGTTAGCTATTTTGAAGAACTGAAGGAGTAATAAGATGCTGTAATAAGTTGCCAAAGGAAATTTGAATTATTAAAAAGCAGTAAGGGCTAGAGAGTTGTTTTTCTGGGAGAGATAGATACAGGGAAATGCCTTAGAGATGACCATAGAGATATATAATTCACAAATTATAAACGGTTGTCAATGTTTGTAATTATATCTTTAGGTTTTTAGTAACAGACTGGAAAATTTGAGCAATGTTGGTACTGCTTAAGTTTTTTTTTTTTTTTTGTCTTGGGATTCCCCTTTAAGATAACATTGGGCCTTACTGGAAACCCTCCCACTTTTGACCTGGTTACAGTCCCCTCCCACTCCAATGTAGGTAACAGATAGCTCAGTACCTAGAACAGTTCTTTGTCTGCTCTGGGATAAACCCTAACCTGCTTATGGCTATGGAATGAAGTGACTAAGAAGAAGGAAGATACTCAAAGTCACTGTTTCAGTCTTGTGAAAGATGTTTCCTTGTGTTTTTCATGCTGTTATTTGATTATGATTTCATTTGTAAGATATTCAGTTAACATGAGGAAAGTTCTAACTGCTTTTTTTCTTTAAAGTTCATACTTTTCATAAATATTTTTTTAATACCTACTGTGTGCTAGCTACTGGTATACAGTATAAACAATGGTGACCAAAACAGACACAATGAACTCCCTGCTTTCTGGAAGCTCAGAGCCTTGTGGTGGGCGGGGGAAGATAGACATTAAACAGATGAACACATAGATAAATAATCATGTACGATGATAAGTACTGTGGAGGAAGAGAACAAGGTATCATAAGAGAAAAGTGCAGGAAGGACATGCTTTAAAAAATAAGATTGCAGATAGTCTTTCTGAGGCAGAAACCTGAAGAATAAAGAGGAATTTTTCTAGTGAAAAGTAAAGGAAGGGGGCTAGATGGAGAGGGAGCACCTGTGCAAAGGCCTAGTGGCAGGAACACTTGGGAAGCTGGAGAGATTGTGTAGATAGAGGCTGAAGAGGAGGGCAGGTCTTTATTTAAGAGCAATAGGAAGCCACTGAATTATTAAGAGCAGAGGGGTGCTGTGATCCACTTTGTCAAAAATCACTGTAGCTATTGGACGGAGAATGAATTTGAAGCAGGCCTAGTCTGGAATCAGACAGGTAAAATGGGAGTTCGTTGCACTAGTCTAGATGACCAATGGTGGGCTTGGACTAGGGTCATAGCCATGGAGATGGACAGAGGTAGGTGGATGTCAGAAATATTTTGGAGGCTCAATTGGCCTGTGATGGATTGGATGTGGGTGGGGATGAGTGAGAGGAAGTGATAAGGATGAACAAATAAAATAAGGAGAGCTTGCTGTTGAAAATGAACCAGGAAGTGGTGGCTGCTTTCTTTCCCCAACAGTCACTGTGATACTAGGGTGAGGTCACCATTACAAAGGCAGTTTTGGGCAGTGACACCTATGCGTTGAATCTGCTGTTGGAGTGAATTAGTAGAAAACACCATTAAAACTAGGGTGTGTATATGTGTGTCTTCAAGTATTTACAGTTTTAAAACAGGCTAGGTCTTTGTTTTGTAATAGCGTAGCTAGTGTACTCTTACTGGTGTGCTCCAAAACAGCTGATGAACTCACTGCTTCAAGTGAGTTTTTCAACATTAGGAAAAATAAACCCATAAATGAAAAATAAAACTCTGGAAACAAGTAACTCAGCCATTTAAATGCTTTTCACATTAAAGAAGGTAAATGTACAAGAGCCTTTTTCCTTTTGCTTAAACTTCCTTTTGGTTACAGAGATTTCTATTGTATTTCCATAACTACCATCGGTGGCAGGTTTTTATAAATAGTATCAGATATGTCATTTTAATTATAGTGATTAACTAAAAAATGTTATAATTACGTTAAAAGCAATACCTGTGCTAATTAAAATGCCATCAACTCCAACTTATATTTGCTGACATCACTCTGCCTCCCCTTTAACAATAATCTTAGATATCCATTAAAATACTATGTTCTAGAAAACTGCTTCTCACCCTATACTTTTGGACAGACACTAACTCTGGTTTAGCTCCAGAAGGATTAGGAAGCCCTAGCCCAAGTGCAGAGAATGATAGGAGGTCATTTTAGGCCTTATCTTTACCTCAGAGCAATTCCCTGGGTGGCCTTTTGGTCTGGTGTGGATTTCTATACTTCGCAGGCCTTTGAATTCCAACAAAATCAACTGTCAGATCCTTGTATTAGCCGCTGAAGAAAATTGGTCTGCTGCCAAGACTGTTTGTCTTGGAAAAAACTTGGCAAGTGGGTTATACTCCTACCTTAAGGTGTCCTGAGTCAAATCTCATGGCCCAGCTGCCTCAGGAGGAGACCAAGCCTGACTTTTGCCTTCTTCCTGGCCCAGGGATCACTTTGGTCTTGTTGTTGCTGTGTGACCGAGCTCAGGACTTATAAAGTATCCCTGTGAGTGAGTGCTTGTAGTCCCTTAGGCACGGGGCAGGTAGACCTTTGCCTATGTGGTTGTAGGGAACTGTTTAATCTTACATTTAGCCCAGTGGATTAGAGACTAGCGGTGTCTGAAGTATGAGGTCAAAGCTCTGCTTTTTCTCTGTCCCAGTTTTGGGTACGGCTCGTTTGTCCATGAACATTGAAGAGGCAGGTTGCCTTCTGCAGCTCGGTGGCTAATGATGCCTTTGGCAAAAGAGCCATTTTTGGTTGCTAATGAGACAAGAAATTCCTTTCCTACTGGGAGAAGTCTGTAGATAATCTATCTGTTAGAGAAAAATCACTGGGCTTTAGTCTCCAGGGTGTCCCGAGGGACACATTTAGGAATGTGCCTGTGGAAAGAGAAAAGGCAGTGGTAATTAAGTGTCTTCTCCTGAATGCTGGGCTTTGAATGGAATAGAGGGAAGGCATTTATAAGAAATCCCAGAAAAATGTTTCTAGAGGTGTGGCTGCTGCATACTTCACTTTTTAAATAAGTACTCTTTTATTAAAAAGGCTAACCTAGGTAGAACAATTAAAGCTTCCAGAAAGCCTAGTCTGAAAAGGACTCTTGTGATCATAAAGAATGGGTGGCCTGTGTGGAGGGCACCAGTGGCAGGCTGGGTCCTGGGATATTTCTTCAAGGGTGTTGCCTCCTACAGTACCAGTCCTGCAGGGTTTTCATTTTATACCAATGGAACTTTTCAGGTTTATAAATCATTTGTTGTTAAAACAGGATTTTAAAATGTTCTTGGTGTGAGTTTTTTTTTTCCCCCTTCTTTTTGAGACTTAACCTTGATTTAAAGATAAACCATAGATACTCTGCTTCCTTGCCAAGAACTCTCATAGAGAGGAGTGTGTGAGTCTGTTTGTGGAGTATAGAATAAGGTGAATGTTCTTTGATGTCTGTCATGCTGAAGTTTGTTCGTTTTATTTTGTCCTGGTCAAGAGATAATGAACCAAATAGTGAAGTCATTAAGAAGTACAAATTGGTAATTACAAAATAGTCACAGAGATGTAAAGTACAGCATAGAGAATATAGTCAATAATATTGTAATAACTTTGTATAGTGCCAGTTGAGTACTAGACTAATCGGGGGGATCACTTTGTAAATTATATAAATGTGTAACCACTATGCTGTTCACTTGAAACTAATATAAAATAATATTGTATGTCAACTGTAGTTGAAAAGAAAAAAAGAGATGGTGAACCAAACCATTGCATTTTCTTTTTACATCCTTAAAGTCTTTTTGCATGAGTGATTAAGGACCCCGTGAGACTATCCTTTGTCAGACCAAATAAAATACATCAGTGGCATTTACATGTGGGCAGGAAGTGAGATACTTGATCTGATGGTAGAATATTAAGCATTTGTGACTTTTTGAGATATAATCAAGTAAAAACAATTGGCCAATAAATGATCACAGGTATGGACTTACATGGTTAAAAAATGTGTTAATTTTTCTAATTCTTAGAGAATCTTAATACTGATACTTGCTATTGTTATAGAACAGAAAAAGTTCATCCATCTGGTGCTAGCAGAGCCAAACACTAAACACAGAAAATTGCAATGGAGCGATATTACCATAAATGATGAATGGTGCCACCCAGGAGAATAGGAAGCTAATGCTCAGAAGTCTGAACTCAATGGCTTGTAGGTTATAGATAGTGTAAGGCAAAATCACAAGACGTTGTGGATTGGGGTTTTGGGGTTGTACTGGGAGTTGACTGGTTGGAGGTGAGGTAAGGGTAACGAATCGTTTCTTCAGGTCTTGAAGACAGTTCTGAGGTCCGTTCCAGTGTCCCCCTGTCAGGTCTCATGGGAAAGTAGCCAGAGAGTCGTTCTACCTTAGGGCTGGGGGGAACTGAAACATAACTTAGGTCAAGATGTCATCTTCAGCCTCCCAGAGGTCTGGACTATGTGACCATTAGTCAGGTTCAGGTTACTGTCTTTTGCTGCCTCTGGGGTTGCTGAGTATTGGTGGGGGGCAGGGAGAAGGCTAGGTCTCTGAGCAGAGAAGTAGAGAGAGGTGGCGGGGAGAGAGAGAGAGAGAATGAGAATGATTTCTAGAGCTAGGATTTAAAACTAAATTTCATCAAAGTCATAAGGACCCCCAGTTTTACTATTTCCTTTAGTCTTTACCCACAAGGAGTTTAGTATTGCTTTCGACTTAGAAAATATGTCTTGATCCTTATACGTCAGTCAATTATGCCATTTTGGCATATCTCTGAAATAGTTTGGAAGTGCTCTGTTTTTTGTCTTTCCTACCTATGTAGAAACCCTGAAGAGTTCTATCTGAGGATTATTAAATCTCTCAATAAGTTACAGAAATATACACTGATCATGATATTTAAAACATTTTTATATACTTTTTAATTTTGGAAAATGCGTATGTAATACAAACTAATTTTGTCATTGTGTCTTTTCCGATTCCCTTCAAATGTAAATCATTATTTGTATTTGATGGGTAAGTTTGGATACTTAGGAATACAGTCAGTCAGAATGATTGATATCTTAAATTCCCTTTTGAGAACTATCTGAAAGGGTAAACTTTGATACATATGTACTTCATAGACTATCATACAGTCATTAGAAATTATGAGTTTGGAGGCTGTAAGGCATTGAAGTATATATAACATGCTATGAATAAAATTGCATGTGTACTCTGGTTACAACTAAGTAATAATTATAGCTAACACTTATTGAATGCTTATTAATACCAGGCACTGTTCTAAGAACTTTACATATATTAAGCCATTTAATCTTCATAACATCCTTATGAGGTAGGTACTTTTAACTCTGTTTCAGAGCAGCAGCCTGAGCCACAGAGATTATGTAACTTACCTAAAGTCTCTCAGCAAGTCATTGTTAAAACGTACAGGAAAAAGACTTTAAGAAAATATGTGAAAAGGTAATGGTCGGATTAGCATGAGAGTGAGTCAATTCTTTTAAAGTATTTTTAAAAAATTTTTCTGTATCCTGTAATGATTATTTTCTAAGAGGATTTCTATAGAGCAAATAATATAGACAGGACCAAAAACATTTTAAACCCCCCCTTTTTTTCTATTATCTCTCCTTTACCATGTCATTTACCAGCTTTTAGGATTGAGTTTGGTGTCTACAGATAGCCTTTTGGTGCCACTAGAATGGCTGTTTTAGGAATTTGGATCAAAAATGATCCATTTGTCACTCTCATGATTTACTTACTACAAGTTCTTCTAAGCAGTTGACCAGTGGGCAGAGGAGAAGGTCAACCTAGGGAGGTTGACTGACTGGTAATTCTCTTTTCAGAGTTAGGTCATGTTGACCAGCCACCTTGGTCAATAACAAAACTGGTTAAACTACATAGCTTCTGCAGGATACATACCGCAAATGTTTTATAGGTCATAAACATTTCTATCCCTGTTTGCTGTGCGTCTTGGCTACTAAGAGAAGAATCTAAACATTTTACCCATATGCAATCACTTCTTTTCAGAACTCTCTTAGATGTTCTCAACTGCTAACCTCACAGGATTTTTCAGCCTTATTTTTATTCCCTGGGAGAAGACAGTTAATGAACCGCTTTTTAAAATTTCTTCATCTAAGAAAGATCAAGTGTATTTTCTGTCTCAAACACCACATCAGGTGCTGTTCTATTCTTCCTGCTTCTTTCCTCACCTGGGGCCATAACACCCTGTATCATGATGCTTGGTTATGGTGAGATGACTCAGGCTGCAAGTCATGGTTGAGATTTTGGAGGGAAAGGGAAACAGGCAGTCCAACACTGACCCTCAGGTCCAAACTGGACCCATAGACAAGGCTCCCTTGAAATTAATTTAATGTAATTGATACATTAAAATGTTGAAGTAATTCAAACAACTGTGGTCTTTCTGTGTTCAATGCAAGGATACAATATTAATTCATTTTGTTGGGTCCCTAAGTAAGGTTCTTATAGCCCCTTGGGGTCTAAATTAGCTGAGAACAGTATTTGTGAGAGTCCTCATTTGCAATGAAACTGTAATTTTAGCAGGAGTTTCTTTTCATGTCTAATTATTTTCTCATGCTTCAAAGTTAAAAAGAAAAGGCAGCAGTTGTCCCAGTGTCGCAAACACTTTGCAATGGTGTTTGTAAGCCCACTCTCTATCTCATTAGAGGGTAAGCTTTTTAGGGCAGATCTGGCCTCTTCATTTTGTATTCCCAGTGCCTGGCACGTAAAGATATTTGAACCGAATCCTTGAAGCCGTCATTTCTTTGTATGTATCTGCCCTCAGGAATGTTTTAAAGGGAAAACATGTTTGCATCATCTGCAGAAAGATTATTTTTGAGACATACCAGTCAGTCCTTTACAAGTGTAATCCCAAATGCCTGCACTTCTCATTTCCCACGAGCTGGAGCCACACTGCCCTCATCCTACATTCTGATGGAAGGCCCCCTGGGATCAGCTGTACCTGTGTTTGAGAAACTGTACATTCTGAGGCAAATCAGCCCTGGGAATTGGGCATGGTTGGATGGTTCAAGCTGTTCTCGAAAGGACTGTTTCAAAGCCCAGGAGATTTTACAATGCAGATCCAGGCAGCAGCTCCCCAACCCGGCCACACGGCCACACGGCCACACGAAGCGGGTGTCGGGTAGACCCTGTGTCCTATATCCTGCTGCTTTTCCTTCATGTACCTAGTTCATTCTTTTTTATATTCCCTACTGCTCTTAATAAGACATCTTTTTTAAAGTGTAGAGGACTTAAATGAATTTTTCTGTTTTTACCTGTTGCCTTTCTTATGTTTGACCCCCCCAGACCCCCCAAACAAACAAACAAACAAACATAAAACTGCTCCAAAACAAAACAAGAAACACACCAAAACCCAAACCCCCTGCAAACAGGAGGGCAGCTTGTTTGGACGCTATGCATTTTTGCTTGTTTATGCCCAAGACCATCACTTGACTGAGGGGCACGCAGGGGTAGGAAGACTGAAATTTTCATTCTATACCATTTTGTATGATTTGAATTTTTACCCTATGTTTGTTATTACTTAAAAACATAGTTTATGTAAGTTTTCTGTCACTTCTATGTATTCAAAGATTCTTTTCATTTTTGAGGAACTGAGTTTTAATTATAAGTAAAAATCATTATTTCCTTATAGGAGGGATCATTTGATTTTTTTGATAGGTTACAGGGTTTTTCCAGAATGGGCTTAAAAATAAACCTACGACATTGGGATTATGGCTTTCTCTCTGTTCGCTGCCCTTTGGACTAGGAAAATAACCCAGCCTTGATTTCTGAGGTAATGCAAGCTTTCTGGGCTTATGTGAAAGGTAATGCTAGAACACACCTCAACTGATATCGTATGCTGGGGCTTTATTATTTATGAGCTACTTCTCTGAGGTGCTCGAATTAAGTGAACTAAAAAGCAAATGGACAGAAACACTTAAATATTGAATTGATGCTTAAATGTCAAAACCCACAAACGTGCTCTGGTTTGGGATTTCTTAGGGTGAGACATTTATGGATTGTGGCTCTTACTCTCGTTATCAAATTATGCTGTGTCAAATATCCCTTGCTTAAACTTTTTGAATTTAGTGGTAAGGATAATATTGATAGTGGAAGAAACAATTCCTGTTTGCCTTTCTAGCTTTAATAAACCCAGCACAGATTTTTAAAAATTCTGATCATTTGCATGGAATTTGCGTGCTTTCTTGCCTGTGATTCTGTCTGCCCTGTGACGGCTCTTGCCTACCTGGTGTTTGGTTTTAAGTTTGCTTGTGAAAATAGGAGACATGACCAGTTGGCAAAGTTTCTCTTCACACCTCCTAGTGGTGTTGGCAGTTTCCAAAACAAATCCCACTTTAGCACCTGGGGATTGAACCTGTGCATCAGGGAGTAATAGGTCCTCAGGGAGGATTCTATAGTGGTTGTAGCTTCATTCAAAATAAACAGACTTTGGCACTGATGTTTTTGCAAAGGTGGGCATGGTCCCAGGAACTGTCAAGTGGCATTCTTTGAGGGTCTGTACTGTCTTCGAATCCCCTGGGCGGGCTAACAGAAGAAGGCTGTGTGGAAGGGCTGGGAGAGAGTCCTGACCAACTCTGACTCTCCTCCCCTGGACATGGAGAGGTGAAGCTCTCTGTTTGTGGCTGGTGTGGTCATCTGAGCCTCCACATTCAGCTTTTAGCAACTTCCCCTTTTCAGGGGCCTACAATTGGTATTTACAAAAGCTAACCACCCTTCATCACCAAGGCTACCATTTAGCACATGACTGTCAGAAGAGAAAAATACAAATAATCCTCTCAACATCTAAGTGACAAATATGCAAACTATGCCAGGCCAGGTCTTAGAAAATGTATTGGAAAGACACTAGGCTGGCAGTAGGGAGGCTGTCTCTAAGGACCTTGCATCCACTCTCCCTCTCCTGCTGTGAATTGTGGTTTTAAAAACCATAAAAGATTTCTCCTCAAGGTCTAAAATTATAGCTCACATCATTTTCTCAGATCTATTTTGATAATGCCGTTTAAGTTTTTCCTGATGACTTCGTACACTGGACTTTATGAAATCTTATGATTTATGACTGATGGCCAGCTACGGTGGGTTTTCCCCTTCTTCTTCTTCTTCTATTTTTTATCTTCAGACATTTAAATTGAAAGCTTAAACTTTTCTCAAAAAGAATTTAAATTCAAGCTTTCCTCACCGTTGTTGAAAAAGGTGGCCCATCAAAGATAAGTTAGGAGAAGGGTGCAAAGCAGAAATCTTGGTCTATGAGACATAGTGTGAGCGAGCTCTGGAAAAATGCAGAGCTGATTCAAAATCCAGCTATGTCCCTTAATAGTTGTAAGACCTTGTACCATTGACCTCTCTTGTGAGACTCAATTTCTTTATCTCTAAAATGGGTGTAATATCTCATTTTAGAGATAAAGAAATATTCTTGTGAGATTAGTGAGGGTGTTTCTAAGTGCGTATAGTGCCAGCTGTGCTGTAGGTGTTACTTAAGCGTCAGGTTTCTACTTCCCTCCACTCTTTTCCGCGAAGCGTAGAATGAGCTGACATAGTGGGGGTAGTGATCTGCCCTATGAGCAAGACAGGCTGAAGGCGAAAGAGGAAATTGTGCTTATTTGGGCAAACCGATCATTTCCTTAAAGCCCATGGCCCTCAGCTCTTAAATAGGTCATGAAAAAGAATGTCAGAATGTGGGCTGTGAGTTTGTGAGGGTGACTGGGGCTGGCTGTTAGGAGCTGTTTGTTCTGCAGTGGTCGTGCTACCACTAGGCGGGCTCACATTCTCGCAGCTCACCAGCTGGAGAATGCTGGGAGGAGATTTCCTTTTTCTGAAGTTTATCTTTCAGTGCAGTTGGACTGTATGATATCATTTGCTGTATCTTGAAGTAATTTACAAAGGACCAAGTGAAATACTTGAATAATGTTTGATATATTCCTCTTTCTGATTATTAAGCTAGGGAAGAATGCCTGCTTTCGATTTCTCTCTTTTTAAATTGTGGTAAACAATCGTGGTACGTAACCAATGTACCACTTTAACCAAGTATACAGTTCTGTGGCATTAAGTACATTCATATTGTTGTGCAGCCATCACCGCCATCCATTTCCAAAACTCTTTTATTTTCCCTAACTGAAACTGTACCCATTAAACACTAACTCCCCATTCATTTCTTCCCCCAACTCTTGGCAACCACCTTTCTCTCCTTTCTATCTCTATGAATTTGACTACTGTAGGTACCTCATATGAGTAGAATCATAACAGTTGTCACCTTGTGACTTATATCACTCTTTAAAAAAAATGTGTGTACATATATATTTTTTTACCATCTTATATTTTCCATTACTCCCTGGCAGGGACTGTTCTACAAACTCTTGCTTTTCTTTGAGGTTTACTTGTAAATTTGCATTGTACCTTCTTAACTATTTGTGTATGTATGATCTTTGCATTTTTACCTTATTGAAGGAAAATACCAGTCATAGGAAATGATTTGGTGGAATGTTTATTTTATTTATTTTTAGAAATAGCTCCTTATTGAATCAAGAGTTTAGGTGATGATACACTAGGTACTGATCAGATCCTCTCTTTGCCTGGTGGGTGTCGTCTCAAAAATACAACTGCAAGTTCTGCCCTTGTCCCCCGCCCTGCCTTCCACTCCCCAAAGAAGAGAGGTAATAACAGAGAGGAAAAGCCAGTTAGTGGGGATTGTGAATTTTGTTTTAGGCTCTTCAATTCAAAGGTAACCTCTCAGCCTTTCTCTTTGTAGATGGTACACCTTGAAATCCAAACCAGGGAAGAAAGATAAAGAGCGAGGAGAAATTGAGGTTGACATCCAATTTATGAGAAACAACATGACTGCTAGCATGTTTGACCTTTCCATGAAAGACAAGTCTCGGAATCCATTTGGGAAACTGAAGGACAAGATCAAGGGGAAGAATAAGGATAGTGCATCAGATACTGCTTCAGCTGTTGTCCCCAGCATGACACCCTCAGCCGACAGTGATGATGAGTCTTCTTCAAAAGACAAGAAAAAGAAGTCAAAGATTAAGACCTTGTTTTCCAAGTCTAATTTGCAGAAAACACCGCTTTCCCAGTCCATGTCTGTTCTGCCTACTTCAAAGTCCGACAAAGTTCTGCTTCGTCCTGGAGACTTCCAGTCCCGGTGGGAGGATGATGACAATGAGGATGAGTCCTCCTCTGCCTCTGACAGTGAGTTTCCTCCTCCTCCTCCTTACTTAGCCTCTCTCCTTCTGCTTAGCTTACTTTGCTTTGAGAGAGAAAAAACAAATCTTAAGAGAAAGATTTTAATTCAGCCTCTCAATTACTAAAATGATGGTGATGGTGGTGACGGTGTAACAGTGGTAATGGTGATGGATTATCTTGGTTAGGAAGACTTCTCTATTTCTAAGCCCTCTGATTTCTAAGAATATATAAATTCCTTTTCCAAAATGTCTGGCTCTGTAACTGACATACATTAGTACCAGCTTCTGGAGCTAACAGAATGAGTGCATCCAGGTTTTTTTTTTTTTTTCACTTAAAGGTAAAACCATTGAACATTACAATAATTCTGATATTTTATTAATTCATCAGGTATTTTTTGAACTCCTAATAATGGGTGTAAACCTCATGGGCTACATCCCTAATAAAGCTAAAGAATCCAGTTCCCTTAACTCTGAATTAACTGTGTATTTGAACTTAAATTTCATTGGCCAAATACCTACTGTTGGCCAGATTCTGCTACTCTACCAAGAGCGCTGTCCTTTTCATTGCTTAAATGAAAGGTTTCTCAGCCTTAGCACTGCTCATAGTTTGGGCCTGATGATTCTTTGTTGTGGGGAGCTGTCCTATGTGTTGTGTGACCTTTAGGAGCATCCCTGGCTTCTACCTGCTAGATGCCAGTAGCACACCCCCACCTAGTTGTGACGACCAAAAATGTATTCTGATGCAGACAAATGCCACCCTCCCTGCAGTTGTGAACCACTTGTTTAACTTCTGATTCCCTTTGCTTTGATTTTCTTCCCACAGTCGTGTCTCACAAGAGAACAGTAAGTACAGAGCCAAAGCAACTGAACCAGGTCAACTTCAACCTTCCCAAGAAGGAAGGACTCTCCTTTCTCGGTGGCCTTCGGTCTAAGACTGACTCCCTCTCTCGCTCTAATGTCTGTATCAATGGGAACCATGTTTACGTGGAGCAGCCGGAGGGCAAGAGTGAGAACAAGGACAGCACCCCTTCTTCTTCCCCATCCCCCCAGGGCTTCAGGAAGAAGCATTTGTTCTCATCTACAGAGAACCTGGCTCCTCGATCTTGGAAGGACTCTGGAGAAGGAGGAGCAGTGTCTTCTGACAGGAGGCTCTCTGAGGCTTCTACCAAGAACTCTTCGAAATCCATGTCTCTGCCACCCTCCTGGCCACCGGTCAGTGGGGACATTAGGGAAAACACGGCTCCAGTGAAATTGGAGGCTGTGAAAGAAACCAAAGAGAACAAGAAGCATGAGAACAGAAAGTCCTCTTTGCTTTCTCTGGTGACCGGAAAGAAGGACATGGCTAAGGGCAATGAAGGTGCAAGCCCTGCTACCGTCCCGGAGAAGAAGGAAGGCACGCCTAGGGAGGACAGGCCAGGGCCAGGGCCTGTCGAAGACCTTGCGAAAAGATCTGAGAAAGATACTACAGCTGTTGTCTCCGGACGGGGTAAATCTCTGAACCCCTTTGAAGAAGTGCAGATCACAGACCCGGAAGCCGACGCAGAGCCTAAGTCAGAACTGACGCCACCTGTTGCCTCTGCAAGGGCTCCCCAGACCAAAGCCGTGAAACCTCGGTGAGTCTTGGTCCTTCTCATGCAATACTCAGACCCCAGGGGAATGCCATGGTGTGTAGCAGGTTCTGAGTGTTTTAAGTTGGGATTTCCAGGTTTCAGTTGTGGTACGTGCAGGATCTGTGTTTATTAAGTTCACACATTTTCCTTTGAGGCTGATGTTATCTTTCCTCCTTGCACTTTGATACTGGTTTACTATCATCCTCATGAGGATGATAGTCCCTTTCGAGTACACCTGTGACAGTTCTCTGTGTGTTTACTCTGCACCTTGTTGCAAGAGCCTGAGTCCTTGGGGTCTCTGCTTTTCAGTGTGACTTGCATTTACTCACAGTATTTCTGTGGTCTGGAGTGGGAGAGAGTTGTTTTTGAGATTCTGCTTACTTTGATTTCACACAGACACATAAATTCACATAGACACACACAAAATCTGTATGTGTTGCCTTGTGGTGCATCTTCTCCTGCTTTGAACTTTTTAGATGCTTTTTATGTATCACTAGAAGAAACTGTAGGCTATTGCTTTACCTGGATCTTTCTGTTTCTGTTACAAAGAAAGCTCTTTGTCTGGCAAATGTGCTTGATGATAAAAGTGTCTCTTTTATTTGTTAAATATTGGTGTTCCTTCTTTAACTTCTTAAGGTTCCTCCCCAAATATAAAAATAAGTTCTTCCTTTTTGAACAACTTTATCTTTACATGTTTTTTTGCCTCTCATGCAGCATCTGCAACTGACCTGCAGATTTTATTTTGTCCTTTTTGCAGACTGGACGTGTCTCCAGAGGTTCAGCCCACAGCCAGGCTTCCTTCTTCCCCTGACTCGCCTCTCTTTTTTTCTGCTGTCTCTTCCATTTCTGGTCAGACACCTGTCCCTTCTCAGCTGGGGCATGAGTCAGAGACACAGTCCTCAGAATCTCCTTCTGTCTTTTCTGCTTTCTCTTCTCCCGTAGCAGCTCCTGTTTCCACATCCACTCCTATTAAAAGCTGGCCTTCCATCGACCAGGGTCAGGCTGGTTCTGAAGAACCATCTTTGCTCCTTGAAGCAGAGTTGCAAAAGGAGAGTTTAACACAAGTTCCAAACACTGTTTCTTGTGCCTTGGGATCACTTTCCAAACAGACACCCATTCCAGAGCGTAAAGGGCCAGAAGATTCTCCAGTGGGGAAGAGCG
>NW_006439192.1:4752675-4753940 GCF_000325575.1 Pteropus alecto
ATACCAGTGGTGATGAGTCAGAAAAGGCTCTCCTGAATCATTCTGAAATGGGGCAACAAGAAGAAGAATTTCTGAGGTTCCCCCCGCCAAAACAAGACTATATCCCTTCATCCGAAGGAGCCCAAGAAGTAACGTTTGCCCTTTCGGTGAGAAGGGGCAGGGTGGGAAGCTCAGCTGGGAAGCCTCCGACGGAGGTAAACACAGACTTAGAGGGTCAGTCTGGGTCTTCTGAGGAGAACAAAGTTAGGGGTGGCGGAATGACTTCCGCAATTAAACAAGTGGTACCTCCTCTTCAAGTAGGAGGATCAGTCCCCCCACTTGACTCCATGATGCAGAGACATGAAGAGGTGGGTTTGAATGTCAGTGAGGGCCGAAAGAAAATCAAGAAGCATGTGTCATTTTCTGAGCAGCTCTTTGTGGAAGAGGAGGTGGAGAGGTCTCCTGGACTGGTCGAAGAGGACAAAAGTAATCTCCGGGAGCTGAGATGTGTAGGGGCTGCTGCTGGCAATGTGTCTGACAGTGAGCCTGCTGAGTCTCCCCAGATAGAAGACTCTGAGGGGGAAGTTGTGATTGAACCCAGAACACTGAATTCTGGTGTACCAGCTGCCATGGCCGATCACCTTCCCTTCTCCTCTCATGAAGAGAGTGCCTCAAAAGGCCCAGTGAATAAAGCAAGCTCAAGTAAAGACATTCCACTCTTTAACATTGAGGAAGACGATACCCTTATGGCTCAAAATCAGAGCAAAGCCAGTGATCATGAAGGTCTGTTGTCTGATCCTTTGAGTGACCTTCAGCCTGTCTCAGACGACAAATCTCCAGTCATAGCTGATCTGGACTTAACCCTTCCTTCCATTCCTGAAGTCGCATCGGATGATGAAAGAGTAGATGAGCTTGAAGAGGATGGAGAGACAGCAAAGGTGGCAACTCTGGAAGCAGGAGCTTCTTCCTTGAGCATGTTATCTGTCCATCCTGAGAAGGAAAAGGCACTGAGTGGCAAGGCAGATGAGTTGGCAGTGCCCACAGAGAGCCTGCATGACCTCGGGTGGAAAGCACCCGCAGCATCTGATAGGCCTTCTTCAGAGCAGACTACAGCTTTAGAAATTCATAAATCCCATCTTGGCAAGAGCTCACACTTGGATGAACAGCTGCCAGTCCCTGGCAATGGCAAGGAGGAAAACCTGACGGGAAGTGGGAGGCCAAGTCAGCCTCCTGGTGCGGCCCTGGGTCCCCCTATCTCCAGCCCCTCCTTTTCTGAGATCTTTCTC
>NW_006439192.1:4753955-4763843 GCF_000325575.1 Pteropus alecto
GCTATCCACACTCTGACACTCACCACACCAGTACAGCAGAATCTCAAAAAAAAGCAACAGCAGAGGGCCTCCCTGGTAAAGTGGAAAAATCTGGCAAGAGGAAGCCGCTTCTTCAGGCCTGGGTCTCACCCTCGGAGACACATCCAGTCTCAGCTGGAACTGGGTCAGCCAAGCACAGGTGAGAGTCGGGGAAGATTGTCTTCGTAAATGTGAGCAATGTCACCCTTTGTTTTTGCTTGCAGGTTATTATTAGGGCTTTCTAACTACACAGATGTTTGTTCTGATGGTGCAATCCACCTGTTTTGCTGATACAGCCTCTTTTAAAAGGGCTGTCTCCTGTGGTGGGAATACCTCAAGACACTCCTGTGTTTGTAGCAAGAATGTAGTAGTAGTCTTCAGACATAGTTTAGGAATTATTCTGCGCAATCAGGTTTAGAGCTCTCAAATTGCAGAGATGTACTATGACCAGTATCTTAATGGTCTTAGAAACCAGCTGAGATTGAGTGATAAAAATTAGCAGTGTCTAAAGCTTCCTTTAATCACCACCCAGTGTGAAGCTGGCATGTTTGTTCCGAGCTCTTTCTTTGCCACCGAGGAACAGAAGGCTCTGCAGGGACTCCCACAGTGGAGACCTAGGCTGTAATTGCCTCCAAAACTAAGAGACTGTCTTTAATGTTCTCCTGACACTGATAATGAGGACAAGGGGTTTGTGGTAATGCCAGGACACCTGGCTCTAAAGGCGTGCTTTGTTGGCTTACATATGGCTGCCTAGTGCTGACCGCTTTCATTTCCACAGGAAATTGGCGTGTGTTAGACCGGAGATGTGAATAGAGCATGTCACCATTCTCCCTCCTTTTCTCTATGGCTGGCTGCCATCTTTGAGATGGGTTTTGCCATTACAGAAAAGTCTAAGAATCCTTTCCCCTTTCTCTTTAGACTTCATCCTGTGAAGCCAATGAATACAACAGCCACCAAGGTTGCTAACTCCAGCTTGGGAACTGCCACTATCATCAGTGAGAACTTGATCAATGAAGCCATGATGAAGGTATGTCTTCTCCAAGAAGTAGTAGGCATGTTAGTTAGGGATCTATAAAAAAACCTATTGCCAGAGTCACCGTTGTATATGTCTCATTGGGCAGCAGGTAATCTAGGAGTAACTTAACCATATATCTCAGGTCTTTGGATAATCTTTGGAAGCCCCTACGTTTTCCACTGAATAATTACTTTTCCTTTTTAGTAATTTGGTTATGGTTGAATTTTTTGTGTCTCAAGTAATGTGATTGACATTAGTACTTCTCTATAATGAGAAGAAAATGTCACCCACCATCTGGCCCATTCAAATGAAATATTTTCATTTTTCCATGTAACTTTTTTTTATCTTTTGTCAAGAATGTAAAATTCTTGTAGTTGTAATCATTGCACGGATGTACTTTCTTGTAACTTTATTCTGAAATAATTTCAAATTTTAAAAAAAGTTGCAAGAATAGTACAAAGAACTCCTGTATACCTTTCATCCCAATTCATCAATTGTTAACATTTTATCAGATTTGCATTTTTCATTCTCCCCCTTCTCTCCTCCCTCTTTGTTCACTCTTTGTATATTCATAATTTTTTTTCTGAACCATTTGAGAGTAAGTTGCTTATATCATGCCTTTCTTACTCCTAAATGCTTAAGTGTGGAAATCAACCTCCTAGATGATTTCTGCTTTAGAGGGTTTTTATCCTGCCCTTTCTGGTTCTAAGAATAAGGACTTTTATCAAAATCAAAAAATTTATCATTGATATAATACTCTTTTCTCATTAATAGTCTATATTTCAATTTCACCGGTGGTTCCATTAATGTCTTTTTTAGGGTTCCACATCCAATCCAGGATCACTCATGTTTAGTCATCTTGCTTCTCTAGTCTCCTTTATTCTGGAAGAGTTCCTCAGCCTTTTCTGTCTTTCAAGACATTGCCATTTTTAAGAGTTCGATCAGTTGTTTTGTAGAATTTTCTTCAATTTGGACTCTTCTGATATTTCCTTCTGGTTTGGTTGAGGTTATGCGTTATTGACAGGAATTAATTATACAAAGTGTCCTTCTCAGTGTATCGTATGAAGAGGCACATTATATCAGTTTGTACCAGCAGTGGAAGTGTTAACTCTGATGACTTAGTTCAGGTGGTATCCACCCAGTTTCTCTTTTTCCCTTTACAATTAATAAGAAATTTGCAAGGAATTAATTTCAGACTATGTAAATATCCTGTTCCTCATCAACCTTTGATTTACAGGCTTTAGTATCCATTGATGACTATGGTAGTTGTAAAGTGATGATTTTCTAGCTCCATCACCAGCATAGAAACACGTAATTCTCTTTTTCACTTAGTGTATCATAAGTATTTTTGCATGTTGCTACTTAATTATTTTTTGAAATGGTTATACCCATATTCACTTAACCACTTCCCTATTATTGGATATGTAGGTTGTTTTCTGTTTTTCTTTGCCTTTTTTTAAATTAAATTTACTGAGATAACATTAGTTAATAACATTATATAAATTTGAGGTGTACAACTTTATAATGTTTTCTGTTTTTGAAGATGAATAACACTATAGTCAGCAATTTCTTACACAGAACCTTTCCCCTTCCTTTAGATTATTTCCTTAAGCTAAATTTCCAGGAAGAATATTGCTGGATTAGAGGGTCTCTTGTCTTTAAAAAGCTTAGGCTAACATTAAAAAAAAAAAACAACAACCTCCGAACAAAAACACAATCAACCTCTTAGATGATCTCTGCTTTAGAGTATCTTCATCCTACCCTTTCTGAATCAGAAAGGATTTGTTGCAGACCTCTGGTCTTTGACTCATTATCACATGGACTGGAGGAGAATGATTTACCAAGTGATTGGTGACCATTAGTGGGCAAGGATGTGTTGTGTTTCAAATACGTGGAGAAGAATTTCTAAGTGACTACTGGGGACCGTAGTTGGCAAAAAAAACCCTTTATTTCTCTTTTTGTTCGGGGCATCTGAAAGTTTCACTTAATCACAGATTTTACAGTCCCGTGGACTCCAGGACATCAAATAGTCTTTGTGTTTTTAAAAGAAAATTTTTTGCTCACATCTCCTTCACTCCTGCAAGCATTTTTAAGAGCTGGGTGGCTGTTATTGCCTGCCCTCATTGCACCTGTGCCACCAGGAGTTGGGCTAAAGGTTCACTGAAAGCTGGAGATCTGAGTTTCAGGCAAAGAGGCTAAGTCATAATAATGAATTGTTGCTGAAAATAGGTTAGCATCTTCTAGCCATCTTGCCTTCTCTTCCTTTGTCATGCATGCTGACGGGTAATTCTCAAAATTACCAGCTGTAGCCAGAACTGTGTACCTACTATGTTTTAGCCCTCACTAAATATGTACCATAACTTGACCAGCTCAGCTGGCTTATGTGGTTGTGTAGAAGAGGCAGCATTTGTCTTCCTGGAGTTACCATTATTTACCAGGAAATTGGGCAAAAGAACAGCATAAAAGGGATTGACCGTAATGAAAACTAGAGTCCTTTAGTGGCCTCCCATCCCCTCTTCCTTTTACTGTGGAATGCAGCTTGGCTCCAAAGAGAAACAACACCTAGCTTTCGGGAAGTGAGCAAAGCCTTTGGCTCCCGTTTTATTTACTCTTCAAAGCTTGTTTAATCAGGGGCTTATCTCCTGGCCCTGACTGAGAGAATAACTTGCCTTAAAACAAAGGCAGCTGCTACTTATTTTGCTCATGATTTGTAAGTCCCACTGCTGCCCCTTTGCCTGCCTGAAACAAATCTCTTGGTCCTGAACCATACCTAGTAAATACTCTGAGTAAATATAGAAAGTTTCTTGGAGATTGCTGTTGACTGCCCCCATAATAGACGCTTTGTACTAAGGCATAAACAATATTTATAAAAATGACTACTCTTTGGAATGTTGAAAAGTAAGAGAGAGGTTAGAGAAAGAAATTGCATAACTAAAGTTATGAAAAGCCAACCAGATCATTACTATAGTGGATGGGGGTGGGAATTTTTTTTTTTTAGGGCCTCCATCCTTTACAGATGATTTATAACTAGGGGTGTATTATTTACTCAGGTGGCTTTTAACACTTCCATTTAAAAATAATACGGCCAACTACATCCAAAAATCATCTGTCATATTATATGGAAAAAGTTGGATACAATTTGAATATATATCATTATTATTACAGCGATGTGGGGGAAAGCCAATGTAAAAATCCTGGAAGGAAATATGTGACAATAGGCACTGTCGTTTCTTGAATTAATGGGTATTTTCTTTGCACCTCTTCCTCTCCATGGCTGTTGCTCACTTTCTGTAATGCTGAATTATTTTATAGTTTTTTAAATCATCAGATATCTAGAATGATTTAACAGTCCTACATACTTTTCCCTTTGGATTACAGAATCTAAATTGAATAGCTGTTTGACAGTTTGTAAGAAATACTTTACATGAGCATGCCTTTTTAATTCTATGCATTTACCCTAAGGAAATTTTTAGAGATATGACCAAAGATTTATGTTAACAAATTTTCATTGAAGTGTTATTATATAATTGTGAAATTGAAAGCAACCTAAATACCCAGCATGAGAGAGATGGTTAAGATATATTGGAATTTTAAACATCCATTAAGAAAGCAGTTTTTGCTAAAATTTGCTGGGAAAATGCTCACAAAATAATAATCTAAAGAAGGTATAAAAACATGTTCTGTATGATGTTAAAGTTGTAAAACATACCATAAAGAAACCCAGGAAAAATAAGAAAGAGGCCCAAATGTTATGTGTGGGAGTGATAGGTAAAAATTTTTTCCCTCTTCTGTATTTGAGATTTTCCATGGTGAGCAAATATTTCTTATATAATTAAAAACAAAATCCTGTTATTTGGGGACGGAATTCAATTGTAATTCATCTCCAAGATCTAGTTCATATGTCACTCCATCTTTGAAGCTTGTGCGTCACCTGTGTAGCAGTGGTCTCCTGTTTGTTTAGCTCCTAGAGCATGTTGTACCTCTCTGAACTCTAACTTCCTGAGACTTAGATTATGGTCATTGAGCCCCCGCGTGTGTCAGGACCTGTGGGGACTTGGCCCCTACTCTCGAGAAACACCTGCTTGGTGCTCCCTCCAGGTGTCAGCTTCATCTGTCTCCCAAACTCTCTTGCAGAGTATCTTATGTAATCAATATTCTTGACTAAATAACGTTCTTATATGATGGAAGTGTATTCTAAAAACCCTTGAAGACATATTTTTGGCTGTTTACCAAGACTTTTTTTTTTTTCTTGATAGGATATATAAACAGACACACAACTTTTTTAAAAGATTGCTTTAAAAGTTTTTAAAAACTTTAAATAGAACATAAAGTTTGCCATCTTAACCATTTTCAAGTGTATATTTCAGCTGTGTTAGGTACATTCACATGGTTGTACAACGAATCTCCAGAATTCTTTACCAGACATGTAACCTTTTGGTTGAAGATTGTTTTTGGAAATCACAAATAGAACAGTTGTGGTCCAGAAGAGGTACCCTGTGAATGTATATCTTCAACAAGTTTAAAAAAAAAAAAAAAAAGATTAAGGCAGAAGCAGTTTTTCAAAAGTGGTCCAATATCTCACTTATTTCTGTGTAGTCTAGTCTGTTAGGTTAAAATCTTCCCTGTATATGAAAATATCAGTGTCTGTTTCTAAGCTAGTATTGTAATCATTGTGCTTTTCTTCCTAGCCAGGACATGAGGATGGGAATTCACTCTGAATTCTGGCTCGTGTAGGCATTTTTTGTCACTGGACCAAACAAGGCCTTCTGTCATGTTGTGACAGTGTTGACTATGCTCTTGACCTAGCTTCTTCTTGACCAGTCCTGAGCCATTAGAAGGGGTTGGTAGAAGGTGGCCTTTTAGCCTTTCTAAGTGAAACCATTAGACCCTCAGGGCAGTGAAAATGTGATTGCCTCAGAGTTCTGCAGGGAAAATTGTCTTGAGGTTGTCCAAGGACCTTGTTTCTTCAAACTTATAAATCTCCTGAGCCACAGATTTCAGGAAAAGTTAGTTTTGTTTTGTTTTTCCTTTTCCTGGAGACTTGGTATGACATGTTACTTTTAATATAATCCTTATCTTCTGTTTCCTTGTAGTTCCTGCCTGGTCAGTTTGCAGGTGGACTCCAGTCATCCCAGATTATAAATACTGATGATGTAATTCCTATGAGCCAAGTATGGGTTTTACATTTTTAAAAGGTCATAAAACAAAAAAACAAATGAACAACAAAAGTGAACATGCAATGAAGGCCATACGTGGCCTGGAAAGCCTAAAATATTTACTCTCTGGCCCTTTACAGAAAACTTCCATCAGTCACCAACCTGTTTTCCATGTCTGTTGAAAACAGGAGACTCGGATCACTAACAACAGCTTCCTCTTTTGTATTTCTTTTAGATATTTTGACTTCTTTGCTGACTTTATCACTTTTTTCTCCCTTTTTTTTCTCTCCAAAGAAATACAACCCCTCGGACCCTGCTTTTGCTTATGCACAGCTAACCCATGATGAGCTGATCCAGTTGGTCCTCAAACAGAAGGAAACGATAAGCAAGAAGGAGTTCCAGGTCCGCGAGCTGGAAGACTATATAGACAATCTGCTAGTCAGGGTCATGGAAGAAACTCCCAACATCCTCCGAGTTCCAGCTCAGGTCGGCAAAAAAGCAGGAAAGATGTGAATGGCCAGCATACAACACTGATGAGTTTGTTTCAACCTCCTCCTGCGGTCAAGGACTCGGTGTACGTGATAACCAGCGCACAGGCTCCAAGTTAGCGTCTCCCTTGCATGTTATCTGGCAAGAGTCAATTCCACTAATTGAAGCCAGGTTAATTATTACAATGAATCTTTTACTATACGTTCCCAGGGTTTTATTTTCAAATGCCACTGTGCCTTTAACTATGTTGTAAATATTTTATACCCTGACCAAAGACATGGTCATAAGATCTGATCCTGGTCCAGAGAGTCACATGATGCCAGGGGTATTAATATATTTTAACATTGGGGTTTTCTTTCTTTGATATTGAGATTCTAAAATACATGTTGCCCAGTCATTAAAGCTTGGGGTGAAATGAGAAAGACCATACAATTGCTGCTGTGTTACACACACTTTTGGCTTTTGATTACCTCAAGCATGGCTTTTTGGCTATAGATGCTAAACTTTGAGACCACGTCAACCTTCAGAGCTTCTTAGACTTGGTCTAGTTGTTTGACTGGAGTAGAGGAGTTTAAGAAAAGCTTCTCAATGTGCCATTTAAATTTTAAACGAGCTGCCTTTTCTAAACATTGGCTTCCACTGATCTCTAGCTTTAAAATGTGCCCTGTACAGACCCATGGGGCCTTGTGTGGAGATATGAGAAGTAGAATAGGGGACTGAGAGAGTTACTTTGTACTCAGGGGGAACTGGCCAAAGTCCCTTCTCTCAGGCAAGCAGGGTTCCTGCTGGCTAAATGGCCCCGTCAGTGCCTTGATAAGGGGTTGGGTGACCTAAGCACTTACTAAAAATGGTTCCACCAGGTATGGAATGATTTTAGTAGGGTTTCTGTGGCCTTTTCCCCCTGTGCCTTGGCTTGGGCCCTTGGTTTCCTCGTCAGTACCTCCTGGCATTCCCTGCTTGCCATTCTAAAATTGCGAAGAGCAAGAAGATGATCCTTATTTTTGGATTGCTGCTGTATTTTTAAAACTAGATTAATATACTTTTTTCTTTTTTTTAACTAAGACACTTGCTCCCTTCTTAACTATTTGCACCAGTTCAGATTCTTTAGGTAATTAGTAATCTAATACTGGAATTAGGATATCTCTGTATTACTCATTTTTTTCTCTTGGTTGTAACAGAATCCCGTGAGATCTTTATCTCTTTCCTGGGGGAGGGATATTATAGGCCAGTAGGGTGGGCAGGTGTCGATCTTAACAGTTATAAATTGGGGAAATCTATGTACATTCCTGTTTTATTGAGGTTAAGAGGCAAGATTGTTGACAGTGGAATTCCTTTTCAGGATCACGTTTGCTGTAACCTTAGTTGTATTGGAGCACTTTAATCTGAAAGATGATACTGTAACTTGATTTATCTAATTAGCTTTTAATTATCTACAGCTATTTTATTTAATACTCTCCCATAGTACTGGGGACAACTGTAAACTTCTCAGATGACTTGTATTTTTGTAGTGCTATGAAATTTATTTACATACCTACAAAGAGAACGGTATATTCACTTGAACTCTGAAAACGTACATGTATATATTTGTCCTGCAACACGTTTTTTACTTAATATAAATGTATTTTCACTGTGATAACCCAGTGCACTGGGGGACAACTATGCTCTGAATGACTTCTCCTTTGAAGAGCTGGCATGGAGACTTGCACTGTTCATGCGCGGTGGTTGGTTTGGAGATATCTGCTGCTAGGACCTTGGGGATGTACCTTGGTCAGTGTTTGAGAGGGACGTCTGGGTGGAGGAATGAATTCCTGTGCTCTGAAATGCCACTTGGGAACTCTGGAGAATGAAGGACAATTTACTTCAAGGGTGTCTGGCTTCTACCGATGCTGGAAAGAAATTCAACTTATAGCATTCCTGTACCTATCAAAGTACCTGGAAAAAATTCAACTTATAGCATTCCTGTACCTCTCAAAGTAGATAACCTGAAGGTTGTTTGTTAACTGTCCTTGAGGACTCTCCTTTGGGGGAGAATTTATCTAGGAAAAGCTTTAGCCTGTTCTGAGCCATTAAAAGGGGTTGGTAAGTTGAAGTGCTGGTCTCCTATAACTGGCGTATGTCTGAGGGCATGTGCCCTTCTACTCAGAGAACTGAGACTTGCCTTAGTTGCTGTGAATGCTAACATAGCTGATGGGCGCTGGGAGGAGGCTGTGCTCTGAAGAAGCAGGGGCATTTCCCTTCTTGGCCTTGAATGGCTGCCTCCAGAAAGAGCAGTCGGTACTTTAAATATCAGATTAAATGAACTTCATGTAATGAACTTCAGTTGGAGGTCACCTCCCTGAAACTCCCTTCTTGGCCTTGCATGGCTGCCTCCAGAAAGAGCAGTAGGTACTTTAAATATCAGATTAAATATCAAACACCTTGTAATGAACTTCAGTTGGAGGTCACCTCCCTGAAAAAAAACCATCAATCCTTTGCCTGGTTGTTTCATATCATCTCATTCCTTGGACTTTGATAGGTGTCCTGCCCTCCCCTGTGTTAACCTCATCAGGATAGCAGAATGTAGGAGCAAGAAAGTCTGCCCTTTGCCACACAGCACAGCTGTTGACCTGAGTGGAGAGGTGTGTGCATGTATGCATATGTGAACGGGATATATGTGTATGATTCCAGCTTTGCTAACTGGGAGCTCAAAAGGGCATAGAGGAAGGAAGGTCCACAGCACTCAGCCACATACTGTATTGAAGGCCAGAGGCAATTTAATGTTAAATTATGCAGGATTGTCCCTTACTGAGTCCCTTCTCCTAATTGACCTTTTTTTTTTTTATTTTCTGGAACTACTAATTAATAATCCTTCAAGGCTGAAAGATTAATTGCCTTCCTTAGGTAGAGAACTTAATCTCCTAGTATCCATACCAACCTCCACTCTGTTTTCTCAGTGTCTATTACATGAACTACTAACTTTACCTCTCCTTCCCTCCAACAGAAGGATCGCCAGTGTTTTTGGATTGTAGAATTATTTCCTGCTTTGTTACTTAGGAAATTTTGAATTTCTCTGATTTTGTTTTTAAGAAATAACTTAAAATTTCCTACAACACTAAATAAAATGGTACCACCTTTCAAAGATTTGTGTCTGTAGTTTAGTATAGGTGCAATAAAAATTTCTTCTGTCTTCCTGGACAACCTCTCTTGGGGGGTGACCAGTGTTTCTCACCC
>NW_006439192.1:4763901-4766803 GCF_000325575.1 Pteropus alecto
TGCCCAGGGATCCCAATGCCCTTTCTCCTCCAGAGGATGGGACATCTTTGATCCCTATTCTATGACATATCCTTCATCTTGGCCTGTAGGACCATAGGCTCTCACAGAGTGGAGAGAAAGCTGCTTCTGTCCTTGCGTATCAAGTGCTCACTTCAGGCTGCACCTTGACTGCAAAAGGAAGGCTCATTTTTTGAGTTCCCACTGTTCACTAAGCACATCCACTCCCCTGTCACCCACTTGGGCTGTAGATTTCTCTAATTTCATACATGGTTATTCTTAGAAAAAAAACATCTAAGTTCCTCACTACCAAGAGATAACCACTCTTATTTTGATTTGCTGTCCTAGGCATTTGACCCTCATGCAGATAGATACACTTTTAAATGAAGATGAGAACATTTAGTACAGACTGTTTTGAACATTTCTGCATGCCTTTAGATAGTCTGCAAGGACTGAGAGTGATTCGGAGGGAGAACCTCCCCCAGCTAACCACCTCCTACTACAGAAGAGCTGTGATGACTGCGAAGGTCACTTCTGGCTCAAGTTATCATCATAGCCACCTCTGGACCAGAAAGAAGACTTGCTGGGCGAACATGCTGCCCTCCACCCCCATGCAAAGCACTTACAGGGTATAGCGACCACTCCTTAACCTTGGCCAAAGCATCAGCAGTGTGGGCTCCCTCAGCCCTTGAACCCAGTCTCTAAGCAAATAGATCCTGTGCCTGAGGCTTCATATAAGGTGACATCTTTTGGGCTTTGCATTCTTTACCTCCCAGGAAGGCAGGAGCTGTCATTTCAAATTCAAAACTGGCTTACTTGAATTCTGTGGAGCCAGTGTATCCCACAGCCACAAAATCTCCTGAGGGAGAATGTTCTCACTTAGCCTTTTGATGTTTGACCATTTCACACAGAAACCTGTATCCTGAGCCCTGGAAATAGTCACCTTGGTGACATCGATAGGCTCTCACAGAATGGAGAGAAAGCTGCTTCTGTCTTTGCATATCAAGTGCTCGCTTCAGACTGAACTGTGATTGTAAAAGGAAGGCCCATTTATTGAGGTCCCACTGTTCACTAGCACTGAGGGGTACTATTTCTAATTCTCATCATGGTAGATAAGGTCTCCATTATGCAGATGAGTCTTAGGCAGTGGAACTTTAGTTTGCCTATGGTCACACAGTGAGTCGTTAAGAAAAGATTTGAACTCACTTTTCTGACTTGGAGATCTAGAACAGAAGGCAGCAAATGTGGCCTGTCCCCTGTTTTTGTATGGCCATCTAGCCAAGTATGATAAATAAATCTAGAGATCTAATGCATAGAATGTTGACCATAATCAACAACACAACATTGAATACTGGAGATTTTTATATTTTTAATGATTAAAAAAAAATCAAAATGAAATTCAAATTTTAGTGGAATACAGCCATGCTCATTTGTCATTGTCTATGTTACATCAGCAGACTATAGTAGTTGCAACAGAGACCTTATCATCTGCCAAACCTAAATAATTGCTATCTGGCCTTTTACAGAAAAGGTTGCTGACCCTTAGTCTAAGATCACTGGGGGCCAAGGAGATAATGTTCTCATTCACTTGGAATCATGGAGGGTTGGAGCAGGCAGGGAAAATGGAGACCATATAGCTCAGTCCTCTCTCGGGATAAGGCCAGGTAAGCCACAGCCTCCCTGAGAAGGGATGTTTCAGATGAGGTGACTGGTCAGCAAATAGGGGCCTATGACCATCTCCTTAGAGTTATCAGATGCCTTTGTTCCTAGGAGCTCAAGAATTGAACACATCAATCCTCAGCCCAGGAGAAGAAAAGTGTGTTGGAGTCAGAGCATAAACAGTGCAAGAGAGGAAAGTGAATATGAGCAAGGGAAGTTACTTGGCACTAGAATTTAGACAGTCCTGGTCATGCTCTGTACTGTGGCTGTCTCACCTGTGAGTGTTGGAAAAGAATGAATGTCTACTACAGAGATGAGGTAGTAGGAAGGAAATCCTGTCAAAAAGGCTCCAAGGCCTGTGCCAACTGCCAGGCTTTGTGTGAGGAGGCGAGAGTATCCTCAGGGCTCAGAGTGAAACTGGTTTAGAGTGACGACATTTCAGTCAACTGACCTGGAAGAAGCCCAGGGGTAAGGCTGGATTAAGGACCTGAGAGCTGCTCAGCTCCTCTTAGTTACTTGCTCTAGATTAGAATGATCCTTCCTCTGTGTTGCTTCTGACAGGCCCACTAGGACAGGTACTCACAGGAGCTGAACAGCTCTTTACTGAGTGCCATCCCTCACTGTAGGAGGTGCTCACGGGATGCCAGGTCATTTCCACAGAGACTTGCAATCAAACTTAAGTCAGACAGGCAACAACTAACTAGAATACACACATCTAACTGAGGGAGGACTGGTGAAGAGCTTCCTTCAGCTCCCACACCATCAGTGCCTCCTCTTTAGTCTCCTCTCTAGAAAGAACTCTGGCCTTAAGGTCAGTATTTCCCATTTGGACCATGGCTGGGATGGCTTTTCCAATGGCCTCCCAACCCCAGGAGCTTTCTGCTCTAATCCAGCCCATTCTGAGCACTCCGCATTCTAAAAGCCTGTGTGCCAGATACCATGTGACCACTGGTGATACAGAGACAAGAAACATGGTTCCAGTCTCACAGAAGGCGGGTAGGAGTGGGACTGGGGAGGGGGGAAGGGGTTTGAGGAGTGTCTTTAAAACAGATAATCAGTATCATTGAATAATGGTAATCTTAGAAGAGTTTGTAGCAGCAGGAAGGGCACTGAGGATGATGTATCTGTCCTGATTTCCTGGAGGAAGACAAATAAATTTCCTAAATAAATTGACTTCTTGAGAAAGCGAACCCCCTGACTTATACGTGTTAGTAAAGTGCGCCATCTTCTGGCTTGTGCCTTGCCC
>NW_006439192.1:4767378-4778477 GCF_000325575.1 Pteropus alecto
GTGTTTGTGGTATATGTGCAAGATGTACTCTGTGTGTGTGTGTGTGTGTGTGTGTGTGTGTGTGTGTGTGTGTGTGTGTGTGTGTGTTAGATATGTCCTTGTTTTGTACTGCGGGTCAGGGAACTTACAGTCTCATGAGGCATAGAGGGAGTCCTCTGTACCTCACTACTGATTATAGCTCTTTCAAAAGAACCTACACCTCTGTTTGTTCAGATCCATTTTTTTTTGAGACTCAAATACTGTTTGAAGATTCACTGGATACATGGTCACGCTGTAGCCTCAACTCTTTAGACTTATAAACACCATTTTTCTTTTGATTTTTTTTTCAGCTTTAGGATGCATAATAATTTATTGATCTTCTAAAGAAGGCAGCTGTAACCTGTATCTTATTCCTCAAGAGAGTATCCCTATCTGTTAAGGGGCTGACAAAACACCATTATCCTTCAATTCATTCTACATAGGAGCTGTCCAATCATTTTCTGTTCTCAGTGGTAAGGTCTAATCTCACTCTCCACCCCAATTCCCATGAGAGGTTGAAATTGAGCCCACTACAGCTTCTAAAAATCTCCCAATGCCAGAGGCTTGCTCGAAATTCTCCATTGTCAGCCTGAGAAACAGAAATTGTCTACACACTTTCATCTCTCACTATCATAACTCCCATCTGCTTTCTTGGAGTCATTAGACCTCTGGTTGTCTAACTCAACATTCTTATTTTTCAGACAGAACTGATCCTAAAATTTTCAAGCATTAAAATCAATATTCTTAGAATGAAATTAGGATTTATTTATAAGAAAATATACTCTTTTTGGTGACTTTTAATTTATACTTAAACATAACATACAAAATTTTTAATTTTATAAACATAAGAAATGCCTAAACCTATAGAGAATTTTTATGAGTTTATTTGAGCCAAACTGATGACAAACGCTGGGAAGCAAGATCTCAACTAATTGAGAAAATGCTCCAGAGAATGGCAGTTTTGCAGCTTACTTTATACATTAGAATCAAAGGAGGTAAGGAGGGTTACATGAAATCCATTGGTGGTAGATTAAGGGAGCAGGAGAAAGCAAAGTGGGGAGATCCCTGGGACTGGATAAAAAGTAAAACGAAGAGACACATACTTCTTTTACATTGGTGAGTACAGGATATTTAATCATTAACGTTTACAGCACATAGAGATGGTATTTGAGGAACAAGATAACAATGGGAGGGTCTGTGGTCTTGTGCTCTGCTGTTGCAGTGTACCCTGGGTGTCCAGAAAAGGGATTATGTTATCTTAGATGCAAAAAAGACAATAGCCAAACTTACTTAAGGTAAAGATTGACCTTTGCCAAGGAAGCTACAGGCCCAGGATGTGACTACCTGCCATGACTCATTTTTAGTTAGGAATTTTTATGTTCAGATCATCCTATGTGGTTACTTTTGGTCTCTGTGTTTGTAAGGCCCACGATGCAGACCTCTCTTGAGCTTGTCAGGTTTAGTATGTGGCCTCTTTTTCGTAAACAATTTGTAAGCTTGGTTCCAGGAATAGCAATAATTTTACTCAAGATTCTTTAATATATACAATACCATGCTAAGTACTTTGGAGCCAGAATTTTGCAGCACCTTAAAGCTCAAGCTTAAACCCTCCAGTCTGCCAAAAGCTTCACTTCTCTGTATTCTTTCACTCCAACTCCCTTAGACATTTCTTCCCTAGCCTCTGAAAGTATTTGACTTTGCCACTCTGGATTTTAATTACACTCCCTCATTCTACAGTTGAAAAAACAGACTGCAAAGAGAGGAAGCAACTTGCTTGGGGAAGACACTCCAGAAAGTAGAACACAATTTCCTGCTCTTTCACTACATTACTCTCCCTTTAAAGCGCATACTTTGTTCTATAGCCAAAATCAACATTTATTACCAAAGAGAAATAGAGACTCTGCAATCCCATAGCACTTTAGAGAGGAGAGTTGTCTGGGGGAAGGCAACAATTTCTTGTCCATGTAGGTAGAAAGTTCACCCAAATTCAGCCCAATACGCTGGCCCACCTCAAACTAGCTACGGATATCTGGGAACCCAAAGACGCAGTCCAGGCCAGGAACCTCCTCGCCTAGCTTACTTTTCTACCCGAGTCTGAAGAAATACGGACCGGAAGTGTCGTGCTGTCTCCGAGGCGAGGGACCTACCTGTATCGCTGTCGCGCTGGCCGGAAGAGAAAGGTGCAGCCCTTAGAAGGCTCCCCCTTTGGTTTCTGTTTCCGCTCGATTGTTGTGGCAGACGTCGGGGCTGGATATTGGAAAGCCTCCGCAGCACCGGGCAGGTTGTGAGATGCCGGGCGGAGGCCGCTGCCCCGACTGCGGCTCCACTGAGCTGGTGGAAGATTCGCACTATTCGCAGAGCCAGCTGGTGTGCTCTGACTGCGGCTGCGTGGTCACCGAGGGAGTTCTTACTACCACCTTCAGCGAGGAGGGTAACCTCCGAGGTACCTGTGCCAGCCTTTCCGGGGAGGTGTGGATACAGCCTGGGGCGGTAGAACGATTGCCATTAGGTTCTTCTTATCTCCCGCCCACTCCTTGTCACGTACACACTTAAATATGGGAGAAAACGACCTAGAGTGAACGAGTGAGCTGCAGGATGTCAAGGACCGCCATTCATGTGTTTTCCTGGTATCTAGTACATTATCTGGCATATAAAGTAGGAGGTATAATA
This sequence comes from Pteropus alecto, assembly GCF_000325575.1. Classification (NCBI taxonomy): domain Eukaryota; kingdom Metazoa; phylum Chordata; class Mammalia; order Chiroptera; family Pteropodidae; genus Pteropus; species Pteropus alecto. The sequence goes on from NW_006439192.1 coordinate 4,770,067, forward strand.
AACCTTGAATAAATGAAACAAAGAGAAAGTTCCACTCAGCTTATCTAGTCTGGTCATAGGGGAAAGACTGTGGATCAATTCTTTATAAATACAGCACATATTGTTAACCCGAAGTAGTTTTTAGCACTGATTGGCAAAACATCTTTCTTTCTTTGCTTTCCAAGTCCCAGACCCGTGCAGCCCTCAAAATCTGCAGCCAGGAAAATTGCCTGGATTTGATTTACAGGAGGATACAAATTTGTACTGAAATTTCTGAAAATCTGGAACACTTGGAGCCTCTTTAGTGCAGTCCCAATCTTCCTCAGTCTCTGTGTATTTGATACATCTTGTGGACAGAGAAAATCAGAGACTTTTAACGTGCATAGATGGGCACCTTCTATGAGAAAGGAGCAGATGCATAATGATTTGAATTCTCCCCAGCTTTGTGTAGTGAGAGAGTAGGGGTCTGGTGCATAAAGGCTAAACAACCTATTTGTTGTACATTTTCTTACAGAAGTAACATACTCCCGAAGCACAGGAGAAAATGAACAAGTTGGTCGCAGTCAACAACGAGGTGAGAATCAACCTTTTATGTTACAATGACTTTAAAGAAAATTCTGATGGTTCAGCCCATCTGTTTGCTTTTCTTGATTTCAGTATTACCATGTTAGGTAGAGTAGAAGAGCATGGTAATTAGAAGTAAAAGATAGGGATGGTTCTAGGAGAGGGATCAATTCAGTATAAGCTTTGGGTTTGTTCAGGGATATGTTTGAGGTAGACTTTGGCTTGGCCCTGAGTCAAACCAGCCTCCAAAAAATGATGGGCTGAAATGTGACTTCTTTCCACAAATTTCTTTGTGCTTTCAGAATGACTTCACTAAGTGTCACTACTGTCATTGTAGAAAGGTACTATATGTTATTTGTGCATCTTGTATCAGAGGCAGGTTTAGCAGAAATTGCTAGGAGCTGCACAGAGCTCCTTTGACCCCCGCTAACTCTTGCTGTGGTTTTTCTTAGGTCTCTGCCGAGTGAGGGACCTCTGTCGAGTTTTGCAGTTACCATCAACATTTGAGGACACAGCAGTTGCTTACTATAAACAGGCATACCGACACTCTGGTATTCGTGCTGCCAGACTGCAAAAGAAGGAGGTGTTGGTTGGGTGCTGCGTCTTAATCACCTGCCGGCAGCATAACTGGCCCTTAACCATGGGAACCATCTGCACCCTGCTGTATGCAGATTTGGATGTGTTTTCTGGCACTTACATGCAGATAGTGAAGCTCCTGGGGCTGGACGTGCCATCTCTTTGCTTGGCAGACCTGGTGAAGACCTACTGTAGCAGGTACCTGCCTAGTGGGAGACACTGGGATGGGATGAGTCCTTAGAACTGAATCCGTTTACCTTTGGCTGTCTCCCTTTCCTGTGCCTAGTACTAATAAGGTTAATCCCATTTTACATTTCTAGAATGTTATGATTTTCAAATCCTATTATCCTCACAGCAACCTAATGATGTAGGAAAGTAGGTCTTGGCCTTGGCACAGGGCTCCTGAGTTGTGCCACTTATGTTGTGCATGGCCTGCACGGCTGTATGCAACAGCCTTGCCCCAGTGGAATCATCTTTGAATGGAGCTAAAAGAATATTAGTAGATGGCAGAGCTGCAGTTAGAAGCTAATTCTTTTTTTTAAATTAGCTATGTTCTTTTTTTCTGACAAATATAGTAGAAAGCAAAGGCTATCAGTGTCAAATAGTCTGGGGTTTGAAGCTTGTTTGATTATGGGCACGTTTTTAAACTGTAAATGCATATAGCAGGATGTAGAGTAGATTAAAGAACATTTGTAAAGCACTAGAATAATGGCTGACAGGGTGCTCAACAAATGTTAGCTACCTTCTGCATTCTCCTGACCTTCACCTCAAAAGCAGAAGGCTCATCCTGTTTTATCTCAGTACCTGTATGAAAGCAAGCTTGAGTGTTCCCAAGAGGCTAGAACAGCTTTTCCATCTTGAGCAGACTGCTCTTTCTCGCTTTGGAAGAGCAGCTCCATTAGGCATTGAGACTAGATTCTCATTTTGGTTATTTCAGCTTCAAACTGTTCCAAGCCTCCCCATCTGTGCCAGCCAAATATGTGGAAGACAAAGAGAAGATGCTGTCACGAACACTGCAGTTGGTGGAGCTGGCAGATGAGACGTGGCTGGTGACTGGGCGGCATCCCTTGCCTGTTATCACTGCTGCTACTTTCCTGGCTTGGCAGTCGCTGCAGCCTTCAGATCGTCTGACATGTTCCCTGGCCCGATTTTGTAAATTGGCAAATGTGGACCTGCCCTATCCCGCTTCCTCCCGCCTACAGGAGCTGCTGGCTGTGCTGCTGCGGATGGCTGAGCAGCTGGCCTGGTTGCAGGTTCTGAAACTTGACAAAAGGTCTGTGGTGAAGTACATTGGTGATCTGCTCCAGCACCGCCACACATTGATCCGCAAGGCCTTTCGAGAAGGAACAGCAGAAGTAGAGGCCCAGAAGGAATTGCAGGGGATGGGACAGGGGCAAGGACAAGGAAAAGAGGAAGTGGGGAATAGTTCCTTAGATTTTCCTGAGAGGAAGCGATCAGCTAGTCCTGCCCTTCTCCTCCCACCCTGCATGTTGAAGCCCCCAAAGCGGGTCTGTCCTACACCCCCTGTCTCCACAGTTACTGGAGATGAGAACATTTCTGATAGTGAAATAGAGCAATATTTGCGTACCCCTCAGGAAGTTAGGGACTTTCAGAGAGCCCAAGCCGCTAGACAGTTTGCTGCCATGAGTGGTCCCAATCCTCCCTGATGCACTTCACCCCATTCTGACAGCAGCCAGATAATAGGCCTGTCATATCCAGAGAAATAAGTATATACAAGTCCTTAGGTGTTATCTTTCCTGTTTAAAGGAACCAAGACAGGTTCTGAAGTTAATTGGAGCCCAGGTCCTGGAGTAGAAATCAGAAGGAGCGTAGGACGCTTAGGTCGGAGAAAGTCCCCTCCCTTGGTGCCAGAGAGCAAGTTGCACATGCTCACATTCTTTGGGGTGGTTTTTAGACTCTTGGGAGAGGGCCAGGCTCTCTCCTGCTCCTGGTTTGAACTGGATATACTGCTGCTGCAGGCCTGATGGGGCCTCCCTGCTGGTGTGGAGCAATTGGCATTTCCAATGGTATTAGCCTTCAGAGGACAGGAACTGGGCAACTGCCCTGTGTCCTTTTATAGGCCGTGGGTTCATGTGCATGGTGTCATGAGATCTTCTACCTCGTAACAAAAGGACCATGGGTGGAGCAAGGTTATAGCTTAAAGGGCTTTGCAAAATTTTAATATATTAAAACAAGAGGCATCTGCTAGAAAACATTCTATTGTATAAAACCCGAGCTTTTAAAAACATGTTTTCTTTGGCACTTTTCATCCCCTCCCTCCCCTTTCCCCAGCGTATTGCAAAAAGCTCTCCAGTGCTAAGGCATTGGCAGGGTATGTAAACAGCAGCCAGCATATGTGGAAGAATAATACAAAGCGTTTTTTTTTTTTTCTTTCTTTTTTTTTTCCTGTCTAATATTGTCTGTGCAGCAAGCATAAATAACAGGATCCATCCCAAGGTGTGTCTAAGGCATTGGCAGGGTATGTAAACAGCAGCCAGCATATGTGGAAGAATAATACAAAGCGTTTTTTTTTTTTCTTTCTTTTTTTTTTCCTGTCTAATATTGTCTGTGCAGCAAGCATAAATAACAGGATCCATCCCAAGGTGTGTGAGTTTTCTTTCCTCCCCATGTCTTCTTTCACCTGGGTGATCAGGCTGGGGTAACATCAAGACTGGGAAGGGACCTGGACCAGGCCTTGTTTTCATGATACTCTTCACAAGAGCCCAGGTTCTTTCAACTTTCTGTAGTAAAAGGCTGGTGGTTGCTTTTTAGGTTGGGGGAAAATATGAGTGCTGATGTTTAAAAGTAGTGGAGGCACAGGCCCCAGGGGAGCTGCAGGGACCCTGCCCACCACTTTGGAGGACTTGGCTTGGCCTTCTGTGAGGCAGGAAGCTGGTTTGATATTTTGGAGCTTTCTCCGTAATATAGAGCTAGAGATCAAGTGATTGAAATAGCTCTTCCACATGGCCTCATGGAGGCAGGGAAGTACTCTTCCTCAGTCCCTTGGTGTTGGAACGCTGAGACTGGGGACATAGGTCTTTTAATTGAACTAGTAAATGCTTCTCCAACACCACCTGCAGCCCTGCGGTGGAGCCCCTCTTCATTGTTTATAGGACTAGGTTTAAGGCATGAATAACTTCAGTGCCAAATTTAAGCACTACTTTCTACTTCCCTCAAATTATCCCCAGGCATCTGGCAGAGTCAGCTTCTTAGGTGTAGGACCTTGGCTTTGTCCTTAAGTGTCACCTTGGAGCCCTGCTGTGTGGTGTGTACCAATCCTGTGGGAATCGTGTCCCTCCCTAATTGTGCACCTGCCCCCCTTCCGCAGGACTAGTTGATCTCCCAAACTGCCTTTCACACTGCCCCACCTCCTCTTGCATAGTTAATCTGAAAAGCAGCACCTTGTTACTTCCCATTGGTCCTGGTCACCTGGCTCATCTGCTAGGCTGGCTCCCTAGTTAGGCAAAAACTGGGTCGGGGAGAAGTCCTAAGATCTAGGCACAGATGGCTGACAACAGAGGAGGGCAGTGAGAACATTTTACTCAAGCTCTCATCTCTGTTTTCCTGACAAGACTGATGCCCACCAGTGAGGCAGTGCAGACAAGATGTGGGCAGCACCTTGGGAGAAGCCTGCCTGGGCTGTGCTGTGCCCTTCTGTTCATCACTCCACAGACTAACAGGGCCTTCCCCACTACCCTGGATGGCATTCATAATTGCCAAAACTAGCCTGGGCTGGGACGGAAATGTGTGATGCCTGTGGCCCTGGGATTGTCTATGGCTACCCCAGAGAGATGGCTCTCTTACCAGTGGCAAGCCTCTGCCTCTCCTTTTCCTCAGCCTGCAGGACTAAAGCTGGTGAGCCCAGGTGCAGCCCTCGGCACCTCCACCTCAAGCCTGTTGACGTACCGATAGACGTCTTTGAGGGCCCCCGAGAAGCCAGGATAACAAGCTCGTGTGCCCAGCCTGTCCTAAAGTGTCACCTGCCCTCGCCCTAGACAGTGGTCTCGCTCTTCCAGAGGCCTGTCTTCATGTAGCCACTGCCAGCCGCCTCGGCGCTGCTCATGGTGATGTCGTCGTACTTGCCGCCCTTGGGAGCGCCATTCAGACTGGCTGTGTTGAGTGGGTACGAGCGGCGCTTGCTCTCCTTCTCCTGTGCGCTGCCCCCGCCACCCTTGAGGTTGTCGCGACTGGCGCTGCGGCGCTGGCCCGGCCGGCACGCCTCGGGGAGCGGCGCCGTGCTTGTGTCGCTGCCCTCAGATGGCGTGAGCGTGTGCTCTCCCTCGAGCTGGAGGCGGGCGCCTGGGCTGTTGCGGCTGCTGCCTGGATAGCTGTCGGACGGGCTGTTGTGTAGGCTGCCGCTCTCGCTGGACAGCAGCTCAGGGGCCCCGGCCATCATGCCCCCACGCAGCACCTTGAGCCGGTTCTTGCCACCTGCCTCCCCTGCACGGTGCCCCTTGGCCCGACTCTTGTGCACTCGGCGCCCGTGGGGCAGGTTGTTGGGGTGGCGGGGGGCAAGGCTTCCCCGGGAGCCTGCGGGCTCTGGTTCCCCTTCCCCACGGGTCACCACTCCTGTCTCGCACACCTGACTCTGGGCCAGCTGCAGGTTGGTAAGCTTGCAGGGGGCCGGGGGCGGCACATGGCCGCTGCTGCTGCTCGGGGAGGACTTCAGGGAGGGGGGCCTCTCTCCGAATACTGGAGAACCGTCCTGTGGGGTGGCGGGCTCAGCCCGGGGTGAGGCACCTGAGGCCGAGGCAGGGGGGCAGCAGGCGCGCCAAGACGCCCTCACGTCTCTGCGCCTGGCACAGTGATGGGTGAAGACGAAGAGGCCCAGGGCGGAGGCCGCCACCCCATACAGACAGCTGCACACCACCCGGGGCAGCCAGTGCTGGGACACTGCCAGAGCCCCACAGGCCCACATGGCCAGGTACAGGAAATGTGTGGTCACCAGCGCCCCTAGCTGGACTCCCGGAGAATAGAGGCTATCGCCATCCTCTGGGGGCCCAGGCGTCACCACCCCTGCGCTGCCGGTAGCCAGAAGGGAACCTGAGTCACTCAGGAGGGGGCCGCTGCTCCTGAGCCTGGTGGAACCCCTCAGCTCCTCTCCTGGGTCCAGGGAGTCCCTGCTGGTGCCCCCCTTTGAGCTCTGTGCCAGAGGACCCCGCAAGTGCAGCCCTGCACACAGGAAATAGATCCAGGTGATCAGCAGAATCAAAGCCACTGGGATGTAGAAGGCTCCTAGGCTTGGACGCCACACCAGCCAGCAGCTGAGGGGAGACACAAGCAGTGGATAAGGATGGGGAACATGTCTGAGGCAGGGCTCATAGGCTGGGTGCTTGGGGATATAGAGAATAAAGTGAGTTGACAGAGACTGGCTTAGTCAACATGCAAGGGCTTGGGTGGGGTCACTGGCTGGGTGGGCCAGGCAGGTGCCCCACCAGTGGAGTGGATGGCATCTGGTGCTGGGGTGGGTAGGTTTGGGTCAGGCAGGAATCGTGCTCACTAGGGGCTGTGGTCCCTGTAGTTGTGGATGTTGACAGCAGCTGTGATGCCACAGACAATGAGTGGGATCCCTCCGGCGATCAAATAGAACCTGGAGAGGAATGGGGTTTGGGGGTCAGAGTGATGGGAAACATAGGGGAGGAACCAGGTGCTCAGAACCCTTGACTCCAGGTTTCTGGCCCATCCTCTTTCCCCTTTAAATTGTCATAATTTTTTTTTTTTTTTGGCTAGTCTTGGTCAATCCCTAGGGGACTTGGCCAAGACTGTTCTAAGGAACAGAGGCTAGAATTGCTCTGTCACCCTAAACAGTACAGAATTTGGGTATGCCATTCAGGTTCCCAGGATCCCTGCTCAGTGCCCTTCCCTGCTTTGTTGGAGTCACTTCCTTCCCTGGCTTTGTCATGCCTGGAAAGCCCTAAGAATGCACCCACTACATGACCTTGGGCAACCTGCTGACGCCTAGGACCTTGCCTCTTCTGTCTTTGGAGAGTGGTCTCTCAGGACCTTAGACCCACCCTGCATCCTCCCTGAGAAAACAGATTTTGATGTCCTATGCCCTCCTCTGAGCCCTTCCCCATTGCAAAGCTGAGCATGTACCGGAGCATGGGATGGGGAGCAGGTGGGGGAGAGTCCCCTTCTTGTGGAGGAGGTGCCCTCCAAGTGAGCTCCTTGTGGAGAACGCGGGCCTTCACACCCATCCAGAGCAGTGTGGACAATGAAGAGTAGTGCAGAGTGATGCCCACCTGCAGGATCAAGGCACCGAGGCTGCGGGACTGGGCTGCTACCACTGGAGCCATTGCAGAGCCTCAGCCCTGCAGTGTGCTCCCACTTCTCCCAGGTTCCCAGCCCCCAACTCCACCCAGCTTCACCCCAAGGTTCTGTCCCTGCTCTTACCCTCTCTATTTATACCCCAAGGTTTTCTCCCAGTCTGGTGACTCTCCATGACCCTGTTATTGCTATCTGGTTGGCCCCTGACCTCTCCTCCATTGCAGGTCCCCACTCTCCACTTTGAAGAGCCACCTCCCAGTTTCTTCGCTTCTGGCCACCACCTACTCTTGTGTCTTCCTCCCCTCACAAGTAAGACTTGACACAGAGAGAACAATGGAGCTGGGGCCTATTAGTGTGAACACCCTTTTTCTTCTGCACCTCCCTATTCTGTCCCTAGGCTGTTATCATGAATCTTAGAGCTCCCCCCAGCCCCCCAGCCCCTTCTGCTTACTGCCTGGCACACAATCTGGTAGTTGGTGAGTGTGATGCCTCCTGCAAAGACGGCGGAGGTCATGGCCATGTGGAAGCACAGGGGCAGCAGCATGTGTGAGGCCTTCCGGGACACGTGGATGGAGCTGTCCCAGAAACAGTCTTTAATTAATGGGCCACCCAGCCTAAGGTCAAGCCAATGGGATCTCAAAGCCGTTGGAAGGGCCAAAGAGGGAACAGCAGATATCAGTGTGCATGCATGTGTGTGAATGTGATAAAAGGCCCAGGGCAGGAAGGCTTTAACCTCCAAAATGTATTTTCCAACCCCAGGACCTTCAAAGAAAATGCTCGGCAAGAGCCTGGGAATGTCATGTGGACCCACCTGGGAAAGGAACACTTGCCAGTACTTTGTGAGACCCTCAGCCTTCCCACCACACCCTCCCTTCCAGCAGGAGCTCCCACCTGTGGTTGAGGATGTAGGTGATGATAGTGGAGAAGAGGCAGAGCAGCAGCAGGGCTGTGCAGGGGTACACAACTGGATGCAGCCCTGCCCCTGAGCCCCCCACCTCCCGGGGGAAGGCATTCAACTCCTGGAA
>NW_006439192.1:4778612-4791984 GCF_000325575.1 Pteropus alecto
GGAGTCCTGCCCCTCCCCGCCCCCACCAGGTTTCCTCTTCCCAAGCCTGGTTAGCTTTGGTCCTCAGCTTAGTCCTTTTGGATAAACAAAGATGTAAGCACAACATCCACTCTTAGAAAGTTGCTCTAGATCGTTTTAATAATCTATTGCCCGCCTTTCTAGGGTCTTTTCAGGTCTCCAGCCTGAAAATCAGAGATGAGGAAAGAGGGGGAAGCTTCTATCTATAATACAGCTGCATGCCTGCTGAGCATCTGGGAAAGCGGGGTGTGAAATGTAGTGAGGGAGGGGGAACTAGACGGCGGTGAGTGAGGAGGGTGACCAGAAAGGAGAAATGTTCCCCAATTCCCCCGCCCCACTTTAACAATCTTGGTCTCAGAGAGCACAGGATGTGAAGACCAGGCTGGGTTGTTCCAGATCCCTCTCTTTGAATGCGGGAGTGGAGGCAGGACCTCCCTGTCTCCAGAAAGATGAAAGGTGTAGGGGGAGACCAGAAGGACATTTCCCTATGAGTCTTGACAGTTATGAGGCTTGAGAAAGCTGCTGTATTTTCTGTATTTCTCTGTGGGCCCAGGGATCAGAGAACTCTGCTCCACCTTGCACATATTCCTTGTTCCGTGGTCTTCCCGCCCCTCGGTCCCACTACACTCACCATGAGCACGGCCACATTGCCCAAGTGCTGGCAGTGCAGAGAGCTGACGTTTGGCTGGCTGGAACGGAGCTGGCAGCCTTCAGAGCTCCAGCCCCCAGCCCCTCCTGGCCCCTCTTGGCTCCACCAAGCTGCCACAGGTTCATCCCCCTCAGCCCAATGCCGCAGTGAAACAGTCACTGGCTCCGTCAGGTTTCCCACGCCACAGCCACCTACAGGGGGAAGGGAAGTCCACAGAGGCATGAACCAGGTCGTGGGAGGCTGACTGGGTGGAACTAAGCAGCAGCAACTGAGCAGACATGGAACACTGCTGGGCCAGGTGTGGGCTGGGCCAAATGAGGACATGCTCCTGCCAGGTCCTCAGTCTAACTGGAGAAACACCAGGGTGAATCAAAATAAAAGCACTGGGAGGCAGCCCACTCTAAGTGCCAAGAGTGCTGGCGATGCGCCCCCAACAGAGAGGATTCTAGGGCTGGGGTCAGGGACAAGAAGGTAGAAGGTAATGCTGAGGGAGCAGAAACCTAGGTGAAGAAAGGAAGAGGTGGCACATGGTTAGGAAGGTGAGAGGGAGAGGAACCCAGGTAGGTCAAGCGTTTATGCTTACGGCCCTTTTGAAATTTGGCAAATCTGGAATATAAAATCCAGTGTCTTCCCAAGCCTTTTCTCTACAAATCCCTTTCTTTATTGGACGTCTCTGTCCCCCGTCCCCTTGGAAATGGTGAGGGGCCACCTCTTCTGCCACCTCTATGGGGGCGTTAGGGGCCACTGTAGGTTAGGGAAGGGCAGAATGAAGGGACACAAGACAAACACTTGGGAGGGATCCCAGGTGGTATGGGGAGTTAAGTCCCTTACTGGTTCCTGCAAAGATGACAGGGGTGGCTACGCCACGTCTCTTGCCAGGTCCCGAGGCTCCAGGGCGCGAGGTATTACCGTGGCTGCGGAAGAGGCGGCCATTTCGGAAGACGAGCAGTTGCAGGGTGCAGTCTGGGGGGACTGGGAGAGCCAAGGCAGCCGGAAGGGATGAGAACAGACTGGGCGGCAACTGGATGGAGGCCAGGGCCACGCTGTTCTGGGGGGACACAGGAGTTCCTCAGAAACACCCAGATCCACTAGGACTCTGATGTCTTCCAGCCCCCTCCTCCTGCCTCCCCTCTCCCCTTTTCTGGGTTCTGCCTCCTCTCACACTGTCCACCTCCACCAGGCACCTGCATCTCAGCACCTCCCCTCTTAGCATCTTCCCTGCCCCAGTGCCCACCTTGATGTGGAAGGATGACAGAGAAATGTTGGGCCTCCCAGTGGTACAGCGGAAGCGGAGCTGTTGATCAGCCAGGGGCTCTGGCTCGGGCGAAGGGTCCTGGCCCAGTGCCACGGGCCGGGCACCCAGTGTGCCTGCCTCCCTCCTCTGGAAGGCGGTGCAGGTCAGGCCCACATAGCTGTGTGGCTTGATGAGGTAGGCCTCCAATGCCACGTTCCTTGAGTTCTAGGGACAGGGAACTTGTCACCCCACCCTTTGAGATATGTCGGCCCTCTCTTGGCCTTCTCCAGCCTGAGACTGCACAGCCACTTTCTGCAGATCTGCTCAGGCCATGTCCCTCTACCCTTTACTCCTCACTGTCTTCTCAAGGCCTTGCCAATCTTATGGTTGCCATGGAGTCTCCCTAGCCCCTGATCATGGTACCTCCTCCTCCCTCCTAAGGCTCTTTCTCCCACTCATTCACACCCCACCTTGTATCTTGTTCCCCTCTTAACACATACTAGTTCTGCTGCCCCAACTAAGCCACAGAGCATGTTCCATGTCCAAGATCCTGTATCTCCCGAAGGGACCAGCACAATATTTTGCACGTAGAAGATGCTCTGCCATGGTTGTTAATTGGTTCATGACCCACCATTGGAAATATCCTCCTCTTCTCAGGGAACATAAGTCTCCATTTCTCCAAACTCCATCAAAGTGCTGACCCCCTACAGCTTGGTTCCCCACCATAAAGTCGTGCATAACTTCTCTGGTGTCACTGGACTCCCTCTCTTTGCAATGCCCTGACTCAGGATTTGGTTCCATGGGACTGGGAACCTAGAAAAGTTTGGTGTTCCTGCTAGCTGGGTACAGAGCAGGTACACACTTGGAGGACTTGTTGCCTGGGAGAGAAGCATTTCCCTCCTGGATGACTCTAAGGTCCCTCCCAGTGCCAGGCCCCCCAAGGAGTTCCCTCCCAGCTGGCCCACATTACCACAGAGATGTGCTGGGCGTGAGGGCTCAAGGCGGCCCCCCCAATGCGCTCCAGGGCGCCTATGATGCCGCTGCAGGCCTTGTCCTCGCGCTGGGCCAACCACAGCAGGTGCTCGTCTACCAGCATTAGGTTGCTGGCCATGTCCACCATCACCTCCACCAGCTGGAGGGGCAGGTGGGGGAGTCACTGAGGCAGGAATGGGGTTTGGGACCCAGGGGCTGGGATATGAGAGGGTTGAGCAAATGGTAGAGTTTGTGGGTAGGGTTTTGAGGGGTCCCAGAGGCTCAGTTGAATCTCACCTCTTTGATCTGGTCAACATAACCCAAAAATTTCTGGATCATCTGAGCCACATAGACTACATCCATCATGTCTGAGAAGCTGGCGGCCTCGGCCGTGTATACTCGCAGCTGGTGGGCCAGAGTCAGCGCATTGGAGGCATTGATGGGCATCTGGGGGTATTAGGGAAGAAAGAGGATCATCCAGTCTGCTCCTCCTCCCTCAGAACTGCCCCCAGGGGACCCCTCCTCTGTGCTGATGTTCAGGGCGATAGTGCCTAGGGAGAGTGGTCGAGCATACTGGCTAGGTCTCATCAAGATGAGAGGTGCATGTAAGCTCATCATATGAGGCTCATCATAACTCAAGGCCTCACAAATTTTTTCACCACTGGCCCAAGGATAATGGGATGACCTCCCACTGTCCTTGTTTTCCCCCTTAAGACTGCTGTTGCTATGTTCGGGGATAAAGATGCTTGCCCATACTTCCTTTGTGTGGCCTTGGGGTCTGAATCCCCTGGAAGAAGGAAAGCTGGAGGAGAAGAACCAGAGCCCCTCACCGCACACTCAAGGAGTGGAGCAGCAGCTGTGAGGCTTCTTCCTTCCCCATTCCCCAGGACCAGAGCTGATGGGGTGCCCCCCACCCCTCTGCTGTCCTAGCCTCACCAGCACGAAGGTGTAGAGCACCCGGGTGATGTCGTTGGTATACAGACAGTGAGAGTAGTCCCCTGGCTCCCAGCGGCCAGCTCGGTCACAGCGGCGGGAGGCCCGGGTGCCCGGGGCACCCCCGCTCAGCGGCACAGAGGTAAAAGGGTACTGAAGGCAGGACTGGTAGGCTGTGATGCCAGCCAGAGTTCGAGGCCACCTGGGGGGCAGAGGCAGAAGCTGTGGATGACCCAAGCTCCTCAGGGTAAGGGACCCTCCCTTGCCCTGAGAACTGTGATGCCAGACCCCTTGAGAGCTGGCAGAAGGATCCAGAAGAGGGGTTTTGGGCCAGGCTTCACGGGGTTCCCAAGCTCCATCTTCTTTTCTAACTGTTTGTTCTGTAGTGCTGTCATGGTGCTATGGGAACTGGACTCTGAGTCCTGAATTCAAATCACTTATCCTTTCTGGGCCTCCGCAACCTCAGCTGTACAATGGGGGAATGGCATCTGTCCTTCCTAACTGAGGGGGCCATTGGGATATTAAATGCGACATTTGTGTGGGAGGGCTATGTAAACTACTAAATAAGGCAGCAAATAAAAACTTTTTTGTTCTGCTCAGCACATCTCAGGTGATAATTTTATACAAAAAAAGATAAGATCTCTAAATACAACAGCAGGACTTGGAGCTGAATGACAAAAGGAAGTGTGTTCTCCATCTTAAGGCAGATGGGGAGACCCTGGGCACCTGTAATCTCAGATGTAGGAGCTGGGGAGGTCTGGGCAATTGGGTCAGGGATGGTGGTTGGGTCTCTGCGGCAGCAGAGCACTCCGAACCTGAAGTCCCCACGGTTGTTGGCGATGCGCTCGGCAGGGCAGTAAGAGGCGGAGGTCTCCAGCACCACAATCTCCACCTTCTTGCTGGCGTTGCCCTGGACCGTGGACACGGAGCACTCCCATTCGCCTGAGGCCCCCACACCGATGTGAGACAGGGTCAGCTCGCTGTGGGCAGGTGGGGGGTGGGGGCAGAGGGCTGGCTCGGTGAGGCACTCTCGAGGCCACACCACCCTCCCTAAGCGCCCCTGCCCTGGCCACCCACAGGCACCCTGCTCCAGGGCATGTGGGGCATGAGCTTCAGGTTCTTTATTCATTCTTTAACTGAGGGAGGAATACAGGTACATACTTCCTTCAATTCTGATTGGCCTATGACACCATTTTTCTGAGCTTCAATTTCCTCATCTTTATCATGAAGATAATAATACCTCTGTTGCAAGTCCATTGGAGAGATTAAGTCTGATACTATAGGTGAGAGCTGCTACATAGATTGTAAAAGCTCTAAAGAAATGTCAGATATAATTATTTTTTTCTATCAGGCATTTAATTCCTATCCCTTATCTAGACTATTTGTGACTTAGTCCTGGATTTCCATAAACACACATACATGCACATGCATACTCTTACAGAGATGACATACTCTCAGGAATGTGTCTGGGCATAGCTCCTTTGGAAGGTGGGCAGTGGTTGCTCTGGCCACTCTCACCCCCTGCCCTGACAGAGAAGGGATAGCAGGGCCTGTACCTGGTGATGAAGGTGCAGTCATGGATGAGGCTTTCGGCCAGGAGGATGCCTGCCTGCTCGTCGCCCTCCACCGGGGTCTGGTTGTGGTACCAGCGGATTCGGGTGTCGTTGCCCAGGTAGCTGGCGGAGCACTGGAAGGGCAGCCGGTCACCCTGGAACACTACTTGGCGTAGGGATGGGATGAGGTGATGCGTATGTAGCTCCAGGGCCCCCTCTGTGGGAGGAGACATGAGCAGTGGGGCCTGAGTGCAAAAGCATGTGTGCCTGCACTGGTGTTGGGGGGTACAGTAGGGGTAGCGCCAGGCCCCCTCTGTCTGGAGCCTAGGGAAGGAAAAGGGGGCAGGACAAAGTCTGCAGAGATAGGAGCACAGGGGAGCAGCAAGAGGGTCTTGGACAAATAAGTAAAAGTGCTCCTTTCCACAGCACAACTGTCACCCCAAGAGGTGAAACCAAATGAAAACATAAAGCAGCATCCCCAAAGGCAGTTTAGAAAAGCTGATGGAGGATGACCCCAATGGGACCTGGGGGAAAGGATGCCCTGGAGAAATGCCCATCACTCAGAAACACTTCAGGCAAAGGGAGCCTCGAGCCACTGGGGCCCTTCAGGAGGAAGGTTGGGGCCTGAGGGGCAGGCAGGGTCCCCGGAAGGAGTGCAGGGCGAGGATTTGCTCACCGCAGCGCAGCTGGGCCTCCTGGAGGCTGCCCAGGGCCTGGGCGTGTAGGGCACTGGGGTAGGCGCAGAGTGTGCGCTCGGACAGCTGCACGGAGTGATTCCGGGCCCAGGACAGCAGCCAGCGCAGGCGGCAGTCGCAAGTCAGGAACTCGGTGCCAAAGTCCCTGCAGAGTGGGTAGAGTGGCCACAGAATAGAGCAGAGAAGTGTAGGCTCAAGGAGTAGGGAAGGAACCCGAGGAAGGGACTGAGGCGGGAGAGGGCAAACTTGGGCATGTGTGCCCCAGCGTGGCAATCTCGGGAAGGCAAATGTGGAGTGTCAGCCGTTGTCTGTCCTGCCTACTCATAAGGCTGGCCACGGTGGTCAGGATGCCTACGTGTCTCCCTCCTGGGTAGAGGAACGAAGCGGGAGTCCGTGGGCTGGGGAAAGATACTCACACAAGCTTAAGGGCTGGCAGCTCATCAAAGACCCCAGGCTGCAGACTGGAGAAGATGTTTCCAGATATGTTTCTGCAAGGGGGCAGGGAACAGTCTGAGTGCCAGTGCCAGAAGAGGGAGGGCTGAGTGAAGACCTGTAAGGTTTGGGGGCAGCTTTCTTCCTCCCAAACCCTCCTTCTGGGGTGAGCCTTCCCTCTCCCCTCGCCCCTTACTCACAGTCGAAGAAGCCTACGGAGGCCTTGGAAGGTCTCAGAGGCAATACAGCCAATCCGATTGTTGGAGAGATCTCTAGAGAGACACATACAACCTCAGCAAGTCAGCCATGTGGTAGCACACAGATCAGCTTATGAGGGACACACAAGTGTGGCTGTGGCTTGTATGGGGAGGGGTGTGAAAAAGGAGGGAGATGGGGCTGGGGTTTGAAATGTATATCTCCAATCAATGTGCTGGAGTGGGGACAGCTATGGGTGGGTGAGAAGAAGGGTCAGTGGGGGTGAGTAGGAGGGGTGGTTGCTCATGGGATCCATGGGACTTTCTCCAGGGAGAAGGGATGGGCTGGGAGGTTTTGGGGGGCAGGACATGCCACTCACAAGCGCTTCAGCTCCCCCAGGCCCAGGAAGGCACCGGGCTGCACCGTGCTGATGACATTATTCTTCAGGTCCCTGTGGGAGGCAAGTGGGGAGGCCCTCACACCTCTCCCGCTCTCGGGACAACACTGCTCCCCTTGGTCTGGGTAGTCTCACTGCCACCAGAAGTATTGGGATCTGATTTCCTTCTAAATCCCGGCTCTCCTCAGAACTGGTTAGGAGGCTGGATGACGAACAGGACTCTTCAGCCTTCCTGCCTGACATAAGGGGTACTGGCTTAAAGACATTAGGGAGAATGTAGATGCCATGAGATTGGATGAAAGGGCCTCGGTGAGGAAGCAGAACATGGGGAAACAAGGAATGGCGAGATCACTGGACGAGGAGTCAGGAGGCGTTGGTCCCCCATCATGGCTCCACCTCTGAGCTGCCCTAAGTATCTCATGGGGCTGTTGTGAGAATCATTTCGAAATGGGTGTCCTGGTCTTGAAAATTGATCTACAAAGGTAAAATCTTCTTGAGTCTGGGTGTTGGAAGGTATTTTTATAGCTATCCTACAGATCTCTCCATTTGACAAGTGAGGAAATAGGTCATGCAATGGATTGATGATTGCGTGGATGCTGACCCGGGTCCAACTCTAGGGCAGGGCTGTAAATCACCTGACCTGGCCCCTCAGTCCTTGCTTCCCCTCCCGCCCCAGGGTCTCCTAGGAGCTCACAGTGCTGAGAGAAAGTGGCTAGGGAAGTACCAACTCAGGGCTGAGCTCCGGCAGGTCACAGACAGGACAAAAGATGGTAGAGTCTCCTGCCACCCCCCTAGCCCAGACTGAGGCAGGGGCCTCTTGGCCCTGCCTGCCAAAGCTTCAGGGACATTTCTGGATTATGGGCAGGAGGGGGTTAACTGAGCTGCCTCCCTGCTGTGGGGGAGAGGAAATGGGTGTCCAGGATGGGGAGGTGCTATCCTACCAGGGGGCCTGTTTTCTCACTGACAGTCTCAGCTGGGGACATAAACACACAGTCAGAGAGAAAGAGAGGACAGGGAGAGAGAGAGAGAGAGAGAGAGAGAGAGACAGACAGACAGACAGACAGACAGACACAGAGAGACAGAGAGAGAGAGAGAGAGAGAACTATCTGCAGTGCAATGAAATACTCTGCTTAGTCCTGCCCATGGCCAGGGGTTCTCATGCCTCAGCTCCCTCTCGTACCAACCAACAATTCAGTTGGCCTCCATAACCCTGAATCCCCTTGGGAAATAAAAGAAAGCCACCAGAAGGAGCCAGCTTCCTTGAGGAGTGATGGCTTCCATACCCAGGCATGCTGGGAGGTGCCCCAGTGCTGGGCACACATGGGGAATGTGCAAGTATGCAGACCCTAGGACACTACTGCAGAGTGGAGACTGGAGAGGACTGGATAAGTGCCCCGCCTGCCCAGGGTGGCCCTTCCTGCTCATACCCCCTCCGTTTTGCTGCTCAGACCCCCGCCCTCTCAGTCCCCCCTCCGATGCTGTTCTAGCATATGCCCCCTGGCCCCTGTTGGGGTCTGGCCATTCTCAGGGCTCTGCCTCCCACCCCCATGCGGGGGACAGGCAGAAGGAAACACATTCCTCATTGTGTCACTTCCCTTCATGGGCTGCCAAGGGGCTGAAGCCGCAGCCCCCCGCCCCTTCCCTCTAGCTCACTTGTGTTTATTCTCATTTCCTCCCTGGCCCCCCTCGAGAACTCCCACCCCGCCTGCCCCACTGATGCTCTGCAGATGGGAGCAAGGCGGCCCTCTGAGCCCCAGCCCCTTCCTGCCCTGGATTTCCTGCAGCCAGGCCATGCCGGGGGCCTTCTGAGAGGGGAGCTTCCACCAAGTGTTGGCACTCCTTCCCCCTTGCCTCGTGCCTGCAGGGTAGCTTCTGGGGTGACCAAGGCAGCCCCTCAGTGCCCTCAGGAGTTGGCTTGCTGGCCCAAACCAGTAAGTCCTGGGTCCTCTCCTGAAGGGCACAAGCCAGGGGCTGCTCGCTGGGCTGAGCTCTGACAACCCTGTGGAGTCAGGCCCACACACAGCAGCTGATGCCTCCTGGTCCCTAAGGTAGGGGAAGCAGCTCTGGGGCTGTGCCCTCTCTAGTGGCAGGAGGAACTTGGGTATTTTTTTTGGACCTGTGAGGTCCCTATAGGTCAATGGCTCTGCAGTTTTTTTGCTAAGCACATCCTTTTGAAAATCTGATGATGACTATGGACTTCTGTCCCAGAAATATGTACTACACCCAATATTGTGTGTATGATTTCAGGGACTTGTGGAACGCAGGTTACGAACCCCTGCTCTGGCTTGTCTAATCTTATTCCCTCATGATCTCTTTGGTGAGGTCATGAGGATGCACAGATAGATGTTTCTGTGTTGTGGAAGGCTTCCACAGAGTCGTGGTCTTGGAACCTGGAGAAGGTGTAGCGGATTCATGGAGCCTCCCCTCCTTCCTACTCCTTGCGCAATCCAGACCCGCTCCCTTGACTTGGCAGCACTCTCCCTGTATCTATTCCAATATGGAGGACAAGGACTCCTTCTGGCAAAAGTTGGGGTGGAGGGGGGATATCTGGGAGCAAATCGTTACTCTATACCCTTCTTGAGAAAACAGAAGCTAGGCAACTGAGTGTGTAAGAGTGAGTGTGCAAGCACAAATGACAAAAAAAAAGCAGACTGATATGTTGGACAATAAAAACTTAAAACTTTTGCTCTTTCAAGGACACCATTAAAAAAGTGAAAGACAACCCACGGAATGAGAGAAAAATTTTTACAAATCGTATGTCTGATAAGGGACTATTATCCAGAATATATAGAGAACTCTTACAACTCAGTAATAAAAAGACTAATAACCCAAACGAAAAAATGGGCAAAAGACATTTCTTCAAAGAGGATACACAAATGACCAATTAATGCATGTAAAGATGCTCAACACCATGAGTCATTAAGGAAATGAAAATCAAAACCACAATGAGATACTACTTCATATGCACTAGGATGACTACAACAAAAAGGACAATCGCAAGTGCTAACAAGGATGTGGCGAGATTGGAACACTTATACATTACTGATGGGAGAGTAAATGATGCAGCCACTTTGGAAAACAGTTCGGCAGTTAGAGTTACCATGTGACTCAGCAATTCTACTCCTAGATATATATCCAAGGAAGTGAACATACGTCCACACGAAAACCTACACAGGAACAGTGACTGCAGCATTATTCACAATAAGCCAAAAAGAGGAAAAACCCTGTCCATCAACTGATAAATGAATAAACAAATGTGCTATATTTATACAAGGAACATTATTAGGAGATACAAAGGAATGAAGTACTGATACATGTTATAATATGTATATAACATATACATATAATATGTAATATGTATAAACCTTGAAAACGTTATGCTAAGTGAAAGACTCCAGTTGCAAAAGACCGCGTAATCCCATTTACATGCAATGTCCAAAATAGGCAACTCTATAGACACAGAAAGTATATGCGTAGTTGCTCAGGCCTGGGAAAGAGGGGGTGGAGGATTGAGGAGTGACTGCTAATGATTCAAGGTTTGAGGATGATGAAAATATTCTAAAATTAGATTATGATGATGATTGCACAACTGTGTAAATATACTAAAAACTATTGGATTGTCTGCTTTAAATGGGTGAACTTTATGGTATATAAATTACATCCCACTAAAGCTGTTAAGAGAGTGAGTGTGTGAGTTTGTATAACAGTGTGTATGCATGTGTCTGTCTGTGTGTGTGCACCACATTTGGACAGGGTGGGGCTACACAAAGTTGGCTCCCTCTGGCCCAAGTAGACCTCCCTGCTTGTGGGTTTGAAAACCAAATTATAGGTTTGGAGGCCACAGAGCAGCTTTCTTTGGGCCCTCCATGACTTCCAAAGTTCATTAGAAAGCGGGGGCTGGCTGAGAAGGGGGCAAGGACACCCCCCCACTTATAGAGGTTGTCTGGGGGGGAGAAAAGGGAGAGATTCTGGTTGTCAGGACTAAATCCAAGGTTGTCCTAGACCCCCAGCCTCTCTCATCTCTGATATCATCCAATAGGGATTTATTGAACACATACCCTGTGCCAGGCATTGGGGCTACAACAGCAAGCAAGAGGGTCTGTCCCGGTACCCATCAGCCTCCCTTCCCAGCCTTCAGCTGCGCCAGAGCCTAGGGCAGCCTCTCGGCCGCATTCCTCCCCAGTGTCGGGGGGGATGGGAAGGGGAGGAGGGACAGAGCCCCCTTGGCCCCTCCCACAGATTAATGGAAACCACCTGGCTGGTGAACGACACTCCACCCCCAGGCCCCCACTTGCCACCATTCCCATGAGCATCTGCTTCTAATGAGTGTCCCAGCTCCCCGCATACCAGCCCCTGGGCTCATTAATCTCATTAGGCAATGACAAATCATCTTGAGGCCGAGCAGGCTCCCCGCCCCGGGCCCTTTCCTCCAGGCGCGCACAGCCTCTGGGGGCGGTGTCCACACAGAAGCCCTCGCTCGCACGCACGTCCAGTCTTGCTCCCTCAGCCTCTTCCGGGGACCATCTGCCCTGTGGCTGGCTTACTATGACTGGGGAGCCTGCAGAGCCCTGGGAAGTCTACTGCTCCTCTGCGCCCTGTTGAATGCGCATGGTGGGGGATCTTGATAGAGATGCGAGGCACCGGAGGAATGAGCTAGCATCTCCACTTCATCTACCTGACTGCGTGACCAAGGGTGGGGAACTCTGCACAAATCCTACACAATAAGGGACATAAAATATCTTACAACTTGGAGCTCCTCCAAGAAGAAGGGAATGGCCATTTGCTGAAAGCCCAAGCTGCCGAGGCTCTCTTCCTACGTGAACTCATCTATTCCAATGACAATCTGTGAAGTCATGCATTGTCCCATTTTTCAAGTGAGAAACCTGAGGCTTGGACAGGCACCCAGAAGGTAAACGACAGAGGCAGGATTCAGTCCCAGGCCTCTTATTACTCCAGAGTTAAGTTCTGCACCCTTTTATTGCCTCCCCCAGTCACCCCAAAGGTCTTTCCACCAGGCAACAAACAGGCTTATCCATGCTGAGGGGTGGCGGGATACAGAGAGGAGGGCTCAGAGACAGGACATCACACATGTCTGGGCCCTTCTGTACACTCCTTGGGCTGGCCATGAACTGCCTTTGCTGGACCCTGTTTCAGGTTTTCTTGTCCAACCTGCCTGACTGATGAAAGTGTATCCCCGCCCTTCCCCCATCTGTATCCTCACCCTCAGATTCTCCGGAGCATGGGATCATCTCAGGCACATTCCCACTCCTCGCCCTTTCTGTCCCTTCCCCAGCTTCAGAGCCCTGCCTTGCAAAACAGGTACCATGCAGAGCTGCTCCCCCCACACACTTACACTGGGCCTGTTCTTAGAGGCCAGAGGGGTGCTCAGCACAGAGAGAAGAGGCCAGCATTTGCTGAAGCAGCCCAGACCTACCATTTCAGTTATTAGACTAGGCCCCAACCCTCCCACGGGACTTATTGCTATGGACTGTGAGACGTTACGCTGCCATGGACTCAGCTGCCCAAGCCTGGATGTCTCGGCCTGACAGGACAGAGAGATCAGTGTTTCCTGGCACCAACTGCATGCCAGGCCAAGGCGTCTCATTTGTGATGAATAGGCCCACAGTCTAGGGGTCATCTGGTCCACTGGTTCCCAGTCCTGGATAAGCATGAGAATCGCCTGTATATCTTGTAAAAATTCCCAGGCCCCTTCCGACCTGATGAATTAGCATCTCCAGTAGCAGGGCCCAGGATCTCTCCCATCTTTGGGGTAGTGGGTCAGTGGTTGTGATGATTAGTTTCATATGTCCACTAGGCCAGGCTATTGCATCCAGTAATATAATTAATTACTAATCTAGGTGTTGCTGTGCAGGTATTTTGTAGATGTGGTTAACATCTACAATCAGTTGACTTGAAATAAAGAGATTACTTCTGATAATATGGGTGGGCCTCATCCAATCAGTTGAAGGCCTTAAGAGCGAATACTATTTTCCCGGAGAAGAAATTCTGTCTCAAGACTATAGCATCAACTCCTGCCTGACTTTCCAGCCAGTAGGCCTGCCCTACAGATTTTGGAATTGCCAGTCCCTACATGATGTGAGCTATTTCCTTAAAATGAATTTCTTTTCTTTATAAAGAAATAATTTCTTTATGTATTTATAGAAAGGTACACACAAGCCTCCGATTGGTTCCACGTCTCTGGAGAACCCTGACTGATACAGTGGTGGTCAGCCAGGCTGGAGACTCTGGGCTCTTCCAGCGCCTGCACTGCCTTGCCATCACTGGGAAGCATGG
>NW_006439192.1:4792029-4794314 GCF_000325575.1 Pteropus alecto
TGGCCACATCACTGGACTCTGATCTTTTCCTCCTTGTGAAGGTCTTGTGGATATCACACATATACATCCAAGGATCACAGAATTTTAAACCCACAATGCACCTTACAAATCACCCTGTCCCTACCCCATCCCCCTTTCACAGATGAAACTGAAGCCTCAAACCTGGCGCCCACCCCTGCAGCACTCTGACCTCATCTCTGACTACTTCTCAGTCACACGGCCCTCTGTTCCTCAGGCTCACTAGGCATACTCTGGACCCAAGGACCTTGCTAACTGCTGCTTTTTCTACCCTCCAGATTCCTCCCAATTCCTCCCTCCCTTGAGGTCTCAGGCTCAGTCACCTTGTCATCAGGACTTCCTTAATCTCATTACAAAAAATAGCACCCCCCATTGCTTTCTTTCTCCCTTACCCTGCTTTGTTTTAGTTTGTAGCACTTATTACCTCTTGGCATATTATACGGTGATTTGCTATTTTCTAGGTCCCATTAGTAGAGAGTAAATTCCATGACAGCAGGCACTTGGTCTATTGTGTTCACTCCCAATGCTTAGAACAGAGCTTGGCACACAAATTAAGGAGATTTATAATTTATAAATGAACATCTATTATATATAAATGAATAAAATATGATAAACAAAGGGGGCTCAACAACTTTCTCTAGAATGAATGACTAGAATGGCCCCTAACAGAGCAGGGCCTCAAACTGAGGACCTTGAATTCTCACTCGAGTGCCTTTCTCATGCCCAGCACCCGCTTCCATCTCACGTGACTCAGGATTTAGTCATTGTCCTTTGACGATTCTCCCACTTTGACTATTCTCTCTGATTGCCTCCCGTGTTTTGCATGCACCTGCTGTGTGGTGACCAGAGACAGAGTGCTGGGGAGAGGAGTCCAATTCAGTATGTCGGCATGGGTGGGAAGGAAAGGGCCATCTTTTCACCTTCATCAGAAAATCTACCCTCATGAGATTGAGGGACGAGAAGCGGGCAGACCCAGTGGGTCTCTGACTATAGAGAGAATAAAGATGGGAAAGTGTCAGTGAGGCCACGAGAGGCTCAGAACGGTGCTCGCTCATGCTGAGAAGAGAGAATATCTCTGGGCGGTGACTGGCCCTGGTGGGGCAAAGCAAAGGGTTGGAGAGGCAGCTGTGGTTTGTCTTCCTCCAAAAGATCCTAGAAGGAGTGTCTGGTTTCTTGCCACTCAGCCCTCTAAGACCAAGTCTGGGCTGAGCGTAGGAATCAGAGCTCCTGAATCCTAACTGCTCGGGAGGATAAAATCTGCCCTATTTGTTGGTGCTCAAGGAGACGTTTAAATAACAGCTTGGTGACAGCTCTTTCTACTTGCCCAGACCACCCATCTGTGACCTGCAGAGTAGATGGTCAGAGGGACCTGGCCACGGAGCTGCGTGCATACACCATGGTCGACATCCCGAGACCCCCTCTTACCCCCAACATCCCCCAGATCAAACAGAACATGCTCTGCCTTTCCATCCACACCGAACCTAGCCAGGCCAACAAGCTTTCCTCGCTGCGTTGGGTGGTTTGGGGAAGAGGCTTTCCCTTCCTCTGTGAAGTGGGTGTAGTAGAAATAACCTCATAAGACTGTGGTCGTGATTAAATATCTAAACTCATTGTTGCCTAGATATTGCATCTCTATTCTCCTTAACAGCCTTCACTGATCCCTCCTTTGGACTTCACGGAAACTCTGACCTACTTAACTATAACATATAAGGGCATTCTCTGTGGTCTCCACTAGACTGTAATCTCTTCGGCTTTTTGAGAGCAGACTTCCTTCCGCCTTATTCTTTTGTATCCTCAATCTCACTAATTCAAGCCTTTTAGGCAAAATGGTACTAGAAAGGGGCAGGGGCCCTGCTGGAGGACTTGGGAATGCCCAGCAGGGTGGGAGCAGACATAGAGGAAATGAGGTTGGAGGACAAGGAGATGGCGAGGATCAGTCTCCAAGAGGGATGATAGGCCCAGTTCTTTGGTGGAGGAGACAGGCCCCAGAGATGTTGTACAGGCTGGATTCTGGAGCATGCCAATTCAACAGGGAATTGGGGGTGGGGGGAAGGGGGGTTGGCTCAATCCCCTCATTTGGCAGGTTAAATGACTTGCCTGTGACCGAGTCAGGTCCCTAACTTTGGGAAGAAGGTTCTTTTGGATTGGCAGGGCCCTCCTGAGTCCAACGCCAGGCTGCTGGGTCCTGCAGTGCAGCCTGAAGGCTGCTGCTGCAGCTCTAAACCAGGGCAGAGGGGTAGGAGGCGGGGGTGGGGGGAGGGGGGGAG
>NW_006439192.1:4794418-4807019 GCF_000325575.1 Pteropus alecto
AGGCGGGGGTGGGGGGAGTGGGGGGATTTGGATATGATCACTTATCCCAACCCTCAGCCTTGGGCTTTGGCCCCTTGGGGCTTTGTTTGTTGATTTGTTTTTAGGGAAGGAGGAAAGAGGTCTCAGTCACACTAAATCCTCCCTCGGCCCTTTCTTTATTCTGGGCCCCCAGCTGGGAGGGGGCAGAGGCTTCTGGCCAGCTAAGGGGCTCAGCCCTCATAGCTAATTGCTCATTAAAGAGCGTTAATGAGCTTCCCTTAGCCTCATCCCTGCCTAGACCATGAGGTTTCCCTACTTCTCTCTGCTGTCACTGGTGAAGGAGCCAGTCTCTCTCTCAGACCAGTCTCCCTCTGACCTCTATCTGGTGGTCAAGTCCTGGGCAGGGTCCCAGTGGGTCTCACTCTGGGCCCTGCAGAGTAGGCAGGTTCTGGGTTGTGGTGTTCCTTACCAACCAGTGTTCGTCATCCTCCCTGGACTGAGCTCTTGCCCCACCTCCATCCATCCTCCACCCCTCCACCCCCCACCTTGCCCCAGCACTTACAACTTCTCCAGCAGGGGCAGTCCCAAGAAGGATCCATTCCGGAGCCCAGTGATCTTGTTGTTGCTCAAGAGCCTGAAGGAACAGGGAGAGCACAGGAGAATGTGCTGTTACAAGCTGGAAAGTGTAGGTGGAGTGAGGATCCAGTCTCTCCATGACAACCATGTTGCATTCTGTATAAATGGCGCCCCCCAAAGTTGTACAAGGCGCAGTGCCACCTCTGCTCCAGGAGATTATAGGGAGGAGCCAGCAAATGGTTTAGGCAGACTGGTCAGCCCACTGAGCCCCAAATCAGGCATTTCTCCTGCCCTGGGTCTCCCCATGGCCTGGATCTAACTAGGGCTCTGTATGCAGGTAGGCTGAGCAGGTGCACAGTTGCAATGACACTTTATACCTTGAGACCATAGTGCCCCTTCCTGTCTTCCACAGCTCTGTCTTGCTCAAGCCCTCAGCCCAGTATTCCGAGGACAGTGGTGGGGAGAATGGCCCGGATTGGGTCAGGACTCTGGCAGGTGGAACAGAAAGTATGGAGATGGGAGGCGCTGCCCCTCCTAGGGGTCTCCAACACTTTGTGACCCGAGGACCTCACTGGAAGGGAACATTTCCATCTCTGACAGGCCCCCAACTCAGAGGGCTTCCGTGTCCCCCATCTGTCTGCAGCCTTAACAGAAAACTGATATAGAGTCCCGGGCCCAAGAGAAGCCCAGGCCTCAGCTCTTCTGCCCATTTGGAGCTGTTTATTTACCCAGGGGATGAGGAAAGAGGCCCCAGGCCAACTGTCTGAATCCACTGTGCCCACCCACTCAGCCTTTCTCTGCCAGGCTCCCTGCTGGGAGGAAGGAGTTCCAGACCGGCCCAGGGGCTCATCCCTTGCATCCCTTGAGTTAATTGCTTATTAAAAAGTTTTAATGAGCCTCTCAGTCCAAACTCTTGCCGTCCCTGGGCTGAGGCAAAGGGGTTCCCTTCTTTGCTCTTACTGGTGGACCTGCAGAGGCCAGAGGTCAGGCCTTGGGTCTTCTCTTGAGTGAGCAGCCTCTGGGCTGGACAATAAGGGAGATGGCAGAGACTGGGGACAAAGCATGAGAGGAGCTGTCAGTTTGCCCCAAAGCTCACTGGAAGTGGGTAGGTGACTTTACCAGCTGGCAGTGAGAGGATCCCAGACATGTGACCTTCTAGCTACTCCACGTTCAAGAAGCTTGTGGAGAATAGACAATGGCAGGCAGTGGAAGAGGCTTTCTGGGTCAATGGGAATGGCTGGAGACCTCATCTCCTTCCTCCCTTTTCCCCTCTCCAGATAGACCCTTCCTACCCTTCTGGTCCCCACCTAACTGACCTTCCAATGGTAGCATTTCCCAGCAAGGCCTGAAGAGTGACTGTGTGGAGGGGTTCAAGGGGAAATGCTGGGTTTCTGACGTGTTTCACAAATACACATAACATTGTCTTGATATTTCAGAAAGTATCACAGTAGTCATTATATGAGCAATTAGAACTTTCGTGAACCCCTTTATTTCATTGTATAGATTAGGATAGTTTTATTTCATATTGCACATGGTGGTAATAACTCATAAATAATCTCATCAGTGCTTAATGCCTCTAATGGCCCTGGTGGGACTGGGGTGGTCCCCTTGGTGGTGACAGGCTCTCGATGGTGTGACTTTTAAATCAAAGCCCACCTCATCTCATCTCCAGTTAATTCCCTTCATACACCCCAAGTTTGAGGTTTAGAGATTGCAATTCATGTTGGAGAAGGTGAGCGGACCTCTCAGTATCTTAGGAATGTCAGGGAGGTGTCCTGAAATGTCACCTCTCTGACACTGAAAACATGGGTGGAAAAAGGGCATCCATTTCAGCCTCCTCCCAACCGCCATGGTCTCTCCCAGGGATTGCCTCCTCCCTGGGTTCATGGGGAGGGAAGAGGATGGGGATGCTGATAGGGGCGAAGGGCATAGGGGCAAGGTGGGGGAGCGTGGAAAGACAGGGAACAGTGCTGCCAGATTAGCACAGCCTCATCCACAAAGGGGGAGGCCTGAGAACATTATTTCTCAAACTTGTGTGAAGTATAGACCTATTAAAGGGAGGGGAAAAAAGTATCTTATTCTCTGTGAATATGTCTTGAGGATTCAGTTTGAGAAACATCGACTTTAGAAATGAAAATCTGACACGATGAAAAGGCCGTCTAATAAAAAATTATCTCAAAATCATCTGTAAAAGATTTTTTAAAAAAGATCATTCATTGAAAACAGAATATTTAGTAATTCTCAAACTCCCAAGTCCCCGAGATTAAAACCTAGGATGCTAATTTGAGAACCCTGTTGAGATAGGTCTAGTGGTCGTGTTGCGGGTTACCCCACATTCTCCAGACTCTTCAGCCTTTAGCCTTTGAACCCCTTTCACATACCCCAAATTCTTCCACCTAGAGCTGACCTACAGAGGTACAATGCAAGCTATATATGCAATTCAAAATCTTCAAGTAGCAACATTTTAAAAAGTTTAAAAATTAAATTAATTTTAACAACATATTTTATTTAACCCAGTATCCAAAATGTTCTCATTTCAACATGTAATCAACATACAAAATTATTGAGATAGTTTCCGTTTTTTTCCCCTTCTACTAAGTCTTTAGAATCTGTTGTACATGCTACTCTTCCAGCACATCTCAATCCAGACGAGACACATTGCAA
The DNA here is from genome assembly GCF_000325575.1 of Pteropus alecto. Taxonomy (NCBI): domain Eukaryota; kingdom Metazoa; phylum Chordata; class Mammalia; order Chiroptera; family Pteropodidae; genus Pteropus; species Pteropus alecto. The sequence continues at coordinate 4,797,638 of NW_006439192.1, forward strand.
GTGCTAGGGAGCCACAAGTGACTAGTGGCTTTAATGCCTATCTAGTCTTCTTGTTGACAGTTCCTCCCCAGGAGGAAGTCTGGTTTGTTCGAGAGATACTGAGGCAACTGGAGGCGGTATGCATGTGTGTGTGTGGAGGGGGTGGGCGGTGGGTGGGAGCAGAGCAAAGGATTGGGGACCAGCCCCTGGCCCAGAACAGCTCATCACTGCGTCCCACCCCTCTCCACTCTGAACCTGGACCCCCTGCAGGCTAGGGCCCCTGACCCCCTCTCTCTGAGTAGCTTCTGTTGTGCTGGGGAGGAGAGGGCAGAATGGGGTGGGGGTCAGCTGCAGCCCATGCTTCCACTTCTGGCTTCCCTAACCTGGTGCAAAGTCCAGCCCTGAAGTCTTGAAATAAGATTTTTTTCTTTTTGCAGACAATATGTCCCTTATCCCCCATCTTCGAAGCCACTCACAAAAGCAGGGACACCAGGCAAACATCATTTCATCCTTCTCCAGTGGGCCCCCTTCTTGCTGCATTTCCAGTTCTTGGACAGACTTCAGGCATGTATCTATATGATTCTAGTCTCTAAATACCCAGAATTGGATCTTTTGGCGTTGATAACCTAGATAGGGCTGAGGCAATTTTACTTTAGACCCAGATCATCCAGTGAATGGTGTCAGTTGTGCTCGTAGGTTCAATTCTTCAGAGGTGGCCCAGGTGGGTCTGGTCAGGGAGGAGAGGGCAGTGATTCTGGTCTGGCATTGTTACGCACAAGTGGGAAGCTGGCAGTTACAGGGCTGCTAGTGGGGCAGATGAAAACACACACACACACACACACACACACGCACACGCACGCGAGCGCGCACTCACCCAAAGGGAAGAAAAATGTTCCCTTCACGCTACGCTATCTCATGGGAGGAAGACAGACAAGGTCGCCTCAACAATCGAGCAGGGAAGGAGGGAGCCTCGGCCCCACAGTTCTTTTCGGCGTCTCAGACACAGTGCCAATCTTGGCCCCATCTTCACAGCCCCTACCCCACCCCCAGACAGACACTTCCTGGGCCTGTACCAGCCTCTAGCCCTGCAAAAGCATGGGGAACCAGCCAGGTGGATTTCCTTCCCATCCATGCTAGCTTCACCTCACAGACTCCTGGCTCGCCCAGCCCAGCATCTTCAGCTTCTTTCTTCCCACCCTCCCTCCTCTGTCTACCACTCCAATGCCAAATTTTCATAGGAAAGCAGTCAGCCCCTGGAGTCCCCTGTTCTCTACCCCAGAGTCTGAAATTTGGCCAAGGAGAGGGGGTACACTGAGTCCATTCCAGAACTCTCTCCCAGCTAGGGTCCTATTTTAGGGAATAGAAGCAAGCGGAGTTACCACTAATGAGGCTGGAGGCCAAGGGAGCGAGTGGCTGGCGTCTACAGAGAGGCTCTGTGGCCTCTGGGAAGCCACAGGAACTCACCAGATCCCAGCCCGACATCAAAGATGACCCTGTAGGGGTCATGTGGGCACTGCTGTGTGGAGCATGGGGCCAGCACATGCCTGAACCAAATGGTTCTCCCATGTGCAGCATGAATCATACATGTTAGCCTCCTGCCCCACCCCAATAAACACAGGTGCAAAGACCACAGGTCTGGATGCCAGGGAATCTATGCTCTCCAGGGAGTCTAAGCCTGGAATTTAGGCCCTTGCCAAGGCCCTCTGGGCTTGGAAGGCTCCATCTCCAACACCTGTTGCTGGCACCTTGGCAGTATCTTAGAGAGACTATCAGTAAGGGGGAGGAGGGTGGTCTGCTTGCTGATACTAAAACACAGGCCCATAATCCACTCTGAATCATTGAGGTGACACTGGACTCCCAGCCCCTCCCACAGGTGCAGCTCCCAGAGCCCAAACATTTGCAGGGCTCACAAAGACATCTGAAACCTAAAAAAATCATAATTGCCTCTGAAATCTAAATGGTACAAACTGAGATTAATAAATGCTTAATTAAATAACTACCAAATGTTATGCTATGTCAATAAGCAATAATTATTATGTTTCATGAAGGATGGGGGTGCATTTTTATATAGTTGATATGACGGTAGAACCTCTAAAAGTGAGACTGCCTCTGGTCCACAGGCTCTGCTTTGATGCACACCCTCAGGCTAAAGACAGCCCTCCTGTGACTTCTCTTCCCTTCCAGGCTGCCCTTCATGACCATTTAGGCTGATTGTAGAGGACATAAATGTTGGAGGGGACATGCAACATTCCTGTACTTCTTATGATTCTGTCCCTGGGTTGGAAGCCTGTCCAGTCAGCCCTGAATCCCTACTGGTTAGCAGGAGACCCAGGTAGGGCTTTCCTTCCCCAGACTTTACAGGATCATGTCCTGAGACAGCCTCTGACCTCAGCTTTGAAACTGGGCTGTCCAGGTAGGGCCTGAGATCAAGGTTAAGAGAAAAAACAGTCTTGCAATGGCTCCTATGAACGTGGCTTTCTTGTCTCCTTTAATCTATCCTCTCTACAAGGGTACCCTATCTTGGTGGTGAACAGACAGAACCAAGAAATTGGGGCTGAGATGGAGAGCACTGACCGTGAGAGAGTCTGCAGCCTGAGCAAAGGTGCTATAGGTGTTTGTGGTAGGTGGTCAGTCTGCTTTGATGGGGATTTTGGGGCCCCCAGCACCCAAGTCTGACCATATGGAATAGAGTCTGCTGTGATCATTCACACCTAGGCATCCATTCATGTGTTCTTCAAACCTACACTAACACCTATTGTGTGCTCAGCCCTATACAATATATCAGTACTTCAGATATAAATGAGACATGGTGTCTACAATCTTCCATGCATGGAAGGTCGAGTGAGATGTGTCAGGTAGGATGGAATGTTTGTGAGTGTGTGTCCCCCTGACTTGAAGAAGCTGGAAAGTTACTCCCAATCTACCTTCAACATTTCCTTCACGCATGGCCTAAAATCTCACAACCGAGGAGCCAAGTTTTCGGGTGAAGCTGAGTTTCTTTTTAAATACAAGTAAACTGAAAGGATCAATCTGTTATCAGTCTTTTATACCTAAGTATAAGTTAGTCCTTTAATCTTTCTGCCTCAGACATTTTCCTTAGGAGCCCTGAGGCCCTGATCCTGCCCTGCTTTGTTTGTATCCAGTCTCCATGATGAGGCTATAAGGGCAGAGACTAGGTCTCTCACCTCCTGGCTTGGGGCTGGACACACAGCAGGCTCTGGCTGAAAGAATGAATGGCTATCTGGAGGGACAGAGCTCTAGGGAAGGTGGAGGTGGTCAGTGGACAGAGTTCATGCTGTACCCTGGTGTTCTCAGGTCAGGGGTCAGTTTCATCCTACCTCCACTCCCCACCTCCCCACGTGCCCTCTCCCTGCTCCCCAATCAGTCTTGGCAGAGCTCACTCCTGAAGTACAGCCCTTCTGGGACACCTTCCCCATTGGGGTACCATCATCCAGAAGCTGAGCAGAGAGGAAGAGGAAACACTGGGAGGAACACTTTAGAGACCACAGTCCTGCTTCTCCTGGATGAGTCTGATTTCCAATACTCAGTGCAGTCATTGTGTACACCGGGCCCCTAAGTACACTTGTACTTGTTAGGCTACCTTTGGGAGTGGGTGCCTCTTTTCCCTGGCTCACAAATTCATGTGGAGGAAGTGGCTTAGCATATCTCCCTGCCCTGTCCCCAGGGAGAATATCTCTGATTGGTCAGTGTGGGAAAAAGTTGACTGGGGTCTGGCTAGGAGCTGTGTGATCCTGGGCAGGTAAGCCCCTCTCTTGGGATTTCCTTCTCTGTAAAAGAAGGGTCTGGACCGAAGACTCGCAGTCTTTATATTTGATAGCTTTTCCCATCCTGGATATGGAGACTCCTAGAGCCTGAAGTCTAGGGTTTCTGCCTCGCTACACAGTCCCAGCAGGCAGAGAGCCCTGGGGGTGGGGGGGTGGGGGCTCTCTGACCTTCCCTTCCCTCTCCAGCTGGGAGATGTCTGGCCCCTCAAGTTCAGGCTGGAACTCCCTCCTCTGACCATTCTCTCCGCCCCATTCCCTGCTCTTCTGTGACAGATTGGTTCCCCTGCCCCTCACCTGGCCCCATCCATCTTGCACACTCTTTGCTCCCCCTTCCCACCTCTCCCCACTCCCAGAGCCGGCATTTAGCTACACTCCACAATTTCTCTGCTCCCCCACCCCCATCAACCCAGTCTTAAAAACAAAGGAATGTTCTGGAGTTTGGAAAGGATGCCCCCCCTCACCCCCAGGAGGAGGAGGGAGGAAGGGGAGGAGGCAGCCTTGTCCTGTCAGTGTCTGAGCTCTAAATAGAACAGAAAGGCTGGGCTGGGGGAATGAAAATAAACAGCCCCTCTGAGCAGCCCCTTCTTAGCAGTTACCGGATTTTCCTTCTGGTTCCTCAGCCCGGGGCCATTTCCCTCCTCTCTTCTCCCCTGCTCTCTGTCTGGTCCCTGGGAGGCATGGAGCATTCTCTACCTCAGGGTGACGGGGAAATGAGAGGTCCTGGTCCAGTCTGTGTGGCATTAGGGAACGTGCCTCCCCTCTCTGGGCGTTGGCGAGGAGAGCCCACTGAATGGAAAGCCAGGGATCCACTCAGAGGTGGCTGGAACTTTTTCTCCTTCAGGAAAGGGTTCTTATCCCAACGACTCCCACGTGGCATAAACTTAGAAACACTCTCTCCCTTTAAAAACATGACCCCAAATTTAAGGGTCAATTTCTGGTTAGGTTCAAATTACACTGGTTTGCTTGTGCCTTTGGGAGAAATTCTCACACTTACCCCCAGGACTAGGATTGCTCCCCTCCCCAACACCAACACAAAGGGATGATCCATGGTAGCAGGAAGGGACTTTTCTGGGGACCAGGAGTGGCTGGCTGGGTTCATGCACTGGTTCCAAATAATTCAGGCCAAATAACCCATTCTGGGTCCTGGATCCATTGGGATGCTGAACTATAGGTGTTGTCTTTGGAGCTCAGCACCATGGCTTCTCCAGTCTCTGGTGCAATGAAAACTCAACCAGTGAACCCCAGAGGGCTTTGTTCTCTTCCCAGTGCTTTCCCTGAGATGTGACCATGGACCTGACAGCCTACCCTAGTGGAAGCCCTAAGGGCAGGGGTTTCCAAGACCTCCAGGAAGTGGCTGGTTGCCTCCAGCTCCTTCAGTAGGTAGGTGGAGAGAGTCAGGGAGGGACGTGGACTTCTTCTGGGTTCCCCGTTTCAGACAGGCGGAGTCCAGGACCCCACATGGAGTGTGGCAGCTGAGACCTTGCACCATTGGAGGGTAAGGGAGTACGTAGGCATCTTCTGCCTCCTCCCACCTCTGCTTCTTCCCTCTTTCTTTCCTTCTTTCTCTTCGTTCTCTCCCCCTCCCCCCGCCTCCCCTCACAAAAGCTCTCTGTACACAGCCACTTCCTCTGGCTGCTGTCTCTGAGCCCAGACCTTATGAGAACCATATGGGGGAAAGAGGCTGGAAGAGAAGGGGGTGGGGAAGCCAGCATGGGCCCGCCCCTCCAGCCAGCATCTTTCCACTCCCCTCAGGCTATGTGCATGGCAGTTGGCACACTTTGCTCCAAACTCCCCTAACTGGATCCTGGTGACTGGGGTGAGGGGCACTGAGGAAAGGGCCCAGTCCAGAGCTGGGGGTCCAGCGGGAGATCTGTGCTCAAGAATCACTTCCCTGAGGCTGGAGCAAACCCAAGAGCTGTGAAGGGAACTCCCCTCCCCCCATGGGGCTTCTGAAGACCACCAAACTCACAGTAAAAGGACCCAGCCACTGCTAGGCACATCTGTGTGGCAAGTGCCCCTTCTCCCTTATGTCAGCGGCCTATGTGGTGGGCACCCCCTACCCCTTGCCGAACTAGGAGGCTGAGTAGATGAGGATTTGTTGGCTCTGGGAGAATCTGGAGTGACCCGTCCCATGTCTGCCCCCCTCCCCACCCAGCCTTGGAATGTTCCCAGGTCAAAAGGTCCTGGGTCCTGCTGGGAAGAAACGGTGTTTTTTAAAAGCAGCTTTTGTCTCCATTGGGTCTCAAGTCCAGCCAGGTGAACAGCAAGTCTCTGACCTGAGAGGACCACTAAGAGAACCTAATCAGCTAATCCTGAGGCAGGCATCGGTTAGCCCGGTGACTACTGGCAAGACCCTGGACTTCTCCTGTCTGGGCTCATTTTGCTCAGCTGTAATACATAGATGCAGGGTTTGGATTTGCTGATCTCTAAAGTCCTTTTCAGTGCAATTGGACTAGGAATTTATGAGACTGGCTGGTATCCTTGGAGGGGCTGCTCAGATGTCACAGGAGGTCCTCCTAGGAGATTTCCTTCTGGAGTTATCTATGATCAGCCCTTCCCTGGAATTCCTTATGATGCCCCCACCCACTCTAACTGCAAGAGCTCAGAACCAGAAGGCAGGCCCATCAGCTGCTGCCCAGGGGCAGGTAGGGGGCTCATAATGGTCTGTGTCTCCCTCCCACACCCAGGTTCTCCCTGTAGTAAGCCACCCCCACGAGACGTTCCCCCTTCCCTCATGAAGGACAGGAACATAAGTGGCCACAGCTGTCCTCTGGACTAGGCCTCAAGACTGGAGGATGGGGGTGGGGTGGGACAGATGGATCAGGAAGGAAGCCAAGAGTTCTGCTTTCCTGGAAAACTGCGAATGAAAATCCATTAGAGGGAAGGGACAAAAAGCAAGGGGGGTGGGCACACAGTCTACAAAAACAGAAGGCAGAAGTTGAGATAATAGGGTGGAGGTGGAAGGGTTTTGGTGAGGTAAACAGGACTGCTCACAGAAATGCCTTTGAACTGCGTGGAGGCCTTCTCTGAGCAGAGGCTCCAGCAGGCAGGTACCTTGTCTAGCACAGTCCCAGCACTCAGTGCCTGCCAAGTTTCCCAAGGTGGAGTCCCATGTTCCATGAGGACCTTTTAGCAGGGTGGTATGTGAAGGGGACTGGGATCTGGTGGCTTATTCTGGAGGAAAGCCAGGGAGGAGGACGGAGGATAAAGCCACAATGCAAAAACTATCGGCTCAGGTCCTGTTGTTTGCACCAGGTGACAAGCAAAAAGGTGTAAGGAGCAATTCTCATGGAAAAAGAAGAGTTTGGGAGGGTGTGGAGGATGTCTTAGTGCTCTCAGTCTCTTGCTCTGCTGCCAGGCTGAGGTGGCATCCCCTTTCCAGGCCTCTCTTTCTTCTTCCCTTAAGATGCATGTTGGGATAGGGATGGGTATGCTGAAGGGACTGAGATCCAAGAAGAAAATCTTTGCCCAGTTTCTGCTGAAGAACTTGGGTTCTTTTTCTTTCAGAAGACAGCTTTTTGGGGATAGAGGGACAGCAATCAGGATCAGGATTATGCGGAGTCAGTGTAGCGGGGCGGGTGGCAAGAGCCTAAGAAATATATCTGCTGCTGGGGTTCATTCAGATTCCAGGCTGATCGGCCAGTGGGCTCTCAGGGGCTTTTCTGGCCTATTATTCTCTGTGGTGTCTATGGGTATGTCTAGCCAGGCTCCTTTGAAAGATATTTTAAGCCAGCTAGGTCAGTGGCCTGGGAAGAAATGGGGGTTGGGGAGGGGGTGCTTCCTCTAGGTATGGTTTGGGATGGGAAGGTGAGCTAGCAGTCATGTCTGATGCCACCCTGTCATAATATATTCTCACCCAGGGTTGGCCCCGCTCACTCCTTGGAGTGGCGTCGATGGAAATTAGCCGTAGCTGGAAAGGATTACTTGCCAAATCATTCTCAGATATACTGCAAAACCACCTTTTAATGTTTCCCCCTTCTTCCTGCCTTCAGTATGTTAGAATTCCCTAATCCCAACAAATAGATATGCAGAGAAACAGCGTCTCCCTCATGTGTGTGAGCACAGCCACAAGTTCCAGTACACACACACACACACACACACACACACACCCTCTCAGAACTGAACTATCATGGCCCAGCAGGGACTTCACACAGGCACCAGCTATTCTACACAACAAGCATTTTTCTCCTCTAGAACTGAGTGGGCTGGGGAATGTCGGGCCTGTCTGGACCCTTGGGCACCAGTGGACACTCAGCGGGGACTTGGAATGAGCAGCCACAGCTGCCTTTCCATGCCCTGACCATAGCCCTGAGCTGCTAGGTGGGAGAGAGCAGACACACTGCCTCTCTCTCGCTAATGTGCGCGCACGCATGTACGTACACACACACACACACACACGCACACACACACACGCGCACACACACACACACACACACAACTGGGGAAAATGCAGGACAGGCGGCCAACGTCAGAGGCTGACCAGTCGTGTCCTGTCAGGAAGCGGGCAGCCTCTGAACTCACCCAACCAGAGGCGTTACTGTATTGTTCTGTACACAATCGGATAGACTGTGAGCCAGTCCCAACTCGGGCAAGGGGCGTTTGCTACTGGGGTCAGGAGGACAGGGAAGGGGAAGCGGCTTGCAGGCTGGATTTAGGACAGGAGGGGCCGCCGCGAGGGCCGGACCCTCCACTCCACGGCTTGCGTGGAGCTCCGAGCACGTGGTCAGCGCAGGAAATCTGCGGTGGGGAGGGGTCGCTAACTCTCTTTCGGTTGCGGGGATTCAGACCCCCACAGAGGAGGCTTGGGGTTGGGTTGCGACGCAAGGAGACGCGCTCATTGCCAGCAAAGCAAAGGCTTAATAAGGCCCTGGTTGGGAAGGGAAAGCGGGTCGACGGAAGGAGGCTGGGAGGCGGCCGCCTTCCCCTCAGCTAAAGTTTCTTTCTTAGCAATCTTTGCGCAAAAAAGTCAGTTGAGAAACAGCCAACACTCGTGTCATATCCAGGGGAGGAAAAGTAGAGGGTGGGATGCAGAATTCAGCGCAGAGCTCACTTCCCAGATGCGCGCAACGGGAGAGGGGTCCAAGAGGGATCCAGATGCCAGGTCTCATTCAGACCAGAAGCGCCTGCATCCCAAGGGCATGCTTTACCTAGCTATCCTTGCGCCTGCCCAAAGGAGACCGCCTGGAAGTGGGACTGGCAGGCTTGGGGAGCGTATGGGGCGCCCCCCACTGGAGGAGCCAGGCCTGCCAGGTGAATCTGGGAGACTCCTCCAGTTGGGCTAGGGACGAGTCCGCGGTGATAACAGCCACCTACTGGGCCGCGGACGTCGATCTTTCCTAAGCCGTCCCTCATCTGACCCACTTCGGGTCCCCGAAGTCCTCAACATCAGCCTAGTCTGGAAATTCAAGAGACGTGGGCGTCCGGCCAGCAAGCATTCCCCTTCACCTGTGCAGGTGAGTGAGCGACCCCCGTGCCTCTCTCTGAGGTGCAACTCCCCCCATCCCCCCAAGGCTCTTCCTCCCTCCACACCTCTGGAGTCCTAAAATCTTCCCTAGCTCTCCAAGTCTCCCTTCTCGGCGCCAGGCCTGTCCTAGAGTCTCTGAAGTGGCAGCGGCGTC
>NW_006439192.1:4807847-4808753 GCF_000325575.1 Pteropus alecto
AGCTTGTCCGTCCGCGAGGCCCTAGCGCCTGCGGATGCGCAGCCAGGCCGCTGCCCTCTGCGCGAGAGCCGGCAAGGCGGCTCGAGGTCCCGCGTGTCTCCTGCTCCCGTTCTGAACCGAGACTCCTTCTCTCTCCTACTCCTCTTCTCCAAGCCAGGACTCTTCCTCTCCTCAACTCATCTTAGACCTTCAAGCCCATCGCCGTCCCTTTCCACAAAGCCCTCTCTTGCTCAGGCTTATCCAGTCTGCGCCCGGATATTTCTGGGACTTTGACCTGCAGGATTGATCAGAGATGTCTGGTGCTCCACGTTTTGCAGTGAACTTTGTTCACTGCTCTGGGACTGCTGAGATTCGGCTTTCCTTGCCCCCTGACCTGATGGGCCAGCCTAGAAGCCGGCTCTCTCTCTCACAGCCCTGCTCCAGGCCCTGCAGAGGCCCAGACCTTCGTCTGCAGCTGCGACCTTGCCCAGCAGGTGGTTGCATGTCATTCGGCCAAGGTGGGGGCAAAGGCCAAGGCAGACAGGCTCGATCTGGCCTACCTTTTCCACGTGTGTGTGTGTGTGTGTGTGTGTGTGTGTGTGTGTGTGTGTGTAGTGGTGGTGGTGGTGATCTAGCAGTGGGAATGAGGGAACCCAAGAAGAAGAAAAGCAGGGATAGGTCCAGGGGGTGGAAAGAGCACTGCACTGTGAGTCAGAAGAATCTCATTCTAGACAGCTCTGTGTAACTTTGGGCGCAGCCCCTAACATCCTGGGGTGTCCAATCTCTGGGGTCAAAATAGGGCCCTGCCGGCACCCGAGTTTATGAATGTAAGTTGTGGCATGAGAATGAGTATGAGAGAGGGGGCACTCGATTTCCAGAGACAGAGTGTTGGTGGCTTCGGTCAGGGTCTGACTTTGACAACTAGGG
>NW_006439192.1:4808840-4821336 GCF_000325575.1 Pteropus alecto
CTGTGGCCCAGTGTTTGCTTCCTCAGTTTCCCCACAAAGGTTAACTTTTCTGCCAATTAATAGAGCCTTGCTGCTGAGAGTCAGGCAGCCCCTGATGGGGTATCCCTGGGCAGGACTCCAGTGCCACCAAAGTGGTTGCTGTGGACCACCAGCTTCTTTCTGTGTTCTTGGCCTTGCTGGTGTGTGTGTGACGTCTTTTCCAGGACGGTGGTACTTCAGCCGGTGTCCTACCCCCCTTTACAGGGAAGTAGCTTCTCTCCTTTGCCTATTGGCGCCAGACATGGGGCTCAGACACTGGCTTCTTCACTTTCCCTCTTTGGCTCCACAAGTCTCTCCCAGTTGCAGGCTCTGGTTCCTTCAACTTCCAAAGATAAATAAATAGTGATTGCAAATGGAGGACGAGAGAAGGGCAATGGACTCCCCCAGCAGGAGCCCTCTGCAGGCGGCATGCTGACTGAGGCTGCATTCTTTAGGAAGGGTGAGAGTTGAGCCCAGTCACAGAGACTTGGCCCAGCGGCAGAGTCAGCATCCAACCCTCTTGTTCCCAGGAGAGGAAAACTTCTCAGGGAGAATAGAAGAAGAGGCCTCTGGCCTGGGTGGCAGCTTTTCTATTATTTCTTTTTGCTAAATGAAGACGCTCGGAGTCTGGAAAGGAATTCCACTGTAACACCTACTCTCTGAGGTTAAATGATATTAATTAGGCGATGCTTCTCCATAGGTGGGAATGAGGTGCTTGGTGAAGACATTTATAAAACACTGTCCTATCCCATTGGTCATCAGTTTTGACTTCTGTATCCACTCAGGGAGGTGAATGGGGCTGGGATTACTTTCCCATTTGACAAGTGTGGATGAGGAAACCAAATTACTGAGTGATAAAAAGCCAGGGATATGAATTTACCCTCTATTCCTTTTTATTAAGTGTTCTTTTCTCTGAGCCACTCAAAGCTTTTCCTATAGGAAGCTTCCTGGTTATCTGTCCTCAGAGGTGCAGTGTGGAGTGAATGAGTGGCCTACATGAAAATCTTTTTGTTTTGAGGTTTGTTTGAGATAGAAGAATGCCTCAAACTTAGTTCCCAACCTCAGGAAATCTGGCTAGGGAGCTTGCCCAATTAAATACACCCCGATAGTATGTGATAAGCTCTTGAATGGAGTAGGGATAAGGTACTATGATAATAAGAATGAAGCTGAATTAATCCTGACCGAAGCAAGGGAGCGGGACTTACCATAAGATTTAGTCCAATCTATGGCAGAAATGTAACCTACTTGACTCTTCTAGACCACAATTATTCCTTTAAGGGTCTAAATGCTTACATCTATACCCTTTTCAAAAAAGTTTGCTGTTGTCTGGTGCTAGCTGCGAGTCAACCTCTCTTCTGCCCCCAAATTCAATGCTGATCTATTCCCTCTGTCAAGGAGTGGCTGAAGCCTTTTACCCCATGATAGACCAGGTCCTCCATTAGGAGCAGCTAAGAGTAGAAATGGGGCAACGGTTAGGGTCCTCTCCCTCTGAGACAGAAGCAGACCAGAACTACTGCAGGAGGACCTGCACCTAAGGAGGGTAACATCACAGAGTGCTTTTCATGGGCCAGGCACTTGTTGAGTACATTTTACAAGAATTAGCTCAGTTCTTACAACAGGGTGAGGATGACTGTTTTAACAGACAAGTAACTGGGAAGCGAAGAAGTACCTTAATAGTAACTTGCCCAAGGATATACAGCGAATAAGTGATAGAACCAGGATTTGAACCAGGCACTCTGGACTCCAGGGTTCAAATTTTTAACTTCCATTCTCTATAATTTCTAGGGAAGAAGAAGGGCTCTCAACAACTCCCTCATGAGTTTCACTTCTCTGGGCTATTCCTCACTTTGACTCCCTGGACCCTCTCTGAGCCGAACCTTTAAAGATGTCTATTCCCAAACCAGAGCTGGTAGTAGAACCAGGACCCCTTCCCTTTATTTTTCTAAAGGAGTCAAAGAAGACAGAAACTTTTCAAAGGAGCTTCGCTCCTCAGCTAGAAGAAAGTGAGGACTATTAGAAGGCTGTAAATACGTACAGAATCTGAGTCTGGTAGTAGCTCATATTTCCCAGCTCCAGACCCTAATCTCCTCTCCCAGCTGTCTGAGGCCTCATCCTGGATGCTCACCTTTTAATGCTTAGGTTACTAGTTCCCTCTGTGCCTTTTTGACTTTTAGAGGCAGGATCCTGATGTAGACTCAGGACAACAGTAGATAAGATCATAGCCCATAACTGGATCAATAATGCAAATGTGACATTTCTTCAGGGCTCCGTTAGCTTACAGACAGTGGAGGCACAGAGCCTGTGCCACCCCCCACCCAATTCTCCCACTTCCTTCCCAGGATGTCCCTACTGGGCAGTCCTTGAGCTCTCTGTCCCCTTCTTCCCTGTCCTGTACCTTCCTGTGGAGACTATGCTGAGCTGCCTGTCTTATTGGAAGATTCGCACTAAGTGTTCGTGACAGAGAAGACAGAGAAATGTTTGGGCCTCAACCAGAAGGAATGAATAAGAATTGTGGAAAGCTACCCAGATGAATATTTAGGGCTGCAAGGGCCTCCCTTTTATGCTCAGATTACACCACATACAAGGTACCTGTGTATAATTTAACCACTCCCACAAGAAAGGGTTATAATCTCTGTGTCTATTAAAAGCTGACTCATCCTTGAAGTGAAATCTACAAATATTCTCCCAGATGATGGGGGTACATCCTGCACTATGAGCATAGTGGCTAAAAGTATGAACTCTGAAGCTAGATTCAAATCCTGTTTCTCCATTTCATTGATCCCGTGACTTTTGACAAGTCACTTAATTCACCCAGGCCTCAGTTTTCTCATCTGTGAAATGGGGGATAAAAAAATAGTATTTACTTTCAAGGATTGTGATGATGATATCAGTTATATGTAAATGATATCTATGTCGTATGATACTTACTGTGGACGAAAAAGGGGCCACATACTAAACCTGACAAGCTCAAGAGAGGCCTGCATGCTGGGCCTTACCAACTCAGAGACTGAAAGTAACCACGTAGCATGTTCTGAACATAAAAATTCTTAACTAAAAGCTAGTCATGGTAGGTATTCACTTCCTAGGCCTCTAGGTTCCTTTACAAAGGTCAATCTTTACCTTAAAGTGAGCCTGTCTATCTGTCTATTGTCTTTTTGCCTCTAACATAACATACCTTTGAAATGTCAGAGTAATCTTCTTTTCCAGATCCTTCAGAGCACACCCACACACCAGAGCAGGAGACCACAGAACCCTCACGGTTATCTTGTTCCCCATATACTATCTCTACAGAATGTAAATGTTAAGTTTTAACTATCCTGAACCCACCAATGTAAAAGAAATATGGGTCTCTCTTTTACTTTTTATCCAATTCCAGAAATTTTACCGCATTTTTTCTCTTGCCCTCTTAATATACCACCAATGGATTTCATGTAACCCTTCTTGTGTCTTCTCCTTTGATTCTGAAGTATAAAATAAGCTGCAAAACTACCATTCTCTGGAACATTTTCTTAATCCATTGAGATTTTGCTTAACTGTCGTCAGTTTGGCTCAAATAAGCTCATTAAAATTCTCTACAGGTTTGGAAGTTTCTTACGTTGACATATATAAATGATGCCTGTGCGGTATGATACAAAAATATATTTGGTCTTTGTCCCTGGTTCTTGACCTAGAGCTCCGAAAACCCTTGGAATTTCCTGAGTAATAGGAATATCTTTTGTTATCCCTAAGGAAACTCTTTGAGCACGCCTGAGTTTATGCTAATGACGTGATGTAGGGTGGTACTCTTAGATAACCTCAAGATGGGGCTAGTCACCAGAAAGACCAAGTGATTAGAGGGTTGGCACTTTCAGCCCCACCCACCAGCCTTCAGGAAAGGGATGGGGGGTGCTTGAGGTTGAGCTTTATAAAACCTCTTGAACAATGAGATTCGGAGAACTTCAGGATGCTGGAATGGGCAAGGAAACCGCACGCCCCCTCTCTCCATACCTTGCCCTATGCATCTCTTCCAGTTGGCTGTTCCTGAGTTATATCCTTTATAAGAAACCGGAAAATATAAGTTTTTTTCCCCTGAGTTCTGTGAGCTGTTCTGGGGGAGGGGCGGGGAAATACTGAAGAGGGAGTTGTGGAAATCTGATTTGTAGCCTGGGACTTGCAACTGGCTTCTGAAGTAGAGGCAGTTTTATGTTACTAAGCCCTTAACCTGTGGGTTCTGCACTAACTCTGAATTGTCAGTATGGGAACTGAATTAAATTGTAGGACACCAAGTAAGTGTCAGAGAATTAGAGAATTGATTGGCATCAGAGAACACCCCAACCAGGCACATACAAGTCGTCAGTAAATGTTAGCTAACCTGCTGCCCCTAGGGCCTGCTATTTTTCTTATTGGTACCTACATAGTTTTGTCTTATGCTATAGTTCACTGTTTATGTATCTGACTCTTCCACTAGAATGTAAGGTCCCAGAAGAGAGAATTCCTTTCTTTATTTCTATGATTCCCAGCTTGTGTTAGTACCCAACAAATAGAAGAGATATTTATTTAACGTGTTCGGCAAAGTGTTAATGAAGTCTTAGTCATTTATTTAAACATTTATTGAGCATCTACTTTGTGCCAGATACTGTTTTGAGCACTGAAGATATAGCAATAAACCAAAAGGAAATCTGTGATTTCATGGAGCTGACATTATTGCAGAAGGATCAAGGTAATAGGTAAATAAACAAATAAATATGTATACTCTAGTAGGTAGTATTAGACCAATGAAACAAAATTAAGCAGGCTAAGGGAATGAAGAATGACAGAGAAGACCTCTGACAAGTTGACCTTTGAGCAGAGCTCTGAAGGAATGAGGGAGCAGGCCCCATGAATTTTGGGGGACAGAGCATTCCGTGCAGAGGGAACAGCAAGTGGCAGCAAGGTGGGAGAGCACTTGCTGTGTTCAGTCAGGGAAGACTTAGGGACTGGCGTGGTTGGAGCACAGTGAGCCAGAGAGAGAGACATCCCTTCCATCCCACTTGCTACCTTGCTTGGAGGTGGGTGAGTGTAGGCAGGCGTGGATCTCTGGTCTTCCCGACATAAGGCCCAGGCTCATACATCTGTGCCCATCACACTCCAGAGGAGACCTAAAGCAGCCCTGAAATAAAAGAAGAGGAGCGAAAGTTGTTTGGCGGAGAAAGCTGCAGGCGCTGTTCTGGACTGCAGGATAGGTAGAGGCCGAACCAGACAAGCCTGGAGTGCTTAGGAGTGCCTGGGCACTGGGCCCCGTTGGGGCTGCTGAAAAGAAGGAGTGGGCTATCATTTTGCAAGGCACATGGCCGAGCTGAGATTGAGGCAGGCTTCAAACATTCCTGTACAGCAAAGCCTGCTTCTAGCCTCACTCCTACTGACAAAAATTATTTTTATCAAAGCAATACATGCATGTGGTTAAAAAATGAAGTAGCGTGGAAGAGCTTCTAATGAAAAGCAATGATCCCTCCCAATCCTGCCCCCCAGAGGTGGCTCCTACCTGATCCTACTTTTAGTTCTCTGCTCTTTGTCCAAGCAGCACCAAAGGAGGCTTAGTACCTAGTAGAGCTTCTCTGTCTGGCAGTGGGTTTGCTTGACCAGCCTTCAGGAGCGTCCCCTCCCAGTGACTCTTCATAGATTTCGAAGACTGTTGCCCTCTCCCTATCCCATGGCCCCTGCTCCATGGGTCACTTGCCAGGCTTGCAGCAGGTGGAAAGCCCCTCCAGTCATGCAGGCACCTCAGAGAGATGCCCTCATTAACACATACCTGAGGTTCAGCTGCAGCCTGGCAGATTGGATTTCTAATTTGCTGGAAAAGTCCAGTTTTCTGTGGAACCCCAGTTCCCTGTAGCAGCTGTCCTCTTGGTGCCTAGTGGGCTCATGGCTGGTTTCTGGGGCTGGCCCTTCGGCATTTGTCTTTCTTATCATCCCTCTCTCTGTGTTTTTCTGTCTTCTTTCCTCTCCTGCCCTCCTTGTGCATTCTTCTTCCTCTTCCTCTTCCTCTTCCTCTCCCTCTCCCTCTCCATCTCCCTTTCCCTTTCCCTCTCCTCCTCCTTCTCCTCCTCTCCTCCTCCCTCCTCCTCCTCCTTCTCTCTCTCTCTCTGTGGAAGGTCAAGGTCAGACTTCCATGCAGGAGGTCGAGCTCTAGTACCTAAGACTTGTCAGGTTGCCTTGGGGCCTTGGAAGGCTGTGGTCATGGAGGGGAGGCTGGGAGAAATGTAAGAGGAGCCCTCTCTTTGGACATCCCAATGAGGACGCACTCAGGTAGCTTGGGTGTGTCACTGGAGTCTCAACACCCAGGGTGTGTGAGCCAGAGTATGAAGTTTTGGTTTCACTCTGAGCTGATTTTGCTGTTTTTATGCCCCAGTCCCTAGCTAGATCTTTAGTTAAAAGCAATGGGGATGGTAAGGTAAGGCTTGGATGTCTATATTGGGCCTTTCCAGCTTCCTGTGTCCAGCTGCGTTATGCTAGCTGCACAAGGGAGCTTGTTGTGGGCACTCAGGGCTTTAGTTGCCTCTTGGAGGGACCCTTTCCTCCTCAGCCTTACGGGATCATGTTTCGTTTATAAAGGAAGGCAGCAGTTTTCTGACAGTCCTTATCTGCCCTGTGCATCAGAGCTCCACCCTGTTTTTCCAAGTTGTGTCAAACAGACTGTAAAACCAAACCAGGCTGGATCCAGCACACGGGGCTAACATTTACTGAGCTTTTACTATGAGCCAAGTTCTGTGTATAGCACTTCATATGATCACATTTCAACTTAACAACACTGTGGAGCAATTGCTCTTAATATCACCCCTATTTACAGATGAGGAAACTGAGGCATCAAGAGGGTTAAGTCTTTGACTCAAGGTAATTTGACTGGTAAGGAACAGATCTGGGATTCAAACCCAGACAGACTGGTGCCAGAGTCTTGGAGCAAGCGTTGTAGCTGTGAGTGAGTGTGTGTGTGCGTGTGTACGTGCACAATCATGTGGCTCCCCACTGCCAGTGTGGTCATCTTTTATTCCTGCAGCTCCTCTCCCTGTGAGTATGTTCCCAAACTTACTGCATAAAGTCCTTTTGATGCCTGGGTTCCTTGAAGTGGACACAGTGAGAGCCCTGTTTCCCCATCCCCACGCCCTGCCCCAGGCTCTGGGCCTCAGCTCAGAATGCCAAGTGGTACAGTGGCTGCCAAAGTGGGCCTGGGCCTCCCAGGTGAGCAGAGTCGTGCTAGGGACAGCCAACATCATGGCCCAGGAGCATACCCGGTCTGGGAGGCAGGCCCGTGACCAGTCACGAAGGCGCGCATAGAGATGCCTGTGAAAATCCACACTTGCAGAGAGGAAGAAGGTGGCTCTCACGTGGATCTACAGCCTTCTGGTCACAGACCTGGAACAGGAAGAGAGCCACACCCAGGCAGAGCCACCTTCTGGCCAGAGGGACAGCTGTCTATACTCAGTGCACGCCCCTGAGCCCCAGCACCCTCAGCAGCAGACTCCTGCCCATTGATGGGTAAAATCCTAAGCAAGGCACAGACACTTAGAGACCTCAGTTTCGAGGTTCTTCCTACTGCCAGTGATTTGCAGAAGGGTGATGAGGGGGATCCAAGGGAAAGATAGATAGAAATAGGATTCAGAGAAGAAAAAAGGGAGAAAGGGAGAAGGCTAGGCTCCTCCAGAGACCCCCAAATGGAAGGACATCTTCTCTCTTTCTCCAGTGTCGGAGATGCCCTGCTTTGGAAGCCAGAAACAGGCATGAAGATGACCTGGGACCAGGGTGAGAGCAGGCAGGCTGGAGCTCCCGACCCGAAACATCATGTCTGTGCATTATGACGTCTGCGATGTCTGTGAGGAGCCCTGGGGATTAGCAGCAGCTCCTTGAGCCTGTGGCCCAGCTGGAAACCCCCGCTCTGCAGAGGCCAGCCAGGCCCCAGCTGAGGAGCGCTGTTGGCAGAGGCTGCCTGTGTAGATTTCTGGTTTTATCTTCCTCACACATTGAAACCATCAGGCCGGGCCTGACTGCAGCCTGCCTAGCTCTGTCAGCTAGAGACACTGTGCTTTCATCCAAACCAGACCTTCCCTCCTCCAGGTCTCCACTGGGGGAGGGGGCAGCAAGCACAGCCTCACTCCTGTTACCGCTGAGCCAATTTCAGAACTTTTTGACTTTGTTCTCTATTTTGCTCTCTTCTCTGAAATGTTTATAAGGCCACCTTCCACTCTGGGCCCCTTGCTCCACCCTCAACCTCCAAAGGGAATTTTAGTCAGTGCTGCAGAAACAGGGAGTTATAGGGGTCCAAAATCCCTTGAGCTGCTCCATCAAAGCGACGAGCACTCCTCAGTGCCTCATGTTCTGGGGAAGCCAAATCAAAGGCAAACCCTGAATTCCTCTTGCTCACGGCCAATAAAAACCTTGCTTCAGTGCCGGCTTCCTCTGCTGAAATCAGATATCCTAGTAATAAACAAGTCCGAAAGGCTGGGGAAAGCTCTCGCTTCTTCTGATTAGTTTTTCTTCCTTTAAAAAAGTTCTCTCCTAGAACAGGATGCCTGCCCCAGAAACTTGAGCACAGAACTGTGCCCTCTCCCGCCCTGCATTCCCCACTCCAGAATCCTCACTCCTGGGCTCCTGCAGGCGAGGGTGGGGCCTGGCTTCTCGAACACTGCATGGCTTAGCTCAAAGGCAGGTCAAAGGGGCTTGTGGAGAATGGGCCTTTGCTGCCTGGGGAGCTGGCTACCAGCTGACAAGGATAGCTGGGATCTATGGGTGCTGCTGGCCTTCAGAAATGGGAAAGTGGAGTTAGGACAAATTGGGACCGCATTTTCAAGGGCAGTCGTTCTGGATCCTCTCAATGTACCCCAGGTCTGTAAAAAGCCCAGCACCATGGGTTAAGTACACAGTTGAGAAAGCCACACAAGGTGGATCTTGAGGGATTAAAGGAGCTGGGAGGACAGAGGACTGGGGGTTTTGCTTCCTGGGGCTGGCCTCACTTTGCACACCATCTCTCTCTGGAGCTCCCCTTCCGGCCCTGTCCTGTCGCTTCCCAGGGTAAGCGTGTCTCCACATGTGGCCTGCTGTGGAGGAGTGCCCACCCCTACGTGCTGACATGTTTCTCCCCTCAACCCCCCCAAATAGGTTTTTAAGTGACTTTGCTGTCAGAGATGCTATTCTGTTTGTTTTTCCTTCTGACACTATCTCTCCAGAGAATTTCTGGTCAAGAGAATTATGTCGAGGCTGCAGATTGCAAGAGAATTGCGCCTAATGGGGAACAGCCGGACAAGACACCTTTCATGTCCAGCCAAGTTTTTTCCCCCTCTTTTTTTCTCTCTCTCCCAACATCTCATCTTCCCTTTTTGGCTTGAAAGTTGGCTCTACTTTGTGCTAGTTTCTTCAGTACAGCTGGTGAATAAGGTCACACATTGATTTTATTTTGGAGATTGGCAGCTGGGTCAAGCTAACTCCGAAGCGGGAGAGCAGCACAGCTCCCTCCGCTGGAGCGTGGGTGGGGGAAGGCGCAGCCAGCCAGCAGGAAAGAACCGTTTAGAAGGCACTCTGGCACTCAAAGGGTGGCTTCCTTTCCTTTATGATCTCGGAGCTTAGGAGCTTGAGCTTGTAAAATTCAGTTTCATTATAAGAAAGGTGCTCAAAGTCCCTCCTCAGTCCCCACCACAGGCCATTTCAGCTAGTCTGTGCTAGACTTTATAAGAAAAAAAGTGTTAGCTCTGAGGTCCCTGGGGACTTTGACGTGGTTATAGGAGAGGAACTTAAGTTTAAGGGCCTCTACCTTGTAAAGAGCTACTCAACCACACTCAGCCACAGAATACGCCAGTTGATGCAGACTGGGTGGGAAAGAAAGCTCTTTTCTTTACCTATGTGCTTCCTGAGGGGAGAGGGCAGGTTAGTAAAGCATCTTGGTGGACGGTTTGGATTCTTTGGCCTTGAGTCATGAGGGTGATGTAATAGCATTCAACTGATTTCATGGTAAAGACAGTTCCCAGAGCAAATCATTTCCAATTGCACCGTGACGACATCTACCCTTATCGCAGCTCTTCAGGAATTGGTGGGCGAGTCCCTTCCTCCTTCAGAGCTTTGGTGGGAAGCACAGGGCCACTTCTTTATGGAAGGACAAAGATGTCTTGGATTTTAAGAATATCCAGTTTTACCTTGTTCCTCCTTATCCAGCTTTGGGCAACAGAACTTACTGCCAGTCTAACTCTAGGGAGAACAGGGCACAGTTCTTCATGCACGGAGCTTTGCAGCCTGTGGGATAGTTTGAATCTGGGAGAGGAATGTGCGTGATAGAGAAATGGGATCACAGAAAGAGAAGGCTAATTCCACTCAGGCTGGGCTTAATTCTCTCTTCTCATTCTCACTGCTTGTGGTTTCAAAGTTTGCTCTGCATTAAGATGTGTCAGTTCTCAACAATTACAATAGACTAAAAACATACATTTCTTTTTTGGTAATAAATGTTCTTAAATTAAGCCTAAATCTAAAAATACGACACTTACGATTGTTAAAGAGAGACAATAGAAGATGCTAGTGTGGTGTAGTGACCAAGCTCTGGACCAGGAATCAAATCTTTTGTATATTTTTTGCTCTGCCATCAGCCTGCTCTGACCTCCGAAACTTCTCTGGGCCCTGTCCACAAAGGGACACAGCCAGATGGCCTGATTACCAACTGTTATGAGGGTAAAATGAGAGAATATAGGGGATCGTGTTTTAAATGCCATGTTTAAAAAAATAGGGAGAGGAGTACAACTTGAGTATTAAGAGGTTGCGTTGATAAGAAATGCCATCATCAGAATCTCTGAGGAACTTCCTGAGAACAAGGCCTCAGTGGATCGCTGGGAGCCTCTGAGTGTCCAAATCTGAGGCTGGCATCAGACGGTCAAGGGCACACGCCACTGACAGCACTCAGAAACTGCTGGGCTGTATGGGCGGGTCTAACCCAGGATAGCATGCTGCTGTCACTCTGAAAATTTGCATGGATGCTCTCATTGCTTGGATGAAAATCTGGGAGGGTTCAGACCCACTGCCTATCATATGTAACAAAAGACAAAGTCACAACTTTGCTCAATTTTCCACCCAAGGTCCTGGCTGCTATGGGTACACTGGACATGGTTTCCTTTCTTTACGTGTTTGAGTCAGCCTCGCATGGCTCACCTACTTCGTTGTTCTCGATCTCTAGGCACAAGCCAGAGAGCTCTTTATTACTCAGACCATTTCACTTTTCCCAAAGGGCTCTAGAGCCACCATCAGGACCCTCAGCTGAGTTAGCAAAGAAACGAGGTTATCTGAAAGAACCTAGTAGCTCTGTAACAATCAGCCCTACCACTTGGGAAAATCATGTCCTCTCTGGCCTGTTTCTGACCCGTAAGAGACTAAGGGTGAGTCCCTTCCAAGGTAATTTGCTGACCGTGGAGCCTGTGCTTGCCTCCCAGGTTAGCTAATGTCGCCATCTAGAGGCAATTTAAAAGAGTTTCTTCCATCAAGAGGTAACCTCTATTTTTGTAATTTCTGAACCATCAACACTTCATTTTCTTGCTCTTAGAAATTCAGAATCCTTCTTTCATCCACAGTGTGGCTTTGGCTGCATCTGTGACCCAAGGGAAGCCCTTCTCCAAAGCCAGCTGGTACAACGCCAGTGACAGGCACGGCTGCTTCTTATTGGTTCCAATGCCCTCTTCTGTTATACTCTCACTACACCAGATCATAAAAAATAAATCTTTTAATTGCTTTGTAATTGGCACAGATGACATAATTCAAAGTCACATTTTTATTTAATAGACTGAAATATCACACTCTAGCTCTGATTGAAACAGTACAGGAATCATTATGGTTGAAGTTTTAAAAATTATATTCAGCTGTAGCTTCACGTTCTGAAAGTTATTTCATAAAATAAGAGATTGGGGCTTGAATAAATAAGAAAAAACCATCTAGAAAATAACAACCCCGACTAAAGTTATCTGTCATAACTGAGAATTATGCTTTCTGGTTTTAAAATATCTTGCTACTTTATTAACAATCAAGAAGAGCTGCAAAATTCTGGCTTATCGATATAGTGGGTGCTCCTCAGAACAGGAACCTCAAACCCAGGCCTTGTTGAAACTGTGAGTCTGAAATGGCTTTGAAGGAATCTTTCATTTCTGAGGAGCTACGAGATTCACGGGTCTTTGATAAGAAATTATCATAAAGAGGATTATGGTGGAGGAGAAATTATATCATTAACTTCTCATTATTGTAGGACCCAGGGGGAAAAGCTCAAAGTCCTGTTCCTACAGGAGGATGTCAGAGAGTCTCAAGTCCTATTTATGTTATAACCTGTAATTTTCAGGGTTAAGATTGCAGAGTGGCCAATGACACAAACTCTCATTAGCAACAATTTGGGTTTACAGCATTAACTTGAGCCATTTCTTGAAGTTACCTGTACTGCTATT
This sequence comes from Pteropus alecto, assembly GCF_000325575.1. NCBI lineage: Eukaryota > Metazoa > Chordata > Mammalia > Chiroptera > Pteropodidae > Pteropus > Pteropus alecto. Next base: position 4,821,269 of record NW_006439192.1, read on the forward strand.
CCAGAGTAGAGACAAATATTTACTGGGTAGGGTGGAAACGAGGCAGTGGGGTGTGGGGGTGGGGTGGG
>NW_006439192.1:4821714-4828327 GCF_000325575.1 Pteropus alecto
GCAGTGGGGTGTGGGGGTGGGGTGGGAGGGAGGTGGGGGTTTACGGGGCGGGGAAGAAATCACCTTCCTCCAGGGCAGCAGAGATGATTACTCAGTAGGGGTTTGTATGGAGTCTGTAACCACAGGGAATTTTCTATTAAAGTGAACGACAAATGGGAATCCCTCTGACTTTGGAGATTATAGGCACCAGTGACCAAATATTAACCTGGGAAAGGCATTGATGTGTCAGTTGGTGCTCCCAGGCAGGATTTAATATTGAACTCAATTCCTGCCTATTGATTTTATATCTGCAGAAATGTCTGGATTTCTCAAATCCAATCCAAAGGCCATTACTTGAAGCGAGCTCCCTATGTCAGACACTAAATACAGAAGATTTCCATCAGCACACAAAATCCTCAGCACACTCTCTCCAGGTCACAAAGAGAGCATGGTTGTGCTGTAACTTAGGGAATATCAAAATGAAAATCCAGATGGGTGCATAGTTAGTCTTCCTGGACAGGGCCACAGGCTGTGAGCCACTGCTGGCTGTTCCTTGGCTCAGTGTGCCTGTGTTACTTCTATGGGGGCCTTCAGGTCTGCTGCGGACTTGTCCAGGGCAGGCTTCTTTGAGTAATCTCGCTCTCCAAAAATGGTGCTTCCAATGCGGACATTCGTAGATCCTACTTCAATCTGTGGGAAAAAAGAGAAAGTATCCAGGGCTGAGTCTAAAATAATGAACAGCAGCAAATGCTGAAGTTATGCCTTCCGTTCTGGCTCTCGAGGGACCTCTGTGAGAATAATGACAATGCAACTGAGGAAGACTAAAGGGCAGTGGTTCTCTTTGGGGGCAATGTGACCTCCAAGGGGTATTTCAGAAATAAGTCAGGATTTCTTCAGCCTTCACAGTGACTGGGGAATCTGGCTGGCACTTAGCTGGGCAGGGGCGAGGGAAATCAGGCGTCCTGCAGTGTGCGGGATACAGCAGCACCATGAGGAGTTGCCTTGCATTGCACACACCTTTCTAATGTTCCCTAGTCAAGTAGATAAAAACACCTCTTTATCATTGTCTCAGCACAGAGTCTAATTCCATTTTACTTATAAACACAAAGTATTTTTGCATTGTTTTAATATACATAATTTTCTAGGAATGCAACTACTTACTGTCTATGTAGAGGGAAGTTTATGCTTTGATTTCTGGAACTCTATAGAGTTTACTGTTCCAGAAAATCACGTATTTGAGTTACCAATATAGTACACCTATATCAGTATATTTTTATAGCTGTTGCATTCATGGTGAATCTACATGTAAGATTAAGCATCAGACTACTTCATGACTTCTTGTCATATATCTATGTCCAGCATTTATATAGTGAAATGCCTTTTTAAAAAGCATAGTTTAATTTCTTCTTATTTTCCTTTAGATTCCACTTAGGGAATTATATCGAGTTTTAAAAATTATGTCTCAGGCTACAATTTCTACACATTTCATTTAAAAAAAGAAGGGGGGGGGATGTTAGAATAGTTGAGAACTACTACAATAAGGTGCTCCATTGCTCAGTGAGATTTTTCAAAGCTTTCTCAAGCAAAAACTGATTCTTGCTGTGGCCTTTTGGACCTTATCATTGAGGCAGGCAATGGTACCCAGAAGGACACTTACTGCATGCTGGAAGTCCATGGACATGCCCATGCTCAGCTCAACCTGGTCAGCAGTGATGTTCAGTTTTTTACATAGCTCTTCCCGGAGAGACAATAACATCTGACAGAAAGACAAGTGTGATACCTATTTTATTCCTGCCTCTCTAGGATGCCTGAAAGTCACCAAATCTCAACATCTCTGACAAAGATTATTTATTTCTCATGGTTTCAAGGGCTGTCGAAATTGCCAGCAGTTACTGAAAGAGTTTTTAGCAAATTCACCCTTTTAAGAAAATTACCAGAAAAAATAAAGAGCTCATTTTCTCTAAAGACTGTGTTTTAGCCAGGTTCAAAATGAGTTGAGAAAGGTCTATGAGGTTTCAGGAACATGTTTTTTCCTATTGAGAAGAGTTCAGAACAAGGTTATAATACCTGACAGGCAGCATCTGGGATATTTTTGAAGTTTACTGCAATAGCCAGCCCTGCAACAGCACTTCCCTAAGATGCTTCTTTAGCATGTGAGCAATCCCCCCATACCTGGCCCCCAGTACCTGGAAGTCTGGATTTGGTCCTTGACTAAGATCATGCCCAAAGCTTCCTATGGTCATCAGCCCCACAAATTCCAGGCTGGGGCACTTGGTATTTATGTGTTCCACCATGGCTACTGTCTCTGAAGGTAGAAGGCCATGTTTACCTTCACAAAAAGAAACAGAAGACATTTATAGCAAAATGTTTTAAGTTGCCAGAGAAAGGTTCCATTTTCATCTCTTCCTTTTAATAGAGGGGGTGACCCTCAGAGAAAAAGACCTCTGGAAAGAATTTGTCCTCAAGTCCAAAAGAGTTAACTTTATATTTGAGGTCTCTGTCTATGTTTTTCCCATTCTGGTCAGGTTCTGAATTTCTCAAGGAAGAAATACCTCAATATTTGAGCCGAAAACAGCTAGAGTAGAGGAAAAAGAAAAAATATTGCTTTTCTTGGAACACTAAGAAGATTCACATTGCCAAAATGCCAGATTAACCTAAGAATTATTTTTTCAAGTCTGGTATTTCTATAGTTTTATTAATTTATTACTAGAATTATTAAAAAAAACCCTTGAAAATTAAGTCTGTATTACACAGTTTTAACTATATATTTATAAAATTTAACTGAACTTGCTAATTAACAAGAGGAGGACTCTGAAGAAAATGATTATTTGTTATGCAGTTATAAGGATGACTGATACTGTCTTTCTTTCACTTATCAAATAGAGAAGCTAAGAATACTCACTTCAATCTTATTAGGGCAAGTTACAGCTAACTATCAAGAAATGATGTAATAGACTTATCTGGAGTCAATTTCAGATTTATCTATATTGATAATGTAATGTATAATCTGTGCATGTATATACAATAATTGTTAAAATTTACTGAATACTTACGTGCTAGGCACATGTGGCAAATTCTAAGAGCTTTTCATTTAATATAATAACTTTATGAAGTAAGTACTCTTACTATCTCCATTCTAAACATGAGGGAACTGAGGCACAGGGAAGCTTAGGACCTTTTTCAACATCGCACAACTAGGAATTGTGAAACTGAGATCTGAACCCAGGTAGCTTGACTCCAGGGCCCATCTGGAAAACAGATGCCTATACTGTGTTCCTTCATGCTAAGATTTGGTGAACACTGGTGCTCTGATGGTTGTAAGGAAATAACTGATCTGTAAACACTTATTCTTAACACATAGCTAACGAGTAAGATGTGCAGGCTTCTATGCCAACAGCCTTAGCTACATTAGCATATTCAATCCTAAAAGCACCCTCTGCAGTAAGTACTATTATGATATCATTGTCAGACAAGGAAACTGAGGTACTGAGGGGTTCGGTTACAAAGCTGCAAAGCGGTGGAGCTCCAACCCAAGGTCTGTTTGATTTCGAAGCCCACACTCTGTTCAGTGTGTTATGCTGTTAAACTGGAGCCCTAAAAGATATTCACTGACTGGTGCTCAGAGTGATTTTTTTTTTTTTTTTTTTCCTATTTTCTTCCCATGTAACACTAAATAATTTATTTTTAAAGACCTGAGAAGTATTATACATATAACTTTGCAATCTCTTTCAGGAGTGATGGTGACTTCTGGGAATTTTCAGATCAAAGTCACAATCCCTTTCTTGATTCTCCTTGTCTGTCTCCTCAAAACTTAAGAAATAACAAATTGTGAAGTAGTAAAGAACACTATATGGAGTGGTGTGGACGTCACTGTGCCACCTAGATTGTATAAAACACATCTTACTTAAAGGCCTGTGATTTCTTGCTACAACCTTAGCTATCAGTTACTCAGGCCTCCCACTCTTCCTGAGCTTCAGCCATCCTAAAGGAAGACAAATCTTCAATATAGGTCTGGTCACTTACTCTCTTCTCCACTGGTGTTAATTTGGACCATAACCTTTAACCTTTCAGAGGAACCTTTTTTCTGCCATGAACTGTTGACTTTGTCTGCCAACTTCATAGAATCCACTGTTTCCAGCATGAAGAGATTGGGGACAGCTGTAATGAGAAAGAGGCAAAGTAATTCTTCACTTATCCTACAGCAGCAAGCCACATGCGACGAATCTTTTGATAGATGGAAAAATAATTTACCGAGAAAGGAAAAAGATAGTTAAGTCTCAGTTCTGCTAAAAAGACTTATGTGAAAGCTTTACTAGATATACAAGTTCGAATTTCAGACCATGGCTGTCCAATCAGCAAAGACAAAGAAGGAGAAATGGTAACACACTACAATTATGCAGCACATGTATACATATGCTCCAAGAAGATGATAATTGTAGAGATCCCTTATAGTAGGCTTGGTCTGATTAAATCTCAGTTCAAACTGAGAGAAGCAGGTCAAGATTACAATAAACAAAGGATAACTAGTGGAAGCAAAAATGCATCTCTGGCATGACATCACCATGTTCTTACACTTTCTGGGATTGGGATGTTACAAATGAAACCATCAAGATAGTGAAAAGACAATCCATGGAATGGGAGAATATATTTGCAAATCATATATCTGACAAGGTTCTGGTACCCAGAATATATAAAGAACTTGTACTATTGAATAAAGGATAAATAACCTAGTTAAAAAATGAGCAAAGGATTTGAATATATATTTCTCCAAAGAACATATACAAACGGCCAATAAGCACATGCAAAGATGCTCAACTTCATTAGTCACTAGGGAAAATGCAAATCAAAATGACAATGAGATACCATTTCACACATTTTTATGACTCTATTTTAAATCATTTGCTGACTTACTACTATAACTTTTTGTTGTTATTAACTTATCAAAGTCTAACTTTAAGTGGTGTTATACCACTTCACATAAAGTTTAAGAATCTTAGTGTACTTCTATTTCTCCCTTTCTATTTTTAAGCTATTGTTGTCATGTATGTTGCTCTTACATATGTTATAAACCCTCCATTATTTTTGCTTATATGATAACATATTATAATAATAAAACAATAGAGAAAAGTAGATGAAATCAAAAGCTGGCTCTTTGAGAAGACTGATAAAAGTGATAAACCTCTAGCCAGATAGATTAGGAAAAAAAAAGAAAGACATAGATTACCAGTATCAGGAATGAGAGCGTTGACATCACTACAGACTCTACAGATATTAAAAGGATAATAAGGGGAATTACGAACAACCTCATATCCATAAATTCATTAATTTAAATGAAATGGACAAATTCCTTGAAAGACACTAAGTACCAAAACTCACCCAAGAAGAAACAGATTATGTGAATAGCCTTATATCTACTAATGAAATTGGAACTATAATTAAAAACCTTCCCACAAAGAAAACTCTAGGCTTCACTGGTAAAGTTTACCAAACAGGGAAGAGATAATACCAATTCTACACAAACTCTTACAAAAGGTTGAAGGAGGGAATACTTCCCAATTCATTCTATGATGCCAGCATTACCCTGATATGAAATCCAAATAAAGATATTTCAAGAAAGGAAAACTACAGACCAATGTCCCTTGTGAAAATAGATGTAAAAATCATAAGCAATATTTAACAAATCAAATGCAACATTATATTAAAAGGATAATACTTCATGACCAAGTGAACTCTACCCCAGGAATGCAGGGTTGATTTAACATTTGAAAATCAATAAATGTAATTCAATACGTTAACAACTAAAAAAGAAAAACCACATAATCATATTTAGAGTTTTATCCTACCCATCAATTTGTTGACATTTTGTTTCTGCAGGTGGCCAATGAAGTGCCATTTGATCTCAGGACATGAAGACAGAATCTGAAGAGAAAAAAGTAACCATGTTTGATTTAGATTTTATGGAGGCCTTGCTGGCTCAATGCCTTAAACACTTCCTTATGACCTTTCATGTCTATGCAGTAAACCACTATCATATCTTCACCCAGGTTCCTAAGGAGAGAGAAAAATCTAAGACTTTTGTTCTTTCTCTCCCTTGTTCCTGTCAACTCCCTCCATCTTTCAGATTTTGTCCATTAAGAATGAACAAAGTTTTCAAACCTCAAAAGGATCCAAGAGTATAGCAAGCTCTTAAAAATCACCATCTTATACCTCAAAGGAGAAAACTACCATCTTAATAAAGAAAGAAATACAGAAAGACTGGGGGCTCGTATTGGGTGAATGTAGATGTCTACTGCCAGCTCAACCTCCAGCTCTAAAACTCAACCACCAACATGGGTCTAATTGTCAACTGAAGAGCCAAGAATTAGATACAAACTCAAGAATTCAGAGATTCACTTACTTTAGGATTTGATGCTTTTTCTAGCAGTTCTTGAACCTAAAGGGTTTAAAAAGATAAGTCAGAAATCTGGCAAACGTGACTCTTCCAAAGGCAGTTTGGAAAAGGGATCTTACATAGTTCTCCCCAAAAGAGCGCTGGCCATGACTATAGGCCTCAATCACCATGTCTGCAGGTTTGGTTTTGCTGACGGCTACTAGCCGGGGCTGGATGGCCGGGAGATCCTGTGAAGAGGGAGGG
>NW_006439192.1:4828346-4879002 GCF_000325575.1 Pteropus alecto
GAGCCAGATGGAATGTTTGGGAATATTATCCCAGTAAGTCCTGTAAGATAGATCCTGTATAATAGATTGGTATAGATTTTAACTTGGTATTTGGTAAGCTTCATGTTTCTAATACTACAAGGGAGATTAGTATCAAATAATATTGATCAACTGTCTTTCAAATGCATCGCATCTAAATCTGTTGGCTACTTTACTATCTAGCAAAAGACATTTCTCAGGAGAGCTGGGCAGGTAAGTAAAAGCAGTATATTTCCTTAAAATGCAGTCTTTGACCAACTACATCAGCCTCATCTGGGTCCCACTCCAGACCTAATGAATTGGAATCTTTGGGGCTGGAGTTTGAGAATCTCCTTTTTAACAAACTCTCCAGATGATTCTCTTGTATACCAAAGTTGGAGGTTTAAAAATCACTTCACTGAGGGAAGGCATTGCTCTATGACTAGAAAAGAGGTGACTTCTGGATTCTGAAACCCCATAGTTAACAGTTTTGGAAACTCATTCCAATCCTGGTGTAATTATTAATACTGCTCCTATTCACTTTCAAAAGTGGCCCACTTAAGATAACTATGTAATCTATTGTTTAGTCTAATCAAGAACCAGTAGAACTGAGGCAGGGACACACAAAAAAACTCTGGATTCAGAGTAGACCTATCTGACCCCTGTTCTCATGGCCATTACATAGCAAGCAAGGCTTCCCCACATTCTGCTGCAACCAAATCCACAGAGTAAGAAATCCACCTCTCCTTACATAGCTGTTTTCATAGATCCCATCGTCCTTTGCAATATTTACAGAATCACAGTATTCTCAAAAGGCTTGAAGAGTCAGGTCAATTAGCAAAGAGTTCCTTTTCCTTCTGAGGGCTTCATTACTGCCCTCAGAAGTTAAGAGACCACGTCGTAACTCCTAGTATCATGTTGATGAATTCATGGTTTCCAAACAGAAATGTAGAACAGGCAGCAAATGTAACTGAGAGTTATGTTGGGAAAACTTCTCAGTGTGATGTTTATTAGGGAAATCCCTAGTTTCTTCTCAGAGAATCATTGAGAATCATAGAACATTCACTCTAGGAGTGAATCAGAGCAATCAGAGCTCTCATTCTCTTGCCTATGTAGATGAGGAAACTCAGGGCCAGAGTAGTTAAGTGACTTGTTCAAGGTAACATCTAACTAGTAGCCAAAGAAAGACTATACTAATACAAGTCTTCTATCTCCAGGCCAATATTCTGATTTCTGACACCACAGATATTTGATCAGAGAACTCTTTGACCTCTCTGTACGAACGTGTCTCCATACCATTCAGCTTAAACTTGCACTGGGTGGCTGGGTGGGGGCAGATATTAACCCTTGGTCTGATAAAATTTCAAGAGGAAATGAAATACCTATAAGGAAAAAAGTCTCCTCTTAAGGAAATTAAATATCAGTTGCCTCTTGCCCCAACTGAGCAAGTGCAGCTCAGGTGCTCCAAAAGTCCAGCCGATTTACTCCCTCCGTTGCCTACGCGTGGAACTGACATCTACTGAGAATCTTGTAGCTGTTAGACGCTGCCACACACGTGATCTCAGGCGGATCTGGCCTCCTTTCGGGTGCTCTTGTAGTGGAAATTTTCTCCTACAGCTGCTGGCACAGGCCTCGTCCTTCCCCCGCCCGCTGGCGTTGTTGATCCTTACACGAAGCGGGATGGGCAAAAGGACGCGATGCCTGGAGACTAGTCATTTCCCGGGGTAGCGGATACCTTCTGCTCCAACTAAGCCAACCTCCAGAAAACCTGCCTGATACATCTGAGGTCACTAGGAAAACCCTTAGCTACCTCTTGGGGGCTCTGCAACCCGTGCTAATGCCAAGGCGGCGGACTGGTCCCGCCCCTCCAGGATAGCCCTCTGCGTCACCGTGACGACCTATTCCCACGCAAGTGTCCCCTTCCTCAAAGCAGCCGCCATGCCGTGCCCTTCCTCACCCGCGGCCGCCGTGCCACCGCCTGCTGCACGCGCTCGTTCACTGCCAGCAGAGCGAACGCGACTCCCAGCTCCGCCGACATGCTGCCAGCTCTCCACATTCCCAAGAGACCAACGTTGAGCCCCAGATTCTAGCACCCCCGGCCTGAGACCACCTTCCGGTCCCGCCCACCTCACGTCTCCGTATGGCCCAATCGGTGCTCAGTACCGAATCGTCTCACCCAATCGACACCGGGCAGAGCGGGGGCGGGGCGAAGGCGGGCTAGCGGACGGCCCCGCCCTTTGGCGGCGGCCATCTTGGGGAGGTCGCCATGGACTTCCTGGCGGATCGCTGGGCGCAGGGGCGAGGATGCAGGGCCCTCATGGAGCCGCCGCAGTGGGGATTTTCCTGACGCAAAAACGCAGCCTGTTCTTGGGGTCCTAGTCCTGGCTTTCAAAGAACTATCAACCAAGATTTCTGTACGTGCGCAGGTACCAGGATTAGAACCCGCTAGAGCCAGGGACATCACTTTAGTAGATCAGATATTCTTGAGATGAACCGTTAAGAGATACAAAAGACCCAGCATTATTCCAATGTATGGTTATTTTCATCTTGTCATCCTTTAGACCACTGCCGTCCAATAGAAATATGTGGTCCATATATGTAATTTTAAAATTTCGAACAGGCACAAAGTAAAAACTTTAAGGATACATTTTACTAAACTCAATATATCCAAAATAAGATGTCAACATGTAACCATTAGAAAAACTTCAAATGAGATATTTTAATTTCTTTTAATCCTACTTAGTTTCCAAAATCCAACGTAGTTTTGATTTACAACATGTCTCAGTTCTGGCTATCCATACTTCAAGCAGTCAGTAGCCACCTGTGATTAGTGCTACCTTGTAGGAGCGCACAGGAAGCTTTAGTCTAGCATGAGCTCAGCGCATATTCAGTCCAATTCTCGAGTCTTCTCTTGTTCAGCTCTGGGCAAAATGAAGGTCATAAACGTCATGTAGAGCCAGACAGTAGAGACTAATACAGTAAAATACTGCATTTTTCAGGTGGTGAAGTAGTAGGTGCTGTGGGCAGGTAGAGATCAGTCTTATTAAGGAAAGGACTTTTGGCTCTACTGTTGATTCTTAAACATTAATTCAACTTAATAAAGTAGGATGCTATTATGTTGGAGAAAGGGCTACAGTTTATTCTCCAGGTTGTCTTGAGGAGTAACTGGAAAGCAAAGGTAAACTTTCTTCTTCATTGTCTTTCCAGACTCCAGGGCCTGAGATGGAATTTCATGTGTTCTACTCCAACAAAATCACTTTGAGCAGAATGTCATCAAGGACTTCTTTTTGGGAAGTCTTCATTTAGCAGGTACACATAACTGGTTATCTGTAGACTAGGGTTGTCATAGACATTAGAAGTAATTGTGTTCAAACGCCTCTGGACTTGATAATTTCTATTCCTGCCAAAGTGATAAAAATTAAAAAATGACTAGAATGGCCCTTCACAGTATGAATAGATGTTTGCTATAGCGATACAAAGTTGGAAGGTGCTAGCCATCAGTCAGTGGTGAGAGGAACAAGGAGGTTACAGCAATGGGGATCATGGTGCAGGGATGTCTATAGGAAGTATTGGGTGAGTATGAAACAAAGTGATGGGCTATTTGGAAAACATTTAAACTATCAATACTTCATAGATCTAAAGGATATGTAATCCAGGTGATAGGCGAGTATGACAACAAGTAGGTGTATCTTCCTTTAATAGGTCGGGTCTCTTTGAGTTATAGTCAGCTCCCTACCTGGCATATATCATGGCATATATGTGTGTGTGGCTCCCAGAAGGGTCTTGGAAGAATGATTTAAAATTTCAAACCAATTATGGTAGTGCTGGCAAGATTGGGTAGAGGTGGCACAGGAGTGACACAAGTTGAATCCTGGTTTCATCATTAAACTGTGATCTTGGATAAGTAACCAAACTTCTGTTTTTCATTTATAAAATAGAGTCAATATCTTCTTCAGAGCTTGCAGTAAAGATCAAGATATTGTATAACACACTTAGAAGAGTGCTCCCCCCAAACAGGTACAAGTGTTCAATGAATTGAGTCCTCCTGCCCCACAGTTATCCATTTAGTCAACATTTATTAAGGCATTCCTCTGTAAAGGTACCTTGGGGGAGACCAAGATGAGTAAGACATGAATTTGGATGAGTGGATTCATTTCTGAGACGCTTTTTATCTCTAACATTCTATGACTCTTATGAGAATGGAAATAAGGACAAAAAGATCATGGTGACTACAGTCCCATTTTCATTTCACATTTTCCAATTTCTTCTTAGCTGTGCTTTAGAATCGACGTCATTCTGCTTTTTTCTCATTTTCTTTTTTACTTTCTTCTCTTTTTCTTTCTGGGACATCAACCATCTAATTTGACCTTTCATCCTTCCTTATTACCTAATCCTTGAAAAAATGCAAGTCCAAAATCACTTCATCACCAGTAATTGTCTTTAAATTTCTCCAATAGCTTGCAAGGACAACAGAGAAAAGAGAAAGATTAAAAGCCAAATATCCAGAGGAACAGATTTTATAAATCTAAAACCTAATATACTTATTCACCATAAATGCTGTCAAGCTTTTAAAACATTCACCCTGTAGTATAGTATAAGGCCCTGAATTATGAGAAAAACATTTATGGATTTTAAAATTGTTTCCTTCTGAGCTTACTGTGATCCTTTTTGGGGAATAAAAAAAAGATAAAATAGAAAATTACTGTTGCCTGGTTACTTGGCTCTGAAGAGAAATGGAGAAATAGTGCCTATGTCCCAGTTTAAATGAATTCAACTAGAGTAGCCATGACAGCAATCCTTCTGCAAACATGCTGTCACATTTGGCTTTTGAAATGTCAATATGGATTCTAGAACCCTAGACCTGGAGAGGACCTTTAGAGATCATTTGATCTTTCATATAGAAAGAATAACATTTAAACTACCCCAAACAGCATAGAATCTCCTCAGTTTCTGAAGACCATCAAAGAAAAAAATGTTGTCTATGCTAATCCTTGAATTTATTTATTTTCTATTTGCAGATAACCACTTTTCCCCATTTCAAATTTTGGCCAGTCTTAAGTAAAATCTTTAAAAATACTGTATTCTGCAAGCTAATTTCCTCTACTTTGGTCTCTGAGGAGCTAGAAAATACCTAGCCAACCATTATGTAACTTTTATAAGTGTAAGGTTGTTAAAATTCCCTTCTGCCTTTTCTGGGGTAGACCCATGAGCTTTATTTTTTAAACTATTTTTCTTTTGGTTTTAACATTTTGTTTTCTCTCTAGCTTTTTCAACTCTTTTCCTAATTAGAGCCCAGAACTTAGCAATTCGGACTCAACAGGGGCAAACCAGCTTATTTTCTACATGCTGTTTCTGTAGAGCTATGCCGCACTGCAACGTTTGCTGCATTGCAACGTCGTTCCCTTCTTCCTCTGTGTGCTACCCTATCTGTAATCTTATTGTTATCACATCTGTCTGATTTTCCACTTAGTGGTACCCACTTAATAGTTGTGTACTTTCTAGCCTGTTTTTCTAGATAATTGAAAATAAATTATTCTTGAACACATACATGCTAGGCATGGTGCTAACCCCTTAATGTGCATTATTTCATTTAATCCGCTTGACCCATTTTACAGACGAAGAAACTGAGGCCCAGAGAGGTTAAATAAGTTATTCAAGACCTAATACCTTGGAAGTGTAAGAGAAGAGATTTGAATCTTGGCAGTCTAACTCCAGTATCTACATTTTTAACTTGCCTATTTAATTGTAAGTCCATATTATTGGTGTAGTAGGTCCTCAAACCAATAGAGAAAGTTTGGGAGCACCATTAAAACACTTCAGAAATCCGAGGCTATGGTTGCCGGATTAAGCAAATGAAAATACAGGATATTCAGTTAAATGTTAATTTCATATAAACAATAAATAACTTTTTTTGTACAAGTATGTCTTTTGCAATATTTGGAAGATACTTATGCTAAAATTATTCATTGTTTATATGAAATTAAATTTAACTGGGCATCCTGTATTTTATTTAGGAATTGTAGGCTGGGCATTTTTTTCAAAGTAGAGACTGAGACTTTCTCATTGAATTGATATCATAATGAGTTTTGGGTCAACTGAAGATTACCTCTGCCTTCTAGAGCAGAAATGCAGTGGTGTATGGATTCTTTAAAATGATAAATCTTTATAGCACCTACCAAGAATTATGCCATGTTCACAAATTAGTTGTTTAGTGTTTCTACATTGATAATGGGGATACATATTCATCCAAATATATTTTTTGGGTGATTTTATACTCAATTTCCTGGGCAGGGATGTTTTATTTCTTTATATTACCTATTCTAATATTAGCTATTGCTAAATTTACTTTAATAAAAGTAAATACAAAGACATTTTATTTAGCAAGACTAAAAATAAAATTAAGACATAAATTCACACCTTTAGTGTTGTCCAAAACAATTCCTCCAGCTATCAACCCAAGGCAATTAATCCAGTATATCATTTATCTATAGATTAATATATCAAGAATCATTTCTCAGTTACAAAGAGGGTCATTAAGCCCTCAGGGCTCTTAAGAAGTAGAATTAATTTGATTATTCTATCACCAGCTTACACAAAAGCAGAAATGAAATACAAACACAAAGTGATTGGCTATTACCTCTTTTATAAGGAAACAATAGAAACAGTGGCTAGACACTGAATAGAACTAAAGTACTTAAGTTCATATACACAGAGTAGCTACTAGCCATGATCCCCGACTTATGATTTTTTGACTTTACAATGGTGTAAAAGCAATACGCGTAATAAATTACATTAAGACATTCAACACTTTATTATAAAACAGGCTTTGTGTTAGATGATTTTGCCCAACTGTAGGCTACTGTAAGTGTTCTGAGCATGTATAAGGTAGGCTAGGCTAAGCTATAATGAATGATCAGTAGGTTGGGTTAGGTGTATTAAATACATTTTCAACTTAATGATACTTTCAACTTATGATGGATGTATTGGGACAGAACCCCATTGTATGCTGAAGAGCATCTGTACATTTTATCTTCAAACTTAATAGGTAAGTCAGTAAATATGACAATCTTATTTTCAGTATTTATTCTATAAATGGTACACTTACCAGTGTTGAAAGACAGACCCACAGAAATTGCAACAGATCATTTATAAAACATCTACTTTTTTTGGATCAATGTACAGTAAGTCCTCAACATCGTCAATAGGTTCTTTGACTTTAAGTGAAACTGCACAAAATGAAACCAATTTTACCATAGGCTAATTGATATAAACAAGAGTTAAGTTCTTACTGTCTCATCGTTATAATGAAATTATGCTGTATGAAATGATGTTATTTGAGGACCTGCTGTATTGCTAAAATTCCTTCAGTGATTTTTTTCCTCCTTCAACTTAATATGATTATAGATCCCTCCAAATTAATATTAGTCATATAAAAATTATTAACAAATGCTTCCTTGCAAATATTCTGTCCTTATATAAAAAGTAATTAAAAACTGTACTGAATATACATCACTTCTGCAAAGTTTAATGAGTGAGAAACATTCAACCAAGATGACTTTTCCTTGGAAAATCCTAAAAAACTATTTTATAAACAGTTACTTATTTTGAGAGAAGTTCCATTTATAAATAGCAGCCGTGATTTTACTGCCTACAAAATTGCAGGCTGTCACATTTCACAAGTTTAGAATTCAAATGTTAAGATCAGATTTTCTAGTGTTAAAGAAACAAAGCCACACAAACAGATTGGTTAGTTTTCCCATGCTAAGGAAACAGCTGACTTTCATGATCTTACTATTCAGGCAGGTACAACCATTGGATTTAAACAAATGGGTACTACAACATTTGTTTTTTGTTTAAAGAGGAAGCAACGTTAACATTGAGGAGGCAGGTGCAGGACTTCACTAAGGCTCTTCTGTGGTCAAAGAGTATCTAGTGCAAGCGATAAGCTATCATAGGATGTTAGTATTAGAGAGACTTTCAGGGTAAGAACCTGAGCAAACGTGCTATTCGGAGACTGAGTTATCCTTGCTTCTTATTCTACCTCAGTAGAGTAGTGTTTTCTGAGGCCTACTTAACAAGTCTCAGAGTAAAGGGAGCAGACACATATGTAAATCAGGGATGCTGGACATGTTGCTTCTAACAAGTGATCAATGGCATTGAAATGAGAGGAAGGCGAGTATATATTAATAATGGATATCCTATGTTGGTCTTGGGAGATTGCCTTCTGCGAGGACTCCTGAGCATATACAAAGCCATCACTCCCAGGAACATTTGGCTGCCTACACAAAGTGTGATCAAGACCAGTGGTTTCAAAACTCTAGTCCCAAGATTTAGAACAAAGAAGGGTAACATCTGAATTAAGAGGAGTTAACACTTTGTTTCTTCCTAGGCAGGCTGAATGCTATCCAAACTTGCTACTTAGGAGCAAGCTGGCCTGAGTTCTGGGGCCATTTGATGAACCAGAAGTCTGGGCATGGGACCAAAAATGAGGTGGAGAATCTGTGCCAGAAAGCAGCATTCACAGTTTCACTGAGGGAAGAGGGGTACAGTGGGAGGTTTTTTTTTTTTGTAGGTAGAGGCGGCGTGGTGGTGGTGGTGGTAGTTAGGAGACAGCTAATAACAAGGCCAAATTCTAAGCCAGAGCTTGTCATGGAGAATACTAACATGCTTGCAAGTTAACTTAACTCTGGATAGCTGCCCTCCACTTAATTTGGTACACAACTCATGGGCTATACAGACTGGATGCCCGCCCCACCCATGACTCCAGTTCCAGGATATAAGAAAACCTTTCTTTGATGTTTGGTCTCCCCCATCCCAAATCTCCCAGAGTGACTCAAACTTTTAATTAGAAATGAAAAAGAAAACATTTGAACAGATTTTGGTGCAGTCTTTCCAACCCAGGACTTGGGACATTCACTCTGACCTATAGCTACACAGCCGTCTCTGGAGACTGAACAATCACTCTGATCGTCATGTGGCTGCCTGGAGCCCTGGAATTAAATACACGTGCTACTTAGAGAAGGGGCTCCATTTTATCACTGTGATGTTCATACTCCCAGCACAAGCCACAGGCATTAGACTAGGAAACCTTTTGGATGGCCCTCCTTTCTTTTCCAGAAGAGCTCGTCAATGTAGAATCTCCACAGCAATAAAAAGACACTTGATCTCAAGGAACATATAGCGTTTGCCAAGCAAGTACCAGAGTGGCTAACAGACATAATGTTCCCACTTCAGCAGCTATTAAGACACTTGAGTTGTTTGTTCCCATCTTCTTAAGGCTGACTGGAGCCAATGGACAGATTGAAAGGAAAAAACAAAAACAAATCATAGAATAGGTGAAAAGTTTTAAAAAGAATTGTGTGGTGGTGACCAAACCCTGACTCTGGCAATGTAGTCAGAATCACCACTTTAAGCCCAGGGCAAGGAGGGTAGTGTATAGAAAAGCTTGCAAAACCTAGCACCAGTTCTGCCTTACGAGGGCTCAGGAAGTGCTCCTCTAAAGTAACAATGTATGCGCTGACAAAAACGCCAGGAAAGCCAAACACACTGCAGCTGTTTCCCCACAGCTCCTGGCAAACTTACAAGCACAAATTTGCTCAGTTGTGAGCCTTGCCCACAGGCATCTCCCACCTCAGAGGCAGGGTGAGAAAACTGGACTGCATTTTCTCAAATAAGGGAAGTCGAATCACCTACAGGCAACACCCTCTATTTCTCCCACTCCTCAATGACAGCATCCCTAATTAAGCCAGCTTCGAAGGTCAAAAATTAATATCTGGAGGTCAAAGCTCAACCCTATGGTTTACAAATCTCAACAGAAGTCATATAACCTACTTACCTGAATAAAACTCCAAATCATCAATCCCTGCCCTCCCTTCCCAGGGGAATAGATTCAAGTCCATTTCTTCTTTTTGCACCACAGTACATGGAAGAGAGTTAAAGAAGGTAGTGTAGGAGGGAGGGTCATCCTAGTTCATCATTAAAAAATAAAGATCTCTTTATGTGTCATCTGAGGTGGCATAAATTTTTTTTTCAATTCTCCTCAGTGTCTGCCTCCAAGGCCTCATCTTCTAAGCCAAAACTCAGCTTGTCAGCTAGCCCCTCAAACTGCTTGCCCAGATTGCCTGCAGAGTCCACGAACATGTTAGGGATGTCTTTGCCAAAGTAAATCTTGCTGTTGGAAGCAATGGCCTTGAACTTCATAAGCTGCAGATATTCAGGGGTCAGCTTCAGCTGTTAAAAAAAATAAGTAAAGAAGACTTAGGTAGAACCAGATTGAGAAAACTTTGGGTGGCACCCTTTTGGTTCTCATAAGGAGAGGGTCTCTGTCAAAGACATATATGCCCTCTCTACTTTTTCCTGGTCTCACTGTTACATTAGTAACAGGGTAACCACTTCACTAAGAGAAACTAATCTCAGATCTTTAAGGCTGGAGCTGCAATAGTTTTAGGAATTTTCATGTTCAGCACAAAAATTACATTTCTATCAAGGCACTGCTAAGGAAAAGGGAAGTACCTGTCCGATACAGCACAGGAGTCATCACTTCTGGCCACAAGGGCCTTTGGGTATTGGTGGTCATCCAACACCCGGAACTCAAACACCATCAGCTTATAACCAAATATATCTTCTCTTCGCCAGAAGGCACTGGGCCTTTACCTTATTTGCTTCAGCAATTTTCATAGCAGTATAGCACTCAGCATCAGCTTTTGCCTTCTCCCGGGCTAGAAATGCAGCATCTGCGGGAGAGAATGCAGTGAAGTGAACTGCAGAGGCTACCAGAACACTGGGTCTGGTCCCTGTAACTTTCCCCAATTGCCTCTGTGACCTAGAGGAGATTGTTCTTTTTACTCTGTCCTTTGGTTCCCTCCTCTGGGAAATGGGGAAAAAGGCATTTTTTTTTCCTATTTCACCAGTTGTGACACTGAACCGGGATGAAAAAGTGCTTTGATAGCATCTCCCTGTGGTGGGGACTAGTTATGAGCAAGTCTGTTGCTGTGCCTAACATCTCTGACAGCATTACTGAGAAAAGCACTGCTGCCCAGAGACACGTCTTGTTTCTACACACCTGTCACTCTGTGTGTAGCTCCAGGACGGGGAAGGGACTCCACCTAAACCTCTAGTCTCAGAGCTTTCCACCTCACCCCTCCTGTGCTACACAGCAAAAGCGAGAGATGCCCAAAGGAGGTTCTGAATACAGCCAGAGGCGGATCTACCCTAAAACTGAACACCATAAACCAGTGGTCCCCAATCATTTTGGCAGAGACTGGTGCTCCAATGAGAATCTAATGCCTGATGATCTGAGGTGGAGCTGAGGTGGTGATGCTAGTGCTGGGGAGCAGCTGCAAATGCAGATGAAGCTTCGCTTGCTTGCCCACTGTTGCTCACCTCTTGTTGTGCAGCCCGGTTCCTAACTGACTATGGACTGGTACCAGTCTGCAGCCTGGGGGCCCCTGCCATAAACAATAGTTCAGTCCCTCTCCAACTTTATTTCCCTTTTATGTCCATCAATCATTTCAAAAAGGTTCAAATTAACAGTTGTTACACTGGCACAACTCTAAGAATTACAAGCCATGGTCCAGATTAACACCTGTTTGGATTAAGACCTATTTAAACTTCTACTATGCAAGCAATATACTTTCACACTCCACTGAGACTAACTTTCTGTCAAGCTGATGAGAAATTTTTGATATTTACTTCCTTGCCTTGGGAATGAGGCCAGCATCATGTGAGTAATATTTGTAGCAAAAAGCCTATGAAGAAAGGTCTGTCGGGTTGGTTCTTACTGCACTCCCTCAGCATGACCCTGGGTGGAAGGAGCCTGTAGTGTGACTGGGATTCTGGCTGCATGCGGCTGACTTAACTGGTCTCAGCACCTGATGACATGTATTAATAAGAAATAAATATGTGTTGTTTTGCTAAGAGCTCCCTAATGAGGAGCTGCTGATCTCACTGGGCCCCTGAAAAGCCCAACAGGCCCCATAGTGAATACAATTGGACACAGCACTTTGTAACCTGAAGCTGGGCCTTGATGTCCCATTTTTGTCCTAGAATTTGCTTGATATAAAGCATCACATGAAGAAAAAGGTGGGTGGTGGGAATGAGGTGACAGCTGAGGGGCAGGGAACTGAAGGTAAATAATATTCAGAGGAGCCAGCAAAGGAACACTTCTCTCCAGCTCCAGTGTTGTTGGTGCTGAAAAGGCATTTTCTTCATACCTAGCTTAATAGCTACAGGGACTGTGGGAGCAGACTCAGGGCTCAGAGCTATGGTGTTTACTGACTTCTGAGGAGCAGGTAGGGCATGAGGGAAGGGGCTGCTGTTTGGCCTGGCGTCCTAGTTTATTTCCAATGCCAGATATTGAACTCCAGGATGCAGGGACCGTATGATTTTCTCTTTTCTGACACCTAACATAAGAGTGTCTGATGGCACGCAACTAACATTTGTTGAAAAAATGAATGCTCCCTGAAGTGGAAAACTGATGCTAGCCTGACCCATGCCTGTCCCAAAGTCAAAGCATGAGAAAAAGTGATATTCCAAAGAAATCATGACAGAGAATTAAAAGCAAAGGAAGGGACTGTCCCACCCGCTTGCTACGAGGTGGGGTCTGAGGAAAACTCGGGCATTAATTTCACTTCTGCTCACCTTCAATTTCTGAAATCTTCTTTTCGGTCTCCTTCTCCATCACTTTCTGTCCATAGGTGATTTCTGCAACCTGAGCCACTTTTTCTGCCTCTATGTTATTGAAGTTGAAAAAAGGCTTAGAGCTCTGATATTTCAAAAGTTTGATTCAATTTCCCCTTTCACCTGATCTGAGTTCCTGATGCATGAGCGTGGGTAAGCTCAGAGAGCCACTGGCCCCAGAGGGCAGCCCTGACCGGCATACACGGGCAGAGATGAAGTGTACCACTGAGCACAAACAACGATGTCAGCACGAGATAATAACTGGGGAGATGTAGGCCCAAAGGAAATGAATCATTTCTCCAATGAAAGCAAGGAATAGGCCCTAACCTCTCTCCTAAATCACAGGATATTTCTTTCAAAAGAATATTTAAGGAGTAAGATATCCTCTAAAAAGTTTCCTCCTGCCACTTTAGTTAAGGAAGCAGTCAGGTTTGTTAATAGGATAGTGTAGTGGTTAAGAACCAAGGTTCTGGGGCAGAGTCCCTATATTTGAATTCCAATTCCACCACTTACTTGCCATATATGACTTTGGACATGTTATTTAACCTCTGTGCTTCGGCTCAGTAAAGTGAGGTTAACGATAGTGCTTCCCTCACCTGGTTGTGAGGAGTGAGAGAATTCACATATGAGTACTTAGAAAAGTACATGGCTCATAGTAAGTGCTCAGTAAGTATTAGCCATTATCATTATGAATTAAGAATTAACAGGAAAGGCTCCTTTCATTTAAGAGATATGTGGAAACTCAAAACTCATTGCCCTTGATCATGATCTGACAATGTATTTAGGAAAGAAATATGCGCTGTTCAGCTTTGCTTCCGGGAGTATGACTGTTAACCCTATATGTGGAAAGGGTTTGGAGAACCATGTGGTCTAACAGTGCCTGAGGCTTCCTCGAATCTTCCCACCATCCCAGCCCTTCTGCCCTGAAAGGGGATCACAGAACCCCATTCCGACCAATGAGGGCCTTCTTCCGTTCTGTCTCAGCTTCCTTCTCCACCACCTTTTGTTTCTGGGCTGCAATGAGAAGCTTTGTCTTCTCGCTTTCCCTGAAGGGGAGAAAAGTATGCAGTTGTGAGGCCACTGTGGAAAAACTTCAGAGAAACTTCACTGTCCTCTGGAGAAGCCAAACTCTCCTGCTGAGGAGAGGCAAACTCTGATTTCTTACTCTCTCCTAGGCCATTCCATGTCCCAGGTAAAAGCAGATCTGTTGCTGACAATAACATGGCTCTCCTTCTCCAAAATAACTCATTTGTGGGAACTAAAGCATAATTTATTTTAGTAAAATACACCTGCCTGCCTACTTAATCCTATTTCCCTCCTATCTTCTTTGGTATGAGCCATGAAGCACAAACAAGGCCCCCTGGCCCCTTTAAAAGCATCACTGCTCAAAAGGGCTGCTCTGTGGTTCTCAATCATAGTTATAGGGCCCAGATGATTGTCCTGACATGCCTGCTTCATCCTACAGTTTAATGGGCTATGACAAATACTCAAGAAGGGGAATAAAAGCCTGGCACGACTTCAGTTAACTCTGAGATGTGATGAAATGGGAAGTGGGAGAGAGTGGTGGTGATAGCTTAGGCAGAGGATATACTCACATCAACTCGTAATTTCTGCGGATCGCCTCAGGTATATTGGGCTTTGTCACTCGCACAGCCTGGAGGATAAAAATAGCACCTGATGGGAAGGTGAGGGCGGTGAGGAACCTAAGCAGCTCCCACTGGGGATGCACTTTCATCAGGGGACGCTCCCATGGTGGCAATGCTTACTTGGATGACAAGCCCAGGGGCCATGGAGGTCAGGTCCTGTTGCAAAGCCAGTTTGAGATTTTCATCAATCTGATCTGGAATCAAGAAAGACAGGAAAAGGAGTTGTCACGCTTTCTAGGCAAGGTTGATGGAAGTACAGGGGGCAGAGTACAAACTAAAACATCAACTCAGGAATGACAGGCAAAGGTCTTCCCAAAGTAAAGTGCTTACCATAGCCCGAAAATCTAAAGATCGCCAGCAAGACTTTTGGAGCAACATGGCTACACAGTCCCTTTACATAGGCTAGATGTGAGAGTATTCTTTTCCTGGGTCCTCAAGATAGAATCACCTAGGTTGTTGAAAATATCAACCTTTCCCAAAAGGGAATTGAGTTTTTTTAAAAAAAGAACAAACAACAATTCTAGCATATTTCTTGAGTCAGGCGGCAGCTTTTTCCCAGACAGCAGGAGCAAAACAGAAGGCAAGAATGCAGTTTTCATGAAGAAGGAAGGTAGAATGGCTATGTTAGGTATTTTGAAAAGAGCCGAGCACATTAAATCTAGTAATTTTAGAAGTTTCTAAAAGAGCAACAGATTCTGACGTCAAGAAAAGCCCCAAGGAAGGCTATTTCCATTAGGAACTCCATCAAATAACACAAGGGAAAAATAAAAATTTACAGTTCTGGAAACGAGCCCAAGTCTTTTGATGTGTTGTTTGCTTTGGTCCTGATTCCTTTGTCTGGAAAGCACATACGAGCTGTTTCACAGTCAAGTGTAGGAAGAGCTATAACTGACCTCCCTTCCAGCTGTGATCCCAGGACAGCAGCACCAGGCTGCCTTCTCTGGCCTGGGCCTTCTCTTCCCTGCCTCTTGCCCATGAGATCATCATTAAGATCCTAAAAGGACACGAAGAAAAAGAATCCACGAAACCAGGCCGGGACAGGTAAACTTAAATCACCTCCCTATTGTCAGCTGCCATCTGCTATAAGTGGCCATTCTTGGTCACCTGTGCCCAAACGGGAGCCTCTGAGAAACAGCAAGTATAACTCCTGTCTTTATAGATGCTCAAACTGGTGCTGCCCATGTCATTTCAGAGATGTGCTCAGGCTAGTTAATAACTAAAACAATGAACTTACTTAATTATTATGCTTTGATGGTTAGGGTATAAAACAGTGTTTTCTTCAACTGTCATATCATTAAGCAAGGGATTTTAATGGTTCCATATACTGGATATACTCTCAAAAGCTTCTCAGCAGTGAGGGAGAAATGCCCATAAAGGCAGTGCCTCACACTTGGTATGGGCCTAACAATTTGACAACTAGAGATAAACATCATATTTCATATTTTCTATTTTAAATAAGAAACTCACCAAACTTTAAGTAAGATGGCTTGTACTCACCTTGAGTTCATAATAACACAGTCATTTATTAGACCAAATTATATCTGACTCAAGGTAGAAACCTGTGGCCCTAGGCTAATAACTTTCCAGGAAAATCTGGAAGAAATATTTTACAAAGTAGTTTCTCACCAAAGGAATACTGGCAATAAGCTGTTTATATGTTACAGTTATGCTGCTCAATGCTGATTAAGTTGTATCACTAAGTATACACAAAAAGGTTCTTCAGGTGAACTTCTGAACAAGTATTAGATAATATTTTTATAAAATGTGCAAAGAGGATGCATCAGAATAAGCAGTGATGAGAATTATGCAGTTATGTTGAAAGTCAGGGCTAGGAATCCTCAGGGGAAGGTAACTAGAGAAAAACCTTTGACATTTTAGAAATAGGATTAGAGACAAGTTTCTCCTTTACGGAGGCAAATACCTTCTAAGCAAAACAGTGCTTGCTGGCAAGAATGAACTTTAAAAAGGAAAAAATTTCAGACAAATACATTTTCCCAGCTACTCTGTACAAGAAGCTATAATTTACTAAGCTATCAAGTTTATCTTTAAGACAGTAAGAAGTTTTCTAATGCAAAACAATTTCACCTTTTAATTTTCTCTTCATGGAAATTAGAGATCTTTTGTCTTTTGTTGTTTCAAATGTGTTGAAATGTTCATTCAATGGCACAAGTTCTAAAACAATGGCTAGAGAGAAAACTAATATTTTATAAAATTCTATCAGTTTGAGGTAAAAAAAATAGAAAATTTATAAAAATTTTCTTAAAAGCACACTGAACCCAAACCCAGTAAAATAAATCTAAATCCTATAGAGTGAATTTAGATTCATTTTCTACAGCAGAAAAATTAAAAGTGATTCTGACAATTCCCCAAATCTGAAACATGGTGCAGAGGTTGTTTGCTTAATTAAGATCACGTGTAATGTCAATGATTCCTCCTGTCTACTTGAAAAAATGTTCTCACTCAGGGTTTTTTTATGAAGATACCTGGGAAATATCACTATCTAGTCCTAGTATCAAGAACACTTATGCTATGGGTTGAAAAATCTATTTACTTTTAGCACTGGCTACTAGAAAACTTCTAGCAGAAAGTTTAAATAAGAATATTCTACCACAAAAGAACTGTAACATTGCTGAAATGTTTCTTTTGCTGCTGAAGTTAGGCTATGTTTACTTTGACCAGGTAAACAAGATGAGAAGTGTCTACTTAAGCACGTGGATCCTTTTTGTTTTAAGCTTTTTCCTATTCATTTCTATAGGTATAGGGTAAACAAATAAACAAACAACAAACAAAAAAACATAAAGGTCCTAGGAACTGTAAGTAGCTATGTTCCTGGTCTCGGTTCTAGAATTAAATGTGACGTACCATTCTCATCACTCTCTTGGGTGCCCTTCATTCAGTGTGATGTGGTGGGAAGTATGCAAAGTGAGAGCCAGGAGAGGGAAATTCTAGCTTTAGCTACTACAAATATCTCTATGACTTTTTCTCTTTGCACCTCAGTACTCTTATCTTAAAATGAAGACGTTGGGCTGGATGATCTCTAAGGCTCTTTTAGAACTGAGGCTATCTTCAGTACAGAATGATGTTTTAGGGACCATGGAAACACATTTCCATTCTGGTCCTCTGAGTCAGGCCAGAAGTGAGTACTGTAGTCCACTGTCACTCCTGTGCCCAAAGGTCAACTACTCTCATGACCTTCCACTGTCATCAGCATTTTCTAGGAATGCCCTTTGTGAGCACTGGCTTCTTTAACACCTCCTGTCTATCAGTACCCATCCTACTCTGTGGGTATCTCAGAAGCAGGCAGTGCAAAGGAGCAGGGCTGCTAAGGCAGGCTATGACCAGAAGAGGCTTTCTTACCAAAGAGCTCTATGTAGACCTCTTGAAGCGTATGCACACTGCAGAACTGGTTCAGTTCATGGTGGATCTTGTTGAAGATGAGAGCCTTGTCATAGTCAGCAGTATAGTTCTTCACTATATCGTACACTGGGAGGGAAGGAGAAATTTCAGAATAGGAAAAAGAAGGACTCAAAACTTCCTCAGACGGTAGTTTTCCTTTCCTGAGGTGCTGCAGCAGACACTGGGGTGGCATGCTGGGGAAAGTATGCTAGGTACTTCCAGGGTAAACTAGAAAAACGTACCTGCGTTTGGGACCAGGAAGTTGACCACTTCAATTCTGTCAAAGTAGATCATCACACCACCGCTATTAGAGGAAGAATGGACAAACAACTCATTAATAAGCTCTGGAATAGTGCAGTCTCCTAGGTAATGGAATAAGATGTGTGACTTAGCAGAAAAGGAAAACAGTTCACAGGAGCTCAGAAGGCATATCAGATCTCCAAGTAGATCTTCAGAGCTTATAGCAAGAATACACTCCCGAGGAGGCACACTTCCTAAAAATAATTCCGCCAAGAAAAAAGTGAAACTTTTGAGATGCCAGTGAGAAAAGAGTAGTTCATATCTTTTGAATCTAAAATGCCTTTTGATTAAAGCAACCAATTGAAAGGAAAAGACTAAATAAAGTTGAGGAGTTCTCAGAACTTAAAAGGTCACTGGAATTTTATGGTCACCGTTTCTCACTTCCCTGTTCATAACAGTTCAGCATAGTTCAGCACTTCCCTGTTCCCCTAGTCATTTAAAAAAAATTTGAAACATACAGAAAAGTTGAAAGACTAGCAGAACACTCATATGCCACTGCTGAAATTTAACAACTGTTCACATTTTACCTTATTGACTGATCTACTTTTTTTGCTGAACATTTCAAAGTTATAGTCATGATACTTTACCCCTTAACATTTTAGCAAACATCACCCAAGAATAACGACATTCTCTTACACAGTCCCAAAACCATTTCCAAACCTAAGAAAATCAACAATAATTCCTTAATATTATCTAATATCCAATCATTCAAATTTCCACAATGATTCTTATTATGAACTGAATTATGTGTCCTCCAAGATCCACAGGTTGAAACTCTAACCCCCACAGTGACTATATTTGGAGATAGGGCCTTTGAGGAGGTAATTAAGGCTAAATGAGGTCATAAGGGTGGGGCCCTAAACCAATTGGACTGGTAAAGGAAAGGAGGAAAGGACACCAGAGATCTTGTTCTCCTGTGCGTGTGTATAGAGGAAAGGCCCTGTGAAGACACAGCCAGGTAGCCACCTTTCAGCCAGGAAGAGAGGCTTCACCAGAAACCAACCCTGCTAGTACCTCGATCTTGGACTTTGAGCTTCTACAACTGTGAGAAAATAAATTCCTGTTGTTTAAGCCACCGAGTCTGTGGTATTGTTATGGCAGCCCAAGCTGACTAATACAGTTCCATCATGTCTTTTACAGCTGTTATTTTTGGACCAGGTTCTAATCAAGGCTCACCATTACATCTGTTTATGTCTTTTAAGTTTCCTTTTCAACCCAACGCCCCTCCAAATACGACTTTGTGCCGAGAATCAGGCCAATTATCCTGTGGGATGTCCCAATTTGAGATCTGTCTGAAAGTTTCTCTGAGGTGTTGTTTACTTTATTACTCTATCCCAGATGAAACTTTCTTTACTTTTCAGCGGGACCAATTATAGTGGTGTCATCTTTTAAATTCCTGCCCCTAAGTCCTCCTCCACCATTAAGATATTCTCCATAGTTAGTTACGTTAAAGTTATCTTCCTTTATCAAGTCATTTATTTGCTAAAAGTCTTTAGAGGATCCTCACTTCTAACAGAAAAAGCCTAAACTTCTTATCATGACATTCAAGGCCCTCTCAAACCTGTCTACCTTCTGTGATTTTTCTCTGCATTCTACCACTTAGTTGAATCAGAACAAAGGGCAGGGAACTTGGTAAAATCAAGAAGGGGTGCCGATCTTTTCACTGTCTCTTACTGCAGCCAGCCAGATAGCCCTTCCTCTTATTTGGGTTTAATAGCTTTATTCCAGGCACCTTACCTAGTCCCACAAGGTACATTCTTCACCTCATCTGTCTGCAGCGTGGTCTGGAAATATAAGAGACATAAAATGCTGTAAGATGGGCAGTGACGAACAAAGAAACTTATTTTTAGAATCCCAAATGGCCTTGTCCTTGAATACCTGTTTGGGTTGAGCTTTGTCTTCGCTGAATCCTCCTGACTTATAGAATGTGAGACTAACCAAGCAAAGTTCCTACCCAGCTTCATTGTAAGTGAACCACCAAATGAATTAGCTGGGTAATAATGGTTCAGTGAAAAAGACCCTGGACTAGGAGTCCTAAGACCTCTTCTATTTACTGTCCTTGAAATAGCAGATTCTTTACTTAACCTATCTCAGCCTATAAGACCTGCTCAGCTCATTCTCAGGATTACTGTGAAACTCAAATGAGATAATGTGCATGAATGCACTTTGAGAACCATAAAGCAGAGTACATGGTAGAAGAAATTTATAAGAAAAATGCTGATGAGGAATCCCAGGATATTTGACATACTTCAAAGATGGATAGTCTAACCTAGGTAGGCTTTAGCTTTGTCATAATTAATCCTACTCCTATTTTATATGTAATTTCTCTTCATCAAGTTCAACTTCCCTTTTCCCTACCCCCAAAATTATGTTCACATCTCTGAAGTTCAAACAAGAACTAGCAAAATGACCATGTTTTATTTCCATCTATTTTGGTAGCCCGCAATTTAAAACACACAGACACATACACCCTACTTTTCCTTCTGTACATTCACAACAGATTCCTCTCTAGATTTGTCTTGAAGTGAAGAAATAATTCCCAGCTGAGCCTGATGGGCCAAGGCAAGGGCTCCATTTAACTATTTCAACAATCAAGTAAAGCTCCAGAGTGAATGGCCCAGAGCCTCATTCTACACATACGTACATGCGCGCGTGCATACACACACACACACACACACACACACACACCCCTTATTCTTAAATGATTCCTTGAAAAGGCATTATACTCATCCAATTGCTAAATAATTCCAAATCATGCATTAGTCAACATCCCAAACCTGCAGTCATCCAGCCATACCACATAAGCCAAGGATACCTGCACAGACTTATATGATGTGATGAAAGGGAGCATGAGATGGAAACCAGGGCCGCTGGTGGAAGTCAGCAGGGCACCACCTCTGCAGAGGAGGAAGAGAGAAGCAGGTTCATTTTAGCAAGAGGTACCTATTACATTAATACTGAGTGGGCCAACTTTCCTTTCAGCCCCATAAATGTTTAGTATAGAGTGACAAGTGCCAGAGCCATGTCTGTAGATCCCTTTCTTCCTCCTGGCTAGACCCTGATATTCTAGGAAGCCTAATGGTAAAACATAAAACCATTATTCATGCTTTTGCAGCAAAAAAAAGTTCAGCACAGAAGTTAAGTGAAATAAAGGGAGCAGAATCCCTGGCTATACTTGAGAGGAAGTCTGTTTTACTTTGTTATATCCGTTGAGCTTGTGGCAACCCATTTAGGCAGTTAAATCCAGGAACACAGTTATCTATGAATTGCACTAATGTTGCAGTCCAGTGACATCAACGACCAAAAGAATAATTTAAAGCACGCTTTATAAGTCGTTTAAATATTTTTTTGGCAATAAAGTTACCTTTTTAATCAAGTTATATGTAAATGATAATAAAATTAAAGGCATTTTTGGGGGACATATAAGCAGATGGTTTGGAGAAATAATTAAAGGAGAGAGGAAAACCCAACCAGACTTTCAGAACTTACTAGAAAGCAATCCAGAAATAAGCATCACTGGGTACATGTAAGAAGGGGTCATAAAGACTTAAAGCAAAAAACTTGGTTATGGAGTTTACTAAAAGGAAAGTAATCCGAGATTTATAAGAGCTTCTTTGCTTTACATTTTGAAGTAAAAGATACATTAAAAAAAGCAATAAGATAAACAGTGACATAATAGGCTCCTTTATTGTAAGAACCACTATTCCAGGGCTTGCCTTGATTGATACAAATCAATCTGCAAGCTCTTTCATTTTTTCCGAAATGTTAATTTTGAAGAGTAGGTCCAAATTTGCAGAGCAGGCTATATTAAGTTGCCATCAAAAACTGGTATTCCTCAGAGGTAACCTTGTGGCACCAAGATGCCCAAAGGGATGTAGGAGAAAGCATTTCAGAGATGATTTGGTGTCCTTTAGGTTTTGTCTCTAAATCACTATCAATGGCATCAACTTAGGCTACTAAATTTTATATTTACATTTATATATGTATACACACATACTTCATATATGTACTCCCCTCCCCACGGTAACTAACACAAAAACACAATCTAAAAGACTCCCATATTTAACAAAACATAAACATAGCTATTTAGCACAACCTGCTAGACAGTGACTAGGAAAGAGTCGTTTAACAGGAAATTGCAAGCTTCTCCCTGTCTCTGCCTTACCTGTAATATACCCCAATATGTCCCTCTTCTATCTTGTGCACAGCTGAGAAGAGAGATGCACAAAAGAAACTGGCAGCCACAGCCACAACTGCTCCCAACTGAGCCATCAGTGAAGCTTTATCCTAGGGAAAAAGATATGGGAAAACGTGTATGGTTTGCCCTGCAGGAGACAAGCTATGACAGAAGAGTACCTCACCAAGCTGAGTTCCCTGTAGTGGCTCATAACGGCCTGTTGGTAGTATGAACACAAGGCTAGATCTACAACTCTCTTCATCCTTGCTCTCAGTAAACAGTCCCATTCCTTAACTGTGGAATTCTGTTCTCCACCTCATTGAAGAAGCAGGTTCTGGATACAGCCATGACCCAAGGCGGAATCAACGCTAATTGGGCAGCGTTCAGAACATAGCTTTCTTTCTGTGAACATGAATGTGCCATCACTGGAGCCACTCATACTAGTAAAAGGAAGAGAGGCAGCTGCAGTATGTTGGTCCAAATTACAGGGGAAGTCAAACGACAGGCAGTTGTGGCATGTAATTCTGGTCAGAGCCTCCCAGTCCTAATTGCCTGCCACTTCAAAGGAAACCATTATTTACTCCTTTCAGATGCTGGAGCGACAGAGACAGCATGCTAGCAGAGTCCCAGGTGAGATTCTCTGGCCTTCCGTCTGCTCACCTTCCCAGTTATTCCTTTGGCCCTATTAGGGAGAGGGCTCTGAATTAGACTGAAGCCACACTCCCTCCCATATACTCGATTGGTACTTTGCACCTGACAGGTCCCCAAGCCCATG
This sequence comes from Pteropus alecto, assembly GCF_000325575.1. Classification (NCBI taxonomy): domain Eukaryota; kingdom Metazoa; phylum Chordata; class Mammalia; order Chiroptera; family Pteropodidae; genus Pteropus; species Pteropus alecto. The sequence continues at coordinate 4,851,316 of NW_006439192.1, forward strand.
GTTAGGGGAGAAAGGAGGTTCCCCAGACTGCAAAGACTCTAGACTCCTGGGTCTGCGTTCGGGCACCAGGATGAGAAACAGTTGGCTTCTACAAACTCATTTCTTGAACACTGAAGGCTCTGCAAAAACTAGGGTAACTGACAGCAAAGTTCACAGTCAAGCGTGCCTGGGCCAACCCGCGCAGGGCGTGCATTCCGCCTCCTGGGTCCAATAGAAGTCGGGCGCAGACATCTTCGAGGCGCTTATTTTACTGTGGCGGCCTCCAGCTACCGATTTGCAGCCACGTCCTTTCTGCAAATGCCCTTCCCTTCCGAGATCACTCCCGCCCCACCTCGGGCCCCTTCCCTGTCCTCTTCAGAGAGGTCACGCGTTCCAAGCGCCCTGAGTAGGGGCTGGGGCTCCAAGAGCCTTAGCGCGATCCCGCCTGGGTCATTGAGGGAAGGGACGGGACAGAGACGGATTGCTTTCTTGCCCCAGAAGGAGAAAAGGCTGCTGGGGCGGGGGCCGAGGAGAATCGCCGATCAGCTCCGCGGAGGCCGCAGCTAGGCCCAGTGCGCTCACTAAGGGGCGGGGGCCGCGTACCAGGCTGTCCCTCCAGGCGCGCCGTACTCGTCCGAACCCCAGTGCAACCGCAGAAACCGCCACACCCCTCAGCCCGCCACTTCCTTCCGGGCCCGTCGCTTCGATGACGCCATTAGTTCACGCGAGAAGACCACACCCCCTTCTCTCCCTACTTCATCAGCCCGGCCCCCGCGTTCTGAAAGGTCACTGTGCGTGGATGGCCGCCAGGGGGTGCCCGGGACAAGATCCGGGCCGTCAGAGACCTGGGTCTTGGATTTCAGGGGTGGGGGTGGTGCGGAGCGCCTGGGGAGTGACCCCGGGGAGGACGCGAGTGGCTGCGGGTGGTGAGCTTGTCACTTTCTGAGGTTTTGACTTTGGAGATTGCTCCGATTCCCCTCCACGTTGTCAGGCCTGTTTGTTTGTTTGTTTTCGGAGCAGGTACCAGCTATTCGCAACCATTCTCTCTGCTCTCCGCTTCTCTATAGCACCGTTAAATGAAACATATCTTTTAAATGTGCAAATTAGCGCCATTACGTCGCTAATCAACAGTCCCTACTTTGAATCACCCTCTTTTTCTAGGAGCTTTGGCCTTTGAGGTCCGCACAGCATCATAAAGTAGATTAAGAAGGAATTATTATTCCAATTTCAGTGAACAAAGTCTAAATTCAGTGAAGTGTGAGAGTAACAATGGATGAAAGCCTACCCGGTGCTTCCTTAACTCAGGAGCTTAACTGCCTTTGTAACTTCTGCCATAGATCACCTGGCTTGTGCACTTCATTTCTCCCTAGCTAGACTGTAAGTTCCCTGAGAGCAGGGACTGCATCTTCCCTTCGGCATTCTAGGTGCGTAGGTGCTCAGTGAAAACAGAAGGAAGGCACAATGGAACCAGGACCAGGATCCAGGCTTGTGTTTCCTCCTCTAAAGGCCTCATGTCCTCTCCACAGTTTTCACTGTTCAGCAACATTGCATTGGGCATTTATAATTCAGCCATTGAAGTTATGTTGTTTGCAGAAGAGAAAAGAGTCCACTTAATTACAGCCTTCAGTAAAAGAAAAGCTTTTACACAGGGCAGATGGCTGGTGGTGGTAGATTTAGGACTCAGGGAAAAGGAAAGTGTAGGTTTTCCAGGCATGGCTGCTTGCGATTTACTTGGAATTCACCCCGGGTTTGTTCTGGGTGAGTTTGTTTTGGGAAGTTTCAGCATATAAGGTTAAGCCCCAAAACGTAGCCTCTCCTCTCCCCATTGCAAATCACCTCTACCCTCCAGTTTGCCATTCTCTTGACTGATTCTATCAGAACTTGTTCAGTGATACAACTCAGCATTGTGTGCTTAAATGTTTATTTTATAGTTGAGTGAATGAGTAAGAGAAATGGAAGTACTGGGGTTTACCAGCCCAAGAAATGGAGCTTAGCCTGAAGCATAAAGTCTTTAAATTAGTTTTAATTTAATAATTCCATGACTATTAAACTTGGGCATGAACTGTGAATGGAAATCATGGGATTTTGTTCTCAGGAGGCTTTTGACCAGCCCTGAATTACCTAGTTGTGGCCCTGCCTAGAGGCAGGGGCTGGACTTCAGCGGATCATGGTCTAACATTTCTGAAAATCCCTTTCTTGAGAGACCTGTGATTGTTATGACTCAGTATCCAAAGTTATCAGGCAGGTAAGTCTGTGATGATTTGTTTAACAGCAGTGTTTAAAAATCCATTTTTAAAAAACTTGCGATACAGTGGCTAAGCACAGATGTTCCTCAGTCAGACTGCTTGGGTTTAAATCCCCAACTCTCCTCGCTTTTTATTTGCTATGTGACCTTGGGAGAATGACTTTATCTGTGATTGAGTTTCATCATATGTAAAATGGGGGTAATAACAATATTATGAACCTTATAGTATTGTGAGGTTTAAATGACAGATTAAGAAAAGCACATACAATGTTTGGCACATTTTAAGTGTTCCATGTGTTAGCTGTTGTTTTAAATAGCAGATTCCCTTAATGTGCTCTTACCTGTTTGTGGATTCAGATTATTAATGTGACAGAGGTGAGAGAAAGATAAACTTAATGTTATATCGTATTGAGTTATAACCAAATGAAGGCTTATCAGAAGAAGAGATAAGGGACTCTGAAATCATACCTCAATAGATATTTATAATACAGATTTCATAAAACATTATTGAGTGTTGTCTATGTACCGGGCCCTATGCCTTTCTCATTTTATATAATCTTTAGGTGAGCTCTTTGAGTTCAACTCCATTTTAGAGGAGGAAGTTGAAGCTTAGAGACGTCAAGGATTGTCCAAGATCACAAAGCTTGTAAATTGCAAAGGCAGAATTTATATAACCCCAAGTCTGTTTCTTCATTATAGTAAGTGAATTAGAAAATAATGGTTCAACTTAAAACACATACTGTATCCACGCCTTACTACTAAATTGTACACCTGAAACTTACCGGACTTTGTTAACCAATGTCACCATAATAAAAAATAAATAAAAAAGTAAATAAATAAAAATAAAACACACACACACAACATTTATTTTACATGTAACCTTTTAGGAATGTAGACCAGTGGTCAGAAATTGTGAAGCTTTAAATGGGGCCAGTTAATTTTGCAGTTGTAGGTTAAAGCAGGACTAGAAAATACTCCCACCACAGCCATCCACATCTCCCTGTCTCTGGATTGCTGCTTGTTTAGTCCTCCAACAAGCTAATATTTGGTGAGAGTGCCACTCCACAGAGAGAAGAGCCCTTTTTATTAATAACTGGGTTAGCTCCAAAGGAACCAGGTAATTCTTAAAATGTTTAGCTTCAGTTCATTTATATCACAAGATTTGATTTTTCTTGTTTACTTTATGTCTTAAACAGAGAATAGAGGTCATTTTTCAGGACATTCGATCCTAGTAAGATTTTGATGAGGTTGGAAGGAGTGAAGAACTATAACTTTCATTATTAGGAAAGCGACTTAGAACTTTCCGCTTTTGTTTTCAGTTGGTAAAACCAAGATTGGTGCCTTCAAATAGCAAAAGTGTATTTGCCTGGGGCTAATGACATTTCTTCAAGGGAGTCCTGTAAAGGGATTGAAGAAGAATCATGAAAATAAAAATGGAGTTGGAAGTCAGAAGTCACCTAAAGAGCATTTTGTGATTATACGTTTTTACAGCTTTGAGGTATAATTGATATACAATAAAGTGCATATGAAGTATATGATTTGATAAGTTTTGACATATGTCTACACCTTTGAAACTATGACCACCATCAATATAATAAACACATGCAGCACGCCCCCATATTTCCTCATGACCCTTTGTAATCTCTTCCTGCCACCCCTTTCCATGACCTGTTCCCTCATTTTCAAGCAACAACTGATCTGCTTGTCACTATAGATTAGTTTGCATTTTGTAGCTTTTATACAAATGGAATCATACAGTATATACTCATTTTGAGGGGAGGCTTCCTGCTGTCTGGCTTTTATTTATTTTTTACCCAGAATAATTATTTGGAGATTCATCCATGTTGAGTATATAAATAGTATATTCCTTTTTATTGCTGTGTAATATTCCATTGTACAGCTATACAACAATTCGTTTACCTATTCATCTGTTGATGGACATATACATTGCTGCCTGTGATCTTATCCAACCCATTTATTTCACTCACGGAGAAACAAAGGGCAAAGGGGAAGAAGACTCCAGAGAGGGAACTTGGTCAAGGTCCAAAGTGCATTTACGGAAAGATGAGAAAGCAACCTGCTATCCTGGGAAACTATGCCAAGAGGCCTGACAGTTTGAGGCGTAGCCTGGCCTGTTTTGCCTGGAATGACCATTCTTTTGACATCTCTGGATCCATAATAATATTAGGAACTGAAGAAAAAAGATTGTATAGCATTTTGTCACTATATATTTATCAGTACATCTCTATATATCATTGATAGGTTCCTCTTTGTCATAGATTAAGAGATACCTTTTGTACTGGGTGTGTGAGTCTCAGAGGATAAGGGAACCCATGTTCCATTCCAGGCCAGTCTTTTCCCACCTGTAGTCTTAATCTCACTCCTCCTCTCTCCCCAGGGACCTAGAACCTTCAATTATCTCCTCAGTCTATGTCTTGTGCAAGTCTCCCTCACCTCCTTGAAAGCTCTGCCATTGATCCTGTCTAAACCTCTGGTTCTCACCTGATTTGTCTCCTTCCTTTCAAGCAAACTCTTGAAAAAGTTCCCTACGGTTGCTATCTTTACTTCCTCAATTTTCATCTCCTTGTTTTAGTCTTCTAGTCCCTTTCTCCGATGGACTTTGTATTGTGGACTGACCCCTTAATGCTTAAACCTCCCCTCTCTTGGCCTCCATGACCAGTGTTCTGTTTGTAGTCTCCATTATGAGCTCGTCCTCACCTGCTCCTCAGAACTCTACTCTTGACCTACAGTTCTCTCTTTACCTTCTCTTTCCGGAAAGTCTTTTGTGCTCAATATTCTAATATGTGGTTGTCGATGACTCTTCCAAATGCATATCAATTACCATGAGTTATAGACCAGAACACCATCTCTGAATGTTGGACAGGGACAAACTAATCGTGTCTCAAACTGAACTCACAGTACCCCTCAAACATACTTTGCCCATTAAAGGCGTCACCACGCACGCAACCATCCAAGCCAGACACTTGGCCTCTATCTTAATCTGCTCCATCATTTACTTATGTGGTTCTAAATTATTCTTTGACCTGGAGAGCAGGCTTTCCAGGATCCCAAAGTATGACTAAAGTTGTATCAGCATAGTTCCGTACGGGCAAAGAGGATTGGGAGAGTCGAGAACAGAGGGAGGCTATGAGTGTGGGCGCATGGAAGCAGAGCCCAGGAGGAGTTCTGGAGGAAGATGGAAGATGGAGCGATATCACTGGATGGGATCCTCGAGAGCCTGTGGGGGTAAAAAACCACTGGCTATGGAATGGGAGAGATAGAAGCATTTATGTATGTTTGGAATGTAGATTTCAGCTTGTCGTATTGAACCGAATACTGAAGAGGGAAATTACTTGTTCTTCAGAAGATCAGACTTGCGGAGAGGCCTGGCTATAAATCCTGGAGGGGAGGACTTTAATGCCACTTAGAAATCAGGCCTGAAACACCCATAATGTTTGTCAGTCCACATTTTAGTGTTCTTAAGTGTGCAGGGTGTGGGAGATGAAATATGGCAGGTATTTGATTTAAAAAGCCTGCACAGATTTAATGTCCTGATAAAATGTATTAAATCTTTTAAGGTTTTAATGAATCTAGTATGTGTTTCATAAATCAAGAACTCTGCTAAGCCGTCTCCTGGTTTAATAAGAGTAAACTAGGAAATTGCTCTGAGCAGAAGCAAAATACATTTATATCACATTGAAAAGTAATAGATTTTTAAGCTGAGGGGGTCTTTCTGGGCCTTTTAAGTTGTTTGCTTATTACATTGCTCCAACTCCTTCAAATATTAAACCCCAGGCAAACACGTGCTTAACCGTATCAAGATGTGAGCTAGCACAAAGGTAAAGATTATTTGTAAGAGAGCAGAAAACAAAGCCATTATTTCCTTACCCTGAGACCTCGGACCGAGTTCATTTCTGTACTGAAACCTGGCTTATGTGTATCTAGGCTCAAGGTGGTTGGTTAAAAATCATTATTAACTTATTAAACCTCCTTTCCTAAATTCCTTCACTTCTCCATCCTTACTCCCTCAACACATTTGCTGGATTGAAGTGGTAAGTGTGTAAAATACTTCTTGACTTTGGAATGGCTTGTTAAGATGTTGGTCAGACTGTCCAGAGTGAGCATGCAGAAGCGTCTTCCCCTTGTCTTAAACTCCAGGACTGTAATGTTCAAGCTCCAGCAGGGGTGGGGAACTGGGTTTGGGTGTAACAGATGGATCTCTCTGAGCAGACTGGGAATCAGAATCAGAAACCCCTGCCACTCAGCTTCCTTTGTGAATGGGGCAGGTTTTGGGTGAGATGGTGGTTCAGGGCATTGGGGCGGGGAGGTATGTTGGAGGAACGAATGGGGGTGGGAGTGGGGCTGGAACATTCCTGTGCACAAAAGCTGGCAGGGCTTGTGAGCTCTGCAGGGGAGGGAGCCGGCCCCATAAAGCTCAGTGTGGAGAAGGCTGTCCAACCTCATTAGCTGTCATGGGCAACAATACTGATCTGGCAATAAAGGCGATTCCAAACCTGTTGGTCATTAATCACCCGCCTGACAGTTGCGAATGGAAGTGGAAAAACCTCATCCCCCTCTACCCTCCCCTCCTCCTGTGGATCAGCTCTGGGGTTTCGAGTTACCTCTAGGTATATATGGGGATCACCGATTACCGCTGGGGGCTGGTCTCTTCCCCCTTGACTTTCCAAGGAGCCAGTTTCATCTTGGAGAGGCCTCAGATTGGCCAGTGCCTGGCAGACTTTGATTCTTGCACAGAGACTGGGGAGTGAGGAGGTGAAAGGAGATGGCCTCAGAGGTTGGCCCTTACTGTGACCCCTCTGGGATCTAGGGCTGGGTCTTGGCAAGCTTATAGAGTTGGGGAAGGTTGTCATCACTGCTCTAGCCTTGTCTTTCCACACCCTCCCCCTCATTCCCTGGCACTCCCTTCTCTTCCGCCTTCAGCCACTAAGTGCCAACGTATTTCCCTTTATGTTTCTTTTCCATCCTCTACCCTTTGGTCCTAAATAAGTAGATCTTGTGCGCTGTATTGTCAGCCTCATCCCTGACAGTGGCGTTTGAGGTATAGTGACATTTGGTGATAGTGACATTTTGTGTGTGGAGGTGTGGCCAGTGCGTGGGGTGGGAGGAGAGACCCCCATCTACACAAGCTTCCTTGAAGAGAGCTCACAGGAAGCACAGCTTGGTTGCTTGCCTCGCCTCTCTGAGTTTTGTATCTAGAGAAAGGAGGAACAGAGGAGGAAAGGTGGCGTGTTAGAGAATATCTACAGACCAGACCAGGTGAGGACTCACTAGCACTTCAAGTTCCTGGCATGCTCATCAATGCTTTTGAGCCAAGTTACCTTTGGGAGCAAGAAGGTGTAATGTCTGCGTAATTTCAGAAGATGTGGACGGAGGAGGGGTTCGAAGAATTAGCTAGGAATTTCTGAACCGTAGCCTGAATATAATTTACATACTTCTTGGCTCATATGATGGATGGGCATTAGAGAGACTAAACTGAATGCTAACAACTTGGGAGGGGGAGACATTGCAACATAAATTTTCAAGTGGTCTAAAACACTTGCCCAAACTTTCCGAATCCCATGGGTACAGATTGACCCTGGCCTGGCTGTGCCCACATTTGTTGGTGCTGCCTGTTCTTTCCAAGGCAGAGAACAAGAGCATCTGTCCACAGCTGACCTATTCAGACTCCTTTGACAAAGACAAATTCTCATGACAAACCAATAGGAACAAAATGGAAAAAAAGGACAGGAACAATTACAGTTTCTTAGGTGGGTTTTTCAATTTCCTTTACATCCTTTTTTCTTTTACTCCTTTACTCTGTTTTTTTTTTTTTCCCCTAATACTATGGTTGTTCTTAACCTCTAGCTACACATTAGAAAAACTTGTGGAGATTTTAAAAAATAGTGATGCCTAGTCTACCTTATCTGATATTGTGTTAAAACTGGCCTGGGGTAGGACCCTCACATGGAGGTATTTTTAAAGGTTCTTCAGGCGATTCAAATCTCAGCTAAGGCTGAGAACTACTGGTGTAATATTTTTAAACTCGCCGTGGCAATTCACGCCATGGCATCTTTGCTTTTGAGGTTTCCTGTGCCTGGAATGCCCTCCTCTCTTCTCTCTGCCTTTTGACCAAAACAAACCAACTGGTACCACTTGTGCTACCACAGGTGCTACCACTGCACAGTGCTTGGCAGCATTCCAAAGAGAGAAGCAAAGGATGTAATCCTTAGTTGGGGAAGTAATACACATACAAACATAGTGTTTCTATCTAAGACTAAATGGTCTGCTACAAAATATAGATGCTATAGGAATTCAGAGGAGAGAGAAGTCAGCAGGGGCCGGAGTCATCAAATATTCCCAGGGAAAGTTATATCGAAGAAGGGGGCTCAGCATTGACAGGTGGGTAGGGCTTGGGTAAAGGGGGAAGAGAGTAGAAGACTTTAGGCAGAGGGATGGCGTGAACAAATTAGTAGAGGCTGGAATGATTGGGGCACGTACTGGGAACAAGGAGATTTGCTGGACTAGATAGAAAACTCAGCCCAAGCCCTTTCTCCTTCTTCAGCCTGCATTCATCCCCGCCACAGTTTTTACAGCATTACTGTGGACATCACTTAGTCATGTATTGTCGTGTATTGTTCAGTAATTTCATGTGTATGTCTCCTGTTCTCACCATTATATTTGTAAGCAGCTAGAAGGCAGGGACTATTCTTTATATAAGTTGGGATCTGTCATTTAATCCAATGCAATCCAATGCAATCCAATGCAATTTAATGCAATGCAATCCAATCCAATCCAGTCCAGCCCAGTCCAGTCCAGTCCAGTCCAGTCCAATTCGACCAACATATATTTATTGAGTGCCAGCTATGTGCCAGTTCTAGGCTTTTGGGATTCAACTAAACAAAAATACTGATACTAGATTCTAGCTCCTGAGCCTAGATTCTAGCAGGGGGACACAGACAACAATAAACACTATCAATAATATAGAGATAGACTATATAGTATAGTGAAAGGTAATAAGTACCATGGAAAAAAGGAAAAGAGCTGGGTGAGGGAGATTAGGAGTGAGTGTGTGTTGGTGAGTGCGCATGTGTGTCTGTCTGCAGGTGTCGAGTTTTTAAATGGAAGGTATTAAGTAGAAGACATTATTAATAGAAGGTCACAGTAGGTCTTATTAAGAAGGTGAGAACTGATCAAAGATTTGAAGGATTTGCCCGAGTGGATATCTGGGGGAAAAGCTTTCCAGATAGAGGGCAGAGTGAGAGCCAAGCCCCTAAGTCAGAGCATGCCTGGTGGTTTGAGGAATGACAAGGAGGCCATGGGACTAGAGTTGAGTGACTGGAAGAGACAGTGATGGGAGAGGACACAGAGAACAAGATCATGTAGGGTCTCAGAAGCCACCTTATGGACTTTAGCCTCTGCTCACACTAAGACAGAAGCCCTTGCAGGGTTATGACATGATGAGTAAGCAGATGAGTGACGTGATCTGACATATTTGCTAAAAGATCTTTTGGGCTGCTGTGCTGAGAATAAACATTGGGTGTTGGGGGTGGGTGTAGGGCAAAGGCAGAAGCAAGGAGATCACGAGACTGATTTTACAGACACAGCTCAACTCATGCAAGTCAGTGAAAGAAGACCTTCCAAATATGCCCATGGGAATACTGCACATTGTTTCTATGTGCTCAATAAGAATGTCATTATAAGATGCACATTATTTAGATTTTTGACCTGACCATCCAGCATATTCACCAGGCTCGGCTTCAAGAGATATTTCTTTCACCTAATCAACACACAAAGATTTGTCATTGTCAGTAAGAATGTGATGGGCTTCGAAGATCACATCTTCAAAGAGTTTAGAGCAAAGTAAGGTATTAGAATAAATGTATATCATTTTGAATGGGATGATATTTATTTTGATATCTAAATCCTACTATGTTTGTTAAAAAATTCTATTACTTTATAGTATTTCTTCTGTATTCCCTCTAATGCTGAGCAGAGGTTGGACACTCAGGACATAGTACACTCAGTAAGTACTTGAGAGATAGAATTAAGCCTTGGGCATGCTGGTATGTGCTAATTTTCAAGGCGGTATTAAAAATTCCATTTGAATTTCAAATCCAACTAATTTTAAGGGGGCAAACTATTTTTTTTCTCAAAAGAAATGAGACATGAATATTTAATAGAAGTTCTTTACCTTCTTCCCCTAAAATGCCAAGGTGACCACTTTCCTGTTAAATTTCTTAGAAGTCCACTTAAGTGACTGAGCAGTCAGGAGGGTAATCAGTCTGTCACCCTGTAAGCAACATTGTCAAGTGGCTTCTGCAAATATTAGTCACTGAGAAAGGATACAAAAGAAATAGAAACTGCCATCTTTGCCTTCATGTTGCCCCCAATCTGTCAAGGAAAACCGTGAACCTCAAAAACGATAGGACATTTACAAAGATGTATGCTGGTGGGCCTCTGGAGGAAAGGAGACTCCTTATTGCTATATGTTTGTGTATCATTTTAAACTTCTCAAGGTATTATAACATCTATTATCTCATTTCATTTTGTCCTCATAATAATTCTGTGAAATAAAATCATAGACTGTTACAGCTGAAAGGACCTTAGAGATCATCTATATTCTCTAATCCCCTCACTCTATAAGAAAGAAATTGAGTCATGGATATGTGAAGTGCTTTGCCCTGGGTCGCCTGGGAAGCAGAGCTGTGAGAACTGGAACCTTGGTCTCCTGGCTCCCAGTTCACGTTCTATCCTACATTTCCAGAGCGTGGGTTACAGGGTTGAGGTCACAGGAGAATTTAGTGAAGCTGGGGGGAAAGCTTACTTTGGTAGGCAGAGAAAGAAGAGGCAGTTAGTGAGAGGAGCCCCCAAAGGTTTGTTGTTTCAGAGGAGAGGCTGAGGCAGGGAAGATGTGGTGGTTCATAGAAAGAGTTCACAGCAGGCATGCCTGCAGACCTCGAGTCACAAGAGGAAACATTAGCTTTTAATTATTATTTTCTGAGGCTGACCCTCCCACACCTCGGGTGGCTGGAGCAGGGCAATCAGGGAGGTTAGGAATGCCTAACAGAATGAAGGCCAGCCGGTGGTGGTAATTACATGAGACCTCTGTAATGAACTGAATTCCTCGGCATGGGGCATTTCGGTTCCAACCACTGGGCTGGAACAAAGACTCTAGACATGGGACACCCACAGGAGAAAGTCTCTGCCCCTGCCTGTGACCAAAGCCCTTCAGTCCTCACGGGGCCTTCCCAGGGTAGCGAGGCCTAAAACCAAGGCTGCCCAGCTGTCCTGCTGTGCCCTGCTCTGAATGGAAAAAAGCAACAGGACCCATGTTGAAAATTCTCTGAGGTGTTCCACCTCTGTTTCACAGGGCCGCAGGGAGTGAGACAGGGAGGACGAGGAAGAGAGAGGGACCTGGTACAGCAGACAAATGTCAGGGGACTTTCAGACATCAGGTCCTTCAATCAGGCCTGCTTCAAGGTGTGACCGGGATTTTTAGAACAGTGCTTCTCAAACTTTAAAGTGCATGCAGTGACCTAGGTATCAAGTTCAGATTTAGAGCCACAGGCCTGGGGTGGGGCCTGACAATCTGCATTTCGAATAGGCTAACGGTTCTAGCAGGATGCTGCTGGTTTTAGGGCCACACTTTGAGGAACAAGGCCTTAAAAGGGGAATTAATGGGAATTCAATTTTCCCAAAACCTCACCTACCTAATGGCCTTCCCAGCTTTTTCTGCCTGAGGCCTTCCATCTTTTAGACCATTTTGCATAGTCCCTGCCTTTTCTAGACATCTTGAGTCCCTTCCTCTGAACTGGCCTCTCCTCTGAATACTGGTGGCAGTGACCACCTGTGCTGCTTATTTGGCCCTTAGCATCCACTGTCCAGGCTGCTCTTCTCTGTCCACTTGTTATTTCTCCAACTAGACTGCCGGCTACCTTGGTTTCACCTCCCTCCCTCTGTCCCTATAAGGCGAAGCGACAACATCTTAAGTACTGCCAAGATTCCGTGACTACAAACTCCTTGAATTGATCTGCTCTTTCGGAGCCAACATATCCTTTCCTGCGTCCTTTATCACCTTGCTCAGTTGGCCCAGAGAATCCTTACTCGGCCAGTCTCTCTGTCCCTATTGCCTGGGACTTTATTTCTAGAACAATAAGATGGATTCCGTTCCTCTCCAAAGAAAGGTTTGAGTTCCGGAATAGGGGGGAAGAGTTCTCTCTTGGCAAAGGAGGAACCACCCAGTTAGGCTGGCCAAGGGACCATTGATCTGAGTCCAGTGAAAAAGTGGCTTCTCAGGAGCCCTGGATCCAGGCCCACTTCTAGACAGCTTCTTCTTTCAACTCCCTTGCAAGTGTTGTAACTTCACAAACATGCCAGTTCCTGGCTGCCCCTGAGAGACAGCGGTAAAGGCAGCGGTGGTGGTGGGGAGACCGCAGCAGGGGTCAGATGGAGTGGCAGGGTGCAGTGTGAGGTTCCACCACGTCGGAGACTTTTCCTTTGGGGACTAAGGTGATACTGCAGGTCTGCAGACACAGTCATATGGACTCAGTCCATTTGACTCATGTGACAATCACACATATTAAAATGTAGATGTTCATTTGAGAGAAATTCACACATAGACATCTCACCCCTTGCTCCTGCTTCTCTCTCTCTCTCTCTCTCTCTCTCTCTCTCTCTCTCTCTCTCTCTCACACACACACACACACACACACATCTCCTTTTTTTCTTCTCTCGCTCTCTCTCTCTCTCTCTCTCTCTCTCTCTCTCTCTCTCTCTCTCTCTTTCTCTCTCTCTCTCACACACACACACACACACACACAAATACTTAACCAATTAAGTCCGTCGAGCGCTATTTGCAGATGATGGTGTGGAATTGTGCTGGAGTTGTGTCCGGCCTCATTAAATGTCAGCATTAACAATACGGCACTTGGCAATCAAGGCTGCTCTGTGGCTGTTAGTCATTAATCACCATCTGACAGTTCTGAATTGGAAACGAGGAGCCTGTTCACATGTGCTCTGTGTACCTAGTTACCCTCTCGGTAATCAGTCTCGGAAAAGTTTTCTTTGACTCCCTGCCTGTGAGTGCCTCTGTCCTGGCAAGGGGGCAGAGGGTCATTAGGCTTTGCTCCCCTCTCCTTCTCCTCCTCACTGGGAAAAGAAGTTGAAGTCCTAAAAAAACAGGAGAAAGAAGAGCATATTGTTTTTGGCCTACTCTTCCCTCTTAGGCCTGTTTTATGTAGTCTTGTTTTTATATTCTGGCCCAATGGCCAGGAAAATTCTTTTTCTCCCTGAAGAAATCGTGAAAGACAGCAGGGAGCTCAGTTCTGTTCCAAAAGCTAGTGGGGTGAGTTCGTAAAGTGTGTCCTTCCCGAGCTGCTCAGGTGTAGACTCTCTGTCTGCTAGGTGGGGGCACTTGACTCATTTCAGGGATGGCTTCCAGCAACTCAGGCCTGAATTTCCGTGGGTCTTCTGGGTCCCTTTGCAGAATGGAGAGGGAGTCCGTTCTCAGCCTCTTTCTACAGCCTTATTCATTCATTTGTTTACTCAAGAAATGTCTACTGAGTGCCTATTGCACACCTGGCACAGACTAGACACAGTGGATACAGAAATGACACAGGTCAAGGTTTCCGTCTTGTGGAGGTGGCTTTCAGTGGGCAAGATATGGATCAAACAAAGCATCCATACTGTGGCAGGTCTGTGAAGAAAGTCCTCTTGCTCTGCATTCTTGGCGTGTGTGGTGTCCAGCTGCCAGCTTCTTCTGGGGGCACTGAACTCAGAGCTGCCTTTCCTGGGAAAATGTTCATGTTTCAGAACTTTCCGAGCTGTCTCCTTCCCATTTCTCAATGGTCTCATGTCTCATTGCCTGCAGGCCCTGCTCACTGTCTACCTGGGTGCTGGCTCTTCCCAAACAGTTTTGGCGAACACTGATGTATTAAGAGGGTTATCCTCTCCTTTTACCCCTTTTACAAGCACATTTTATGATTATTTTTTCAGGACTCTGTTCCTTAACTCCAAGGAATGATTTAAGTTAGGGAATTTCAGCTGCTATGGTGGGTTGGTAGAGAAAGAAGGTTGCTGACTGCCCAGTTCCCAATGGGTCTTCTCTGCTTGCCTCTGGGGTTTGCCACTCTAGCCAGTCCTCTGAAAGATGGCCTGTGCCCTCGGGACCACCCTTTCTCTTTCGCTCATGGGAAAGCTGAAAGATGAGAGAAGGAAAGGCTCCTGGAGCAACCGGTCGCTGGGCCATTGGTGGAGGTTTACATTCTCTCTTTCCTGATTGCTCTGGTTCTTTCCCTTCTTTGAGTTTTACCTCACCCACCTCCCTGGTCTCTTCTCTTACCCAACTAACAACTTCAGTTTAAAGATGTGGACCATGTTTAGGCCTTTTAGATGGTTTGTAACTGAATGGAGTTCAGCAAACATTCACTGATTGTCTGCTATGTGCCTGGCACTGTTGTAGGCACATCGGGAACACACAGATGAATAAAACTCCCTTCTTGCCTTTGAGGAACTCATGGTCCACTGCAGGGACAATGAGGGGTCTTCATCTAGAAAAGGACTATAAAAGAAACAAAAATAAGGAGCTCGAGGAATTCAGAGTAGGGAAACCACAACTGGTTGGGGTGAAAATGAGACCAGTAAACTTCTGAGGAGGGAGATTGGCTTTTTAGGAAGAAGGAACAACTTAATGCAAAAGCTTGATGTCTAGGAAACAGAGTTCCCATGATTGTCTCTTGCAAAGGGTTCTGGTGGGGGGTGGGGATGGGGGAGGGAAAAGGTATGCAGGGCCATTTTGTGGGCAACTTGAATGCTGGGTTAAAGGTTTGGCCTTGATTAGACAATGGGGAGCCAATGAAGGCCTATGGGTTTCCAAGAATAAGAAATACTCTCTTCTATGTTTCATTAAAAATTATCTTTCTGCAAGAGAGAAAGCTGAGTTTCCTTCAAGCTTCACACTCCTGACAAGAACCTCGTAATTATATATTGATTTGAGTGATCATTAGTTTAATTTCTGCCTCCATCAGCAGCTCCATGCCACAGTTCTAGGAGCTAGACAACCTCAAACTCTGCCCCAGGGCCTCTCTGCAACGCTGTGGGGAGGTCCTGTTCAGCTAGATCATTTTCTGATCTCCCTTTGGCTTGCCTTGGTACAAGGTCCTGCCTTGCCAAGGTAGTTGCTGGTGCCCTGGACTGGGAGATGACTGGGTGGTCAGGGCTCTCACTCCACACTCCTAGGCTTTCCTCTTCCTCCCAGCCCTTCCTCCTTCTGGGTCTTCCTGGGCTCAGGCTGAGTTACTGAGTTTGTGTCCTGCCCTGGAGGAGGAGCTAGAAGGGAAAGTGCCTCCATGATGGAGAAGTTGGCTAATGTTCAGGTGTGGATTTCACTGGCTTGAGATACTCTTCCCTCTTCACCTGGCTAACCACTCAGCTTTCAGGTCTCAGCTTCAAGGTCATTGTCCCAAAGAGGCTCTCCCTGACCTTAGTTCTAAATGAGGGTTCCTTGTTATATTCTTTCTGTATGCACTATAACATTCTGCTTTTCCTTTATTGCTAATATCACAATTTATAATTATACGTTGATTTGTTTAGTTTTTTCTTCCTCATTAGTTTATGAATGAGGGTTCCTTGTTCTATTCTTTCTGTATGCAGTATAACATTCTGCTTTTCCTTTATTGCTATTACACAATTTATAATTATACATTGATTTGTTTAGTTTTTTCTTCCTCATTAGTTTATAAACTTCATGAAGGCAAGAACCATGTATATTTTTTTTCACCATTGTATGCCCAAAGTCTAGCCCTGTGCCTGGCATATAGTAGATGCTCAGTAGATGGTAATGAATGAATGTACTGATAGTGCTGGGTCTATCTCAGGGCCAGATGATCTCATTGCTGATTGGGCATTTACCCAGTGACCTAGGGGTAGGTAAACTATGGGATTTTATTTTTCTCTCTTTTTCAGAAGGAAAGAGAGAGAAGAAAATGAGGAGTGAGGACAGTAGGTATGGCTTGGCATTTGGGGAATCCTCCTCATGGCCTGGCCCCATGGAATGTGCTTAGCTGGCTCCACAAGACAGCCTGGGTGATGGCCCTGGTTACAGGGACCTAGCTTCTCCTCTGATAGAGTCCTCAGACCTCAGAGCTTGGCTTGAAAAAGAAATCTATGGATGTTCTAAAAAGAAACAGCATGTTCCTGATTCTGACTACCTTCCATTGGCCTGATCCCAAAGGATTTGGAGATTGGAAACACCATTCTTCCCCCCACCCCAAGCATGGAAAGGCCATAATCTGCTGGAAAAACAAACAAACAAACAAACAAACAAACAAACAAACAAACAAGAAAGCAGAGAGGAAGGGGGAGAATAATAGAGTTTAGAGCAGGGTTGGTCAGAGGCAAGCAGCAGAAGAGAAAAGATAGTATTGGGGGTGGGTGGGGAAACACCCCAATCTCCCCCTTTCTCCTTATTCAAGGTGCTCCCTGGGCTGAGTGGGCTTAAAGGGATATAAATGAGAGCCGAAGGAAGCAGAGAAGTGGGCAAGGCCCTCAAGGCATGAGGAAGGGAGGAGCCTCTTTACCCTCATAGTAGTTCTTGTTTGGGTCAGTAATACCTCAGGGGTGTTTGGGATTGTAGGGGATAATTTTGATTGTCTCCATGATTTGGTGGAGGGCAGGGCAAACAAGTAGTGTCTTGAGACCAAGGATGCTAAACCTTCTACCCTGCACAGAAGGGTGCTGCCCAATGAAGAATTGTCTTGCTCTAGAAGTCAGTAGTGCCCCACTCTGAGAAACACTGGAAGATAAGAGAAAGAAAAAAGGACTTCGATGCTTGATCACTTTGGGGCTTTTGACATCCTATGATTTATGTCCCCAAGCTCCTGAGATCTATGGAGTAAAAGCAGAGAGGCCCACTTCTTACCACTGGGGTGTGTGACATAGCACTCAAGGAGAGCTTGGGTTATTATCCTCTTCAGTCCCCTCTCAGCCTGCTCTCTACACACCTCAAAGCTGCAAAGCTGTCCAGCAGGCCCTGCTCACTCAAGCCAGGCCTCACTCAGCTGTGACTTTTAACATTTTCCATATGTGGGGCTCTTCTGCATCGGAAAATGAGAGAGGAAGGGGAGTGATGCACAGGCTAGAGGTGGTTGTGAGTGGAGGTGAGGGGTGGGGGGGGGATGTCCGAGGGTTGGTGGGAAGGGTTTTTTGGGGGGTGTTGCTGTGAGGGGAAGGGCTGGGGGAACTCAACGGCAACACGTTCTAGCCTGTTGGGAGGACGGCTGTTGGCACCAGGAGAAATCCATCCAGCGGAGCCAACCCTCATTAATCATCCGGGCGGCTGAACTGCCAGCTCCTTTCAAGATCTTTCAAGAAGGGTTTTCACCCAAAATAGAGTTGAAAATGTGCTGGGCCCTACTCAGAATCTCATCAGTCTGGGCATTATGGGAAGTGTCAGGCAGGCTGTGACAGACAAGGCCCACTCTGTTCAAGGGGTCCTGACTCCCACAGCCTGTCATATCAAGCGCCTGATCAAATTTGACAGCTTCATTTGTACCTACAGAATAGATAAAAGGGGCTGTTCATTGAAACAAATGGAGGGGAAGGGGTAAGGGAGGGAAGGGAGGTGAGGGTGAGAGGGAGTGTGTGTGTGTGTGTGTGTGTGTTGGGAGGAGGGATGGTGCTGGGGGAGGGATGGAGGGGAGGGTGATGGTTAGGAGTAAGGGGTGCAAAGAAGGGTGCTCTCTAAGAATATTTTCTCCTCCAATGCTCCTAGAGAAGGGAGCGGGCTCAGGAGAGGCAGGTGAGCATCAAGAAAGGGATGGGTGCGAAGGCCCCACTTGTCAGTGTCACTATCAATAAGCTTGGATTCGGCCCCTCGCTGTGCTCTGGGCCCTGAAGCTGTAACTGGAGCCAGGGAGGTGGCCACTGGGAGCTGGAGAGGCCAGTGGGTGACTGTGACCAGGAAAGCTGGGTCAGCAAGTGTGATGCATGTTTCAATTCTAAGCCCTGAGCTGAATTTCGCAAAGAACCTTGCTTCCCTCTTGCTGCCGCTCCTTCATTGTGCTTAACTGTGCTATGTCTGTACCAAGGCTATCGCACCCCTTTGACTAGGCTGCTGGGTGACTACATTTATGACTGTGGCCCCGAAGCACTGACTCCCTTAAGTTATACTTGCAGGTACCTTTGAGCTCCCTGCAGACAAAAGCTGGTTGTTGTGAGCTGGAGGGATGTCCCCCAACACATCTTGCATAGTCAGGCTTTGCGCTTTGCTCAGGCTGCCCCACTGACCTTGAAGACCTCTCCTTCCTCCTCTGGGGCTTATATGAATGAATGAATCCTTCCAGCTCCCAGGGTGCTCTGAACACCTAGCACTTCTTATAGGTTCTCTTCATTTGGTAATGTCATACTGTTTTTTCACATTATTAGTATGTGTTTGTACTATTTTCCCTACTAGGTTGTAAGCGGTTAGATGCGAGGGGTCATGTCTTGTGCATCTTCTATCCTCCGATAGCATTTAGCACACATAGTAGGGTCCTAGGAAATATTTCTACAAGTCCATGTGCATTCAAGGCTCAGTTGTGACCATCAGAAATTGAGGCTGGCATCAGGAGATTTAAGGTTCCTCCCTGACCTATGGTCTTTAGAGGAGAGGATCGGAGGTCAGCAAGGCTCTGCCTATCCTTCCTCCACACATTGGAGCCTTCGAGAGATTTAGAGAAAGTCTCCCTTCTAGGCCAATACAGCTCAGGCCAGGTGTCATGAGTGACCGTGGAACCCCCACTTGGTCCTTTGGCCAGATCTCTTCATGTGGGGCACCATCAGCATGACATGACATGGAGGCTCTGGTGGCAGGAGTGTGGGTTTTGGAACTAGCTAGATTTGGTAAGGATCTCGCCTCTACTGCTTACTGGCTTTCTGACCTTGAGAAAATGTGTTCAATAAAGACTCACTGCAGAAAATTGTTGCTGGGATTAAATGAATCTTATATGGAAAATGCTTAGCACAGTGCCTGGCACACAGCAAGCACTCAATAAATGTTAGAGAGAAGGAAAAAGGCCATGCCTGGTCCCTGTTGCCCAGACTTTTTTCATTTCAATTTAGAGCACATACTGTTGATGGCACTTGTTTGGCAGTGACCAATGATCATTATCACTTTGAATCAATCCTTAGCTTTCTGTAAGTTTCACAGATGAAAGTACTGCTAGCATCCAATGCATTGAAGGTCCCTGCCCTTCTTGTAAGAAGTGGTTATTGATATGCTGCCTCGATACTCAAATAGGTGGTTCTTTGCGAGGCATCTGGTGGAGATCTCAGGACCACGAGGTATGCAGAAGTCCCAAATCTCTGAACTTCAGGGTCTCATAGCCTTGAGAGGTCTGTCCCAACTGGCTAGAGCATTCCGACCCTGGAGGCACCTGGTTCATATGATTTCAAATGTAAACTTTATTCAGGTAAACAGGGCTCAATGGATTTGGAAGGACCTTCTGTTTGGTAAGGCCTGAGGAAGCAGGGTAGAGGTGAGCTGGAGCGAGGGATGGGTGAGTTCTTATCCTGGCTTCTCCCTTATGGTGTGGCCCTTGGCAGTCACTGCATGCCTTTATCTTACCACAAACTCAGTTTTCTCCTGTGTACAATGAGCATGGGGAGGGCAGGATGGAGCTAATCACAGCATCTAGGCAACCCCTGTGATGGGCTGCCCTCCAGCTCTCCTTTACTTCTGGGCACAAGGGAGGGTCAACGTCCTGCCTTTGCAATTAGAAGGGGCTTTGCGATCAGTACTGGCCTGAGGATTATGAGCAGAGGTGACATACATCATTTTTTGCCTGAAACAGGTAATTATTCATGAAAGACTCTCCAGCTCTTCCCCTGCTGTGACCATTGAGAATGTTCCTTGTCAGTCAGTGGGCCTGATTAATTATGTTCAACACTGTGATGCTTTCTGATGTGTCGCCTTGTTTAGATTGAACTACAGTCCTCGGTTATTTAAACAAACACCGATCTAGGTGCTTCTGTGAAAGAAATTTGCAAATGTGATTGAAATCCTTAATCGGTTGAATTTAAGTGGCTCAAAAGAGAGATTAATCAGGTGAGCCCTTTAAAAGAGAGCTTACGCCTTCCTTGAGCTCAGGAACTCCAAACAGCTCATACCGGTAGAGTTTCAACTTGCTTGTGACATTCTCTTCCTGCCTGCCCTACAGACTTCTGACTTGCTTAGCTAGCCACCACAATTGCGTAAGCCAATGCCTTGAGATAAATCCCTTACTCTATTACTGGTTCTGTCTCTCTGGTCAAACTCTGACTGATACAGAGATCCCTATCAATCCATGAAGGAGATGTAGTATAAGTGAAAAATAAGTCTTTGTTGTGTTAATTTAAATCCCTGAGATTTTGGCATTGATTTGTTACCACAGCATCATCTAGCTTATACTGACTATTGCAACAGGATACTAGAGCTCTTAGTTTATCACATCTTAATTAGTTTATACATCTAGCTCTTTGAGGCAAGACTAGTTTCTCTCCCATTTTTTTTTTTAATCCCCAGAGAAGACCATAGTACCTAGTACGTAGCACCAGATAAGCCAAACTCCCTGTACTGAGCAGCATCTAAGTTCTTGGAAAGGAGGAGCAGGACCAATTTTGTTTGGATTGCATAGTGTCTAGCATTGTCACAACACCTGCAGGCACATGGCCAAAACATTTCGATGGGACTGTTCCCCTAATTCTATCCATCTGTAGCATCTAGACCCACCTAGATACTAAGGCTGAAGCTACTTGGCTTAGTGCAAAGGGTTTTATAGTCAGAACTATGTTAAAAATCCTGGCTCCACAGCTCTTTAACTGTGAGATCTTGGGCAATTTACTTAACTTTTCTAAATTTCGGTTTGCTCATTAAAGTGAACTAGAAGATTGTTGGAAGTAAGAAATGCCCAGTATATGTTATATTTAACTATGCCATGACACACACAAAATAATGCAGCTTGAGCTGCCCTAGGGTGGGCCTGGCCTATCATTTCTATACATTTGTTCGTGGTGCATGTATTCAAAGTTTTCAAAAGTAAGAAAGAAGAGCACAGTCACACTATTTCCTTTATGGACTGCATACAAGCCCATATATAACTTATACACTGCACATTCACATGTTCACATATCCAGGGGAGCAAACAGGACATGGGGAAACATGCAATGACATTTTTCCAATTACTGCTTCTATTCTAAAATCTGGTTCTGATTAAAACTCCAGAAGGATCATTTTATTTTATGTTTCAAAGAGCTGTGGAGATACCACTGCCCACTCAGAGCAAGGTTTCCCCCACTGTGGTTTGATTTTTATCTGCTTTTCATTTCTTTCCTTGCCAGTCCCATTTTCCAAAAGCAATTGGTTATAGGCTGTGAAAAATGTGATTCTTTTTGTAGACCTTGGTTTAACTTCACAGGATTCTCAACATTAATTGTCTGACCCATTTAAGTACCCACATAGTCTCTGAAATACCTGAATCACTCTATACTCAGCAGTTCATCAAATTAAAAAAATTTAATAATTCATTTTGTTGAAGCCAGTTCTCTAGGTGAAAAGTCCTCATTACAACGCTAGCATCACTGCCTCAGCTCCATCTCAGATCAGGCATTAGATTCTCATAGGAGCACTGGTCCCTGATGCCAAAAAAGTTGGGGACCACTGCATTGATTTCCATTTTGAAGTTTATAAAATACGGTCATTTCATTTTTTTCTCAGCCACTAAGATCGATTTTTTTTTCTAAGAGAAAGTTTTCCCAGTTCATCTGTGATCCAAATTCACTGACAGCTTTTCCTGTTTTAGGAAGTGTTAATAATGCTGGTGATATGCCACCACCCTGGAAGAATTTGGAAAGGCACTTCATTAAGGAAGAAGTTCAAACCATTTCCACGCCTGGAATGCTCTGTGGAGGGCGCAAGCTGATTCTGGAGAGGGTGGGTGGAAGAAAATTCAGATGCGTTGTTTATAGTGAAGCCTGTTCCTTGATGTGCTTTAGAAATGGAAATTATGGGCTCAGGGGCTCAAGTTCCAGCCCTCTCACTGCTAAGGAATGAAGGCCTCATCCATCTTTCCAGCATAGGAGGAACTAGGGAGCCTCCCAACAGATCGGTGCTGCCACGGAAGGTCCCCAACAGCAGCCCCCAGTCAACCCCCGCCCACTTCCAGTTCCTGCACAATCAGCATCTTATTATATCCTGTCCTATCCTCTACTGTGTGCACAGAACAATTTAGCACTTTATTAGATCAGCATAAATGCAGTTATATATAATGCTATCTGTCTCATGGGTATGTCTTATCTCTCCCCAGAAAAAAGAGCAGGAATTTTGTCAGTTTTCTTCTGTGCCTCATGGCATCCAGCATCGTGCTGGGCATATAGCAGGAATTCCATAAATTCTGTTTGCTGTGATGCCTGACCACCTGGAAATATAATCCTCAAACGGTGGGACACGTTTCCAAGGTGTCATTTTTCTATTTTGGCCAGTAGATATGTTATTTGTCAAAACATAAACTGTACAAGTAGAAAGAAGTCTCTATCACTCTTATGTTCCCCCCCCATTTATTTAAAAGTTGAAATCAACCACTGGCCTCATCAATTTCTGGCAAAGCCCCTGACCTTGTTCCTACCCCTGGACCATGGAGAGTTGCTTGGTTTCTGTTTTTGCCTGGCCTTGCCCCATAAGTCCCCTCCCTTGCCTCCTCCTGTGTTGGGTGCCTTTCCTGTACTTGAACTCAGTGGCTGACAGGTGGTTTGGGGGGACTGGAGGAGAAAATGTGGGCATGTTGAGAGTTACAATAGGGCAGGCTTTGTCCCGGCGCCGTGGTGTGTCTCCACTGACCTTGGAACTGAGTGGGGACAACTGAGGGGAGGCAGTTTCCTTCCCTCTCCGGGCTGCAGGTTTTTAATGTCTTCTTTGTTGGTCTGGGCCCCTGGAGACTGAACTGAAGGGAGAGACTTTGGGCTGACCCCTCCCTCCCGGACAAAATGGTGCATGCTTTTCCTGTTTAAACAGGGCGCAGTTGTGAAGTGCCCTGACTTCGCACACACCAAGGCCCGGCAACGGCTGCAATAAATCAATAGGAAAATAGAAGCTGCCAGTTAGACTAAACAAGTGCATTTGCAAAGACGGCTAGCCCTCATTAATCACTCTGACAGTCCTAAAAACACATTTCCCCTTTAATGACTGTATTTGGATAATCAGTGCTTTTTCCTCCTCAGTCAGAGTTTGAGTAACAGACAGCTGGTGTTATTACAGCCATTGGGGAGGGAGTGCTGGGATTAGGGTCGAGGAGAACCGTCCACTGGAGGTCTCCGAAAAACGGGGCTGGCTGTAAAGCTGTTGTTATGCAATGATGAGGGGAAGCTTTGTACTGCCATTGATGGCTCCCGGGCAGCCATGTGCAAGTTCCCCCAAAACCTTGACACCCACCTGCATTATGTGAACACAAAAGCCTCATGTTGGGTTTTATGAGCATTGGCAGATTTCACCGGGTGAGGGAGGAAGGAGTTTGTTTCTCTGGCAGTGAGGTAAGAAGATGGGTTGGTGTGATTTGGCTTTGTTTCCTTTAGGTGACTTTGGCTTTCAGGAGAAAGTTTGAAACCCAGCACATTCCTCTTTATAAATGATGTAACACATTAATGCACAGCACATTATGAAAATGGTAATTCAAACCCATAGTGCTCCAAATTAAACCATACATTATCGGATGCACTCAACCATCTATTTTACAAAAAGACAGGATGAATGAAATCAAATCAAACAGAAAACTGGAGTGCAGCTTCCCCTACAGAATGATTAATAAAGCCACGATAACCCAGATACATATCAGGAAGGAGTTAGCTCATATATTGAGAGACACACATCACAGGGTACTGGCGGGTAAGGCAGTTATGGCCGTCTGAAGATGGTAAAGGGTCCCACACCTCTCCCTAGGGCTGTAGATTTCTTCGGAGGTGGATTGAGGGAGGGCTGGGGTAGGTTGGGGGGGGTGGTGGGGGTTGGTAGTGGTGACTGGGAAGTTAAAATTGTTTGTGTCAAACCTGTATTTGAGTGTGAGCCTTTCCTCTTTCTCTCCTCCCTTTCTCCCAACTGCTGCCCACGAAGCCACAAAAATAACCAGGCAAGAGGTGTGAAAATATGACCTGGAGCCAGGAACGTCCAGTGTCTCAAGTTCCAGCTCTGTGGCTTCTACCCTTCCCGGTGCTTTGGCGCCTGGGAGAGATTAGGAGGAAGAGGAGGAAGAGGGCTAGGATGAGAAGGAGGTGAATTAGAAGGTGGAGGTAATTCTCAAAGAAAAGAGTTGCTGGATGAATTAATTATGTAAATAAGCAGTTGGTGGGGAGTATTATCTCTATTAAAACAGCAACTTTGTTTAATGAGAATTTAGCTACAGAAAGTAACAAATTCCCCACCAGCTAATTAAAACAGCCACATTTGTTAGGAATGTCATCCATTTATGGTGGAGAGAACTGACATTTCAGGGTGAGAACTGGGACACTCCAGACTATAATGCCTGCCCTTTGGTGTCACTATGGTAGTTGGGGGCAACCTTCCAGGTCTGCAGAGGAAGCTAATACATTCTGGGGATTGTCTGAGGAGTTTCTACACTGCATTTTCAGACCTCACGGTCAGCCAAGCAGCTACAGAAAAGCTTCTTTTGCTACCTGGAGAGCTTGCTATTGGAGATACTGAATCTCTTCCTTTCTCTGGTCCTAACAAGAGGTGGTCCTTAGGTGAGGAGGTCTGAACAAGTTTAAGAAAAAGTTTAAGTCCTCCTGCAGAGGGAGCAATTTCCAGCAGTTTTAGAAGGCAAAAAAAAAAAAAAAAAAAGTACCTAAGAGGAGGACTTGAGAGACAGGGAGGATGGGAAAGAAATAACCAATGGCAAACAAAAGAACAGAGAAAAAGGAAAATTAAAGCAAGTTGCTATATTTCATGTCTTTTAAAGGTTCAGGCCAATTCTCTAGAAGACCCTGAGCTGGTCTCAGGGAGGCTGCTCCAGCCCACTCAGCCTCTCCCTGACTCAGTCTCCCAGGTGCCTAATGATGCTAGCAGCCCTGGTCCCTACCCCAGGGACACGCACAGGGTTTTGTAGTGGCCAGCACTGACAGTTTCTGCAGAGGTTCTCTGGACTAGTGAAGGAATTTGCTCAGAAACCAAGATATAGGGGCGCCCCCCCCACACTCCCAAACCCAGATCCCCAAACCCACAAAAATATCTTATGCTGAGATTCTGTCAAGTCCGGATGGGATGACTCTGTGTTAGGCTGAGACCCCGCGCTGCGATTCTCTAGTGGAGTTTGGGGCCGGCTGGAACAGCGCGAGCAGAGAACATCTCTCCCACCCCTTGTGCACTTGACCTCGGGTCGACGGACGTTTCAGAAGTACGTAGTTTGCGGAGCACTAACTGCCCAATAAGTCGCCTTGCTCAGAAAAAGCAAAGCAAAAACAACACAACAGCAACAACAACAGATCCCAAAGCCGCGCAGCAACGGCCAGGACCGGGCGAGGAAGGCCATTTTGAGGTGCACCCAACAGGTGGCCCCGAGTCCTGGGCGCTGGATGCCGAGCCCACGCGCCTAGAGCGAGCAGGCGCCAGGAATCCCGCAGAGGCAACCTGCGCGGGCAGGCCTCGGCAGGCGTCCGCAGCTCGCCGCCCCAGGAAGATGTGGCCCGGGCCTCGTCGCCTCCAGCAACCATCCATCTTCTCCGACCTCGGGGACTCTCCGTGCAGTGCCCTGGTCCTCGCCCCATCATCTCTATAAACGGCACTCCAACCTCGCCTCCCCGAGGATACAGAAGTCAGTCAGTCGTGTGAGCTTAAGTAAACAGGGACCCAGTGGCTTCAAGGTCCCGAATAATAGCTGCACCTTCTCAGTAAAACCCAAATCCTGTTCAGATGTCTCTGGGAGCGAAGATAACTGAGGCAGACAACCCAGCACTGGCCTTGGGGGAGCCTCCAAGCCTTGCGAAGCACCTCTTTCAGCAGGTGCATTCACCTTTTGGTTTCAGGCGTGTAAAAGGCATTTTCAGTAAAGAGGAAAGCCTTGGCATTTAGACTGGGAAAAACACGCGAGGTGCCGTCGGGGTTGGCGCCAGTCGCTCGTCTTTCTGACACCAGGTGGCGCCAGAGGCACGTTGTCTTTGCTCACCCTTAGGGCTTTGGGACCATGCTGCCAGAAGTCTGTGTTTGAGCCCTGGATCCTGGTTCCTTTTCAGCCCCTTGTACCTCGAATCTAGGCCCAGAGGGTAATCCACATTTACACACTCCCCCCCACCCCCAACCTGTCCCCAGGAAATGTCAAGGTCTTTGAAGTGAAGTGAGGCTGGGAACTAAATCACCAAGTGGAAAAAAAAGAAAGGCGGTTTTACATTATTTGTAATGCATTGGCAGAAGTTTTGTTTTTTTCTTCCCTCTTTTTTGAGGACAGGCTTTAAACTCGTCCTTGAATGGAAATCTGAGAAGGAAACCATAACGTATTTTAAACAATAAAAAAAGGGTATCTGCTTAGGTGTCTGGAAGTAGGGTGGTGGGTGAGGGAAGAGAGAAACACCACGGTGTGAATATAGCCAAGTATTTCATTTATTAACAAAATAAGTCTTACCAAGGGAGAGTTCTATTCATCCCAAACAGGCTCCGCAGTCCCCCCATGCTGCTGTATTAAGACCAGGAGGAGGGATGGTGTGGGTAGAAGACCCTGGGCCCGAGTCTTCAATCCCAGTCACTGAGGGAGCCCATGGAAGCCCACTGCCAACTCGGGACTCTGTTGGGTCAGGCCTAGTAGGGGGTGACAGGGGCTGCTGTGATCTGTGTGCTCCCTGACTCTCCAACCTTCCCCCAATGGAGCTAAAAGGTTGTTCTGCCTGCTGATATCACCATTGGTCTGCTTTGGAGGGATCTAGCGAGGATAACTGACACCGCCCCCCACCTCAAGAGAGGGACCACTGCCCCAGTAAAGGAGAGAAAAACAATGACTGTAAAAGCTCTTCGCAAAATATAAAGAGCAAAGTTGCACACCAACAGGGCCTTCTTGGACTTATAATTGAATTAAAATGAGCCCTACAAGCCCCCTCC
This sequence comes from Pteropus alecto, assembly GCF_000325575.1. Lineage (NCBI taxonomy): Eukaryota > Metazoa > Chordata > Mammalia > Chiroptera > Pteropodidae > Pteropus > Pteropus alecto. The sequence goes on from NW_006439192.1 coordinate 4,878,624, forward strand.
CACCCCCACCCCCCCACAAGTGGGCAGTGTGGCCACTGGGTGTTTGGGGCCTGGAAGAGTCTGGAAGTAGAAGGGCTCTGTCTGAGGCCACTTGGGCACTTCTTTCAGGGCTCTCTGTGCTCAGACCAAGTAAAGGAGGAAAGGCTCTAATTTTGGGAGCCAGGGCACAGATCAAGGACCCTAGGAGGAGAGGGTCTCAGGGGAGGAGTCACAGAGCAGAGTTCTGGGTCAACAGAGGCAAGACCTCCTGATACCAAGGCCCCTCCTTGCAACCCCCAAATTCGATACAAAAAAATATCTTCTCTCTGTTACTTGTACAAAAGAAAAAACAGAACCTCAAATGGAAGGAAACAAGAGGGAATGAAGGGAAAAGAAGGGA
>NW_006439192.1:4879022-4882324 GCF_000325575.1 Pteropus alecto
GTAGTTTTAGAAGAAGCATGCAAGAAACTCCCCAGGAAGGGGGAATAAAACAAAGAGAAGAACCCCAGAACCCCAACTCTCCCTCTTCCCCTAAAACCAAACCAATCAAAAATGGACAAAAAAAGCAAAAGGAAAAAAATTTAAAACATATCTAAGAAAAAGAAAAAAAAATAATTAAAGAAAGGAAGAGGGGCGGGGAACATGTAGTTATTTGTGATTAATATTATTATTTGGGGGAACACAGACTTTTTGCATACCATCGACTCGTGTGGGCCGTTAATGCACTTATATTCCCAGCTTGTAAGCTAACATTATAGTAAATAAATACACAGTCCGGTGGGAGGGTCTGGGTTGGGGGAGGAATCCGGCAGGGACAAGCAGTAGTGGAGGCTGCAGCGAGGCCAGGCGGCAGGGGGAAGGGAGGCCGAGAAGGAGGGGGAGGTGGGGAGAGGAGGGTTGGGAAGGAGGGAGGGAGGAAGAGTTGTAGTTACTGGTATCCGAGCGCGGAGGCTGAGGCTAGTCTCTGTCCGTACAGCGCATATGGCGAGTAGTAGGGTCCGGCTGTGGGGAGGGACGGCACGGCCAGGCCCCCAGCTGTAGATAAATGGCTCTTGCCATAGGGGTGGTACCGGCTTAGACCCAAAGTGTGTGGACTCCTCAATGACAGCGACCCGGGGCTGCCCGGGGCGGTGGGTGGGGGGAGGTGCAGATGGCAGGAGGCAGCGGCTGCAGCGGCCGCGGCGGCGCTGCCCAGGCCAGAGGCCCCGGGGTAGGCGGCCAGAAGTTTCTCCGCGCCCGGCAGGGCCGTGTGAGTCCGTAGATGACTGAGCAGCTCCTCTGAGGTGGCGAAGCGCTTGTCGCATGGCCCGCTGGCTGCCACCCAGTTGCAGCTGTGCGGCAGCGGTTCGTTCTGTAGCATGAAGCCATAGGTGTAGAGCGGGTGGCCTGGGAGTGCGGCCTGGGCGGCGCTGGACGAGAGCGCAGCGGGCTGCAGTGGGTGCCCGGGGTACACCAGTGGGTAGCCTCCAGCCTTTAGGCTGGGCCCAGCCGGATCGTGCGCACTGCAAGTGGAGCAGCTGGAGCCGCCGAGGTGCGAGGCGCTGTGGTAACCTCCCAGGCAGTAGGGGTCGCGGCATAATCCCTGCAGGAAGGAGGGCGGAGAGGCCCCGGTGAGCGGGCTGGAGCTGGGGGGCTTGCCAGGTGGCAGGCCCAGGCCCCCAGACAGCTGGCCTCCCACGAGGCCAGACTTGCTAGGATCCAGGCCAGGCACGAACTGAGAGGGGTAGCCGGCGTAGGCGCCCACGATGGAGCCGTGGTAGCCGATGCTGGAGGGTGGCAGTGGGAACACGGAATGGCCGGTTTTGTAGGGTGACACTGGCGCCACGTGGCCGGCCCCCACTAGCGCCGAGGGCGGCTCCGACTTGCGCCCGGATGCCCCAGCCTCAGCACTGCCGCCTTGTGAGCCAGGCTCCCCACTGCTCCCACGGCTCACGGCCGTAGATTCCGGGCTGGGCTTGGGCTCTTGGTCTTTCTTGTCCAGCTCCCCGCTGCCAACCCCGCCACCGTTCTTGCAGTCAGAGTGGTGCGGGGAGCCGCCCCGGGAGCCACCGGGCGAGGAGGAGGATGATGACGCGGAGACCGGCGCTCCATGCGGGGGAAAGGGTGTGCAGGCGGCGCTGGGGACCCTGAAGCCTGCCTTGTCTCCTGGGGACAAGGAGGAGGAGGAGGAGGTGGAGGACACCGAGGAGGAGCCGCTGTCTTTACGGGAGTCGCCGCCGGAGCCCTTGGAGTAGGGCTTGAAGCTGGACTTGTCTTCTGCTGGGGATTCTCCCAGCTGCTTGAGCGCCGCAGACGCGGAGGCGGCACCCGAGGCGGACCGGCCAGGGTCCTTCTCAGTTCCCAGCCCGTTGGCCGCCGCCGCTACTGAGTTGAGCTTGGACGAGGGCGGCGGGTCCGGCTTGCCGATCTGAGAGCAAGTCTGGGCCAGCAGCGCCAAAGGACTCTTCTTGGCGTCCAGCTATGGGAAACAGCAGCAAGGGAAGGGAGAAGGGGTGAGGCTATGAGACCGACGGAGCAAGCGGGGGTGCCTGGGGAGCTGGGTGGGGGCGGAAAGGACCGGAGGTGGCGGCCAACCGAAGACTTTGGGGAGAGGGTCTGAGAGCGAGAGCCCTGCGGGCGGGGCAGCTGGGCGGAACTGCGCTCACGCCGCCCGTCGGCTGGATCCCTCCCTCCACTGGGTCCCGGGGTGCGCCACAGGCCCTGGGGACTGGGGCCGTGGAAGTAGTCCGCCAAAGGCCACCGCGGGAGAAGGTGACTATTCTGGAGTCCGGGCTGGAGGAGGGGCTGTGACTCGCCTCCTTCCCTCTAATCTCCCCCTTCTCTGTGCTCAGGGAAAAACTTACTCCTTCAGTTTGGGGAACTTCGCTTGGGACGGGTTTCTGGCGGTGGCGCCGCGGGGTAGGAGTGGGGAGAAGCGCATTCGAAAGCCGGGGCTGCAGTTGGCGCTCTCTTAGTAGTCTCTCCCCCTCGGGGAGGGCACCCAGGGAAGTGGGAAGAAGAAAGAAAGACCTAGGATCGAGAGTGCCTGGGCGTCGTGCGCTCTAACCGGATGGGACAGAGGCGGAGTGGGACGGGGGCGATTCGGCCTTCAAAGAGAACAAACCCCGCTGATGGTGGGGGTGGGGGAGGCGGGAAAGGCCCAGGAGAGATCATTTCTGGCCTGGAAACCGGGTGCCAAGGAAAAGTAAAGGACCCAGTGAAGACTTAAAGAGCAAACGTAATCCGAGAGAAAATACCCTGGGAGAGCGTGGAAGGGGAACCTTCATGGAGAAGCCTGGGAGAACTGGGTGTACTCTGATCCCTCTGTTCTCCGACCCTCCTCACCCAGTCCGCCAGCGTGGCCGGACCTGAGCATCACGCCGAGCCCCGGGGCACAGGCAGTAGGGCCATCGGCCGAGCAGCGGTGCGCGGAATGGGGACGGCGCTGCGCGGGCAGCGACCAGCAGACTGACCTCAATGGGGCTGACGGGAGTGGAGGACAGCGGTTGCAGGTACTCCGGATGCAGGAGGTGGCCGGTGTGAGCGCTCAGCATCTTCAGGACCCTGATAGGAAGCCGATTCGCCTGGCGTAGGGGGTCCGCCGGGGGCAAGAGGGACACCGCCGCCGGCACCGCCGGCCTCTTCCCGCCGCCGCCGCTGCCGCTGCCGCTGCTTTCGGGTGTCCTTGGGTTAGATCCAGCGGGCGAATCGCTCATTTGGAGGAGGCAGCGCCACTGGGGGGGCGGGGAGGGAGGGGGAGCACC
>NW_006439192.1:4882655-4889933 GCF_000325575.1 Pteropus alecto
GAGGGGAGAACCTTAAAGGGGCCTTGCCCGCGCCGCGCCGCCGCCTCGGCCTTTACCACCCGCTGTACTCTTCCCCTCCCCCCACCTGGGCCGCCCTTGCCCGGGAGTCCCACAGAGGACTAGACTTATCCCGGACCCTGGGCTCTGCGCCCTCCCCTCCGCTGGCTTTCCTTTCGCTTTCTCTCCCCTCTCCCTTCACACCACCCGGGCGAGGTGCTGGTGGGGACAGTCGCCCGCTGGCCGAGGGCGTCTGCGGTGGGGTGGATTGGGGCGGGAGGTGGGTAGCAGCGCACGGCGCTGGCTCCGGTACTACCGAGTCCTGTCCTCTCCCGGAGGCCGCGTGGGGGCGGGCGGCGCCTGCAGAGCCCTAGCCCCGCTCCGGCCCTGCTCGGGCTCTGCTCCGGCTCTGCGCCCTCCGGTCCAGTTCTCTTCGCCGAATTGGAGTCTCCCGGGTATGTCACTTGGGAGCGCCCGAGCCTCGGAGGCATCGACGGTTCTCGGGACGCGGCGTAAGCCGCTCCAACTACTTTGAGCCTGTCCTGTCCGAAGCCTGCAAGTTTGAGGACTCTCTTCCGGGGTGAGATGGTCGCGGGCAAGCGCGGTACTCTCGGCTGTGCGCCTTGATTTATAGGTTCAGTGACTGGGTGTGTTTCAGGTTTCTTATCGTGTCCTGCTTAGAGGCGTAAAATTCCCTCACTGCACGGCGCCTAGCTGCTATTTTGGGGGCACCCGGGGTCACTGGATAGGCCAGAGCCCCGAGAAGATGGGGATTTCTAAGTGCTGCACGTTGATACAAACTCGAGAGATGCTCACCCTCCGCCCCATCCTTTTCTTCTCACGGGGAAAAATGCACTACCTTTTCCCAGGGAAATTTCGGAATAAAAACTTTTTATTAAAAATAACAATACCCTCCTCTACTCCCCCTCCTCCGCGCCTTTCGGATAGAGTGTGCATTGCCAGCTTCGCACCTGGCAGAGATTTTACACAGTCATAGTCTGACATTAAAGTTCCCGGTCCGCGGATCGTCAGAAGGTGAAGCTGGTCCTTTGTGCGCGGGCCTCTGGGGAGACCACTTCTCCGTGCTTTCGGCGGCCAGTGGAGGCGCGCTGGTGTCACTGCCTCGCTTCGAGTACCACTTTCTCAGCCCTCATCCATCACTCTGATTGTCAGGCCTGTCATTCGGGGCATATTGCTTCAGGACTACCGGTCCCTGACTGCCGCGTTGTTCTGCGCTTCGAGACAACGAGAACCCAAGATGGGGATAGGAGATTTCAAAGGGGGTTCTTCAAAGAGAAAGAAAGGACTATCACAGAAATAACAAATAGCAATCCCGAACCTTTATCATGCTCAGTAAAGAAGACAGCAGGCACCACTCCCAGGCCATATCAATCAAACGCTAAACTAAATGTGCTCTGTAGATCTGTGCTGTTTCTTGGGCAGTACTTATAGACCTCCTAGAAATTCCACTGTCTTTCCTTACCCCAATTTTAATTCTGGTAAAATCAGATTAAAAGGAATGCCAAGGGGTACCCTTACTGGGAGATGTCTTACATATTACAGCAGAGGGGTACAAAGAAGAGGGGTGATGATCCCATTTACTTTATTGTGGTGGGCTCTATCCCCCTCTCCTGCCCCCAGATCTTGTCATGCCAGCCTCTGCATTCTGACATCCATCGCTGCCACTGCCAACACTACATTTAAAAGTCCACTGCAGGGCTGCTTCAACCTTCGGGACCATTTAGCCTTTGGGAAACTGCTATGCAGAGAGAGAACAGAAGAAAGCCTTACAGAATGGAAAAGGGTGGGCCTTTGTCGGCACCTTGGAGGAGCAAGAGCTGGGAAGAGGGGAGACCTAGGAGACAGTAAAAGATGAAAGACTCCTTCTTGATTATTGTAACCAGCCCAGCTGTGAGAGCCAGCCAAGAAATCCTTCTAGGACCCAAGCAGATGTGTGTTAGGAATGATTAATGGGAAATCAGTTGGGAGCAAAGGGGAGGGGGCGGAGAGAGAAAAGGCATTTAGAAATTTGGAAGGAGAAGAGGGGTAGGAGGCAGCAGAAAAGAGAGAGAGAGAAGAATGGAGGATGATAAAATATTTACTCTCTATTTGGAGAGGAAAAGAGAAGAAAAAGGTAGTGACTGAATGAAAGGAAGGGAGAAAGGAAGCGTTGAGGACAGGATGGCTAGGCTCAGGGCGAAGGTGGGGAATTTGCCTAGGTAATAATATATTATCCTTAAAAAGAAACCTTAATCCACAGCAGTAATCACTGATAGGAACAGTGGGTGCCAGACAGCATTGAGGTGGAGACCAGGTCTGTTTTTGCTCACCCACCTTCCTGGGAAGTGCTAGCAAGGAGTAGGGACTCCATTCCTTTCGGGTGCTGGTGAGGGCAGCAGGGCACCTTGGCTGGATCCATTCAGTTGCCTTCGGAGAGAAAATGGGAACTCATACTCAGCCAGACCAGAGGCCTAATTAAAACACTACTAGACAATTATTATAATCGGTATTTGACATTCACTTAGCTGAAATGCTAACATACACAGAGTCCTAAATGGGGCCCTGGTGGCCTAAAGCAAGGGCAGTTTTCAAATGAATAGCTTCTCACCTAGGAGAGAATAATAAGGCTGAGTATTCGGCTGGGCCATATATTTTGAAGTCCAGCTGTGGGCAGAGCATTGTGCTAGGGGTATGGTTGAAAAGTCCTTGCAAAAAGTTATTGTACAGGGATAGGGTATATGACACATGTCCTCCCTTGCAGATAAGTGGCAGATGTATGGTTTGGGGTTCTCCCTCTCTCCAGGTCTTTCTTAGACTGCCCTGCGAGTGAGCAGCACCATTAAAATAGGATAGGGGTGAGGGTTGCTGGAGAATGCCCCAAGCCACTGTGATGAAGAACAGCAAGTCTGCGTGTCAGGCACTTGATCAGCATCAGGACTATTGTTCTCATTTCCATTTACAGCTGAAGAGGGTGAGGGAAGGAGCGGTTAGTCCTTTACTCAAAATCACATGACTGGTGAGTGGCAGAGTGGTCACTTGGAGTCAGGCCTCTGAACCACAATGCCATGGTTGTCTTGGGCAAGTGCACCTCCCTCAGCTTCAGTTTCTCATGTGTAAAATGTAAGAGTGGCCACCTCAGAGGCAGGAGGCCCAAAGCAGACAATACATGTGCCATGTTTAGTGTTTGGCACAAAGAAAATCCCAGGTAAATGAAGGCTGTGATGGACCACCTGTATCTGCGGAGAGCAGTCATGGCAGCAGCTAGATCCAGAGGGCCTCAGCACCGGGAACTGACCATAACCACCCCACCCCCACCCCCAGCTGTCCCAGAAATCCACTGAAATGAGAGTCTCCCTCCCTCAGCCTCCAGTCAAATGTGTCTTAAAAAAAAAAAAAAGTTCCCCTGAAGAAGCCATCAAGAAAATCCTTTAGGAAATTCTGAATATTTATAGTTTTTTCACTACTTCAATTTACATAAAATTCACCACCCAAGAAAAAATGCCTGAGTCAGGTTGAGAGCTAGAGGTGGTAGATTTGTCGTGTGGGGTTAATGTGGAGTTTTCAGTCCTTGCTGAGGCAGAATTGCCTGAATGATCGCCTCTCTCTGCATAACACTCAAACCCTAATGGCAACAACATGAAATAATATCTCACTGCGTAACTATTTACATTTTTTTTTTTTAAACTGTTTGAACTCTGAAAAGTCGGCCTCATAGAGAACTTGGTTTTCCTCCCTGGCGCTTAATATTTTTTAGCGGCCGGTAATTGAGGCCTTGGCCAGGAGCCCTGGTGTAGCGCATTGCACTCAGGGCACTGGGGGCGCTTCCTCCGCAGGCCTCCTCCCAGGCTTCAGACACAGCTGGGGGCCGGAGAGGGCCAGAGGAGCAAGAGGAACAATCTGGGGAAAGCGAGAACAGACAGCCTTACAGGGAGCATACTCCAGTAGCTCCCTCTTCTGTCCTCACAGTTCTTATTATGTTCTATTATTATACGTAGCACATGGCGTCTGCCATTGTTTGTTTACTTGTTCATTCTCCCACTGGACTGTGAATGCTTCTGCATTGTCCTCATTCTCTTTGTATTCTTATTGTCTAGCCAGTTGTTTAACTATCATCATCACAGTAGCCAACACTGAGAGCCAACCAGGCACTGTTGAAAGCACTTTGCTTGCATTATCTCATATGATCCTTACAGGTAGCCCGACCAGGAAGGTCCTATCATTATTCCCATTTCACAGAGGAGGAAGTAGAGGCACAGGAGAGGTTAAATAACTAGTCAGAAGTCCCAGCTGGTAAGAGGTGGGGCTGGGATGTGAATCTAGGCAGTCTGAATGCCGTAAGTGCCCAATGAATGTTTGTGATGAATGACTAAGAATTTTACATGTAGAGAACTATTTATTTATATCTCACTCACCTCGCCATAGTCCCCCAAAGAGTCAAGATGGATAACTGTAATTTACAAAATGTTAACTATCTAAGCATGTTAAAGTATCTTTTCCCAAATACATCTTTGTGTTCATCATCTTGTAACAATTTTCTGAGTTATTTTGGGCAGGTGTTTTTATCCCCTTTGCCAGATGAAGCACTGGGCTCTGAGACCTTATGAGGGAGTCTAAAGTCACACAGCAAACCCTGGCAGAGGGCCGAGAAGAGGCCTTCTAACTCCCTCCAGTTCTATCACTGCCTGTTGCCTGTGGATGGGGAGGTCACTCCCTTTGATGAAAGAGGAGTAATTAACTACTTTTCCTCTCTGGATTTTCCTTTGGAGACCTGGTGGGAAGGAATGGACAAAAGGAAATGTAGACTGAAGCTTATCTTCTAGCCCTGGTGTTTGATCCGGGTCCTTGAGTAGGGTACTTTGAAGAAGTGATTTCATTTATCTCCTATCAGCCCCGGGGAGATAGGCAGGGCTGGCGGGAGAGGGGGATGCCAGTAGGTGTGCTTTTGAAGTTCTCTTGCCTTCATCTGCCCGAATCCTCCCTCCCACCCCACCCCATACATCAACCTTAGCCCTGGGCATTCACCCTTGACTACTTTGTTCCTTTGGGCTTTCAATTTTCTTAGAGATGCCTCTTTTAAGTTGCAAATACTGCTGGAAGGAATCATACCTTAGCAATCAGCCAACACCTCAATTGTGATTAGCAGACAATGAGTGTTCTACCCAGGGTAATAATAACATTTATTGAGTTCTGACTCTGTGCCAGCCTCTGCTCTGAGCACCTTACATGTAAGAACTCATTTACTTCTCACCGCAAACTGATGAGGTGGGTACTATTATCATGCCTGTTTTATAGTGGAGGCACTGAGGCCCAGAGAGGTTAAGTAACTTGCCCAAATTACACAGCTCGAAAGTGGCAGAACTAGGATTCAAAGAGTCATTTCCTGAGCCAATCTTCTGTGTGCAGGACTGAGGGAGAGAGAGAGAGTAGCAGAAGAAACTTAAAACAAATGACTAATCATTTTCCAGAGGACTGATCTTCGCAATTAGGATTTTCCTTTCATCTTGAGGAACGAGAATATGGTAGAGAAGAAAGTGAGGCAGAGAAGGAAGTGAGAGGAACATTTATTCAATGAATCAAACTGGATTGAAGTAATTAATTCAACTACTGTTTATTGACCACTTAGAAGGTGCAAGTCTGAGGTGATCTTAAGGTAGGTAAGGACCAGAGAAAGCCAACCAGTCCAGCCCTCCCATCTCTCAGGTTTACACATTCCCAGCTCCTGAAAGGCAAGGCAGCCCTGTCCTTTGGGCATCCATGTGCTTCTTTTGTAGATTAAAAAGAAAAGGCAGGTCTATGGCCATGCTACCCTGAACAAGCCCGATCCCGTCTGATCTCGGAAGCTAAGCAGGGTTGAGCCTAGTTAGTACTTGGATGGGAGACTACCTAGGAAGACCAGGTGCTGTAGGTGTAAAAAAATAAATAAATAAACAAGGGATTGTAAGCTGACAAAGTCCTTGCAATCTGTGAGGTCGACCAAGGGTTGCCTTGCCTAAAAAATAAAAAAATAAAAAATTAAAAAAGAAAGGGCAAGAGGCCCTAACTTAATTCTGCTCAGTACCCTGTAGTTTAGTTACCTACTGTTCTTAAGTCCATTTACTCAAAATTAAATTCAGATTCCAGTAACATTTATTGAACACCTTCTGGATGTCAGTGTGAACCATTCTAGGTGTGTTCATGCACCTTCTCTTTTTTGGGTATAAGAGAAGTCCTGGAGCAGAGCGAAAGGCCCCTGAAAGAGAAACAGAGACCCTGCTTACCCAAACACCCTGCCCCCACGTGCTAAGCTTCTACCATCTGGAACCACGGGGTACCCCAGACCTAGCAGATCTCAGCGGGTGACAGACAGACTGTAAGTACCTCACTTATAGTATCTCACTGGTGTCACACCTGCTTTTGACCCTTACGCGGGCTTCAGCTGTGATGGTGATGATGTTCCTATGGTCCCCCACTTCTCATGGCTAAGCCTCTAAACTTGCCAAAAGCATGCCCCTTTCAAGGCTGGGCTCTTAACTAGCTGGCATGTGCAGCTCCAAACTTGTTTCAACAAACACAATTAGAGAAAAGGGAAGAGCTACTCAGGCAGCGACTTGATTATCACTGGTTGTATTTGATAAAACCAAATTCCAAGACTCCAGAACAATTTCGAGAAGAATTTATTTTAGTAGCCCTTGGCCAGCCTCTATTCAGAGAAAGAAACCTGAGAGGTAAGGTCCCGATCAAACCGAGGGCCAGAAGTATAGAAATAGAGTAATTCATTCAGAGTGGAAATTTACAGAATAAGCCCCCTTTAAAAATGATTTAAAATTATTTTTTATTTTATTGAAGAAGTGCATTTCTTTATGGTGAAATATGTTCCCGTGGTGCCAACTTCCAAAGCTATGAGACTATATAGTGAGAAAAGCTCCCTTTAGCCATCTAGTTTTTCTCCCCAATGCAGCAATGCTATGAGTTTATTGTCCATCTTCCCAGAGGTATTTTGTACACATATTAGCAAATACATATACATTGTTTCCCCCTTTTACACAAAAATGGCAGCAAACTACACAAGCTGTTCCTCACTTGCATTTTTTTAAAAAAAATTAATGTATTTTGGAGATCGCATCATAGGCTTTTGTGTTTTATTTATCTATTTCCGTTTCAGGACATTGTTACATGGGCATGCCCAGTTTATTTTGACTAGTCCCCTACTGGTGGGTATTTGGATGGTTTCTAATCTTTTGCTCTTGTAGTAAATAACCACATATAGGTATATGTGTACATACGTATGTGTGTGTGTGTGTG
>NW_006439192.1:4889977-4892080 GCF_000325575.1 Pteropus alecto
ATATGTATCATCTTCATGTGTGTTAAATTAACTATAGGTTGAATTCCTAGGAGGAGAATTGCTGGGTTAAAAGCTCTATGCATTCAAAACTAGCCCCTTTTAAGAAAGTTGGTAGAAGAGCCGTACAGCTGTGGAGTGAGTTAGAAGTTCGGCTGAGGTACTTAGGCAAGAAAACCTGGGAAATACCTCTGGGACCTTCTGGTTACATTCATTTGAAGGTTCATTAGAAAAGGGTTCCATTTCTAATTTTGGATTTAAGAAAACATGCACACTTCTCATGCTCTCCTACCCTTCCCACTTCCTCCCTCATTTAGTAGGAGAAGAAGGAGGAGGAGAGGAAATATTCAAGTCTGGCCTAAAAGAATCCAAGATATTGACAAATGCATATTTTAATATAGTAAACTTTCCAATAAGTGAACCCTAACAAGGACTCTGGATTATCTAGACCTTTTTCGGTCATGCCCGAGAAGGCAAAGACATTGCATACAATGGTTTTGGTAGTGTCAGTGGAAGGTCATTTCCTAACCATGAATTTCCAGAATGAGGCCTGTGAAGTGTTAGAAGACATCAAATCATGAAATCAATAATTATTATTAGTAGAGTGCTCACCAAGGCAGGTAAGTAGTCTTCATTTCGTTCTTTTTCTTTTTCTTTTTTGCATAGATATTACCTGCAAAGTTCAAAGGCATAAAAAGATGAGTATGTATGAGATGATAAGAGTTTTCTGCTTTATTAACCATTTGCAAGGAAAAAGAAATGCAGCAGAATATCTCACTCCCCAGGCGTTTTGGTATCTGCAGCTTTTTTGAGCCCCATTTTTATCTCTTCACTTTCGGTCCTAGGCCTAGGCCTCCTTGGGCCACTGAGTCAAAGCTTACTTTTTGTTAATGTCCTTGACCTTATGACACTGGGAAGAACCACTGGGACTGGGTGGAGATATTGAAGGACTTGTGGAATCAGGATAAATGTACTTTCCAGTATGTCTAAAGTAAAATTCTAACATCTTGAAGAACTTTCCAAGGGGACTCTGAGGCACCCTTCCCATGTCTCCCCGGGCCTAACATCGATAAGTTCAATACAACCACTTGCAGTCAGGATATCTTTGTTTTTCTTATTCATTTCCTTAAATAATTAAATCAATGAACAAATGATTAAAAAATAAACAACAACAACAAAAACAACAACAACAACAAACCAAGTCCGAACAACCTATACCAGAAACACTGCAGTCGTTAAAAACCATTAGACTGAGTCTTTTTATTTTTATTCCATTTCCACATCAGGCCTGAAGGGGCTCTCACAGGTCCCTCTCCTCTCTCTCAGTGGGTGAATTTTTCACCGCTGCAGTCAAAATGCATAATGACAATCTTATTTATGACAAGAGACATGTTTTAAAACAGTTGTTTTAAAACAACTGACAGAGCTGCAAGATGGGAAACGACAAGAAAGTGCGATTTTTTTGGAGAGTGGGAGGGGCATAGGATGCTGGCAAAGAAGGACAGTATTTTCCTTATTAAAAGTTGGAATTTGTCCTTTATTCCTGGAGCAAAGCATCCAGGAAGAAAGCTGGGAAAGGGACATTACGTAATGACAGTACTCAGAGGTCTAGGCAGTTGGCCCATGAAGAACTTCCTTTCGGGCTTTCTCAAAAAATGCAATGCTGTATGAAAGTGTAAAGGCAGTGTGGGGCCAGGAGAAAGGTGAACTCTGCTCCCCAACCCCACCTCGCCCTGTGCGATGTCTCTAGTCAACTTAACAGGTATCTATGAGGCCCCTAGGGCTTTGCTCTTGACATGACACTTTCTAGTCAAGGCAGAGAGAGCAAGTTGGACACCCTCAGGATGGCAGGAGGACAGTAAAGGCTGTTTTACGAATGGCTTGTTGAGGCCCCTGTGGATTTAGGGAAAAGAAATCCAATTTTCTCACCTGTGTTTGAGGAGAAATCTCTCTCCTACAAGCAACAACTGGAAATTATAATCTTTTCTTGATAGCTGTTCCTCCCTACAAATCTGGAGAGAAAATTACAGAAGATGAGACCTTACCAGGGTTGACACTGACCCTTGGGAGAGGAGAAACAGAACAAAAGTCAAGAACAAAAAGGGA
>NW_006439192.1:4892125-4898029 GCF_000325575.1 Pteropus alecto
CTACCATCTTCACTTTAAGAGTGCAGTCTGTCTCTGAGGTGGTGACAGACCCAGGGCATGGAAAGGAATTAGAATACCCCTGGCACATCTTTTTAGAGTTTTATTTTTCTTTTTTGTGGTTTGGGGGCCTATGTGTGTTGGGAAGGATGGACCAGAAGCAGCTAATGGGTCTTTCATTGATGGGTCTTTGACTATTTCTTTCCTCTGTTTCTGGACATGATCATGTTGATATGAGAACCACTGGATTAGTTCAACCAGTTTATCTCTTCCCAGATTGGGGTTTACAGCCCAGGTTTGCAGAGCCCCGCATTCAGGAGCCTACCCAGGCCCAGTGGCAGGGCTAGGGTGCCCTCTGATTCTTCAGCTCAGACCTGGGCAGGATGGATAGTTAAAGCATTGGTCAACTTCTTCCCTGGGGACACAAATTCAGAACACATCCACCCCCTCAACCACCTCGCAAGCAAAGCAGGGTATTGGTTTCTTAGATCCCAATATATTTTGCCAAATAAGAGTGTTAATACCCCTCCCTCCCTTACTCCACGTGAATTGGCTTACTTAACGCATCTTTTCAGAGACGTCAGCAGTTTAATAGAGGCAATAAGTCAGAGCTGCCCTTGTGTTTTATTTTTCTGCCAGTATTTAGTTAATTAAAGAATGCAAATTAAAACACCTTAATTTATATAATATCAATACCAACGCCTTAAGACATTTGGCATAACTGCTCTGGCACGTCCCTTACATAAACTGTTCAGAGCTGTGCTAATAAAAATGAAAAAGGTTGTAAATCAAATTTAATTTATTCGTCTTCTGTTTGGTAAGAGAGCATATGCCAAAATCAAGTTATTTATGAGTGCATCATAACAATAGGCATTTTTGTGTGTTGCAAATGATGAAAAAGTTTTTTTCCCCCCCGCTCTTAGGGATGTTTGTTTTAATTTTGGAATGTCTCTAGGTGCATTTATTTTCTGGGCTCCGATCTCTAAAATTTATATTATTGCACCCATATCTCCAGAAAAAAGTAGATTTAGATCTTGAAAAACACATCGAGCCTAAAAATATGGCAACAGCCACTCAAAAAGACACCTGCAACCATCTATATGTAGATAGATGTATATACCACATGGCCTATGGAGTATGAATCTTCAGGTGAATTAAAAGGTTGGTGATTTATATCCGATTTCTTAAATATTCCATTAAGAGGATTATCTCAGAGGAGGCTCCGATACAGACAGTGTCGGAAAGGATTTGGGGTGCGGCTGCTTTCTTGGAAGCCTTGGAGATGAACTGCGTGTACTATGTGAATGAATAGTTGAACACCCACGTTCATCTTTCCCCTTATTTGCTGATGTACCTTTCTTTGTCTGGTGCATGTGAGCCTAGAGTACATTTTATTCAGTCCTGGAGGAAGAACAGGAGGCTCCATTCAGGGATACAAAGGGATGGCGTGCTCTCCCCGCTGCCCACAGCAAAGTTCCCTAATGCAATCATCCTTTTAGATTCTCTTCCTCGTCCAGCTTTCAGCTCCACTGTGTACTCAAACAGGTCTCAGTGCATGTGGGAAAGTTGAGAGAAGTTTCGGAATAACCCTCTCCACCCTGATCCCATCTTCAAAAACCCAAGAAAATTCACGAATACAACCTTCTAGCCAGTCACTGGCCTCCCGGCTTGGGAAGAAAAAACACAGTCCAGTACTATAGTCTATTGTATTCATGATCCGATTGGCTTTATTAAGTGATGGGCAGCATCCCATCCAAGATCTTGAAGGGGGCTCTGTATTCATTATCTTTTAACATGAGCATAACACGCTTGGCAGAAGAGGTAGAATATTGGGGTTGCTCAACGGGGAACTGATGCAGAAATGGCAAGTGGCATCTTTCTGTGACCTTGATAGCCATGGATCCTTGGCTGCTGCTGGGGGAGACTACCGCAAAACCTCAAATAAAATACATCCTGGAAGCGTCCTTTTTGATGTTAAAAACAGTGACACATCTTTATATTGTTTCCATTTGGAGGCAATGGGATACCCTCCCTAACCGCAGACTCACTGCAACGGTGAGCCAGAAACTTATACTCATTCAAGTAGATGCTCCTTTTTGAGGGGATGGGTACCAAGCACAGCCAGGGAAGGTCCTAGAAACGTTAACTGCCCTACCCAGGCCCTCCCAAATTCCCCTCTAACTCCTCCACCTGGTGTCTCACTGGGTCATGGGAAAAAAGAAAGTCTAGTGTGGCAGATAACCCAGCTTGAGAGGCAAGCTGCACTTTCCACATTTTCTCAGGACGCCTAGTGTCAGAGTCTCTCAGTGGTAGGTTGGTGGGAGCACTGTGGGCAGTTCCTCAGGGTGTCCACGCAGGGCCTATACATCGCCATGCATGACTGTGGGCATATTCTCTCTCACTTTTTCTTTCCTTGTGTCATCTTTAAAAGCCAATTCTTACCTTTATATTTATTTATACCCCTCTAAATGCAGATACTGTAAAACCTGAAGCCATTAACAGAAAAGTAACAAGATCTGAGCCAAGTATAAAGGAGGAGGGGGAGGAAGAAGCAGAGTAATTATACCAGAAGGGAAAGAAACTTAGATTAAGGAAAGTTGATGCAATTGAGAACAAAACCCAGCTTCTAACTCCCTGGTAGCTTGGTGGGCGGCTGCCAGCTCTCATAATAACTATGGATTATTGTACCTCAAAGGCAGGTTTAAATGCCGTCTGCGGGCTCCCTGGCTCTGCGAGCTTGGTCAAGCCACTTCATCTCTCTGAATCTCTTGTTTCTTCATCTGTAAAACGAAGATGAACCTACTCATCATAGGGTTCTTGTGAGAATGCAATTGAACAGTAGCTCTTACTTAAAGATTGCATGTGCTGTGTGCAGCTCCTCTTCTAAATGTTTGACAGAGAGGTATTTCATCAATTCTAAGATGCATTTTATCCACATTTTTTAACATTTCTGACATTGATTTTAACAAAGCATTGTGTCACAGGTTATCTCACAACATTTTTTCTTTCTTTGTTAGGCCTAAAATAATGGTGCATTGTAGATTAGGTGAAATATGTTATTAACTCCTTCAGTCCTCACAATAACTTTACGAGGTGGGTGCTGTTTTTGTACCATTTTCCAGATGAAGAAACTGAGGCATAGAAAATTTAAATGACTTGTCCGAGAGCTATAGCTGGCAAACAGTGGAGGTAGGAATATGACCCTAGGCTATTTGACTCTACTGCTCCACTCTACTGCCTTTCAACAAACACTTCAACAACATCATTTCAACACAAATTTCACTGTTGGGAACTGGAGATATATGTTGAAAAGACAGGTAATGAGTCCTAAAGGATTGGGCTCTAGTGAGGGGACCAACGTGTAAACAAACCATATCTCGTGGCATCCAGTGCAACACTGTTAATATATCCAAGGCATGGAAAAAGAGAAGGGAGAGAAAGCTAGTTTCTTTGAAGCCTCTGCCTTAATTAAGGCTTAGTTCTCTAGTAGAAACTAACCCCCTAGAAGGTCAGGAGAGACACCTGTTAGGTCTGTTAGACACCTGAGTCTGTTAGGTGGACCTTCAAATGATAGCCAGTGGACACATTCTAAGAGCAGAGAACCAAAAACGCAGGTGCTTCACCTATTTCATGTACGGGCACGAGAGGAGAACTGGGCAGCAGATTTTAAGGGAACATCGTGCTCTCAGGCAAGGTTTGGAAGTGGCTTTTGGGTCAGAGATGAAGGGAGAGGTTTGGCTTCTCAAGGTGAGGGCTGGAGGCTCTGTCCCTGGACACCCAAACCGGGAAGATGGGGAGCTAGGGGAGTACCCGAAAGGAGAAAACAAGGGAGGGAATGAACCACTTTTTGGAGCAAGAAAATGCAGCTTCAGAAGGGATGGGACAGTTGTCTTTGGGATGAAGTGAGATGTAGTGAAGGGAGGAGCAGACTTGGAGGGAGAACACCAGAGTTAGAGACCCGATTTTGCCTCTTAAGAGCACATTATCCTTTGAATCTCAATTTTATCATCTGTCTAATGGGCATAATGACATTGCATTTATTACTTCACACAGTTGTTAAAAAAATCAATTAAGCTAATATATGTGAAAGTACTTTCCAAACTAGATAATGCTATGCAAATGTAAGTTATTATTGTTGTCCTTCCAGCCAGGTACTTGCTCTTTCATTTCCTTCTTGGTTTATGAGCTTGGACAAGTTACTACAGGGAACAAAGAGAAAAACACAGGGAACAGGGCTTGCACTGTCTTGGGCAGTCACTAAAGTGGCATGACTTAGAACTTGAAGCTCCTCCTGGCTGGGGGTCTCACTGACCCTTGACCTAATGAGGAAGCATGGAGACTTGGCTGCATTAATGCGGATGGGATCTTAGCCTACAGTACTCATTGCCCCCACTTATTTGACCCCGGCCCAGCCAGCAGCAGGTGAGCTGACATTGTGAGAGAGCTTTGGGTGTATCTTCTTCCATGAATAGGAGAAGTTCAGCAGCCAATAAAGTAGGACTTAACAAAACAAAACAAAACAACATAACAAAACCAAAGCAAATCCATCTGACAGAACTTCTCTGATAAAGAATATTTTCTCAAATTTCAAACAGAATAAACCTTTATTAAAGCCTCTTCTAGACCAAACAAGCTTGGGATGGAAATCCCACTGGACGTGAGTCCTTGGCCCTAGACATGAAGGTCTATGATCTGTACCTTGTCGTGTTGCAGGCGGGAGAGAGGGAGGTCTATGGAGGCCTGGCCTCCAAGTCCAAGGGTGTCCTGATCTGAAGGCCTCACAGTCTGAAGCCCGAGAGGGGAAGCGCGGCTGTCCAGAAGGTGGAAGAGGCTGATGTTAACAGGCCACTCCAGAGACAGCAGAAGCCGACTCCATATTTTCTGGCCTTTTCTGAAAGGGAGAAGGAAGGAGGAAGTGGGAGGAGAAGGAGGAGGAGTAGGAAGAGGCCCAAGAGCTGGGAAGAGTAAAGCAAAAAGAAGGGCTTAAAATGTGGGAGGAAGTGAGGAGGAGGCGAATGTGAGGGGGAGGAGAGCTGCACCAGCAAAAGAACTGAAGAAAAAGTAGTCATTTGCATGTAGAAGGCCTGAACTCCCCACCCTTCTTGCTCTTGGTCACCTCCCGGACCAGTCTCAGCATCTCCCATTCCTCTCCATCCCTCACCCTTCTGGAAGACTCCGGCCTTCTGAGCAGGGCCTGCCTTCCTTGGCAGCAGACAAAAGGCCATTTCTGAGTTACACAGAAAATGTGTTACTTTGCCAGAGGGCCTGGTAAAGGCCACACAGCCCAATCCTGGGCCGAAGAGAGAGCGTCAGCAGAGGGGGGCTGTCAGTCACTGGGAACCTTCTGTGAAAGGGGTCCCTTGTCAACTTCCCCTGCCTTTGAAGTGACTGGGATGGAGGTGCTCAATTAAAAGCCCATCAGTCTGTAAGTAAATCAACGCCTATCAGGCTTGTCACATCAAACAAACGATTATTACCCCAGCCCCAGCCCGCCCACCCCATTAATCTGGCTATTCCTTTTTGACGGCTCAGGGTCAGGGCACCGTAAATCCTGTCCTGGATTGTAGCCACCTGGATTGGGATGAAAGCGCTGGCCCAACAAGCAAGGGCCGCGCTCAGGCATTTCCCAGAGTCCTCTGGAGGATGCAGGAGGAGACACCCAGGGCTAGAGACAGATAGCGACTCACAGAGACAGGGTGATATGAAGAGGTCTGTGACTGGACAGAGACATGAGAACATGAGAGAGAGAGAGAGAGAGAGAGGGAGAAAAGGAAGGAGGGACGGACAGACAGACAGACAGACCACTGTGTTTCAAGCTGGGGTAACTGCAAAGTGATGCCTTTCAGAGAAATAAAGATATCAGGACACATCAAGCCCAAAACTGGTTTAGACGGGTTACGCTGGAGG
>NW_006439192.1:4898041-4901964 GCF_000325575.1 Pteropus alecto
AGAGAGAGAGAGAGAGAGAGAGAGAGAGAAGGAAACTGAAGGAGACAGAAAAGAGGTGGAAAGAGAACCTGAGAAAATAGACCATAACAGAACTAACTGGAAAAAGAGCCCAAACATGATTGAGACAGGTGTCATAAAAGCTCTCCCAGAATGTTAAGAATGAATAGATGCTTCTAGAAGAAAATCAGGCGTCCGGATGAAATGTCTCAGACATTGGGTTCTGAGACTCAGAGTGAGAGAGTGATCAAGTTGAGGCTGCTGTTTCCTCAGCTCTTCTTCCATCCCCATGGCAGCCCCCAGACTTAGCCAAGAGAATGATGGTGGGGAGGACAGAGAAGCTCAGGACTTTGCTAAGTGATACTCTATATCGGACATTAAAATGCACAATGGCCAGAACTATTTATTCTGCAATAAAAAGCTATAAACAGACAAACTGGACTGGAGTATCAGGTTCTGACCTCTGCTGAGTAAATCCCTGAGAAGTATTTTGTTCCAGACCATTTCTGCTAGCTCTGTGGGTTGCTTTGGTAGGTTCTTTCTGCTCTTGAGATCAAGCTCTGGCTTTCCCCCACTGTAGACCAGAAAGAAAGGTGGAGCAGAGGCAACAAGACAGCTGTATTCTGAGCTTGAAGGAGGAGCTGGGTAGGGAGTGAAGGGCAGGGGGAGGAGTGAGGAAAGAGGTGAGCATCTAGCTTAGAAAAACAAGGCATGCTTTTTAAGGGAAGGGAAGAATAGTCTTTCCCCAAATGTCTGTTCCAGAGGTGCCCCGGTGCCCCAAGGCATAGCTCACTCTGACTCGTGATGTTTCATATTTAAAAAGGGCCACCACAAGCCTTCATCATCACTAGAAGACCAATTCCCAAAAGAAAATGAGAGATGGGAGTAGAAGAGGCGAGACTGAGGAGGGGTACTTCTTCCCCTCACCCCAACATGGAATTCCACTCCCAGACTGGAAGTCTGTGGTGATTGATTTCTCACTAGACAATAAAAGAAAATTCTAAAAAATGAAACTGGACCTCTATCTTACAAAATACACAGAAATCGGCTCAAAATGGATTAAAGACTTGAATGTATGAATTGAAACAGTAAAACTCCTAGAAGAAAACGTAAGCTGTAAGCTCCTTGGCATCGGTCTTGGTGACGATTTTTTGAATTTGACATCAAAAGCAAAAATAAACAAGTGGGACTATATCAAATTAAAAAGCTTCTGGACAGCAAAAGAAACCACCAACAAAATGAAAAAGCACCCTCTGGAATAGGAGAAAGTATTTGCAAATCATATGTTTGCAAATCATATGTCCAAAAAGTATGTAGAATTCCTATAACTCGATAGCAAAAAATCAAGCAATCTGATTAAACAGTGGACGGAGGAACTGAATAGACATTTTCACAAAGAAGACATATGAATGGCCAACAGGTACATGAAAAGATGCTCAACATCACTAATTATTAGGGAAATGCAAATCAAAATCACAATGAAATATCATCTCATGCCTGCTACAGTGCCTGTCATCAGAAACATGTGTTCCTGAGGAGGCGGAGAAAAGGGAACGCTCATACACTGTTGGTGGGAATGTAAATCTGTACAACCGCAATGGAAAACAGTATAGAGGTTACTCAACAATTAAAAATAGAGCTACCATATGATCCAACAATTTCACTTCTGGGAATATACCCAAAGGAAATGAAAACAGGATCTTGAAGAGATATCTGTACTCTCATGTTCATTGCAGCATTACTTACAACAGCCAAAATAAGGAAACAACCTAAGTGTCCATCAACAAATGAATGGTTAAGAAGATGCGATCTATCATTTATCTATCTATCTATCTATCTATCTATCTATCTATCTATCTATCTATCTATCTATAAATAAATAAATAAATATTATTCAGCCATGAGAAAGAAGGTAATCTTGTCTTTTGTGACAACATGGATGGACATCGAGAATATTATGCTAAGTGAAATGAGCCAGATAGAGAAAGACAGACTTTGTATGTTATCACTTATATCTGGAACCTAAAAAACAGCTGAACTCACAGAATAGTGGTTCCCAGGAGTTGGGGGGAAGGGGGAAATTGGGAGATGTTGTTCAGAGTATAAACTTCTAGTTAGAAGGTAAGTTCTAGGGAGCTAATGTGCCGCAGAGTGATCATAGTTAACAACAATGCATTATACATTTGCAAGTTGCTGAGAGTAGATCTTAAATGTTTTCACCACAAAAAAGAAATGATATTTATGTGACGAGATAGAAGTGTTAACTAACACTATGACGATAATCATTTTGCAGTATATAAGTGTGTCAAAGCAACACGTATACCTTATATTGGACAAGGTTAGGTGTCAATTATCTCTTAGTAAAATTGAAAAAAAAAGAAAGAAAATTCTTAAAGATACTTGAGTCATTTATACTTGTCTCCATCCTCTCCTAGACTGCGTGATCAGAACTGCCCACTGCAAATACTGAAGACAGGCTACCACCCTCCCTGTCATGTGCTTGGGCTGGTGTGCAGGGATTTTTCTCTAGCCAGCCGCTCTTCACTCCATTGTAAACTCATTCATTTCATCATCAGGACCCAGCAGTGCAGCAGCATATTCCTTATTCCTCTGATAGATATGATAGACACGTTGAACCATCCCACGCAGCGAGGCCTTTCACAGAGATGAATGGTATGTAGACACTTTACGATGTAGGAGAATTATCTATCCTTTATCTTTTCATTCATTCAATGAAAATTGG
Organism: Pteropus alecto; assembly: GCF_000325575.1. Lineage (NCBI taxonomy): Eukaryota > Metazoa > Chordata > Mammalia > Chiroptera > Pteropodidae > Pteropus > Pteropus alecto. The sequence goes on from NW_006439192.1 coordinate 4,900,782, forward strand.
TATTTATTATTTATCAACGTACAGGTATTTAGTATTTAAAACATACAGGCCCTTTTCTAAGTCCTGAGGACACAGCAGTGAAAATGATGGGCAAGGTCAAGGGATATGTGGAAGCTTTTACAAAGGACTGGGGCGCTTGACTTCATCTTTATTTGTATGTCGTGTATGTACTCATTACATGAATATTTGCTAAGCACCTACTATATCCAAGTAATGGGAGCCACAAGGATGCCAAGAAGAGTCAGAAACAAACTCTAGCCTCCTAAAGGAGAGAAAAGACACAGATCATGAATAAATCGAAATCTTTGTTTAAAGTGGTAAGTGCTATAAGCCAGGAAAGGATGGGAGAGAGTTCAGAGAGAAAATATAGGTTATCCAGGTCATTTCCTTCTTAGAGAAGGTCTGGAATTAAGAAACATGTGACTGTTCAATCATGGCGACTTTTTAATCTACTTTGTAATTTAGTACAATGTGGGCTAACTTTTCTTCTTGTTGTTATTGGTGGTAGTGACAATGTGATTCACTGTTATTGTAATTACGGACACTTCACAACGCTCTTCTCTATGAGGCAGGTATTATAAAACTGTGGAACTCCATTTCAGGCCTTGTCAGGAGTCAGGTATGGTTGAGAACTCCCAGAAATCAGAAATGTGCCTCTTACACGAGGCAGAGTGGTGCAGAGGTTAAGTGAGTAGGCTCTGAAACCAGACTGCAATTCAAAACCAGCCTCAAATGTTGGCTCTCCCGCTTGCCTGCTGTGAGGCCACGGGCAAATCATTTGAACTCCCTGTGTGTGTTTCCCCATCTGTTAAATTGGGGTGATAACGGTACCAGCCTCATAGGGTTATGTGGCAATTAAATGCATGTAAAGTATTCACAACAGTGCTCAGCAGACAATATATCCTCAATAATGCCTGTCATTATTATTACTCTATCTCATACAAAGTGGTCTCTTGAAGGTACAATTAGCGCAATGCTAGGAGGACACATCAAATTAACGCAATTGCCTTCCTATATTTAAATATCACCGAATGTCATTTATATTAATTTCACTTTAAAAATTCTTCCAAAGTTTGGCACATGGGTTTTACATATTTGAATAATCTGTTTTTACTAAAGTAATGTTTATTAACATTTAATGTAATACTTGATACTTGCAAAAGAGTATATGCATCCATCACGT
>NW_006439192.1:4902009-4909584 GCF_000325575.1 Pteropus alecto
ACCAGAAATAACCACCATCCTAAATTTTGTTTTTTGTCCCTTTGCTTTTAAAACCTTTTTTGTGAATTAAAATATAACATGCATACTAGCAAAATGTACAAATCTTAAGTGTACAGGTTGATTAATTTTTACAAAGTACACACTTATGTATCCATACCTAAATCAAGTTATGGCGCATTATTCATACTTGAGAAGCCTCCCTCGCACCCCTTCCCAGTCAATTCTTCCCCCAACTGACACTGCAGGGTAAGCGCTGTTCTGACTTATACCACCATAATTATTAAGTATGTATCCTTATATCTGCTTTCTTTCAGTCAGCATTATTCTTGTTAGATTCATCCATGTTGTTAAATGCATCAGCAGTTCTTTATTTTTTCATGATTGAGTAGTATTCCATTGTATGAATAAATAACATGATTTATTTGTTTTATTGTTAATGGATATGTATGTTGTATACATTTTTTGGCTATTATGAGCTACCATGAACTTTCCATGTCTTCTGGTGCACATGTACTCATATCTGTTGAGTGTAACGGGAGAGTAATTGTGTGCCACAGGGTCTGCAACACGTTATATAGATACTTTTGAACAATTTTCCAAAGTTGTTGTGCCGATGTGCATATCCACCAGCAGCGTGTGAAACTCCTAACTTGCTCTATATCCTTGCCAACACTTGGTATTGTTAGTTAAAATTAACATTTTTTTTTTATTTTTTTTTTTTTTTTTTTTAGCTATTCTGGCTATTTCTCTTTGTCTCTATTTTAGTTGCATCCAATGATTTTTGATATGTTATTTTCACTGCCATTCTGTTTAAAATAATTCCCTATATATTGCAACTATCTTCTGCGACTTGCTTTTTCTCTTTATTAATGGGCTTATTTTTTGTTCTTTTTGGCTAGAAGCTTGTTATTTTAATGTAATTTTCTTTTCACTTTGACTCATGGGTTATTTAGAAAAGTATATTTCTTAATTTCTAAACATCCGGGGATTTCCTAGTAATCTTTCTGTTTTTGATTTGTTGCTCAGTTTCATTGACGTCAGAGAATATACTCTGAATGATGTCAGTTTTAAAAAATATACTCAGAGAGGTATGTTAAAGATCTCCAACTGTACTTGTAGGTCTATATTTTTCTCTCTTAGTTCTGTCAGTTTTTGCTTTATATATGTTGAAGCTATAATATTATGTGTATACAAATTTAGAATTATTATATTTTTCTGTTGAACCAACCCCTTTATTATTAGAAAATATCATTCATTTAGTAAAACTACTTGCTTTAAAGTTTACTTTGTCTGATATTTTTCTAAACATACTACCTTTCTTTTTGTTAATGTTTGCTTGGTGTATCTTTTTTTTATCCACCATTTTAGGTTCAATCTTTTCTGTTTTTCCGTTGTGTAACAAACCATTTCAAAACTTGGTGGCATAAAGCAACAGCCATTATATAATATTCATTTGTTTTGTGAGTTAGGAATTTAGACAGAGCATCACAGGGATGGCATATCTCTGCCTTATGATGTCTGGAGTCTTGGCCGAAAAGACTTGTATGGTTGGAGGCTAAAATCATCTGGAGACTTTTTTACTCACATGTCTGATACCTGGACCAACATGGTGAGAGACTGGGCTCAGTTAGGACTGTTGGCTTGAGTGCCTGCTCATGGCTTTTCCATGTAGCTTGGACTTTCTTATAGCATGGCATCTTCAAGGTAGTCAGACTTCTTATACCATGGCTCAGAGCTCCAAGGGTGTTCACTGAACAAGGCGTAAGCCACATAGTCTTTTATGACCTAGCCTTGAAAGTCACACAGTGTTACTGTGGTCATATTCTGTTGGTTGAAGGAGTCGCAAGCCTTTCCAGATTGGAGAGGGTAGATAAACCCCCTCCTCTTAATCAGAAGAATGTCCAAGGATTTGAGGGCATGTTTTATTTTAATTAATTAATTAACCAAAAAAATTTTAAATTTATTTATTTATTTAATTGAAGAAATTTTTTTCCCCTATCTACCTTCACCTTTCCCCCTTCCCGCAACCTTGAGGTATGTTTTAAAACTGCCACACAACTTTTCTTTCTGTATCCCTATGTTTAAGAAGTGTTACCTGTAAGTAGAATATAGTTGGATTTTTAAAATTTTCATCCAGTCTTTCAATTTTGTCTTTCAGTTAGAGACTTTGCTGCATTTCTATTTAAAGTAATCACTGGCATTATGGTTCAAAGCTATCATCTTACTATTTACTTTTTATTTATTCCATGTGTTTTTTGGTTACTTTTGTTCTCCTTTCTTTCTTTGGATTCGGGATGCATTTAAAAATTATTCCATATCCCTACTCTATTAGCTTGTTTTTTGTACATTCTTTTATAATTCATTAGTGATTTCTCTAGAGATTAATAAAACATATATCATTGCTTTATTATAACTGACCTTAAATGAGTACTTAGATCACATCCTGGACAATGCAAGAAACTTATGACACTTTAACTCCACTTACCCTCCTGCTTTTTGTGCTATTGTTAACATATATTTAATTCTCTACATATTTTGAATACCACAAAACATTAATATTATTGTTTTATACAGTAAATACTAATTTAGATTTATCTATAAATTTTACCTATTTGATGCTGTTTATTTCTTTTTCATTACAGTATTTCCATCTGGAATTATCTTTAGTCTGAAAAAAATATTTTCAGCATTTCTTTTAATGCAGATATGTTATGATAAATTTTCTCAGTTTCTGTTTGCCTGAAAATATCTTTATTATGTATTCACTCTTGAAGGATATTTTCACTGAGTACAGAATTTTAGGTTGGCAATTACTTTCTTTCAGTACTTACAAAGTTTCCTTTAACTGTCTTCTTGTTTCTATTTTTTTCTACTGCTTAGCTGTCAGTTTTATTGTTGCTCTTTTGAAAATAATATGTCCCCCGCAACCCACCTTGGACTACTTTAGATTTTCCCCTTAGTTTTTGGTTTTCAGCAGTTTTTCTGTGATTATCCAGGTGTGGTCTTTTTTCTTTTTTCTTTTTTGTATTAGTCTTGCTTGAGGTTTGTAGAAATTCTTTATTCTGTGGCTTGATGTTTTTCATCATTGCTGGGAAATTCTAAGCCAGTATATTTCTTTAAAAATGGTTTCTATCCCATTATCTTTCTCCTTTCCACTTGGGAATCCAATGAAAAATATATTGGATTTTTTTTTTTTTTTTTTACCACGTCTCTAGATCTTTTATGTTCTTTTTCCTACCATTTTTCATTTTTTCCCCTTCTATGCTTTACTTATCCCCTCTTTGGTTACATCTAATCTGTTTTTGAATCCATCTGTCCAATTCTTAATTTTAGTAATTTTATTGTTTTAAGTTCTAAGATTTCCATTTGACTATTTCCTTAACATATTCTAGTTCTTTGGTAAAATTCTCTATCATTTCATTTATTTTCTTGAACACATCATTAATAGTTATTTTAAAGTCCCTATTCAATAACTCCAATATCTGCATTCCTATTTTTTTCATCCAGTTTTTTTCTTCTTGATTTTGAATCATTTGATCCTATTTTTTGACATGCCTGATAATTATGTTTCTAAAATTTATCCATGTTGTTGCAAGTATCTGTGATTCATCTATTTTTATTAATTTATATTTTATAATTTCACAATGTGAATGGACCACAGTTTTTTTCTTCCATTAGCTTGTTGATTGTCATTTGGTTTGTAGAATCATTGAAAAAACCCTCATTTTTAAGCTTCTTGAAAGCATTTAAAAGAATTCATTCTACAGTTATTTTGATCCTGGAGAGCAAGCCATTACAATGTGTTTGGACCACATTGGCAATAGATCATTTCAATTATGTAAGAACTAGAACGTGCTATGAACACTGTTTCTTTATCATGGCCTTACTCTGTATCCCCAAAGAATTCCATTAAAATTTCAGAGCTATTTATTTGCAGTTGCTTTGGCCACGTGAGTTGGCTTCCCTTTGGAGACACAAAAAGCATGAGCTGGACTGGATCACCTCATTCTCTATGAAGTGAAAGGGAGGCAGCACAATAAGACCAGATTTATTTAGTCATTTTCTTGAAGAAGCCATAAATAAGACGAGAATGAAAACTCAGGAAGCTGGTGCCTATGCATGCTTCCAGGATTCTGGGAAACAATTCCAGCTCCAAAACCTATGTACATCATCTGAAGTCCTTGAGACATTTATTCAAAGTGTCTGGCTGCCACTAACCTGGAGTATAGGCATATACAATGGAAGCAGTGTGGGGAAATGGAAAGAACACGAATGGCTTTCAGACTGACCTGGGTTTGAATCCTGGCTTTGACATTTACTGAATTTTTACCAAAGATGACTTATTTAACCTCTTTAATCTTCAGTTTTCTCATGTGTAAAATGGTCATGCTAAGACTTTCCTTAATTGGATTCTTGTGAGGATTACGTGCCAAATTATATTTAAGATGCCTAGCACAATGCCTAGTGGTATTAGATGGTCAATAAAAGATAGTGTCATTGTCATCACGTCATTATCATTATCATTACTACTATCATGTAGGAAAACTTTGGATGTGAGCATGGCTCTGGGCCTCTCAAGAGATCCTGAAATCTTTGCTACTCTGATATTCAATGTGGCAAATTTGTGTCCCTGTGCATGTTCTTACATTATTGCCATTTCTCAGTGCTTGGTCATTACATTAGAGCTTTTTCCTCAAAGAAGGAAGGAGAAAGGTTCTAACTAATTAGACATGGGCTAGTCAGATTTAGGGCAAGACCTACTCTAACATATAGTCACATATTTATGAACTGACAAGTTGAAGAGGAAGACAAGTTACATAGCAGTGTACACAAGGGAAAACCACACAGAGCAAAAGATTTTCATCAGTGCTACAGGGCTTAAAGTTGTCACTGAATTTAGCTAATTTTTAAATACATTGACAGATGATGTACACATAGGCCAGGAAGAAGAAAACCAGTTTAGGGGGCCCTATCAGGTCTAGAGAGATGAACTAATGATCCATCAACTTGGTTTTGTGTTCCGGTTCAAGTCAGAGGCCCACAGAGCAAAATTCTGATAAGTTTCTTATCTGGCTCTTGTTCATTTGTTACATTGTTTATCCATGGAACATTTATAGAGCATTTCTCATGCTCCCTGCCCGGTGCTGTGGGGGATACAGAAAGGTATATATATATACCGTTACAAGGAGCCTTGAGCTCAGCAAATTCCTTTACATGCTTTGTATATATGAAGGCAGCTATAAAACATGAAATAAGGTGGTGAGATCATAAGGTCATAAAATTGCCAGTTATATTTTAGGGGACTTCAGAAGATGGAGAGCATGCGACCTCCAATCTCACCTTTCTCTTTTTAATTCTGCATGTCATTGCCACTCTAATCATTCTAAAACACCACTTTCAGCATTTCTCACTTTTTCTTTAAACACTTAAATGATTTTCTATTTCCAAATGAACCAATTTCAAAGTTCTTTTCAGATCGTTCTATTATCTCTAGCTTCGCAGATGTGATTTCTTCCTTTTTTTTTTTGGAATGGAGGTGGTTTGGGGTTTGTAGATTGCCTGCTATGGTTTTGGCTTTCCTCATATGGTTTTGTGGTTTTGGCCTGAGTGCATCTTCCCTTGGGGGTGTTGTCTGTGGGAATTTTTTTCCTATTGTGTCTTGGTTGTGGGAGCCTGCTCATGGGACAGTCTACTGTTTTCCTCTGCCTGGGATTTAAGAGTTTCTTTATTGAGAGAGAATGAATTAGGGTTTTTACCTTAAGAAGCAAAGGACTTCCACACATGGCCTTTGAGCTGTATCCCGAGCTTATGAACAAATATTCTAATTTCTGTTTAGGGATAGTCTAAGCTCTACCAGTTCTTGGTTTCATGTAGGGAGCCTTCTCATGCTTGTGAGGCCATGGGGCTTCTGACCTTGGCTTGCCATTAAAACTCCAGCCACTGGAGTTTTATTGAAATTCTGGAGACTTTATGCAGATAATTCTCTACACCTGTATCTCTAGCCCTAACCTGACCCCTGACCAAACCCCGGAACTAGAGGCTCCTATATTCAACTGCCTCTTTGTCATCTTTATTTGGCTATTTTGTGGCCAAACAGATTTTCATAGTTAAAACAGGACTACTGATTTGTTAATACATATGTTTAACACACCACTATGGCATATATATGAGTAAACACTTATTGAGTGCCTGTTACATGCTGTCATTAGATGGTTTATATCTCATTTATGCCTTTATCTATGTATACATTATAGCTATATAGATCTATATACTACATAGCACATGTGTGTATGTAGAGTAATTATCTCAATGAACTCAAATATGCTTTGCTTTAGGTGCTCCAACAATCTCAAGGTTTATAAGAAAGTGCTTTTTAGATAACAACACCCCTAACATTAAGTGTTCATTACTGCACAGTTCTGCTTTACTTACTTTGAGAGGTAAGTAAACAGCTTTATAGTTTTCCCCCTACCCCAGAGATTTTGAAAATGTGGTCCATCAACTATGTGCCTGAGGGTCATCCAGGGTTCTTGGTAAAAAGACTGCTTTTTGGACTCACCCAAGCTAAACTTTCTGGGAATAGGGCACAGAAAGGCATATTTGAAACAAGTTCTTCAGGTTATTCTTAAGTACACTGTGGTTTGAGAACCACTGCCCAAACCCCTTTTGTCCTTTGGCAATTTGTCTAAAATATTTACGGAAGAGACCATTCCAGGGAGACCAGAAAAGAAGGAGCTGACTCACAGCCATTCTTTTCCACATTTAAGTTGCCATGAAAGAAAAGGGGACCTGGTTTGGCCACATTTAAATGTCCACGAACATCTTGCTGAGCTGTTGCATTGAACCCTACTTGAACTTTCTGGAACTGAAACTGCTACTTAAAAATTTTTTTCAATGCTTTTTATCTTGTTGGTCTAAACACATAAATCTCAATAGAGAATGATGAAGCTTAGATATCATTAAAGTTTGACCAACTATCTCACTTGCCTGAGTCTGAGAGGTTTCACAGGGTGCATGAGTTTCGGTGCCCAAACCACAAAGGTTCTGGACAAACTAGGATGAGTTGGTCACCCTAGCAAATGTGTCTTACAGATCAGTTTGTGAATTGAAACTAAATTCATGAGGAAAGAATAGATTTGAAATCTACATGGGTTATAAAACAAGGAAGACTAGTGTGGGGGTGAAATATATTTGGGGATTAGTCAGATTTGTGGTGCAGGATTGAACAGTTCATGACACTGAAGAGTAGGCAGTCTTACCCTTTAATAAAGGTGTTGTATCCACCACGTTGTATGGGGTGGCTGCTCTTCTTCCAAGTCATGTTGTGTTTGACAAAAGTGGTGGGAACATAATTGGAGTGAGGAAGTTTGTTTCCTAGCTCGGCAAGGAGGCTGCTCTTTCTGACCCAACACTGAGTTGTTTGGTGCCTTGTTGCGTATTCCCAGGTTGCCGTGAGAGCAAATAAAGAGTTTATTAGGGGGTAGGGGGATGTGGTGAATAGTACTTCCATTTTCTGATCAGAAGCCTGTGGTCAGATCTGGAGGCTGGGTGCTCTTTCTGCTGACCCCTTTCAGC
>NW_006439192.1:4910167-4912940 GCF_000325575.1 Pteropus alecto
TTACTTCTTTTGCTGTTGTTGTTTATTTTGTTCTTTATATTCCAAATGTACGTGAAATCATGCGTTGTCTTTCTCTATCTGACCCCTTTCACTTAGCACAATACCCTCTAGGTCTATCAAGTCAATTATCTTTTTACATCCTCTTTCTTTTATTCTTTGTGTGTCTTTTAATCTGAAGTGAGTCTCTCGTAGGCAACATATGTCGGGATCTTGTTTTCTTATCCATTCAGTTACTCTATCTTTTGGTTGGAGCACTTAATTCTTTTCCATTTGAGGTACTTATTGATAGGAATGCAGTTATTACTATTCCTTATTCCTGTTTTTGATACATGGTTTTTCTTCTTAAAGAAGTCCCTCCAACATTTCCTGTAATACTGGCTTGGCGATAATAAATTCCTTTAACTTATTTTTGCCTGGGAAGCTCTCTATCTGTCCTTCAACTCTAAATGATAGCTTTGCTGGATAATTTATTCTTGGTTATAGATCCTGGTTTTTCGTCACATCAAATATTTGTGCCAAACCCTTCTCTCGGGCATGTTTTCTTTTGAGAAATCAGCTGCCAGTCTTATGGGTGCTCCCTTATAGGTAACTAGCTGCTCTTCTCTTGCCGCTTTTAAGAGTCTCTCTTTGCATTTAACCCCTGGCATTTTAATTATGATGTGTCTTGGTGTGGGCCTCTTTGGGTTCCTAGTTTTTGGGACTCTCTGAGCTTCCTGAGAGTTTATGTCTATTTTCTTCACCAAGTCAGGGAAGTTTTCCATCATTATTTCTTCAAACAGCTGTTCAACATCTTGATTTTCTTCTGTTATGCCGATCAGATGAATATTTGGAGCCTTAATAGTGTCTCATATTCTCCTTAAATCATTTTTATAGTCTTGGCATCTTTTTTCTTGCCATTCTGATTGAGTGTCCTGATTGGCTTTCCTGTCCTCTAGATAGGGCATTTGATCTTCTTCTTTATTCACTTTGTTTATTCCTTTGTTTATTCCATTTAATATGCTTCTCATTTCAGATAATGTGTTCTCCATTTCAGACTGGTTCCCTTTTATAATTTCCATTTCCATTTTTATCTCTTTGTTGGAATTCTCTACACTTTCCAAAAGTTCATTGAGTATCTTTATAACTAGTGTTTTGAACTCTGCATCTGTTAGATTATTTGACTCCATTGTATCTGGATCTCTGTTCTGTTCTGTCATATGGTTTCTGCTTCTTTGTCTTCTCATTTTGGCTTCCTTTCCATGTCTGTTTCTATGTACTAAGCAAAGCTCCTAAGTCTCCAGATCTTATTAGTGTGGATTTGTGAAGTAGGTGTCCAGTGGCACAGTCCTGAGAGGGGTTCAGCTACAGGTCAAATTTAGCCCAAGCCTCTACCTTTCCGGGGCCACCTGTTAAGATTCAGCAAGCAATCCACAGATGCTGTGCTTATAGTTGCCTCAAAAGGCCACACCAGAAACTGAGGCCAGCTGCCTCCACCAGTGTGAGTCTCAGCAAAGAGCACCTGACTTGCTGAGGATACACCTACATATGGTTTGAGTGGGGCCAGAGTTGGGGTATGGGGCATTTCAGGGAATCCTCTGGGTGGAGTGACCTCTGTTATTCAGTCTGATGACGTCATAGCTATGGCAGCGCTGTGTCCAGCGCTCTGGTAGGGGGCAGGGCTCAACAGTGAAAAATGGATACTGCTGGCACTTCTGTACCAGTGAGTCTTGCATAAGCCCTTACTTCGAGAATGTCTCCCTGGAAGTCCCTGGTGCTCCCTGTGTGCGGCTGAATGGGCACTGGTGCTCAGAACCAGCAGGCCCGTCACCTTGAAAATCTGCTTGCAGATGCGGCCCCTTTAAGAGGCTTCTGCTGCTGCCTCAGCCTCTGTCTCACTCAACCATTCCGGACTAGGCAGCCCTGCATCCTTGCCCTGTCCTACCTTCTGTGGTTGCAGGGTGCTTTCTTGGATTTCTCTGTAGTTGTATGGCTTGTTCATCTAGATCCCAGGTGATTTTTCCTTGCTGCTGCTCCTTGTTTCCATCACAACTTTGATTTGGTCGCCAGTCGGATGAACAGAGCCTCTATCATCTATGCCATTTTTTTTTCTACAGCTCTAATTTATTGTTTTTTAATGGAAGAAAAGATTTAATTTTTTTTCCTCCCATCTACCTTTCCCTTCCCTCCTCCCCGCTACCCTCTGGTAACCACTAGTCCATTGTCCATGTCCATGAGTCTCTGTTTGTTTGTTCTGTTCATTTGTTGCTTTTAGGTTTATAGCTCACATATAAGTATTATGTGATTTTTAACTTTTTCTGTCTGTCTTATTTCGCTTAGTATGATTATTTCAAGGTCCATCCATGTTGTTGCAAATGGCAGTATTTCATCTCTTATGGTTAATATTTCATTGTATATATGTACCACAGCTTCTTTAGCCAATCGTCTACCGTAGGACACTTTGTCCTGGCACTTCCATGTCGTGGCCACTTCCATGTCCTGGCCACTGTGAATAATGCTGCTATAAACATCAGTGTGCAAATATCTTTTCGGATATGGGTTTTCAAGTCTTTTGGGTAAATACCCAGTAGAGGGATTGCTGGATCACATGGTAGATCAATTCTTAGTTTTTTTGAGGAACCTCCATACTGTTTTCCAAAGTGGCTGTACCAATTTGCAGTGCCACCAGCAGTGTATGAGCATTCCTTTTTCTCTGCATCCTCTCCAACATTTGTTATTACTTGTCCTGATAATTATAGCTATTCTAACAGGTGTGAGATGGTATCTCATTGTGGTT
>NW_006439192.1:4912993-4925518 GCF_000325575.1 Pteropus alecto
CCCATTCATTTATTTTAGCTTTTACTTCCCTTGCCTTTGAGGTCAAATTCATAAAATCCTCTTTAAGTCCAAGGTCCTTGAGTTTAGTTCCTATGTTCTCTTCTATGCATTTTATTGTTTCATGTCTTATATTCAGGTTCTTAATCCATTTTGAGTTAATTTGGTGTGTGGTGATAGACAATAGTCTAGTTTCATTCTTTTGCAGGTGGCTTTCCAGTTTTCGCAGCACCACTTATTAAAGAGGTTTTCCTTTATCTACTGTATGTATTGTTTTTTTTGTCAAAAATTATTTGCCCATATAAATATGGGTTTCCTTCTGGACTCTCGTTTCTGTTCCACTGGTCTGTGTGTCTGTTTTTCTGCTAGTACTATACTGTTTTGATTACTGTCGCTTTGTAGTATAATTTGAAGTTGAGCAGAGCGATGCCTCCAGCCTCGTTCTTTTTTCTCAGGATGGCTTTGGCAAGTTGGGGTCTTTTGTGCTTCTACAAATCTGATGATTTTTTGTTCTATTTCTTTAAAAAATGCCTATGGGATTTTGATGGGGATTGCATTATATCTGTGTAATGCTTTAGGTAATATGGTCATTTTAACTATGATGATTCTTCCAATCCAAGAACACAAAACATCTTTCCATTTCTTTGTATCTTCTTCAATTTCTTTTAATAGGGTCTTGTAGTTTTCATTATATAGGTCCTTCGCATGTTTCATTAGATTTATTCCAGGTATTTTGTTCTTTTGTTGCAATTGCAAAAGAAAATATTATTTCCACTTCTTTTTCTGACACTTTGTTATTAGAGTATAGGAATGCTATGGATTTTTGAACATTGCTTTTGTATCCAGAGACTTAACTGTATTTGTTTATTGTTTCTAGTAGTGTTCTTGTGGAGTTTTTAGGGTTTTCTATGTAGAGAATCATGTCATCTGCAAATAGTGACAGTTTGACTTCTTCGTTTCCTATTTGGATGCCTTTTATATCTTTCTCTTGCCTGATTGCACTTGCTAGGACCTCCAGTGTTATACTGAATAACAGCAGCGATAGTGGACAGCCTTGCCTTGTTCCTGATCTTAGAGAAAAGGTTTTTAGTTTTTTACCATTAAGAATAATGTTGGCTGAGGGCTTGTCATATTTAATTTCTTTAAAATGATGAGAAAAACAATCTTCTAGGTAGAAGGAAATGTTTTATATGTAATATTAATACATTCATCTTTATGCCAAATGCAGTCAAAATATAATTTTTAATATAAACATTTAAGTAAAAAATTTAGTCATTAATTTTTATTTAATAGAGAAAAGGGCCTGTGAAGGCAAAGTGTCTAGGTTTTACAAAAGTCATAAGGCGGCCCTGCTCCTCGGGTGGCAGCTGTCAGCCCCTGTGGGCTAGGGCAGAGGGAAAAGCCTTTGGGAGCAGCCAGGCCCTGAAACTGTTTCTTAGGCCTTGGCTGAGGGGAGAGGCATACAGGACATTCTCAGGTGTTGATCTATGAGAGCAGAATGAATGAGTCTGGGGGACACAAGACATGTGACCTGACTAGAAGATGAAGGGTCTGCAGAGGACGAATGTTGGTTGGGTTCACTCCCAGGCAGACTGGAACAGAGATGTGAAATTTCGTGTAACAATGGATGTTTCCTGATGCCATGTCCTTGTGTCCTGGGAGCAGAACTGGTGAACGTAGAGGCTATGTGATAATGGTGTCAGAGCAATACAGCCACAAGCCCAAAACATGAAGGATTGCCAACAACCATCAGAAGCTAGGAAATAGGCCTGGGATAGTTTCTCCCTCAGAGCCTCCAGACGGAACCAACTCTGCTAACACCTTGATTTTGAACTTCTGGCTTCTTAAACTGTGAGAGAACAAATTTTTGCTATTTCAAGCCACCCAGTTTGCGGTATGTTGTTATGGCAGCCCTAGGAAACTGATATTCCCCCCTTACCCTTGTAGCTGTTCTAGGCACATGGCCACCCAAAATAAGACTGTTTTCCAGCTTCCCTCACAGGTAGGTTATCTAAGTTCTTTGTTACTAGGTTCTGGCCAATGAAATGTGAAGTCAAGTAATGTGCACAATTTCCTAGCTGTATCTTTAAACAAAAGGGAAGGATAGTGCCTTCCCTTTGCTCTTCCCCCTTTCTTCTGGCTGGAATATAGACAAAATGGTGGAGCTACAGTGATCATCTTAGATTACAAAATGGAAAACCACATGCTGAGGCTGTCAGAGCTATGTGCTGGAAGGAACCTGGGTTCTCGATATTGTGGAGTTGCCTCATTGCCCTGCATTACTTGTACTTTGATTCTATCATGTTTAAGGTCCTATTATTTTGACTTGTATTATAGCAGCTGAATGTTTCATGTAAATGTAGTTCTCCTCTATGCTCCAGAGCTCTGCCTCTTTGCAGGCCCTCTCAGGGTATTGGTATTTGAAAAAGATCTCTATCTTCACTGTTAATAGGACCAGTGTTTTGAGTTTTTTTCTGATGATGATAACATATTGCATTTAACCTTTACTCCTTCCAGCCCCCAGACATAGCACCTCCATCCAGTGGGAAACATGAGTGGGTCAGGGCCAGGAGGAAGATTGTTGCCGGGATAAATCTCCGTATGGTACTTGAATATGCAACCCTGACCTCATCATCAGACAAGTCTCCTAGGCTTTGCCTTTCACACAGTAGATTCCTAGCCAGACTTGGGTGCTCTGGTGTCCTCTAATTCTATTCCTGTCAGAACAGGCAAGAGCAGGGGAATAAGGTGTCCCTTGGCTGCTTCCAGGAACCAGGTCTTCTTCCCTGGGAGAAGAACTGCCCCTTACAGTCTTAATCTTGTGTGCAGTTGGGCTTTTTCTTCTTGAAAATGATTTCTTCTAATTTTTTCATAGGAAATGTCCGCAAAGCTTCTTAGATAAGACTTGTGAAGTATGTGTGTATATGTATTTGGGCAGGATGGTGAACAGGGGGTGAGATGTGGAATGAAAGGGAAAAAGTTCCACCATTTACTAGGTGGCCTCTTTGTGACAGTGCTTTACTAGACATTACACCATTCAGTTACCAAGACAATCCTGAGAGGTAGGAATTATTCTCCATATTTTAAATGTGCATAAACTAGTACATGCATAGGTTGATAGCCTGCAGTGGCAGTGTCAAACGTAATTCCTGTATTTGCCTTCTGTGAACTTTTTCATACAGACTAATCACACTGCTTGTTATGTCTGTACAGCATAATGGGAAAGTAGGAATTCTATAAATAATTGGCTAATCTGATTATGGAACTGGCTACTCTGGAAATACAAGCAAAAGAATGATCTCTGGGGACCTGTGTTATTTATGTTTTTATCTGCACAGAGTTGACTTCCGCCTTCTTGGTCTTCCTCATCTTCTTGTGTACTCAACAACAGTGATAACAACCACCACACGGCTCTGGTTGTGGTACGGCATCGATTCTTAAACTAAGCTAGTAAAAGTTTTTGTTTTAACCAATGAAAGTGTTTTTAATTTGTTTCTTTGTTTTCTAATATGTCAGTTATTTCAATAATAATGCATAATTTGAAATTAACATTCTAGACTGTTTTTATCTTTTAAAAATCTTATTTATATTAGAATTAACTTTACATAAAAGCTTGAATTAAGCATTTTTTTTTTTACAAATAAAGAAGATTTCTCTGTACAGGTTCTATCTGCCAATTTGCATGTGGGCCAGCCTATGGAAAAATAGTTTTTTTTTCTTTTAAGTAACACTCATTTCTGAGTTAAAAATTCACAACCAACCAAGAATAACATTTGAATGTATTGCCTTCTTATCATTTCCCTATAATTTTAAACATGTAATATAATTGCAATGAAACTTTATATTTCACATCACACATACAAATGGGTGTTTATGTGGGTTCGACTGTGTGCTGGTGCATGCACGCACACACATTCACATACACGTATACACATTCAGCTACCCTCCTTTCTACTGTAGTTCCTCTTTCCTCTCTTCTTCAGGTTGCCAGTTGGCAGTGGGAAAGTGAAGAGAAACACTGTTCCTCTCTACAGGGCTGACTTCACTTTGCAAGGAGTTCTGATGTCTCAAGGCAAGGTTGAGAAACAGACCTGGGAGGTTCGCATGGCATTGCTACTGGTGATTTTCCCATTGCAGGAAGAAGAAGCCTGGCTTGACCCTGGCTCGACCCTGGCTCGACCCTGGCTCTAGTCTTCTTGGATTGTGACAGAGCAGCCCCCAAAGCCTGCAGTTCTCCTGGGGCTCATAAAGTACTTCGCTGGACAATTTGATCTTTTTCATGTTGCCTGCCTCACCCATGCAACCCCTCCCTGCTCACTATCAGGATTTCAGAACAAAGCTCTTTGGATAATACAGTTGAGAATAATAACTGATATTACATTTCTTAAAAACAGATTTATTGAGGTATAATTTACATACCATAAAATTCACCCATTTTAAGTGTACAGTTTTATTTGTTGAGTAAATTTATACAGTTGTGCAACCATCACTACAATCCAGTGTTAGAACATTTTCATCACCCTGAAAGTCTCTTAGTGCCCGTTTAAAGTCAATCTCCATTCCCACTCTTAGTTTCAGGCAACCACAGATCTACTTTCTGTTTCTATAGAGTTTGTCCTCTTTAGAAATATTATATAAATGGGATCACACAATATTTAGTCTCTTGTACTTGGGTCCTTTAATTTAGTACAAATTTTTTGAGAATATTCATATTGTTACAGGTAACAGTAGTTTGTTCTTTTTTATTGCTGACTAGTATTCCATTATATGGCTATATTCTATGTATTCTGTTTATCCATTTATTTGTCAATGGACAGTGGAGTTACTTTCACTTTTTGGCTATAGTGAATAATGCTGCTATGAACATGGGTGTATAAATATCTGTTCGAGTCTTTGCTTTCATTTCTTTTGGGCATATACCTAGAAGCAGAATTACTGGATTGCATGGTAATTCCATGTTTACTTTTTTGAGGATTTGCTATACTGTTTTCTTTAGCAGCTGCACCATTTTACATTCCTACCAGTAATGCACAAGCGTCTCAATTTCTCTACATCCCTGCCAACACTTGTTTTCTGAGTCAAATTTTTAATATTATTTTATAGTACTCATTGTAGTGGGTGTGAAGTAGTATTTCATTGTGGTTTTGATTTGTGTTTCCTTAATGATTAGTGATGTTGAATATTTTTTTCATGTGCTTGTTGGCCACTTGTATAACTTCTTTGTAGATATGTCTATTCATGCCCTTTGCCCATTTTAAAATAGAGTTCTTTGATTTTCTGTTGTTGAATTTTAGGAGTTCTTTATATATTCCAGATATCAATTCCTTATCAGAATTGAAAATTCTGATTTTTAAATATTGATTTGTAAATATCTTCTCCTATTTTGTGTGTTGCCTTTTCTCTCTGTTGATAGTGTCTTCGAGGCACATTTTTTTTTATTTTGATGAGTCTAACTTATCTATTTTTTCTTTTGTTGCCTGTGCTTTCAATGTTATATCCAAGAAATCATTGCCAAATCTAATGTCTCAAAGAATTCCCCTATGTTTTCTTCTAAAAGTTTTATAGTTCTAGCTCTTTTGTTTAAGTCTTTGATCCATTTTGAGTTATTTCTTGTACATGGTGTAAGTAGGGGTCCGATTTCATTCTTTTGCACGTAGATATTTAGTTTTCCCAACACCATTTGTTGAAGACTGTTGAATGATCTTGGCATTCTTTTCAAAAATCATTGAACCATATATACTAGGATTTATTTCTGGGCTCTCTATTTTATTTATACGTCTGCCTTTATGTGACTGCCACACTATTTTGATTACCATAGCTTTGTAGTATGGGTTGAAATCAGGACATGCGAGACCTCAGCTTTGTTCTTTTTAAAGATTGTTTTGGCTATTCAGGGCCCCCTGATATTCCATATGAATTTTAGGATAGCTTTTTCTTTCTGCAAAAAACATTGTTGGCATTTTGATAAAGATTGTACTGAATCTGTAGGTCGTTTTGAGTAGCATTGACATCTTGTAAATATTAAATCTTCTAATCCGTGAGCAAGGAATATTTTTCCATTTTTGTGCCTTTCAAAATTTCTTTTAGCAATGTTTTGTAGCTTTCAGGGTATGAATCTTTTGCCTCTTTTGTTAAGTTTATTCCTAAGTATTTTATTCTTTTTTATGTTGTTGTAAATAAAATTGTTTTCTTAATTTCTTTTTCTCATTGTTCATTGTTAGTGTATGGAAATGCAACTGATTTTTGTGCTCCCCTCATGACTTTTAAGACATCGATCCATCATCATATGACATCTAGGACTTCTTTTGAGAAATTTGACCTATTCTGATTCCCATTTCTTTATATGCGCTAGCTCCCTCCACCCGCCACTTTGACCCATGGAATTTTTATGGATTATTTCTTTATGTCTGATGTTCTAATATTTCACAATGATGTTCATTGATATTAATTTTTCATTTTCATTCACTATGTTAGTCTCTTGGCATACCCTCACGTCCTTTGGTTCTGGGAAGTTTTATTTAATTTTTCCATCGATAATTTCCTTCCCATGAATTTTTCTCTTCTGTTTTTATAAAATTCTTATCATTTGGATTTTGGTTCTTTGGGTTCCCACAAGATTTTTGTCTTTTCTACTTCTTTTCTAATTTACTGTCTTTTATTTCTAATTTATAGAGATTTCCTTAAATTTTAATTTTAAGTTTTTGAATTATATTATTTTGGTTATCTGTGGCTCTCTGTTCATGCTTAAGTGGAAGCGGTTTGTGTGTAGGAGGAAGAACTTTGCTGTGGAGGGGTGCAGATCAGGTTGACAGTGACCCTTTTCAATGCATCCTTCCAGTATCAGTATATGTCTTTTTTCCCCTACTAGAGAAAGGTCTCCTATTTCAGAATTCTGTTGAAGGGTGTGAGGGTGTACTTGGCTACTTGCATTCTGGAAACAGAGCAGGAAAAGGCAGAGTGTCTTTGCTGCACTATGTAGAGTAGACTTTCACCAAATTCCTCTACTTTTACTCTTTGCCTAACTCCTGTCCTTTCACAAACCCATCTCCCTGAATTCAGATCCTCTTTAGTTTTTTCAGAGAAATGGCTTCTAGTTTCCTTGAGTAGTAGGGAAGCTAGATGCTTGGCTGCTTGCACTGGTGAGGACTCTTGGGAGGTCCATGTGTTCTGAAGACACTTCCAATCATTTACCTTCTTTTCACCCCTACTCCCACATCCACAGGTTTGTCGGCTGAAAGTTTGTATACAAGCTTGCCAATGCCACATCATTTTGAATATTTTGGCTTTGTATTTAATATCTGATGAGGCAAGTCCCTCCTCACTATTCTGAATTTTCTTGGCTATTATCAGACATTTTTTACATTAATTAAAAAAGTCACAAAGTACTTCTATAGAATTGAACAAGTCTGTACATATTTTTGTAATAATTTAGTTTCTCCAAATAATTCTGTTGGGATCCTGACTGAATTCTTATTTATTCTTGTATCTCTAGTGCCTTGCATAGGGCCTGGATCACATTAAGCTTTCAAAAACCATCTGTTAAATGGAAATAAACCTCTGATCCCAATGCCTATGCTTTTTCTATTACACCGTTCTGTCTGATTTGTGCTCAGATCACAGAACCAGCTGGTAGCAGAACCAGAAGAACTCAGGTGTCATAACTCACTATCTGATACTTTTTATACCACACTTGTACTTGTAAAACAGTTCTTAGCAGTTATGCACAGTCCAGCATAAAGGCTATGCCAGTGCAAATGGGAGGTCATAAAGCCTTGAAAGTCAAAGTGTTTTAAAATCCCAAAGAAATATCTCTGACTGGGCCAACCTGTCCCAATCTCATAAGAAACTTCTGTGTGGGGAGCAGGATGGGCAGGTGAACCCGTCTTCTAGGCCTGATGGGTACATTTATGGTGGGGCAGAAGGAATGTTATTAAGTTTATTTATGTTTTCCCATAGGAGGAAACATATTTCAATGGCATGAATATGAGTGCAAAAGTAAGATGGTTTATCTGCCACGTCTGATCCATGTGGAGTTTAAGTAATAAAGTTTATTAGTGTCCCTGATTTAATATGACACATTTCCAGTGCAAATTACTCTGAGATCATCATGTTCATAAAATATGACAGAGATCTTTTAAGTGCGAGCATAAGTTCTGAATTAATTTAATAACCCAGTCTGGAAAAAGGCATGTGGTTTAAAACATAACATTATGCACTGGGCTCCTACATGTCTCTTCCACCCACCTCACTTCCCATGACACTTTCGAAAGCCCTTCTTCCTGCCTTGAGTCATCTGGCCTCTTCTCAGAGCTCAGGGTTTACCTTCTCAAGGAGATTTGAAAGAGGATAGATTAGTGTGGCCAAGATGAGAGGGTCCATCTTTTTGTGCCTGGGGACCTCTGAGCACAGCTGGTTTTAGTTCTTAATGGTGCTCATCCCAAGGGAATAGACAAGGACTGATGTAAAAATGGTGCTTAGCATCCGTGATTTACCTCCCTTTAGTGGACTGGAGGGTGGGTGGGAGAGTGAGCATGGCATAACATAATGTTGGAAGGCCATGGCTGCAGGGAGCATGAATGCAACCTCCCTCCATCTTTCCAGATGAGAGAAAAATTATAGCAGCAGGACACAGGCCCCAACTCTTAAAAGCACATGAAATCACTATGTTAATTGTGAAACATAAGTCATGGTTTTATTTATCTCTTGGCAGTGTAAAAACAAAACGGAACAAAATTTTCATCAAGATAGAAAATAGAAATAAAGAAAAAACTTTGAGCTCTTTGGTATAATTCAACCAACCTGACATTTGACATTCCGTCTTGTGGACAGACCTGTGACTACCATGTCAAAGAAAGGTGTAACCCACACTCCCTACTCCTGCTCAGATATTATGGAAGCTGGGCTTGGCTTTTTGATCACTCGCTAACTCACTTCTTGGGCAACCTTGTCTTTTTCTTGGACCTTAGGGTTCCCCTTTGTCTGGTCTAAGTAGGCTGGGACACTGGGCCAGAGGAAGCCTGAGCCCTCCTTAGCCATTCTCTGGTGTGCTCTTCTGGTTTGCTTCCTATTTCAGCAGAGACTGAAAGGGCCACCTGATCAGCAGATCAGTTTCCTGATTGTGGCGCTTCTGAAGCTGAAACAGGGGATTGTGCTCCCAGTGCGTTAGCTCCTCAGAGGTGGCTGCCAGCAGCTCAGAAGGGATGTTCTCCCATAATCCTAATTTTACTTTGGGGGTGGGGGCACCATGGAGGGTGAATGCCATTTCTATTGCGAGTTTCCCCTATCACCTCTAGGAACTGCCAACAGCAAGGACTCAAACTTTGTTTTAACAAGAGACCCCACATGACTCCTTCTGGAGACAAGTGGGAAAAGTGGCAACAATTGCCTTTTCAACAGGGGGCAGCTGTTGGAGGGATTTTTGTGGCCGAGAAAAGCACACTCCATTCACCCTACACCCAAAGGGTTTCTGGTCCTGGGTCACTTTCTCCTCTGTGCCTTTGTTGGTGTGAACCCCCCCTGCCTGGTTGCAAAAAAATTCCTGCCATTTCTGAAGGTTTCTTCCCCTTCAGAGTACTGCTCAGGTCCCACTTCCTCCATAAATCTCTCTGAAAAAAACAAAAAAACAAAAAAAACAGCTGACAATGATGTCTTTCTTCATGGGCTTCCCGTTGCATTTATTACTTAAAATATACATTTGGCACTCAGTGATATTCCAGTTAGCTCCTTTGCTGTGTATTGTCTTATTTTGTTCTCTAATTATTTCCTGTGGGTAAGTCTTGTCTGACTCGTCATGCTATAAATGCCAGCTCCTGTCCAGGGGCTCGCAGCGTTGGGGAGGGAAGTTCCCAGTGAATTCATTTCTATTTGAATCAGGGAGAAAATCGGAGACTAGTTTGTGAGATGAAGGTCAGGGCTGGGGATGCGCCAGTCTTCCTGAGGAATAGGGTGAGTCCTCAGCTGGGCAGGGCCTGAGAAGCCTGGACACAGGATGAACTTTCCTCTGGTTTCCCATGCCTCCCTTTGCACCCTCCTCCGCACTGGGGGAGAAACTGACCATTCTGCACCCCGAACTATTCTCAGACCTCTGAACTCGTGCTTTCCTCCTTGGTTCCCTTTCCAGCAACAGCACTTGAATGCCCCATTTCCTCGTGTCTACATCTAAATCCTTCAAAAATCAGCTCTAGTGTCATCTTTTCCAGAGAGTGTAGCCCAAACCCTCAGCTGAAGTTTCCTTTTCCCTTTATTAAACCCCACTGGCATCTACTTACATCTCTTTGATGGTGCTGGTCCCCGTTCTCTTTTTAACTGCTATCTTTGTTCATTAACTCCTTTTTTTTTGGTATTAACTTTTCTATTGCTGCTGTAACAAATGACCACAAACTTAGTGGCTAAAAAGACATAAATTTATAAGTTTACAGTTCCGGAGGTCAGCTGTCTAACATGAAGCTCACTGAGCAAAAATCAAGGTGTCAGCGGGTCTGCAGTCCTTCTGGAGGCTCTGAGGGGAGTCCGTTTCCTTGCCCCTCCCAGCATTACTGCACACATTACTTGCCCCTCCCAGAAAGCTGCACACATCCCTTGGTTCATGGCCCCCTTCTTCCATCTTCAAAGCCAGCAGCAATGCATTTCTTTGACCCTGCTTCTGTTCCATCTCCCTCTGACCGTGGCCCAGGAAAGTTATCCACTTTTGAGAATTCAGATGATAGACTGGGTGCACCTGGATAACCCAGAATAATTCTCCCATCTCAAAGTCCTTAACTTTAATCCTATCTGCAACCTTAATTTCCTTTTGCCATGCAATGTAACATAGCCGCAGTTTCCAGAGATTAGGATGGGGATCTCTTTGGAAAAGGGTATTGTTCTGTCTAACACATCACCCTTAAACAGAAAGTTCCTTGAGGTTGTTCAATAAATATTTTCAAAATTCAATTAAGTGCCAAGCATTGTGCAAGGAGCTGGAAATACAGAGAGGAGTGAGACATAATGTCTACCCTCAAGAAGTTTAGAGCCTAGTGGGTAAGTCAGACACAGAAACAATGATAATACAACATGGCCAGTGTGACAGTGGAAATGAGTGCAGGGAGTAGAGGTAGTCCAAAGGAGGGGTAGGCGACTCTTTCTGGAGTAAGTAGGGGTGGGGGCTGGTCAGGGAAGACCTCATCAAAGAAGTGGCAATTGGCTAGGTTCTGAAGAATGGTCCAGGTTCACCAGGTCGCTCGCCAGGTGAGGTGGAGAAAGCTATTCCGAGGGGAGAACATGCATGCAGTATGTAGCAGGAAGTAGCATTGTGTTTGGAGGGACATCATACATGATTTCAGAGAGTTGTAGCATTAGATACAGAGAGAAGGGGCAAGTAGTAGGGAGATGAAGCTGGAGAGGCTGGCAGAAGCTGGATCACAAAAGGTCTTTTATGCCAAGAAGCTCAGATCTACAGTTGCAGGAGATGAGGAGGCGTTCAAGGGCTTTAAGGAAAATTGTCAGAAAGGTTGGTGAAAAACCATAAGGGAATAGTAACAAACAAGACAAGAAAGGAAAGAATTTCAAAAAAAGGGATGATGCGCCAACAATGTGAACGTTAAAAGGTGGTCAGGTAACCAGAGGAATAAGTCCCATCATTGGGTTTGACAGTGAAGAGATTTCTGATGTCCTTAGTGGAAGTAGTTTCCACAGGGTGGGGACAGAGGCAGACTGCAGTGGATGAGGGGTGATTTGGAGGTGAGGAAGATTGGACCTAAGGTAAAACCAACTTGGCCAGGAAAGGGAGGAGAGCTTGAGATGACCATGTACTGGGAAGATTTTGTAAGCTGGTTTGATATCTGCTCTACCTCTGGAGGTCACCTGCTATGTCCCAGTACCTACCACAGTGTCAGACATACAGTCGATATTTGGTAGTGGTGTGAAGAATGACTGAACACATCACACACATTTCCTGGAAGAGGCTGAAGCAACATCATGGATTTGCTCACCAAGGATTCTTTGCTGTCCAGGGATGTTCTGGGAAGCAGTTGAAGTCATGAGCTCTGTTCCCAATCACGTGCTTTCCTGAAGCTCGGAAGGCAGACGGCCAGAGTGTCAACACCTCAGGTCACACCACATAACGCAAAGCCTAATTTGACTTTCAGGCTGATGTCAACATTTCGTTACCTTGCTGAGAAGCCCAACTTGAAGACTACATTAATTTACGTTTGCCTGTGTTCAAATAATGCATTCCAGAACAGAGCCGGCAACGATGACACTGAGGTAGATGCTGGCATTTCCTGGATGGAAAAACCCGCTCCTTGTGCACAGGAGACTGTGTGTGCTTTCAGGGCATTTGTCCCCTGAGAGAAGTTTTGCTAGCTCACGAGGTAGGGTAATCTCATTTAAAATTGGGGAGCCACACATGAAAGAGACTCATCCTTCATCACCATGAGGCGATGGCATTGTGAAGCAGATGGTATGGTGATGGGCTCCCCAGTTTCAGGATTGCTTGCTCCAAAGGTAAAATTATTTCCCACATGAAGTTGCATGTGCATCCCCAGCCCAGTG
>NW_006439192.1:4925551-4945308 GCF_000325575.1 Pteropus alecto
ACATTGGTCATAGGAAGAGCCCTTTGGGCTCAGTTACTAGGATATTAACCGAGATCCAGGTGCATGATGAGCCCTCCTGAGAAGGTGTGCATGTTTCTTAATGCTGTGGCTGCCCACCTGAACTTTGTGTGGATGTGGGTGACAGGAAGAATGCTGAGTTCTCTGGTAGGATGCTGAGTTCTCTTGATGCTGCCTCGCCCCCCAGCATCCTAGTTTTGGTTTCGATTGCTGCCCTCTCTCTCCCTCTCTTTTTCCTTCTCTCACTGTCCTTATGGCCTTCCCCGTTTCTGCCCTGATTTTCTCCTGCCCTCCAGCAGCAACAGGATGAATAGCTTCTTCCTTTGTGCTCCCCATTCCAGCTTTATTACTTTATTCCTATCGTGTGTGTGTGTGTGTGTGTGTGTGTGTGTGTGTGTCTGTCTGTCTGTCTGTCTGTCTGTCTCTACCTCTAAGCTGCAAGGCTCCGCATCTTATTTAACTCAGTATCCTCAGCGTCCAGCACAGTGCTTGGGGTCTAGCAGATTCACTGAATAGATGAACAGATTTATAAATACTCCACTGCTATCAGTCCTTCAAGGCTCACCCACTTCACTCTCTATTGCTTCTTGCATAATTTCTTCCAGACCAATAATCTCTCAATTCTTACCCTTTATTCAACAAACATCTATTGAGCATCTACTATGGTACTTGGTGCTATGAATAAACTTGACTAGATTCCTTAGAAATTTTATGAATAGTTGAGAATATAGATAGGTTAATCAATAATTAAGTGAGATAGATGCTATTATAGAGAAATAGTTGCAGAATAATAAAGGGTAGTTTTAATAACCTTTGAAGATTTATTTTAGTAAAGATTTTATCACTTTGGTGCTAGAATAAAATTTTAATGGAGCTGAGTGTACAACCCTGAATTTGCTATTTTGTTGTATCATAGATTAAACATTTTTTTCTAAATTAGAAAATAATGTGGTCATTATAGAAAAATATAAAAGTATAAAGGAAATGCAATTATTAACCCACACTCAGGGATAACTACTGTTAACTTTTTGGTGTATATTGTTTTAGCCTATTTATCATCTATCCATAATGGTCTTTTTTTTTTTTTTTTAGAAAAACAAAACATAAAACTGAAATCTGAAAGTTTTTATTCTTTATTCTTCCTTTATTATGAACATTTTATCATTAAATATTATAAAAATATGATTATTAATGACTATGTAATATGACTGTACTATGATCAAAATGAAACTATTTTTATTGCTTTGGATTTAGGTGGTTTTTAATTTTTTAAAATTATAAGGAAATTCTTTGTACAAAATCCTGTATTATTTACCTATATTTTTTCCTTTTGGGGCATTCGTCTTTTTCCTATTGACTTTTAAAAGCCAATATTAAGAGCATCCATCTTCTGACATATCTATTAAAATATATATTTCCTGGCCCGTCTTTTAATTTTGCTTAGTATTAGATTTTTAAAGCCAGAAAAGATCTTTGAGGACTTTAAATCTAACTCTCTCATCTTAGAAACAAGGAAACAAAAGCCAAAATATTTAGGTGACTCCCAGATGGCTCAAAGAGCTGGCAGCATGACTAGAACCCAGAACCCTGGGCCCTCAGTGTTCAGAACCCTTGGTGTTTCCTCCAGCCATAGGTACGTCAGTACTGATGGTCTGTCACTGTTCTTTGTCTTCCAATGGTTTTGTTTGTGCTGGTTTTGTCTTCCTATACAGAGGGCAGGGGCTGTTTCTTAAACCTGCTTTCTATCTTCCCATCTGTTCCCAATTCCCTGCCCCTGCTTCCTGCACATGACTTCGCACACTGCTGGGAATTTAGTAGTTGCTTAATAAATGCTTGTCGGTACATACGCTGGTTTTTGAAGAGTGTCCGTTAATGATAATGCAAAGTACGTCCTTTGATACAACAAATCCATGAAGAACGCAAGGGTGAAACAGGCATACCTCAGAGAGTTTACAAGTGTGGTTCCAGACCACTGCAATAAAGTAAGTATCACAATAAAGTGAGTCATAATTTTTTGCTGGTCTTGTTTTTAATTTGTAAAAAATGCAACATCAATGAAGTGCAATAAAGCAATAAAACGAGGTATGCCTGTATTACCATCACTATGTATTAGATGAAGAAATTGAGGAAAAGAGAATTTCAGGGACTTATTCAAGATCTTATAGCTAGACCATGGCAGAACTGGGGTTGCAATAAAATTCT
Source organism: Pteropus alecto (assembly GCF_000325575.1). Lineage (NCBI taxonomy): Eukaryota > Metazoa > Chordata > Mammalia > Chiroptera > Pteropodidae > Pteropus > Pteropus alecto. The sequence continues at coordinate 4,927,772 of NW_006439192.1, forward strand.
TTTGACTTCAAATTCTTAGTTCTTTCTGCTATACTAAGCTCTCATTACCACAGGCACCTTGTTTCTGCCCCATGACCCCAACTGGGGCACAAGGCTCTTAGAATGGGCTCGAGATGGAGACTCTGGGGACTCAGCCGAGGACCAGAGGTGTGTGAGTGAAGGAGATCCTGTTTGGAGAATTCCTAGGTCCTCGGTTTGGGTGGCTGCAGGGATGTGGTGGAGACTGTGGACTCCATCTCGGTCCAGGGCCACTCCTCTGATCCCCATAGGCTGGAGAGAAGCCTCCTGTAATCATCTCTTTCTTCCCTTTCGTTAACAACTTCAATTAGCCCATGAGCTGGAGATGCTTCATCAGCTAGCTGCCTGGATCAGCAGCAAAATTAAGCCGTCACGTTTATGAACTGCCCTGCGAGTTCTGGGAGGAACTGTGCATATTTTACATTTAATAACTTGCCTCTCGTTTTTATTTATAATGTTAATAATGATTTGGGGGGTGCTCTGAGAGAGCGCAGGGAAAGGGAGAGAGAGAAACAGTGACTTCGACACTGAGAGGTGGCAGGACATGTGACAGAGGGATGACTGCTCTTACCTCTTTTATTACCTGCCCCTGACCCGCCCCACCCACTAACAGGTGGCTGGTCTTTTCAGGCCTTGCAGACTGCTCTATCCCCGGGGGCCGAACGACCAGGAAGAGTCCTTCGTGTGTTCCTGTCTGCATGGTCTGACATGGGTGTAGGGTCCAGGGGTACTTGATGGGCTTTAGCGGGGGGCCAGTCCACAAAGTAAGGCTCCTCTTCCTCTTCTTTCCCATCTCACTCTTGCCTCACTAGCTCCTCTGATGGCCTATCCATGGTGGAACAGGTGCCAGAGTGGGTGAGGGAAACGGTTTTTGCTCCAGAAATGTTTCATAGGGTGTCTGTGTTATTGGAGGTTCCCTTAGCATTTTTCAGAATGAGTGTTTTAGTGACTCCTCATTTTGACTATGAGGGCACTAAGGTCTAGAGGGGCTAAGTGACTTTCCTGGGTGGCACTGGTGAGCTGGAACACTGAAGGGACACTGGAGGGGCCTGGGGTTTCTCGTTTCAGGGTGAGAGAGTGAGAAAGCTGGGCTTTTTCGGTCACCTTCCTGGGCTCAGTCCACAGCTCTGCCTCTGATGCCTGTGATCTTGAGCAAATTACTATGCTTCTCTGGGTCTTAGTTTGCTCCTCTGTAACACAGGAATAACTAGAATCTCCATAGGATTGTTGAGTGATTTACTGAAGATCATGTTGGTGCAAGCACTTTGTAAACTACGAATCACTCTATGTATAATAATTATTGTCTGCCTTCTACTGGGAAGCCCCCTCTAGCATGTGTGGCATTACTGGGGAGATTCTAGAGAAGGAGTTTTGAAAAGGGCTAGTTGGCAGGGATTTTAGGCTTGACATGCCTCATGCTCACCTCTGTAGTGGTAGCCCAGAAGCAGCCATTAACAGTACCTAGTCGAATGGCTGTGTTCTAAAGCAACTTTATTCACAAACAGGCTGTGGCCAGATTTGTCCTGCAGGCCATAGTTTGCTACCTGCTGCTCCAAAGGAGCAGGTTACCAGGGCTAAAAGCACTGATTTTGAGGGCACAGAGCTGTCTGGAAGGGATAGTCTCCTGAGACAAACCCACTGCATCACAGTCCAGTGGCTTCACAAGAACATTTTATTTTACCTGCAAATTTTTACCTACTAAGAATATAGTGTTAAAAACTCCATTTCCCACGGCCTCCTGTGGGCATCTCCACAGGGAACTGCACAGGCCTGGTCTCTATGCTCTGGGAGCTTGGCTCAGCTTATGCTCAGGGAGAGGAACATAATCATATTCACCTTGGCTGCTGTCATCTGGGTCAATCAAGGAAATGCCGCTGCACCAAAGTTGGAAAGATTATCCTACTTTTTTTCATAGCTGGCTCTTTCTTGAACATTTCCATCGCCATTGTCCTGGATGATAAGAGAGAACCAAGGCTGAGGAAGGAGAACCCAGAAAATGCGGGTGATGGGAGGAGGCCGAATGGGGCAGGACAGTAGCTGTTTATGTACTTCATGCCAGGCTTTGAGCTCGGTGTCGCCCAGACACCAGATCTAATCTGCTCTACCGCCTTACAGGTAGAGTATGATTGCCATCTTACAGGTGGAGTAGCAGAGACCCAGATAGGTTAGTTACTGCCTACAGGAGGGGTGGGGTCCAGATTTAGCCCAGTTCTATCTGATTCCCAAGCTTGCCATCTTCCCGCTACACCCCACTGCCAAGAAGCTCTGCAAAGCTTCAGAAATGCATTCACTGGCTCCATGCACACCCTCTTCCTCCAGGGCAATATGAGATCTGGAGTGGTAGAGTAGGAGGGAAATGATGAATTAGACACCAGGAATCTGAGTCTGAGCTCTGCTACTCAATTGCCACTTGACCTTGGGCAAGACACGGGCGCTTGCTGGGCCTTAGTTTCCCCTCCATGCACTGAGGTCGTCTTAATGGCACCTTCCAGCTCTGTGATTCTTACGGCTTTTCTGCAAATAGCCTGTGGTGGACAACATATTCTGCTTTTCCTCATCTGGCTGCTCGGCAGGAGGGAGGGAGAAGGCAGCAGGAAAGCAAGGTCAATCAATTCCAGCCAAGACTGAAGCCTAAGAGATAGGGCGTGGCATGTTGAAAGATGATGGCTGGCAAAAATCATTAGAAGCATCTTTCAACAATCTATATGCCGTTATTGATCTTGTTATAGATCATCTTCTTCCATTCCTCCCCCTACCTTTTTTTTTCCCCCAAGATCTTCTGGATCAATACAGCAAGTGCATTGAGACTGTAGCAACACATTTAAAACCTTATAAAAGGTTATTTAGTTGCTAACAGTGCAGTGGTTTCTGCAAAGCCTGCCAAAAGGTTACAGCTTTTTGGGGATCATAAATTACAGACGACAGGAAAAAAGTAAGTGCGGTTTTCTTTATTGTCTCGATGATGGATGGACTCCTGAACAGGGCAGAAAATACATCATATCACCTTTAATGGGCGTGCATTTCTGCAGCCATAACTCACAATTTTAAAATAGAAAATGGTGAAATATGGCGTTGTATATTCCACTTGTGACATATTTATGAGTCCTTGCCTTCTTATAAATACAGTGATTGCTATTTCAAAGCACCATGTCAGGTATGAGCTGAGCACAAACAGCTGGCGCGGCTGAAAAATTATAGCCAGAGTGGACGTTTTCAAAAACTCTCTCTCGCAGCAGTAAATTTACAGTGTTTGCACTAACTGTTATTAAAACCAAATCCATATCTTGGCAACAGGAATCCATTGCTCAGGAACAGCTGGAGTGACAGGGTGCCCTGACAGCTGGAGTGAGCTCTAAACTTGGCCACGGTGCACATCAGCGAGGGAAGGTCGTGGGCCTCAGACGGAGACCAGAGGCTCCTTCTCCCAGATCTGGAGCCCAGGCTGGGTCCCTGCTGGGCCAGCCTCTGTCTCCTGTCTGACCACCGAGTCTGCTTCCAGCTCTTTTCCTGGGCTGGCCAGGGATCCGCTCCTGACTGTTTTCTGTCTAGGCCTTTGAGCCACTGAGCCCCACTTTCTCCTAGCTTCCTTCTCTCCACCTGGTGAGTCATTCTGGTGTCTGAAGAAGGAAGCAACAGAGCTGAAAAGAGGAACGGACCTGGTGCACAGCCCAGAGGAAAGACAAAGAGCAGAGTCCAGCGGGGCTGGCTTGTGTGGGAGAGGTGAGGGGGTGGCAACCGGGCTGTGGGTGAAAAAAAGATGAGCTATAAAGGGCCAGATGGTCTATGCAATAATAATAATTTTCAATTCAACCAAAATTTCTAAGCTTCTATTTTGAGCTCGGTGTAATTTTAAGGGATAGAAATACAAAAAATGAACGAGACATCATTTTTACTCTCAAAGAGCTTACAGTCTAAAGACTGCCTGAAACTCGGCTAATCATGCTACACCTTGAATATTTTTGTATTTTATTCTTTACAAATTCTTTTCTTCTCTGATATTTCACTTGGCTGTTCCAACAACTAAAGAAAATTCATAGCAGCATGGATGAAACTCCAATTATTATGTTGAATGAAAGGAGACAGCCACTAAAGAACATATTTTAGGATTCAACTTAAATGGAGTTTAAAAACAGGCAAAACTGATCTTTGGGCAAAGAAGTCAGAATAGTGTCTGCCACTGCGGGGCCGGGGGTGATGGAGGTGGAGGAGTGGGAAGGGGCATGAGGGAGTGGGTCCTTCGGGTGCTGGAAATGAATGGCTCTAGATCATGATTTTAGTGGAGGTTACACAAGGTATACATAAGTAAAACCCATCGCTCTGTGAATTTAAGATTAGTGCACTTTATAAACTTTATATTTGCTATGCCTCAACTCCCTTTTCTTCCCCTCACCCACGGTCACACACAGGTGGCAGACATTGGTAGCCTTGCTTTATAGGTGGGGAGACTGAGGCACGAGGTTGCCCAAGGACACAAAATTGGTTTCCAAGGAAAATCCCATTCCACTCTCAAACATTCTCGCCCTACAGGTGCCTTCTCAAATTGGGCCTCCTCATCAAATAGTGGCCTTTCGTTCTAAGACAGTGGTTTTCAGCCTCTTTGCGGCAGCAGTAACTTTTGCCCCTTGCAAACACACTATCACTGGAACCTGAATTAAAGAGCAGACAGGATCTGCTCTATCTGATGTGGGTGGGTAGGGAAGGTCTTGCTTCTCCTGGCACCCACAGTGGCCCTCCATCTCTGCTGTGAACTTGAGTCTCTGGAGAATGAGGTTCGAAAACCGATGGTTGGGTGACTTTCATCTGCGGCTTTGCAACATATTCAGAACATTTCTATTAATATCGAGGGGTGAATGTAAAATTCATACAAAAAATTAGGACTAATTATATGTACTCATTCATTCATTCTTTGTTTCAGCATTTGCAGAAATCCTATTTGCTAGAAGGAGGTGTTTGCTACATTTGCGCAGGGGGCTGGGGATTGAAAATGATAATGATGTGGTGCCTGTTTTCAGGAATTTATATATTAATGAGGTAGGGCCTCTCTGTCTATACTGGCAGTGAAAACAAATGAATTCTGCTGGGACATGGTAGAAGAGGACTTCACAGAAGAGGTGATGTTGATGCTGGATCCTGAAGGATGAGTACAAGTTCACCAGGAAGAGTACTTGAGGTGAAGGGACCAGGATGGGCAGAATCCAGGGTATGAGGAGCACAGTTTGCAAGGGAAGGGTGGCCTGAGATGAGGCTTAGAAGCTGAAAGATGGCATCTTTTAGAAGATGCTAAGATGCTAAATGTCACTCTGAAGGAGTTAAGCTTTATCCTGTCAGCAAAAGAAGGCCTAGAGAGTTTTGCACAGGGGCTGGAAGTAGTCAGATCTATGTTTGAACCCTTCGCCTCAGCAGCATGTGGAAGCATGGTGTGGCGTGAGGGGAAGCTGATGCTGGGGAAACAGCTGACTCCATCGGGAACTTCTGAGTGGGAGGCACGGTGGGTCACGTTGATCTCTGAGGGGACCGCAAGCTCTGATTCTATAATCCACAACAACCACTATTCAAAAAGGTTGGGAACTATTTAGAGGTCCAATTCAATGTTCCTGCTCATTTTATTTTTTTTAAGAATGCGATGTTAGCATTTTTGCATATGATTTTAATAGAAATGTCTGTTAATCATAAAAAAAACACAGACTTCTCGGAAAAAAAATCTAACAATGTGACAGAGGAAGTTAGAGATGCCCTGAAGGTCAACTACAGCCTTGGTATGTGGCCCAAATCTAATATTTGGCTTCAGCTTTGGGCTTGGCTGTTGGGAGGCCAAACAGTCATGCCAACATCAATGTCATTTCTGGCATCCCCGAATCAATGTGTGATCAAAGATTGTGTGATTGTTTTATGTCTAATCATAATAGTAGTGGTGATATGAAGTAGTCATGGCATTCGGATTTATTAATAACTAAACTTTCATTTCGAAATAGAGGCAAGCCCTCTAGATGTAACTTAGAGTGGGGCTCTCTTTTGCGCTTTGTATATTGAAATCTTACCAAACAGTTGAAGTAAAATGTGCATTTATTATTGTAATAGTGAAGTGCTGTAGTAAGTATGAGTGTGAAAGTTGTTAATTTTATGTATAAAGATTGTGGACTTTTAAAAGTTAAACAAATAGGAGAATAGCTGATCTAATATGAATGGTCACAGACAATATGCTAGCTAGACCACTTTGGGAAAAACATTGTATCTTTACATCCTTTTTGGAAACCAAAAATATTATGAAAACCTAAAAGATAACAGAACAAAAAAAGAGGATTAGTGCTATGGATTGAATGTTTTTATCCCCCTCCCCTGCCATGCAAAATCCACATCTTGAAACCCTAACCCTCAATGCGATGGTATTTGGAAGTCAGCCCTTTGTGAGGTCATTAGGGTAAATGAGGTCATGAGGGTGGAGATCTATGATGGGATTAGCGCCCTTGTAGGAGACGAGAGACCTAGCTCTCTCTTTCTACCATCTGAGGTCACAGCAAGGAGACTGCAAACCAGGGAGAGGACCCTTACCAGACAGCGAATCTGCTGACACTTTGATTTCGGATTCCGGGCCTCCAGAACTATGAGAAATAAATGTTTAAATCTATGGTAATTTGTTGTAACAGTCTGAGTTGACTAAGACAATTAGATTATGTCATTAATTCTCATTTTATGGAATTATTTGTTGTAGTAACATTCATGACATTAAGCAAAACAAACTTTCAGAACTGTTTTTAAATTTTTAAATGTTAAATTCTATTTAGGCCACGAATCTTTCAAGAAAGAGCCTCATCTGAGAATCCTTTACATCTTGTGAGGATAAATAAAAGACAGAATGTCAGCTTTATCACCTGAACATTTCAAAAGGAGGAAACTCTCCAAAATCACACATAACATCTATGATAAATGATTGGGATTCAGACATAATAGAGAATAAAAAAAGAACCGAGAAAAAAAGACATCGTTAGAGAAAAATGAGACTCCCCTCAAAATATGTTGCTTCTCATCTACTTTGTTTGAAAATGGCCATCTCTTCAAATGGGCAGTGGAGGGGCTGTGGAACATCCCTTTAAGCTGACAGTCCAGAAAAAAATGTTTCTACACTCTATGTCAACCCTCCAAATTTCAACATAGTTGTAATGCAAAATTGCAATAATAAAGTTTTAATATAAATTATTGAAACCCTAACCCTCAATGCGATGGTATTTGGAAGTCAGCCCTTTGGGAGGTCATTAGGGTAAATGAGGTCATGAGGGTGGAGATCTATGATGGGATTAGTGCCCTTGTAGGAGACGAGAGACCTAGCTCTCTCTTTCTACCATCTGAGGTCACAGCAAGGAGACTGCAAACCAGGGAGAGGACCCTTACCAGACAGCGAATCTGCTGACACTTTGATTTCGGATTCCGGGCCTCCAGAACTATGAGAAATAAATGTTTAAATCTATGGTAATTTGTTGTAACAGCCTGAGTTGACTAAGACAATTAGATTATGTCATTAATTCTCATTTTATGGAATTATTTGTTGTAGTAACATTCATGACATTAAGCAAAACAAACTTTCAGAACTGTTTTTAAATTTTTAAATGTTAAATTCTATTTAGGCCACGAATCTTTCAAGAAAGAGCCTCATCTGAGAATCCTTTACATCTTGTGAGGATAAATAAAAGACAGAATGTCAGCTTTATCACCTGAACATTTCAAAAGGAGGAAACTCTCCAAAATCACACATAACATCTATGATAAATGATTGGGATTCAGACATAATAGAGAATAAAAAAAGAACCGAGAAAAAAAGACATCGTTAGAGAAAAATGAGACTCCCCTCAAAATATGTTGCTTCTCATCTACTTTGTTTGAAAATGGCCATCTCTTCAAATGGGCAGTGGAGGGGCTGTGGAACATCCCTTTAAGCTGACAGTCCAGAAAAAATGTTTCTACACTCTATGTCAACCCTCCAAATTTCAACATAGTTGTAATGCAAAATTGCAATAATAAAGTTTTAATATAAATTATTTATAGGTTTTGGCTTCTTCTTTGGCTGAATTTTAAAACTTGACCATTTGGCATTCCAGTAGAATGCACCTCTGGATGTAAATTGAAAATCTTTTCTCTCTCCAACCCCTAGGCTCTACTCTTTAGGTAACTACTGCATTTAGTGTATTTTCTTTCAGACTTTTGAAATGTAGCTAAAAAATATTTGTATTTTTTTCTTGCAACAATGGGATTGTACCATAGTACTGTCCAATAATTTTCTATTTATCACTCAGTAATTTAATACAAACATCTTTCCATAAGACTACTACATATATATTCTATTTTGTTTTATAATAGTCCAGTATGTGGATGTGGCATTATTAATTTAACCAATCATCAGTTAAAGAACATATGAAGAACAATTTCCAATTTTTATTCATTGTAAGGACTGCTATAATAAACATATTTGTACAGTTTTTTAAGTGCTAATTACTTCTTTTATATATATGTATGTATATATATAATTTTCAGTATGTCTTGCCATATTGTCTTCTAGAAATATTGTATCAATTAATATTCCCACCCACAGTGTTTATATATAAGAAGCCTGTTTCCCTCACCAACACTGAGCATCATCTGCCTTTTGAATTTTTGCCAACACGTTATGTGAAATATGGTCTCTTGATATTTTAATATGCATCTTTTATTATTAGTGAGGTTGAACCTCTTTCTATATGTTATTGCATTGATTACTTTTAATCACAGAGGAAATGATGTCATCCTAAGTGAAGGAGAAAACAGCAACATATGGGCGTGATATTCTAGCTTTAGATGGTTCTACATAGATGAAATGTGAGATGGATACTTTGTATTTGTACCGCTTTTTATAGCAGTCAGATCACTCTTACTGTCTAATTTCAGTTAATCCACACAATCATCCTGTTAAGGATTTATTGCTATTATTAATGTTTTCAGGTGTGAAAAGATGGGGCTCTGAGAGGTCAATTGATTGGCTGGCCTAAGTCTTCATGGGTAAAAAAGTGGATCTGGGGTTTGAAGCTCAATTTTCTGCATCCCAGTCAACCTACATTCTACTTTACCTCACTGTAAAATTAGAAATTTAAATCCAGATTCCTGGGCTAACTGTTCTCAAACAGTAAAAAAGCTACCCGCATCAAGCACAGCCTGCAAATGCATTAGTTCATTGAATCTTCATAACAATTCTATAAGGGAGGAGCAAATTATTACCCACATGTACAGATGAGGAGCTGACCGAGGTAACACAGGTGGGATTTAACCTTGGCAGGCTCGTGGGAACTCATGCTTTTGGTACTATACCACACAGGTTCTCATGCCAACTAGCACCATGCTAGAAGAAACAGCTTGCCCGTGTAAACTAATGAGCCCCCCAAAACCTAGGGCATTGCGGGAGACTGTGAAATTAATTCAAAGGAGACAAAAGAAAATCGGGCTGAGAATTAAGTATGGTAGGTACTGAGTTTTCTCAACAAGGACACTATTGACATTCTGGGAAGGATAATTCTTAGTGCAGGATTGTCTCCCTGCATTGCTGGAGGCTATTCATCCCTGGTACTTACTCATAAAGGCCAGCAGCAGCTCCCAGGTACAATGATAACCCAAAACTCACACCCTGAATTTCCAAATGGCCTATGAAAGGGTGGTACTGCCCTAGTTGAGAACCACTGGGTCAGTGGACCTTGCTTGATTATGGTACGTGTTTATCTCAGCTTTTGAGATTGTGTTGTGTCTGTAGGACTGTGCTGTTTAGGCTTACCCTCTGGCACAGGGCTCAGGTTTGCAGAGTGTTCTGCACAGGCAATGTGGTATTTCTGGGTCTTCCTTTGAGGCCAATCCTCAGTAACCCCGGAGCTCTTGATGCTGCCTCTGTCTGCAGACAGTCAATGAATGTCAATACTTGCTCTTGACAGATGTCTGGGTGTCTGCCGTTCTGTGCTGGGCTCTAGCTCACGGCAACCATTTTTCCAGGCCCAGATTTTTCTTCTTTTTGATTGCAGGGGCAGCAGCAGGCAGGGGGATCACCATCCCCTAGTTATGTTGCTATAGGGAAGGGCTTTCAAAGAATTGGAACCAAAGCTCTGTGGGTTGGCTCCTTCGAAAATCAGACTGGCCCGGTCTTCCTGGCCATGGGAGCAGACCCACTGGTTCAACTGGGCCCCTTCTGCCAAGCCCGTGGTGTGCCCAGAGCTGCTGCGTGAGCTCATGCTATATTCAGGAAGAGCCAGGGCCTCTGGGGCACAATCAGCAGAACTTCAGGAAACTTGGGGAGGAAAAGGCAATGAGTGGCTACTTGGGGTTTGGCTCCAGGCCTGCAACTCCTCCAGCCAGACGGCCATGCCCACCAAAGTGGCTCTGTGGGCATAGTTTTTAAAGTAGTGACGGCAGTGCAGCAATATTTAAACCTTTGCTTGTCTCCAATTTGCCCTGTGAAGAGAGTTTGTTATGCGCTGTCAGAACATGTGTGCAAAGAAAGGTAATTCTGAAAACAGGAAGTTTATAGCGCTCAATTTCTAAAACAAGGGAGTATGTTCTTTCTGAGTTCTCCTTCCTCATTTGTTTAAACAGCACTCTCTTTCACCCTTGTTGTTGTTTAGGGCCAGACTATGAACAAGAAAGCTCACTGTTAAAAAACAATTGATTTTTAAATTGATCCATGACACCATGTATTATAAATACTGTGTAGGTCTCTCTAGTCCCACGGCAGGCTTCTGCCCCGGGGGGATGATGACAACAGGAGGTGGGGGGCTCTTAATAGGCTCCTGGTGGTGTTGTTTCAGCTGCCAGGAGAAATCTGGGCAGAGAATTTTCTAGTCTGAAGCTCTTCTTAGTGGTCTCCTCCTTGGAAAGCATGTGGCAGGGCTCTGGGGTATTCTGGAAAGAAATGGGTGATTCATGGGACCTTCTCATCCCTTTCCTGGGCAAATCTTCATCCCAGACCTGCTGGTTTTGTGCTCACTGCCCGTTCTCTGGGACACCAATTGATTTCCTCTGTGGCTTTGCAGGAATCATCCCGGGAGCACAGTGGGTCCTTTGATATCCGCAGATATTGGCACTATGAAGGCAGCATTTCATTTATGGTGAGAAATAACACAGGATGGGAGGGCTGCATCCTCTATGCTGATTTCACTCATTCTCCATTAACTTTGCAATGCTCTTAAAGCAGACCTGGGCTACAACCCAACTGGCTAAGTCTGTTGCAGTAGTTAAGGCTTGCAGACTTAGAGGGCTAACTGAGGGACACTCTACACAAATGCAATGTGTTATGAACGCACAGGCATCTTTGTAAAAATCCACGACCATTCAGCATGGAACCAGCCAGACTCTTGGGCTAACATGTCAGTTGGACTTCTTAGAACCCTATTGGTCTCTGGCTCCAAGGCTTCTTGAGAAGTAGTATGACAAATTTCAGGTGTCCCCTTAGAGCTAGGTGTGGTTTATGGTGTGGTGGGGTGGGAGAAGCCTGGAATTTGGACTCAACCAAACTGATACCAATAACAGGAGGCCACCACTTAGTAACTCTGCAAATGGCCTGAGTTTTGATTTCCCTGTCGCTAAAGAGGGGGATAATAACACTATTTTACCTGAAGTGATTGCTGGGAGGATCAGCTGAGAAATTTGAAAAAGGTTTGGCATCTGTAAAACGCTTTCTAAGTGTTGTCTTTATTATTCTCTGCTCTTAGAAGTTGAACTTTAAAGTCTCTTTGAACTGTGATGAATTCTATGATGAACTCTTCCTGGGACAAAGCTCTCTATTTTTCCTTCCCACGAGACGCCCACAGTCTCAAGAGGTGCATAAAATCCAGGTGCAACCCAGTGAGTTGAATCTCTGTCCTTTCTTAATTTAGTTCAATATTACATTCTCTCTCTCCTTAATTTTTTTTTTTTAAGTTGAACCAAATACACCCTTAAAACAACAATGGGCCTGGGAAGAGCAGGACGGCATCCTTGCCAAAGCTGCAGTATCAGACATGAGGTCAGCAGCACAGCAGCTGTCTAAGGAGGCTGATGGAAGGGGGGCTGCCTTGGTTTGGTGCCTTCTTGATGAGGTGTTTTTGCAGGAATGACTTATATATGCAAGGCAAAAGAATTGAGTGTTGAGTTTGGCTAATGCCCACTATGGAGCTGTCATTACATCAAGGTTAGTTCATGGTTCAAAAAAATGTCTTGAATATCAATTGTTTCTTCTTTCTGTGAAGTAGAAGAATATTCGATCAGTCTTGCCAGAAGTGGGGGTTATGGATGAGGCTTTGATATATAGATGGAAACATCAGAATGCAGTAGAAAGAGTTCTGGCTTTGCAGTCTTAAAATCTAGGTTGACTGGGCCCGCCACTATCTGCGTGACTTTGGGGACATCACTTAACCTCTCTGGTCCATAAGAGTCATACATACATGGAATATCATGATGTTTGGGGATAGTTGCATATATCACATTGTCTAGTAATCACCTTTGTAAAAAACAAATATTTAAAAATTGATGTATAATATACGTTCAGGAAACTGCTCAAATCATAGTAGACAGCTTGATGAACTATTTCAAAGTGAACCCATTCATGTAATCACCACCCACAAGAAGAACTAGCACATTACCAGAGCTCTAGTATCCCTTCTCTGCCCAACTGCTGCCACTCTCCCACCTCCTCCCCCAAATCGACCACTGTCCTACTCCTAAAACCATAGATTAGTTTGGTTTGTTTTTGAATTATTTATATAAATGAAATCATACAATATGTACTTTGTTTTTTGTTCCTGGCTTGTTTTGCTTGTGAGATTCAGCCATGTTGTCGCAAGTAACAGTAGTTTATTAATGTGTGTTGTTTTATAACATTCTCCAGTATGATCATACCCCAACATATCCATTTTATGTTGATGGATATTTGTTTTTTTCTAGTTTTTGGCACATCCACATAATGTTATGTTGCCTGCATTTCTGTTTGGCGTATACCTAAGAGTGGGATTGCTGAGTCCTATAGGATATATGTAGCTCAGCTTTAATAGAAATTGTCAAATAAATTTACAGAATGAGTGTATCAATTTCTACTCCTACCCAGCAGCGTATGGGAGTTTCCGTTTCTCTTTATGTTCCCTAAAACTTGGTATTGACAGTCTTTTTCATTTTGCATTCTGATGAGGTAAAGTGATATCTCGTTTTGTTCTTTCATTTGCATTTTCCCAGTGGCTACTGATGTTAAGCACATTTTTATATATTTATAAGCCTTTTAAATATCCTTTCATGAAGTGCTTGTTTAAGTCTTCTGGTCATTTTTCTACTGCATCTCTCTCTTTTTTTTAATTTGTAAGAGTTCTTACTATATTTTAATTGCGGTATATTGTTGGATGTCTTTATTGCACATACCTTCTCTTACTTTGTAGCTTGCCTTTTCACTCTCTTAATGATATATTATTATGAACAGAAGTTTCTAATTTTAATATAGATTAATATAACAACATTTCCCCTTATTGTTAGTACTGTTTTTGTGTGTTATACTTATGAAATATTTGGAGTGTGAAACCCAGTGGCTTTTGGTTGCACCTTCCACCTCCTGCAGATCAGACAACTGTAAGCTCAAGGTAGCAGTACACCTCTCAGAACACTATCACTTCAATCCCAAGATGCTCGTGGAGCCTTCCCAGCTTGCAGGTATACCAGGTCTAGGCTGATTCGAAGAACCTGCTAGAGGCTCAAGGCTCTTGACTGGAATCAGGAACTTAGTGAAGAGAACACAGGACTTATGGTTTCCAAGAAACATATTTGTTCACCTGATTATGGAAAGAGAGAACATTAGTTGGCACTTTCCTGAGGACTGTATTTCCAGAACCTCCGTGGAAATAAAATCTCTGACTCAGTTATAATCTTTTGTCTAGGAATTAGACACAGGGGCTCCTGTTGGCCCAAACTCCCTTTTTAGGGACTCTCCTGTCCTCCCACTGCCTTGCTGAGTGAGCGGGGCCCATGTGATCCTGCATCCTTTGTCACAGTTGATTGGACCAGGTGTTGACATAGTAGCTAGGAGTGGCCTGACTGTGGGCTGGCCAGGGAACAATCAGTGGCTTATGTGGATTGGGACAAAATGTACTCCTAAGCCAATAAAAGTCCCTCTTTGGGGAATCTGAACCAGGAACCAGAAGGATATTGCAGGCTGGTGTTGGGCACATGTACTGAAAGGCCATATAGAGTCGGGGCAAGGGAGCCACTTTGAGAATATGTATTCACTGAATGTATAAGGGACTGAGAGTCAGAGAAGCTAGTTGGGAGGGAGAGGAGGAGGGAGGGTGGGCCCACAGAAGAACAGAGAAATCGTGTGTGAGTAGAGAGTGAGAGAGAAAATCCCTGTTTTATGCCCTTCCTGAGGCCTGATTCGATGTTTCCTGGTTTCCCTTAGGACCTCTGTGTATCCTGGCAATAATATCTTTGATTCGAGCTCATTTGATCCTTGCAGTCAAAAGAGTTTGGACTAAGATAGTCAAGATCAAAGGTAAGAAAAAAAAGATTTATAGGTTGTGTTATGTTTAATAAACTTTATAGGATTTTAGTAAAATAAAAATGATTCCTCTACAATTTAGATTACCTATCTTATTGACTAGAATTATGTCTGTGAGAGTAACAGTGCAGTTCTTTAGCCATTAAAATGTTAATTCTGGACATGTGTGCAAAAGGGAGCATGGAGGCAGCTCTCCGATCCTCATCCTGTAATTATAGCATGGCCTCAATGTGAAGCCGGGGAGGGGACAGAGGCACCTGTGGCCTGTGGGATTCAGATTCCTCACCTCTGGTCTAGAGCAGCATACTTCATGGTGCTTCAAAGGTCGTTGGGGTTAAAAAGTGGTTATAACCTGAAGGGCCAAGAGTGGGAGATGGCTAAATAAATTAGTGGTCTTCAAATAAGGGAGTATTTATGGAGTCATTACAGATGATGTCATTAAAGAGGTTTTTAATAATATGGGAAATTAATTGTATAATAACATGTGACACTAACTGGAAAACAGATGTAAAATGTTTTATACAGGTTGATCTCTACTATGTTAAAATAAACATGTGAAAACTGTTAACAATAGTCGTATATATTCATTACATATATTTTTGTTTCTCTGTATTTTCTAAGATTGCTTTTATAATCAGAAAACAATGTTTAAAAATAAAATACAAATGAATAAGCTGTTGACTCAGATTCTCAAAGTGTGACATGAGTCTGTTCCGTATTTTTCCTCAAACATCCATTCTTTCTCCAGTTTTGTGACTATAGAGCCAAGTTGGGATCTGATTTATAAAAACTGTGGGAGAAGTGAGTGGCAACAAACTTTACAAGTGCTTTGTGATCTTAGAGAGGAAGCTTGTCTCTAGCAATCCTGGCAGGGCATTTTTGAGGTTTTTGTCCTAGAAGGGCCTGGCTTGGGTTTAAGTGGGACATGGGGCAGGGTAAAGACAACAGGGACAGAGGCAGCAAGAGCTGGTGAGGACTTCAGAAACCACCCAGGTGGACACCACTGCCTTATAGATAATGACGCTACCTTGACTTAAATGCCTCCTATAAACTAGGTGTGTGCACAGGGAAGACACGCTAGATGCTGAACAGCTGACATTTTATTTAACTTTCACAACAGCCCAACGAGGCTGGCTTTATCATCACCATTTCGCCAATGAGAAAACTAACCAACCCCAAAACAAAGTAAGGAAATTAACTTAAAGGGGTAAAGTGATATTCACAGGTGGCTGATAGTAGGTCCAGGACAGAAAAACATTCCTCTTTTTTTAAACTTTTACCTCTGATAATACAGATAATAATCACGTATGATAATACAGATAATAATCATGTATAGGGTCTTTACTATGTGCCAGATCTTGTGCCGATTGCTTTTCCTGCCTTATCCCCTTTAATGCTCTCCTTCAAGGTTGTGCAGCACGTAGCACATCTCACCTGTGTGCATGCCTAGCACTTTAGGCCAGGAGACTGAATCTCCCACTTTCTTTGTTCCCTGTCCCACTCACCCCCTGAAGCTGCATCCATACATCTGCAAATACAAGTTCCCAGGCCTTGCGTAGGTACTGTTTTCTTTCCTGCACACAAGTAAAGACCTTTGAGTCGGCAGTTCGGTTTTATAAGGTTGCTACTTCCTGCCCTTACTTTATTACATCTGTTCTTTGGGGCATGGTGTTATAAATTGGGTATGTGATGATGTGTAATCACTAACTGAAAAGCCAATACATTTTCACTGTACCGGCAGCAAGACAAATAAAAGGCAAAATGAAAGGCTTGTGCTCTTTTGACAAAGGGAAAAGCACACAACACACATATTAAAGAAAAAAAAAAAAAAACCAGACTGCAAATGGAAAATGTTGTCATCTTAGGGGAGTTGTTTTCCTGGGGCCGTCTGACTTAGGTTTGCCTCCTGGGAGTGGGGTGCCTGGTGGCTGGGAGGTGGGGAGGATGGAGGGTGATCTTTTGGTTCTCTTGGGAACCACATTACTATTAGGCTTTGTAAACCTCAGGCTATTGCCCACTATAAGATATGATTCGGGCAGCTTTTGAATAAGAACAATCTGTGTGGGGCAGAGAGAAGACAGGTGGAGAGAGGAAGAGGAGAGACAGAAAGGGACATGTTCCCCTTTATCTGGGTGTATACAGTAGGGTGATTTTCCCTCAGTGGAAATTCAGTAAACTGTCTTGGTTGATACTGATACATGTAGGACAGTGCAATACTTATAATAAGGGCTTAATAAGTGATGATACTGTGTCTGTTCTGATTCATTGCTTTCACACAGCAAGAACTAGATAGGATGAGGATATGCATGTCAAGTTGGGTTTGAGAGCTTTTAGAAAAAAAGTCTTTCCATCCATTTATATCCAGTAAATATGAATATTTATTCATATTCAACTCTGAAACCTTGCAAAAATACAGTCTGCAGGGCTATGGAGTTTTGTTTTGCTTTGTTTTCTTTTTTCTTCTCCAAAGCCCGAAGGAAAATGCAGTAGAAAGAGGCCTTGGAGGATAGATTTTTTTGAAACTGATTAAAGCAAAAGATAATAAGAATAATATATATTGCTAGTCTATAAAAGATTTTGCAAGAAAAAAATAAAAGAGGAAAAATCTTTAGGCTTGGTAACTAATTATGTTCATGAAGTGAAGATGAATATGAAGAGAGATAAGGGCCTCTCCTTTTTAAAGAGGATTCAACTATGTGAGCAGCCTAGGAATTGGGATTTCAGTAGTTCTTCCAACACAACGATATCATAATAACAGTAATAATAATAAAGTAATAATGTAATTATAAATTACCTTTATTGATTGACCATATACAGGGCTGACCGAAGGTGAGAACCAGCGTGGGAGACCAGGGCCCAGTAGGCTGAAGGGGCCTGGGGCTATGTTATACAGCAATACAAATCTGCCCTCCCTGAGGGCAAACCAGGTCTCAGCAGTTTAATTTTCAAAATTCTTTATCTCATTTGATTTCTTTCAGAATTCTATGAGGAAGACAAGAAAGGCATT
>NW_006439192.1:4945340-4962322 GCF_000325575.1 Pteropus alecto
ACTCAAAACAGGGTGGCCGACTCACCTACAGCCACCAGCGGCAGAGCCAGGACCTGACCAAGGCCTTCCAAGGCCTGCTTAGGTCTTCTCTAGGCCATCCCGTGAGGGAGAAGAGACCACCAAAACCATAGTACCGGAGTATTTAGAGCATCTGCATGTGCCAAACAGTGCCACCCAATTCCAGTTCTGGAGAGTCTGTGCTTCGACCACATTGGCACCCAAGGAGCCTCAGATGTGATAGCGCAGGGCTCCTGATGAGTAGTATGCCTGGCTCCTGTTAGGCTGACCTGTCTAAGTGGCCAAACTAACATTCTCTGTCTGCAGACGTTGAATTCTTGTACGGGGTGAAAACATAACATTTCTCTTTGGGATGCTATTTTACAATAGGAGCTCATTTTCTCAGATGAAGATGTTGGTTTCTTAAGTTATTTAATATAGACCTTCACTCGATTTCATTAATACCACATGATTTATATATTAATATGCTGTTTTCTGTTTTATTGTCTGTCTCTACTGCCCACTCTCCAATTTGGATGTAAGGTCTGTGAAGGCAGAGTTTTTGGTCTGTTTTTTCCACTTAAGATCTCAAGTGCTCACATCAGTGCCTGACATTTGTAAGTGCTCAATAATTGTTTTTGTTTAAATGACTAAATGACAAAATAAAGAGAAAATAACAGAGGCTGACAATCTCAAATAATATGTTCATGTCCAGTGAGGATAAAAGGATGTCACTGCCTGATGTCCATTGGTAGTTCAAACAGAGAAAAGAAATGAAAGAACTGAGCTGATACATGGTCCAGGGGACTCTAGGCACACGAACCCAAAGGTAACCATTCCCACTTGAGAAGGTATATTGTTCAGGTACTGCTTTTAAAAAAAGTCAAATTTTTTTTTTTTTTTTTAGCAGCGATTGAGTAGTAAACAGGCAAGAAAAATTTTCTGTTAATTTTTTTTAAGGTTGAATTTTGGAGTGAATTATTGAATCGACTGGTCCATAAAAATAATAAATCAATAGTTAAGAATGAAATTCGTTGTTAAAAGGCAAAAGGCCAAATGATGACATAATAAAGATGATGGATGAAATCAAGAGTCAGCAAACTATGACCCTGGGGCCAAATCCTGCTTGGCATCTATTTTTGTAAATAAAGTTTTATTGGAACACAGCCAGGCCCATCTATTTACCATTGTCTATGGCCGATTTTATGGTACAATGATAGAGTTGAGTAGTGTGTGACAGAGCCCATATGGTCCTCTGGGACTAAAATATTTACAATCTGGCCTTTTACAGAAAACATTTGCCGACCTCTGGATTAAATGATGGGCCATCATATTAAAGTCCAAAGGACTGAGCTGACAATGAAGTGAAAGCTAAAACAATGATGTCTTTCCACTGGAAAGCCCAATATCAGAGACTTAGCTTCTGCAAAGAATCATTATCCATCATAGAAAATTCATGTTGTTAATTTGAATTTCATTGGTTTGGTAGTTTTAATTGTATTTCTTCTATAAATTTGTTTTTATTTTACATTTGCATAAGAGCTGGAAGCATAAGGATTTATATCTAGGTTAGTGTTTGTATATATTAACTTGACTGTAAAATAACTTAAATCAACCCCAAGGGTATTAGTGAGATATTTCTCCCTTAAATGTGTTCTCATCCTTTATTACTTAAATTTGGAAATTACTGGTTTAAAGGCATCTGGGAAGAGCTTGTATCTAGGTTTTGCTAAGTTATACTATGGTCACTGTTAATTGTCTTTCTCTAAATTTATTCAGGCAGGAGAACATTACTAAAATTTCTCTCCTTTCTAGTTTGATTCATTAAGTATTTGCTTTATAACTTAGAGAATTCAAGAGAGAAGAAAGGTATTGGGAGGCATTTAGTTGAGTCCTGCTTTTTTGTCCTTTTATAATTTTGGGATGACTGGATTCTGATCACTGTACCATTTCATTACTTCTCATCTTTGAAAACATGGGGCAAATTATCATGGTTGTGGCTTTAAAAGCCTGTCTTCTGCTCCGAGCCAGACTCCTTGAGCCCAGTGGGCTTGTGTTTGGGCGGTTTGGGGGCCCGAAGGCCTGTTCTGTTACTTGTTCTCTGGAGTAAGACTAACTGTAAATCCCCAGAGTTTGAATTTGACAAGCATTCACTGTCTGGTATAAATGTGCATGCTACTTATAGAATCTCTGTATGTCACAGGATCATAACAGTTTAGAGCCAGAGGAAAGACTGAAGTTCAAACAAGTCAAGGCTTTTGCCCAAGAGCACAAAGTAAGAGGCAGAATTGGTATTGTATTAGTTGCATCAAGGAGACAAAAGACAAAAACAAAAACCAAAACAAGCTAGGATAAATCCTTGACAAAACAAAACAGCTAAAGTTATCTTAGCTCTGAAATCAGAAGTATAAAAACATCCGGCACTATGGAGCTAAAGATTTTGTTTATGACATTAACTCTGAAACGTCATCTATTTTTATTTTCAGCAACTCTCTTTGATTTTTGCCCTGAGTTGATTCTTATAGCTTATTTTATAAAACATGTTCTGTCTACTCTTTGTTCGCTAAGTCGTACAGCAGGCTTTGATGGTGAGCAATATAATTCTGACCTCCAGTTGCTAGAATGCAAATATTCTTGTAATTGCGCAGGCCTTATGCCTTCTTGGCCCCCAGTCTGAATACTAGCTCAGCTTCTGTGCAACCTAAGCTCAGAGTAGTCCCTGAGTCAGCACTGGAGTGAGTTTTTGAAAATAAATCTGATCATTCCCCTTCTGCTTAATCCTTGCAATGGCTTTCCACAGCTTCATGGTGGAATAAAGCTCCTTGACATGTGGGTCCAGCTCTCCTGCCTTACCGGTCCCCTCTGACAATGGCTTCCGGGATTCTTTCCTCTTCCACTCCAGCCTCACCTGCTTCTTCCAGGCCCTGGACCCCACTGTGCAGTTGTCCTTTTGCCTGGTGACGCTATCTTATCCTTGAGTTCTCAGCTCAGTTGTCACTTCCTCGGGGAGACTCCTTTGCCCTTCCTGACCTAGGCAGCTCCTCCTTAATGTGAGATAGCACCACGCACATCCCTTGAAGCATTGAATCACTGTTGCAATTTTTCATTCATTTGTATTAAGTCCTGCACTTGATAGTGAGCTCTGTGATGCAGAAATAGTGTCTTATTCTCTATTGTATCCCCCACCCAGTGCCTGGCACCTAATAGATGCTCAGTAAATACTTGCTGACCCTTGAATGCATGAATGAGTGAATGAATAAATGAAGTTCGGGCCCAGGGTTGGGAGAAGGATCTTAGCACAATTGTCAGCCGAACATGTTGGGAAGAGAATCCAATTTGGAGTCACTAAGACCTTGATTCAAATGTCTGGGTCAGGTGGCCTCTCTGAGCTTCAGTGAATTCATTTGAAAAACTGACTAAATAACGACGTCTAGCATGCAGGTACTTGTGAACATGAAGCAGGCAACCAGGGAAAACACTGGTCTTTTCTCCCTTCCCTCAGACACAGACAAACACAGCCAGGGAGGCTTTTTTCCATTTCAGATAGAAGCTTGGTCGGCTTCAGCCCTCTGGTGTCCCTGGGCTCACCTGGTGATTTTAAGCTGCTGGTGACCCAGCAAAGTAGGACTCACAGGGCAGGGCCAGGCCTCAGTCTGGCTTTGGGAAGCAGGCTTCGCGTGCCAGGGCTCAGAGCAGCTGGGGGATCTGTGAGGAAATGAGCTGGACCTGGGAGGGCAGGGGTTAAGCGGCAGCCACTTAAGATGGGCCCATTCAGGGGTGTACCCGTTCATCATGATAAGTGTCATAGTAAAATCAATTCTCTGTGTACTTTTGGGAATTACAACTATCATTTTGGTGTGATTTATTTGGTGTATAACACGAACATGGCCATTTGTTTC
This sequence comes from Pteropus alecto, assembly GCF_000325575.1. Taxonomy (NCBI): domain Eukaryota; kingdom Metazoa; phylum Chordata; class Mammalia; order Chiroptera; family Pteropodidae; genus Pteropus; species Pteropus alecto. The sequence continues at coordinate 4,949,237 of NW_006439192.1, forward strand.
ATCATTCTGAAAGTTCATCTAAAATTGCTTTGAGTTTCTGGTTTTCAGGAGTGACATGTCCAATTGTTATCGTCCATCCTATGAAATATGGATTGAGGAATACAATGCTGCCGGCCTTGTTTCCTCCCTGGTTACCTGCTTTAGGTGGCAGGGGAAGTTTTATTGCTTTGATTTCCCTTCTCCTCTCATTGCTCTCCCCACACCGAATCTGTCTTCAGACCAATATAGGCTTGAACCCTGGGCCTTTTCTCCCTGCCAGGCCTTGGGAACTTCTCTTTTCTGCAAAGAAAGAAGGCAATCTCTGAAGTGTCCTAGGCTCTCTACTCACTTCCACAGCCTTCACGGGGGGTCATTTCCCCCCTGCCCAGTCACAGTCCTGACCCTGGCTTGTAAACCCATTTCCATTTATATCTGGGTGTGGCTATTAGATTGCCCTTGGGGCTTGGGTCAAAATGGACTTGTTTAAGAGTTGTCTGTACCACTTAACTGGCTGTGTGACTTTGGATGATTCCCTCAATTTCTCTGAGTTTTCTCATCTATAAATTGGAGATGATAATAAGGTGAGGATTACATATACCAATAGCCTTAGCATGTATCTAGCACTTAGCTAGGGCACAATAAGTACTACCTATTGCCATCATCATCACCCTTGGTTTCTGCTTTGAGCTAAGCTGTGTGACCGAGGTCTCTTTTTACCCCAATTGGAAAATGGCCTCATGAATTAGATGAATTAGAGGCCTGTGGGAAGATAGAAAATGTAATGTGTGGGGTGAGTAAAAAAACTGCCTTGGTGGGAAACGGAGGGCGCTATTTAAATTCTGGATGTTGCTCTGTCACCATTTCTCCCTTCTCTGTTTTGCTGATGGAAGCACTTGTTGTCTGGGCTCTTTGGGGCAGGCTTTGGGAGAATCCTGGGACACAGGGTGTAAGTAAGGTCAAAATACTGCCAGTCTTCCCATCTGGCTGTGGCATCTGTGGAGAGGCCTGTGGTTTATTCCTGACATCTTTTTACAATAATAACACCACCCACCATGTATCACATGCACAGACCCCAAAAAATCAGTGTCGGGATTTTTTTTTCCCAGGACACCTGTTCCATTTTCTTGAAATGGAGCAGCTATCTTTGTATACATTCCCCCTGACTTTTAGGTCAACTCGTGGCCCATCCAGGGCCATGATGCATCGGTAGCGCTCTGTCCCACCTCCCCTCTACGGAGTCCTTGCGTTCGCTCTTTCCACAGGAAGTGGGCTGTCCCCACTGCCCCACATCCTCATCTTCTCACCCTTCAGGATTCAAATGCCAGCTCCTCCAAGAAGCCCTCCCTGCGTACCCCAGGGCTTATGGACTCTCACTTCCTTTTGCTCCTATGACTCTTACCTGCACCTCTGTTTCAGCATCTGTCTTTTCTTTCTTTACAGCAGAGATCTTTGAAAACAAACCTTACCTACCCAACTATATTTGTTCCTTTTGAGGGGGCTGTGTCTTTTGCCTCTGATGTCTAGCTCAGTGTCTGGCAAAAACCAGACCCTTCATGCATTTTTCTTGACTGTTAGGTGACTAGAAGGAAAGTGGTCATACCTTGCTGTTTCTGAAGAACCTTTGAGGTATTTACAAACTTACCTGCCATCTAGCACTTTCTCCTACGTAGAAGTCTTACACTCGCCTTTGGGTATGATTTCTGCTTGGGGAAACCTTTGGCTGAAATCTCTTCTCCTGTTCTCCTGAAGTGACGAACTATCTCGAAGTCCTAAGATGAAGATGTGGCTCTCTGTGGGTGGCAAGGGGAGGATGCCGCAGTGCAGACTAAACAGCCAGGAAATCACACAGGGAGAGTCCGAGGGGAGAAGGTTTGCCTGAGGGAAGGGGCATGCGCCAGCTGGTCCTGGGAGCTGAACAGTGGTTCTGGGCTTGTTTGAGTTAACGAAAAGAACATTTCCAGGGGCTATGGTATTGGCACCAACACCCCCACCCCCAAGCACAGAAAGAGCCCACCTTTCTAGCAGCAAGTCAGCAGGGCCTTGTTAAGACAAATGTGGCTTCCTCTTTTCCCTTTTTCTCTTGCTCCAGGGTGAAAGAGAGACGGTCCTCCCAGTTACTTCAATTACATGGATGACTGGGGAGAGCTTTAGCACAAGTTATACAGCCATGTGCTTGGATTGAAGGGGAGTTAGTCCCCTCACCCCCTTCCTCTTGCCCTCTCCTCAGGCTGCTTAAACGGGCACCACTGACCTTCGCAAGGCATGTCACTAATGCAGGTGTTAACCTTAATGCCACTCGGGCCTGTCATTAGCACTCATGCCTGTGACAGGTGTTTGTTGTGGCCCTGGCAGGAAGGTCAGCACCTCAGAGCTGCTGAGTTCCCTAACCTAAAGTCGACACTTGAGGGTTGGCAAATGGCCAGGCTCAAGTTGGCTGCAGTGTGGCCTCAGGGCCAGGTGGGGTGGGGGCAGAGCGGGCTTTGGGAGTGCTCAGAGCTGGGAAAAGGATTTAATGCTGGACTCTTTTCCTGGTCTCCAAGAAACTCTTTTCTCTCCCTTCTCTTTCACCTAAGCCCTCCTCTGAAGGGTCACAGGGGTGACCTGGGCCTCCTGGCTGGAGGATAGCACTCGGACAAGCCTGGGACACTCCCACTGCCTGCCTCAGCTCGGGAGCTCCAGAAGGCTGCTGGGCTCCTGCTGGCCAGTTCTACTCTTTGGAGATGGGCCATGGGCGGGCAAGGAGGTCAAGGAGGTCCCCAGGGCAGGGAGACTGTGATTTTAGCCCCGACAGGGACCAAGCCTCATAGGTACAGCCCTAAGTGTGTGACTTGCCTGCCTGGGAACCTTGACTGGACAAGCCAGAGGTAAAGCCCGGATGGTCTAGTGGCAGAAGACAAGCTATTTTTTTAGTTTCTTCCTGTACTTTGAGGGAGGGGAGTTCTGGGAAAGGCATAGAGCTCAATCTGTTGGCATTGAATATTGGACATAAAAGAGATTCTGGAGTTCATTTAATTCACTATTTCTCGAATTTTTACTACGCATTCTGTCATAAGCAGTTATTCTAAGTCAGTTCTGTCACAGCAGTTGTGGCTTGAATTCTTTGCACCTTCTTTGTTTTTTACTCTTGGGATGTGTAGTAACAATAATAATCAAACTGACAACGACCTCCACCACCAGTGGCGTTTAGTGCATGTTTATTGCATGCCAGGGATTTTGCATACATTCTGCCATTTAATTATTATAACGGTACTATGATGTTGGTGTCGTCACCCGTACTTTATTGATGAGGCAACGAATGCCAGGGAGGATGTGCAACTTGCTCAAGGTGGAGCCAGAGTTTGAACCCAATGTCTGAATAGCTCCTGGTGCACTTACCCACTTCCCTTTGCTACTACTGTTCAGCATGTAGTTTGTCAATCACTCTGTGCTTTGGGTCAGGAGAGGCTGCCAAGCTCCACCAGATCAGAGAACTGGGGCCCAGAAAAATGAAGTAGTTCACCTGGAGTCCCTCAGCCAGCTTGTGACTGAGCTGGGACTCATCTTTACCCAGCCGACAAATGAATTGGTTGTACCCAGTACTCTGCTAGATTATTTATGGGGTTCCAAAAAGAGTACAGTTGGTCCTCCAGATTCATGGGTTTTGCACTCATGGATTCAACCAACCATGAATGAGAAGCAGTATTTTTGATCCATGGTTGGGAATCCATGAATGTGGAGGGCTGACTGTATGCATTGTTCTATGCCATTTTATATAAAGGTCTTGAGCAACTGCAGATTTTGGTATCCGCAGGGCATCCTGGGACCAATCCCTTGTGGATACTGAGGGACGACTGTGTGTCCAATACTCCATGAGCTACCATTTGCTGGAAAAATCAAACTATGTTCATAGGTAACATTTACTGAGCTTTTATTCTGTGTCAGTCATGTGTTTTACATTTAGCTCTCATAACTATAAGGTATGTACTATCATCATCCTCCTCTTACAGCAAGGAGAGCAAGGCTCAGAGATGTTAGGCAACTTATCCATGACCACACAGCTGGGAAGGGGGGGATGGGATTCAAACCTACATCTGGCTGACCGCAGAGCCCCTGTGCTCATACTCCAAACACAGAGAAAACAACTAGAGGACCATGCAGGTTAAACTTCGAGGACCTGACTATGATGGTACATCAGAGAAAGGAGAAAGATGTGTGGGTGCTGGTATTGGGGAGTTGGGGGAGGGGAGGTCCTCAAAGGATCTGGGTCTTGAGCTGGGCTTTGATTTCAAATGGAGAGAGTCTGGGGATGGTGGCCTGGGTGGAAAGAATGTCCTAAATAAAGGCTGAGAATTAAGAAGGGTAAATTGAGTGGCTGTGTGCCTGCTTGATGGTGGAGGCACATTTTCTATCTGACTATCAGCTTCTTTATTCTTACTCTCATCTTATAGATTGATTCCAAGCATTCTTTTTGAGCAGCTAAGAAACTTTGCTGATTAGGGGATAATGAGTGTTTATGTGCCATGGGAGCATGTGTGGCAGAGTGGAAAAGCATCCAGTTTGGACCTGGATTTAAGTCTAACACTGTCATTTGCTAATTGTATGTCTTTGAGAGACTTTTAGCCATGCTGAGCTAAGATAAGTTTTATCGTCTATAAAAACTGAAGAATAACAATTAGCTTATCTACCTGACAATGTAATTTTTGATAATCAAATGAGATAAGGTTCAGTTAAAAAGCACTCTGTAAGTTGCAAATTGTCCAAGTTATGATTTTTTAATTAAATGTGGATGTTTGCGAGTGAACAGGTTGTGCATGTATATGTGTATTTAAGTGGTTAGGATTAGGTTTTTGTCTTTAGCTATAAATGTGAATAATTGACAGCTGTGCATATGGTGTATGTGTGTGTCCTTTGGTCTTAGGAGCATCATTACCCAGCAGTAGACCCCAGGAGAGACAGCCCTTTATTGTGTGAATCCACATGCCAGGCAGGCACAGTGGCTTCTACCCACTGTCTTGCGGCCTCCCGGTAGTCCATCCACAACAACCATTTTTTGGTTTCAGTTCTGTTATCAACCTGTAACAGAGCCTAGATTTGAGTTGAGGTGTGCTGACTCCATGGCTACTGTTGCTCTCTCCAGAAACTAGAAGGGCTCCCTCTAAATACAGTGGAGGCCGCTAGTATCCCAGAGAAGCCCCTGACAGGCAGATACCTTTTTTCTGGGATCGCCCCAAATCCCTATCTCCTTAGTACCTCTTACCAGCCAGCTTTGCGGGGAACACACTTTGCTTCCCCCCAGGTTGTTGTGGGTGCCTCCCAGCTCACACTGGAGGCTGACTCCATCTAGGCTATTGTTGGCCTTTCAGGAGCAAGGGGTGAGCTATGAGCTTGGGAGGCTGGTAGAGGTTGATTGTCATTTCCTACCTGATATTGACACCCCGATGGTCACACACTTCACATTGATAAGTATGCCTACTGATAATACTTGGTAGTCTATGAATGTATATGGCACACCCAAAGATATGTTGATATGTAGTTTGGGTGTATAACTAATTTTACTTTGATTATAAAATAACGTGCACCTATTGTAAGAAATTTAAAAAATGTACATGTGTGTAAAGAAGAAATAAAAATAGCGCATTGACCTTCTACTGAAAGAGAGTCACTTTATCATTTTGTGGTATTTCTTTCCAATCTTTCTCTTTCTGCCTAATATGCACCTATGACATATATGTCTATTGTGTGTATAATATATACATATATGCATTGAACATTCTTCTGGTTTTCCCCAAATCAAAAGATGCAAACCAGAGGCTTAGGAACTACTGTTGACCCCTCTCTCCCCATGCCCCCCGCCTCCCCTTCCCCATCTCTTATTGCCTTCTTCTATCACCGAGTCCTACAAATTAAGCCTCTCTCATCGTCTCCCAGTTCACTTCTCTCTGTGCTTCCATCCTGTCCAGCCTGAGTTACTGCCATGGCTCCTCAGTGGTCTGCCCACTTCACACCCTCTCCTCACTTCGATCTTAGCGCAGCCACCAAGTCCTTTGGCATAGACTGCGTGGCCCCGCCCCTTATAAGCTGTGCAAACGTAGGCAGGTTACTTCACTTCTCTGAGTCTCGGCTTCCTTACCTCACGCTGACGTCAGTCGGAACACGTTTTTTTTTGTTCATGTCTTCCATCCATAAGTTTAATACCTTTTTCATCTTAAGTGTTTATCATCATTGTGATAAAACATTTATCACGCACTGTGGCCGTAATTTTTCAGTTTGAGGTACAATAATAGTAAAACTGGTACGAATTTCTTTTTCTTTCTTCACAATTTCACGAATAGAAGATTTGTTCTTACTGTAGATCTGTCTTAGCAACCTCAGCAAATGATTTTTTTCCTTTCCTTATTAAGTTGAGAACTTTCACCTTTTCACTTAAAAGCAGCATGTTAAGGCCTCTCTTTGGCATATCTGAATTGCCAGCTTTGCTACTTTTACACTTCGGAGCCATTATTAAGTAAAATAAGGGTTACTTGCACATCAGCACCGCGATACTGTGACAGTCGATCTGATAACCCAGATGGCTACTATGTGACTACTGGGCGGGCAGCATGCACAGCATGGAGACGCTGGACAGAGGGATGAGTCGCATCTCAGGTGGGACAGAGCGGGACTGTGTGCGATTTCATTATGTTACTCAGAACAGTATGCAGCTTCAAACTTATGTTTATTTCTGGAATTTTCCATTTATTATTTCGGACTACAGTTGACAGGGGTGACTGAAACCGTGGAAGGTGAGAACTGTGGAAAGGGGGCCTCTGTGCTGCCTTCCCTCCGCTTGAAACATGTTCCCCTCTCCATCCTCTCACCTGCAATGTGCTGATTATACATGTTTCGTTTCCCATGTTTTTCTACTATAAGTAACATAAATATGTCTTTGCATATAAATCTCCATGCAGGCCTCTGATTAAGTCCTCAAAATAAATCCTTAGAAGTGGAATTTCTAGGTCAAAGATTATGAATATTTTAAAGGCTTTTGATGAATATCACCAGGTCACTTTCTAGAAAACAAACACATACTTCTTGGTCTTTTTACCACATATCCCTTTCCTGGGCTTCCGTGGCATTGTGTTGGGATCTTTCATCTAGCAACGATCGCATCGCCTTTATATTGTTTGTTTACTCTCTGTCTCCTTAAATAAACTGTAACCATGGTAGGTGCCCAGTGGATGTTTGCTGAGCTGTTCTGACTTGAACATATGAGCCATTGTTAGTCTCTTTCAACAGTGGGATAAAAACCAGAAATCCAGATGTTTGGTAATAAATCAGTGGGTCCTAAAATGTCTAAAAAAAGGGAAAAGCCAACACTCACATTGTCTGCCTGTCTCTCTCTTTCTCCATCTCTCTCTCCTCCCCGTAACCTAATAGTTGAGTGAGAGAAGAACACAATGGAAAAGCTGCGTTTCCTATTTCTGAGTGGAGGAATGGCAGTGTCCAAAGGAGCAGTGGCTCAGGTGGGCCCTGGGCATGGTGCAGCCCAGGCTCTGCACGTGCCAGGCATGCTGCTCCCTTTGGGGGTGGGGTGGGGAGGAGCTCCCAGAACCGGAAACTGGCTTACTTTCCCCTGCAAGGGAAAAGGCTTCCCTTTGCCCCTCCTGTGTCCTGCCTCTCAGTGATTGGCAGGAGGAGGCAGAGCAGATGGCTCCTCTTCTTGGTTTCACTGGAGGTGTCCTTTTCTCACGCTTACCCCCAGGGCCATCAGTGCTCCTGCTGCAAGGACCCCTTAGGGCACATAGACACTGGCTCCTGCTCCTCTGTAGAGGTGGCTTACACTGAGCACTTAGAACCTTCAGCTCAACCTTTCTTATAGACACTGGCTCCCGCTCCTCTGTAGAGGTGGCTTACTGGACACTGAGCACTTAGAACCTTCAGCTCAACCTTTCTAAAAAACCCAGGAGGAAGTCCCTGTGTCCCTCAATGGCCTGTTGGCCTTTGGGACCTGCAAGTGTTTGCTATCTGCTCAGGGGGTGCCTCCGCCTCGGAGAGAAGCACTTAAAGCCGCAGCTGGGATGTTTGGTTTGGAAAAGCTACGAGGCTATATCTGGAACTGTCTTCCTAGTTTGAGATGGGGACTTGGAGACATGGATTACCCCAGTCTAACCTCTTGTGGCCTGTCTGCACTTTCTGAGGTTCGGTTCTCGGTTCTCATGTGTATGTGACACACGCTCACCCATTATTGTAAGTGTGTTACAAAGAGTAACTTATTTCATCATCCCTCAAACCCTATGAGGTAGGTGCTGTTATCCTTATTTTACAGATTGGAAAGCTGAAACTCAGAATGGCTACAAGCTAGCGAGAGCCTGGACCAAGAACTGAACCAGAAGTCTGCTCTCTGAGAGGGGCTGGAGGCTGGCTCCGGGTCCCTGGGTCCTGGGTACGCTCTGTGAGCCTATGGTTGTACATGTGGTTGTATTTGCGTGTGTACTGTGTATTGTGTGTGTATGGTTGTACATGCGGGTGTGTATTTGTGCGCGTTTGAGTGTGTGGAGTGTGTGTGTGGGAGGGAGAAAGAAAGGGCGAGAAAGGCTTTGTCTAGCCTAGCCTAATGCAGAGGGTCCTAGTGCTTGTGAAATACCCAGGAGGCAGTGTGATTTGGTCACACAGTGCTAAGTGGAAAGGGCTTAGCATTAAGCCTGAGTTCTGGCTCTGCCACTTATTAGCTGTGTGGCTTTAGGCACACTGCTTGACTTCTTGGAGCCTTGATTTCCTTATTTGTAAATGGACATGGTATCTACCTCATAGTGTTGTTATAACGATTACATGTATTCATTGAGATCAATGGTTAAGGACAGTGTCTAGCACATGGTAGTCACCAAAATAAATATTATCTTTACCTTTTCAATCATTCCAGGCAAGCCAAGAGGTAGAGGGAGTGTTCCCTTTTCTCTATTTTCCAGAATCTTCTATCTCCCCAGGTACCTGGTTCTGTCATTCACTCTCCAAAAATATTGGTTGCATTTGCACAGAAATATATTTGCCCAGGCTTTATGTATTATCGCTCCCATCAATTTTTACCTCAAATAAAGAGATAGAGGAAGAGGGCATTGCTTAATCCCAAAGCACAAGACCTTAAAAAGGGCAGGAGACTTCCTGGTGCCTCCCAGATGCCCACCACCTGTCTATTCTGCCTGTGTTAAGGCAGATTTTGGAAAACCCTCTCCTTTCTCTGTCTTTGGACATGTGCTTGGAGGCTTTTTTCAGGGCCCACACTCTCTCCTTTGTCCCTGGGCACCATCCACTTGGCTCTGGACCACGCCCTGCCTGGCTGAGCTGCCCTCGGAGCTGTCAACACAGGGTGTGCGTGCTGGTATGCCGGCCTGGGGGCTTTGGAAAGGAAAGGTGCGGGGAGCAGGCAAGAATGTGCTAGGCTGGTTTGCATTACCTGCCAGCATGGAAACTGCTTGTAAATCACTGTGCACAGCTGAGGGTGCCCAGAGCTGGGGTGAGAAGGGAATGTGGGGCTGGGCTGTCATGTGGGAGGGAGCAGGCTTGGGTCTTGGGCCAGTAGATGGAAGCTCTACGCAGGCTGCTTTTAGCTCAGGGTAAAACAAAACAAGTTAAAATTGTTTAACGCTGCAAAGTCTGATGTAAGGTAGTGAACTCCTCGTCTTTACAGGTATTCCAGATGCTGATGCTTACCCTCTAGTGCTGTGGTTGTAAAGACTCTCATACTGGGAGGGAGGTGGCTCCTTTCAACCTTGAGATTCCCCAAGCCTGGGACTGGATGCCTGGTCTGTGATTTTAAACCTCGAGGGGATAGACATGTACTTGTGTTTAATAACATGTATGTTGTACTAGCCATGTTTCCAGACTCTGTTCTAAATGCTTACAGATATTAACTAATTTAATTCTCATACTAACCTTATAAGGTAGGTACTCAAATTTCCATTTTATAAATAGGGAACCTGAGGTATAAATAAGGAACTTGCTCAAGAGCTCCCAGCTGGCCAGTCTGACTCCAGTCTATTCTAATAACTGTTCTGCTACTGTGGTCCTACCTGGGGTGTTTCCAGGAGGCCTGGTTGCAATATCTTGGTCTGGCCATAGCTGGGGGCATCTGACCAAGTCCAAGAGCAGGCAAGCAAATACCCTGGATGAGCAGGCCCTTTGAGGAGTTATTTCTTCAGGCATATCAAATAATCTGAAGGATGTGGTGACAGACAGGGTAACATCCAGGTCAGGGCGAGGAGGTGGACCCTCCTGAAAGGCAGGAAGGTCACAATGATACAGAATCTGGAAGTTTGAATGTCCAGGTGGGTAAGTGACCACAGGGATGTCTGTTAGTCATCATGGAACTCCAGGATCTAAGGAATGCGGAGGGGAATCGCCAATCCCAGGGAATGTGGAATTTCACTGAGAAGGGGACTCAGGCCCCAGGTAAGGCAAAGATGGTGACATCAGAAGTGGCAACTGATGTTAGAGCATTCAGGACAAAAGAACTTGATGTGGAGTCCCTGGTCTGGGTCGGGAGCAGCTGCCCCAGGGAGGGAGGACTGGAACTCAGAGATGAGGGTTGTATCCTTAGATATGCCACTTTTGCTCCTTGTGTGACTAAGGCAGCTTAGTTTACTTCTCTGACCCTTGGTTTCCTTATGTTAAAGGCTGGGTAATGATAACTATCTTGCATAATGGTTGGGCAGACCAAATTGGATAATATTTACTTACATTGAGTCTTGCAAATGAGAGGTGCTAATGAGGGTGGTGAACACAGGACGAGATTTACTCGTGGTATTATTGAACCGTGCACTTGAACTTATTTGATTAGCCAATGTCACCCCAACAATTTTAATTAAAAAAGTGGTTAACACTAAAAATAAGAGGTGCTAACTAAATGTCTTTGTGTGTCATTCAATGGCTCTTGTCCTAGATGGGGATTGATTTTAGAGACTGAGTGTGGAACTGAGCCCGAAGGTGAGTATGCGAGGGAGGGGCTGGAGAAGGTAAGAGGCAGGAGGGCTGGGGAGGGAAGGGCTGGGAAGGCTAAGCCATTGAACAAACCTCCTGCCTACCGGGGGTCAGCAAACCCCAACACTGGGGTCGTCAAGTTAGTCAGCAGCTTTGCAAGACCCTCTGGGTGCTAACCCCTAGATCCGGTTACCGGAGGCTCTGCCAGGGGAGGTGACTAAGGAACTACCTGGGATTTCAAGCGAATGTGTTGAAAATCATACCCAAGGCCCTGGGAACAGGCTGGCTCTGGTCAACCAAGCTTGCCCTCAGCATTCCCTCCCCAGCCCTGACCTCTTCTAGCATGTTCTCTCCTGTCTTTCTCTGAGTGCCTGTGGGCACCCTCCATCTCATCTGCAAAACAAGCGCATTTGGATAAGAGGATGACTGAGGCTAATTATATACCTCCCCTGGTCTTAAAGATCAAACGTTTTATTTTTCTCTTAATCTGAAAATTTAGGAGAATCACTTCCAAGTTAGAGGCTACATTTAACACAGCTGGGCTGACAGAAAGGCTCACAAATGGAAAGTAACGAGAGTGAGAACAGGAACTTTAGATTCAGAGTGCTCTAGAATTGACAACAGTGCCTCGTGTTACTAGGTTTAATATTTCTAATAACCCGTTCTGTAGACTGAGGGTGAGAGGAGTTAAATGACTTACTTGAGGTCACACAGCTGGTTAGCGGTCAAGTCAGGTTCTAGCCCGCAGTTTTCTAGGCCCAGCTCTCCTACAAAGTACCGGTGCAGAGGTACTGCCTATGTCTAGGCCTCAGTCTCCCCAACTGTAAAACGGGTGGATTGTCCCTCCAGCCGTAAGATGTGACAACCTTATTATTTCTCTGTCCCTGGGGCTGTGGGGCTTTCTCTTGGTGCTGGCTGGTAAATACCTGTTTTATCTCCAGTGGGTTTGAGGTCACCGTGTTTCCTTGTCTCATCGTTAACGATGGCCGCTGCTAGCAAAGGCTTGGGAGTAGGTCCCACAGGACGGCCTTGTTGGTGGCTCTGGATTCTCTTTTCGCTGTGTAGGGTATGGAATCGGCTTTTTCAGAATCAAAACATTTCGGATTGTAAGAAACTGTGGAGGTCATCCTGTGTCCGGAAAGGCCTTGCTTGGTGGCTGTTTAGTCCAAGCCCTTGCCTTTAGGAGGATGGACCAGATGACCTAATAAAGCTCCTAATAAAACTGCGTAGGCAGATCTCCAACCTCCCTCTTCTTTAAAGTCTCATTGAAAAAGGAATGTCTACAGCAGTCCCTGGGTAACACATTACACTGTTTCACAACCCTCCTAGCCAGGAAGCTGTTCTTAATGTTTAACCTTAATCCCTCCCGCTGTAATTTAAGGCCCTTTCCTCTTGTTGAGTGCAAATGGAGAACAGCTGCTCACGCTCATCGTCTGACATCAGCTATTTCTCAAGATGACCCTGCGAGACAGGCCAGGGTCATTAGACCCAATTTGGTGCTCAGCAAATATGTATTTATTCCTGCATGTGTGGGCTGTAGGCTGGTTAGTTGGGTACGATGAAGAGCTACAAGTTTCTTGGGTGTTTCTTTGGAGGTTTGTCTCCTGATTTCTGGATTACTCTATGGACCCCAGAGGGCAGAGCCCCCGCTTCTTGCTCTGTGAAGGTCATTCTTCAGCTCCCCAGGGCAGAGGCTACTGTCTAGATGGGAACAGTTTCTATGGAGGGTGGCTGAGACTTTAAACTTGAGGCGACCAATCCAAGCAAGTGTCCAGACAAAATCCTCTGGCTCCTCCTTCGCCTTGGATACAGCTGCGTTTTGGGGACATCTTTTCAATCGGCAAAGCTGGGGAGGTTCTATGAGGGTACGTGGATTCCCTGCCCTCCCGAGGAGCCAAGTTGAGGGCAAGGGGAAGAGCCTTGAGGGTGCTGTGACCACAGGAAAGCTGTCCTTTCTGAAAGGAGGCAAGGATGAAATATAAACCAGCAAGTTAATAATCCCCACCATCACTAGGAACAACAGTATCGACAACAAGGACAGACAACAAAACTCAAGTGCCTGCGGGGTAAAACGTGCCTTTCTCGGCTCAAATTTTATTTGGTTCTTCCTCTCTCTCTGGTCTGTCTTTGTTTACAGAAACACAGGTAACACGCTTGGAAGAACAGATGAACAAG
>NW_006439192.1:4962413-4962921 GCF_000325575.1 Pteropus alecto
TCTGCTTGAGGAGAGGACTTTAAGGCCCAATTTTTCCCCAGAACCCCCTCCTGGGCTCTCTTTCTCCAGGAGGCTGCATTTCCATCCATAAACCTTCCCCTCTCTGGCTTAGAGTCCAACTGTTCCTGATGTTTATCAGAGGCCTGGATCAAAGCTGTCCAGGTTGTAAATCTCTCTCTCTCTGTGGCAGGCACCAGGGCAGCTGAAGAAGGTTGACAGCCCTTTGGGCCACAAAGGAAAAAATTTGCTTTACTCCACCTACTTCCATCTCTGCCAAGAAGCTGTCCTCTCAGAAGCCACTGCCGGCCTTCCATTCCTGGGAGCTGCTTCTGGAGGCTATGACACGCTTGTTTGTGGTCAGGGAGAGAAAGTAGAGCCTTTGAAAGGGAAGGCAGTGTGTGTGTGTGTGTGCGCGCGCGCGCGCGTGTGTGTGTGTGTGTGTGGTGTGTGTGTGTGTGTGTGTGGTGTGTGTGTGTGTGTGTGTGTGTGTTTGCGTGTATGTGTGTGG
>NW_006439192.1:4963092-4996941 GCF_000325575.1 Pteropus alecto
CCGTCCTCTCAGTAGCCACTGCCGGCCTTCCTTTCCTGGGAGCTGCTTCTGGAGGCTATGACACGCTTGTTTGTGGTGGGGGATAGAAAGTAGAGCCTTTGAAAGAGAAGGCAGTGTGTGTGTATGTGTGTGTGTGTGTGTGTGTGTGTGTGTGCGCGTGCGCGTGTATATGTGGGTGATATGCTTTACTGTGCCTTCACAGGTGGATAGATGGGTTGGTAGAGACTGAAACTCAGAGCCACAGTGCCCTCAAGGACCCTTGAACCTAGCGCTCTCAGAAGGATGAAGGACTTGCTTACATCCCATAACTCAGGCTCACTAGAAAGGCCAGACCACAGAACCATTCTCCCAACTTCCAAACAAGAGCAGAGTATCCAGGCCTCAGGATTCATCTGTCAAGCTCTGAAACATCGAGAAAGGGGGTAAATGGTCCCTAGGCTTTAGGAACTCCCTCCTCACCCTTCTCTAGCATTCATGGAGCCAGTGCTTGTGGGTTTTTGTAGATACCTCCGGAACTGCATGACTGACAGGAAATTTAAGGCTGGTGCAGAAAATGAAATGAAGCCAGAGGATCTTAGAAACGGCTGGTTGATGAGGAGCTCGTGCACTGGTGAGGGCATCTACATTCTGGTGATGGCTTTCTACATTCTGGTGATGGTAGAATTTCTTGTATTGATACAGAGGAGGCCGTGATGCTTTCACGTGTCCAAAGCTTCTCTGGATACGTGGAAGCTTTGGGGCTGAGATTTTAGCTCTCCAGAAAGGGGTAGAAGGACTGTTTAGGCAAACTTTTGCCATTCTCTTATCTGTTTAGAGCTTCCCTAAGAATCAGAAATGCTAATGAAGGAAGGGGTCGTAAAAATAACTTAGCTTAACTCTTTCATTTACTCAGGAAGAAAATGAGGCCCAGAGAAGAGAAGGGGCTAAGAGCTAAGAGCAGAAGGGAGAGCCATGGGCAGAGAGAGATCCTGGGCTTAGCGGGAGGATACCAGGAACTCAAGTCTGAGCCAGATCACAAAACAAATTGCTGTCGATAAACTTACACATGTGCTTATATAAAACACATAAACGCATATGGCCATGATTTCGGAAAAAATACCTCACAGATAAAAGTAGCTTTAAATCCCCTATAAAATGTTAAAGTCTAATCCTTAACTTCTAGCAGCTCAGCAGGCTCTCAAAAGCTCAGTGGCAGTTCATACGTTGATAGTTCAGCATCTCCATGTGTAAAGAGGAGGCAGAGAAGCAAAGGGAATGAAGACAGGAGATTCGGAGTCACAGAGGCTTGGGTTCCAGGCTAGGCTGGGCTCTTGCTAGCAGTTGACTTTGGCAAATTGCCTCACGGTTTCCTCATTTGTACTTATCTCACTGGTAGTTGTACCAATGAAATGGTATCTGTCCTTAGAGCAGTGCTGGGGACATAGTAGAGCTCAATAAATGCCCATTTAGAGACACCTTGAGATCTTGGTCTCAGTTGAAAAGGTCACATTAAGAAGGACCTCATTCTGGGAGGAACCGAGGAGGACCCTCTGCTCTGGGATGGGATGTGGGAATGCTGGCTCTGCTGAAATATGGGGACAGATCACTTGCAAGGTGAAGCCGTTGACAGAACTGGGTTCCATTAATTCGGAGGATGATTTATCCCAGTTTCGGTTGTTGCCAGCGGATTGGGTGGCTTTAGGGCCTTTGTTCCATCTGTGAGGAGTTCATCCCTGTTCTGAGCTTTAGAGCACTGTCATGGTCTGAATTTTGCCCCTCCCCCCCATTTGAAGTTCTAACTCCCAGTACCTCAGAATGTGACTGTGTTTGGAGGTAGGGTCTTTAAAGAGGTAATTAAGTTAGAGTGAGATTAGGGTGGGCCCCATTCTGATATGACTGGTGTCCTTATAAAAAGAGAGAATTTGGACATAGACACACACAGGGGGAAGATCATGTGAGGACACAGAGAGAAGACGGCCCTCTGCAAGCCAAGGCCTCAGGGGAAACAGCCTTACCGACCTGATCCTGGACTTCTGCCCCCAGAACTGTGAGATCATACGTTCCAGTTATTTAGGCCCCTCCGTCTGTGGTACCTGGTTATGGCAGCCAGAGCTGACTAACACAGGTTCTGCTCCATCTTTCTCTTGAGACTTGGATAAGCAGCAATGGCTGCCCTTCCACGGCTCCCAGATTCCTGGTCTGCAAGAGGAGAAAGGACCACCGAGCAGGGCTTCTCAGATTATTGTGTGTTGGAAAATCCCTTCTAGGAATGCCTGTTACAAATGCAGACTCCATGACCACACCTCTTGTGGAGAGTCTTATCTCGTCATGTCTGGGGAGGTGCCTGGGGTGACTTGGATGACAGGATCCCCCCCTTGAGGGCACTGCCTTAGCCCTCAGGCCCACCTAGACCTTCCTTTTGGGGTTAGTGCTGAGGGGAAGCTGGCAGGTGTCACTCTTCAGACACCAAGGAGGCTAGTTTGTTAGTGGGGCTGGAAGCTCCCAGATCTGCCTGGACATGTGCCCGGTCCCTGCACTGCCACCCCCCCTGTCTTCCAGTTCTGCTGACAGCTGGACGCCTGGCAGCCCCCCTCTGCCTTTCAAACCTGTGGCAGAGTGAGTGGAGACAGACCTGGCCCTCAGGCCATGCTGGGTTCGGGAAGGAGGCTTCATGAGTTCGCTGTTGGGATGGGCGTGGAGAAGTTACCACGTCTCGCTCCTGTCAGCTTCCAGCATGACATAGGCACAAAGGTACCTTTTATAGGTGGGAAATTATACGTACTGCCACTTCAAAGGTCTTGGCAACGAGAGTGCCTCTTTGATAGATGACAGTATTATTAATGGTGATTTATTGCTGGGCCATTTTGACAACAGAAATAACCAGTTTCCCCACCTTCTTGGCCCTCTCCCCCAACACCTTGCTGTTTTTTGTTTTTTTTTGTTTTTTGGCTTTGGGGTTACCTCCTTGCACAAGGAGGCTGGGGCATCTGTTTTACGCAGACAGTGAGGTATCTGGCTTATTAAATTGTCATCGTGTGTCATAAAGTTTAGTGAAAGGCTGGCAGATTGTAATCCTAAACAGGGCGATTACCCTATTATTAAAGCGGCTTTCTTTCCCTCGCTCTCTTTATTTTTCTTTCTCTCTCTCTACCTCCACCCCCTTTCCTGGTTGGGTTTGTTCTTACCTCTGCCCTACTTGCTTGATTAGTCACAAGCAGGAGTCTCCTGCTTTACAATTATCCCAGAATTGGTGGGTAGAGCTCACGGGAAAGCAGACTGTAGAAGAGCTAACCACCTCGCTGCTCGCTGTAGTGACTAACAAACCTAATCAAGGGGTCATGGAGACTATGGGCTGTCTCAGCCAAGGCCACTGCAGGGAGGCAGCAGTGAAAAACAGGAGATGCTGGGATGGTTTCTGCTCCCAGGTCCTGGGAGCAGTGGCAGTGAGGCTGGAAAGAAGAGACATAGTTGGGGGGTGGTATTTCAGCCTCCACCACCTTTACTGCATGTATACCTGGGTTTCTTTCCAGAGTTTATCTCCCTCTGCCTTTTACCAGATAGCTTTAGGATCTGGAAGCAGAGGCGGAAAATAGAAAAGGGAGACAGTGGTGGGGTGGTCGGAGGGGGGGATGGAAGGAGAGGAATCACTTGATCTGAGTGTGAGTCCTGACTGCCACTTTCTGGCCACGATTCCTCAGCTGGAGGCTCGGTTTCTCAATCTATAAAATGGGGTGATAATTCTTGCTTTATCTACTTCACACAGTTTTAGAGAGGACCAAATTAGATACAGGGTCTGAAGGAAGATGGTTAATGGTAAATTACTCTACAGATCTGAGGGATTATTATAATTTCATATGTGCCATTGCAGTCTGGTTTCATGTCTCATCAAACCTCAACTCCTCTTATTCCAAAGGGTTGTTAAGTACGTCAAGGTCCAGTCTTCTGTTCCTCTACATTCCTCAAGGTTGTGATGACTTTGGTTTCTGAATGTAATTGGGAGACATTGTTTGACTCATGGTCTGAACAATGGGAAATTTTAGGCACATTCGTGACAAACGGTTGTTATGTATACAGTGCCAAGTGAAAAATACTGATCTGAACAGGCTGGAGTCACAACTGAAATAATTGCATCACAGTTTGCCAGATCTTGGAAGAACCCTAGAGATTGGGTAGTTTAGTTATCTCATTTTATAGATTTGTAAATTGAGGCTCAAAGAGGTAGAATAACATTCCCAGAGTCACTGGGTGAACTATAGGCAGAGCAGAGACTAATATTCTTGTCAGTGACTTCCAGTCCAGTGCTTTCTCCACTGGGAGAAGCACCTTACTAGCCTGGACTCTGGTTCTGCCTTCTCTTCTGCTATAAGGAGAGACTTCACTGGCCCTTGCAGGTATCCTAATCAATTAACTCTCAGGAAAGGATTTGCTAGCAGTTGTTTATACCCCAGTGTGAATTTAAGTCAATATTTCATTCTCTCAGATGTATTTGGTTTTGTAGCCTCATCCTCAGTTACGCAGAGCTGGGCATTTCCCCCTGTCAATAGAGTTTCTAACACTGGTGAGAAGAGATGTGATACATTTTTGAGGTAGAGACTCATGATTCTCACGCTCTGAAATCATGCCAGTTGCCTGCTCTGTGGGGCAGCAGGGCTGGGCACTACTTCCAGAATCACACGGCTTTGGACCAAGATCTATGTGTTCATACTTTAGAATGTGTTTGTCAGGACCTGTCAGGAAGTAAGGCTGGGTAGATGAATGGAGTCAGACAGGTTTAAAAATGGAACCAGTAGATAGATTTAAAAAATGGAAAGTAGCCAGAGTGCAGGTGGTCCCTAAACACCCTGCCCCTTCTGTTTGTTTTCTACTTTCTTTCCCAAAGTTGGAGAACACAGGAAGGCAGACTAGTGTTACGAACTGTAAATTCCAAGAGCCTGATGCAGGGAGACTGAGCCCCTACTATGTGCCAGGCACTGTCTTATGTGCAGAGTGGTGAGAGAAAGAGATATCATTCAACCTCTCAGAGCTCAAGCCTAGAGACAGGGCCACAGGCAAGGGAGAGGAGAGACTCTCTCTGTGGCAAGTATACTAGGTCTCCCTGCTTTTGCCCACGAAGTGAACCAAAATGCTCTTTCTGTAGGTCACCCTGAAACTTTGGTAGAATGCAATGAAATTTAGTGATAAAATTATCGATGAGACTTTTGTTCGTTGGGCAAAAGAGGCAGAGAGGATTTGGAGATGATTTGAGGTACTGAGCTTGGAGATTGAGGGAGAGAGCGCGAGCGCGAGCGCGCGCGAGAGAGGGAGAATAGACAAAATAGGGTGCAGGAGGGAATAGTGTGACTTTGATTTAGACATGTAGATTGCAATGAGGCAAGGCAGCCACAAGCGACTGTCCCGTTGGCCTTAGAGAAGTATCCTGGAGCTTGGAGATAAGGGCAGAGGTGGCCATGTAGGATCTCAACCTAAAGGAGCCAGGTAATGCCTGAAGCCACAAGTAGAACTACTATCTCCACAGATGGGAGAGTTGCAATACTATCTCCCAGTTGGGCAAGTACAACATGAGCTGGGTTGGCAAGTGACATTACCCTCTTCACTCAGTTCCTTGTTCGGTGGTCATTTGAGAGTTGCCTGGGGTTGACCAGTTGTCCCATGGATTCTGGAGCACAGAGAGGAGTGGAGAATAAAGAAGGACCAAGGCAAGGTTCCTACCCTTCCCCCTCCCCCGAGTCCAGGATGGATCCTCTGGCTTTGCTGGATGTGTGTGGTCTTGACATGTACAGACTGGCCCCGACTCTCCTTGGGGCTTTGCCAGATCAAGGCCTCCCATTGCCCTCTCAATTTAGAGTGAGAAGACTTGTGGTCTCCCATCATTATTGGCAATTTCAGATGATCTGACCTAATATATGTCATTAACTAATTGTGTGATCTTGGACAATTCACTTCATCTCGTAACTCAACTGAAAAATTAGGGTATAATAACACTTGCCTTGCTGACCTCATTAGATTGTTCATGAAGTAATAGCTAAAGAGATAATAAATAGCAGGTATTTTGTAAACTTTATGGTGATATGCACAGATTAGTTCTTATGATAATGGCTCTTTTTTCTGTTATCTGGACACTTGGGAGGCTGCCCACTTCTCTGAGGAAGCTTCAGGGGCAAATGCTCTGAACCCAGGCTGCCTAGAAGGACCAGATTCTTGGTTTACAGGACAGGGTGGCCCCTTCTCTCAAGGATCCAGGGGTGAGGAGAATCCCCACTTTTGGGGGGTCTTCTGAGAGCCACACAACAGTCCCTTCCATCTGAGAAGGGTGCCTAGTCTCAGTTCTGTGTTGAAGCACCTTGCCTGGGGCCAGCCCCATGCTGCAAGGCCTCAGACATGTCAAACCTGAAAGGCAACTTGCTGCTGCTGGCTCTGGTTCTGACAGGTATCTTAGCCAGAGCCTGGAGATAGGAGAGATAGGCAGGTTGGACTCCTTTCCTCCTTGGGCCGATAATTGCTGTGCAATAGCAACTCTGCATAATTGCTATATAAAACCTCTTGCTCCACCATGATAGATTTATGGTTGAAACACCTTATCTGAACTGAGACTATTTCAAGTGAGTGTACATGGGTGTGTGTGGGATAGGAAGAGTAAAGCTAGTTGACAAAAATTTCCAGAAGTGCTCAATAAATTCCTAGCCTTCCTCCCTTCTCTGAAGTATTAGCTACAAGCTCTTTCTAGATCTGCCAGACTTATATATCTATAGATCTTTTCCAGAATCTAGCTAGAGCAGTGTAGACATAACATGAAATATTGGCCTGTGATGATGATAACGAGGATGAAGACTGTGTCCTGGAAGGAGACTATGTTTTTGACAAGTTTAATTTAATTCAATTCAGCAAATATTTAACAAGTGCCCATTCTTGCCCAGGGCTAGGAACACTGTTATGATGGGGGTGGGGGAGGGGCGGGGCGGGGCAGTGTGTTGGGGGCGTGGAGCGGGGGCGGGGGAGTGGTGGGAGAAGGAAGGAAAATCATTGAGAATATAAAGAAAGAGGACACAGGCTTTTTTCTCCAGAACCTTGGTCTATTTCAAGGGCCAGAACATGCACGAACTGGCTGGGTGGGAGTGGGACAGGGGCAGGAGGGAGTGGGGCAGCCTCTAATCCCTGCCTAGCCTCCTGCCCAGCCCGTGTGAGCTAGTGATAATCCTTTGTCAGGGTCTGATAATAAAGACCAAAGCCTTCACCCCTGGAGATGGTGGTGCAGAGGGAAGTGCTTGCTGGGACTCCGGGGTCGAAAATGCATTTACCGTCCCGTTATACTTGCGGCTACCCTGCTGTCTTTAGAAGAGCCTGGCCCAGATTCTCTGGAAGTTCACGGCCATCTCTGCCATGTTGGTACATGTGAATACTTTTCTCTTTTCCATTTAGGTTTGCCTTTTCTGGTATCAACTGTTAGGGCTTTCCCCAAAGCCACTTCTTTCTCTTTCTTCTGTTATTTGACACAGGAAGAGGAACTGGGGACTAATGACAACCATAAGAATGGAAAGGAGCAAATAGAGGAAGAAAGCTGAATTTATCTGAGCACCTACTAAGTGCCAGTTCCAGATAAAATTTAAAATTCTGGGGAGGAAGTAGCATTGTCTTAGAATCTGAAGACATTTGAGCTGGAAGGGAAGTTAGAAACCATGTGGTATCTACTTCTTCTCTTATTGATAAGGAAGTGACTTGCCCAAAGTCCCCGAGCTTTCTAATTGTTTTCTTTCTAAGAAAGCAATTGTCCCATAATAATCCTTCTTTTTAGGCAGAAATGTTTTATGATACACCTGCCTTATTTACCCAGTGAGATAACTGTCTACATGGACACGTTGGGTCATCAGAGGCCCTGGTCCAGGGTCCTCATTTCACACCACCCTGTGGGGGACCTGCCCTCTTCAGCACCCATCTTCCCAGCTCCCTTGTGTTGCACCCTCTGCCCCAAATCCTAGAACTTGGCACTACCATTTTTTTTTTTCTCCCTATTGCCTCTTGGCTTCTCATCCCACTCAGGAATCAAGGGATTATGAGTATAAGTGGTCATCAATCTCTGATGAAATGCCAACAGGAGAGGTCTGAGGACTCCCTAATTTATATGTTGATGTCCTAACCCATGGTATTTCAGAATGTGACTGTGTTTGGAGATAAAGCCTTTAAAGTGGTCATTAAAATGAGGACATTAGATTAGGCTCTAATCCAATATGACTGGTGTCCTTACAAGAAGAATATATTTGAACACAGACAGGTGCAGAGGAAAGACCATGTGAAAACATGGAGAGAAAACTGCGATCTACAAACCCAGGAGAGAGGTCTCAGAAGAAATCAACCCTTGCTACACCTCGATCTTGGAGTTCTAGCCTCCAGATGTGTGAGAAAATACCCTTCTGTTGTATAAGTCAACCAGTGTGTTGGTATGTTGTTATGGTAGCCCCAGCTAACTAATACAGGCATATTTCATTTTAGTGTATTTGGCTTTACTGCGCTTGACAGATGTTGCGCTTTTTACAACTTGAAGGGGAGACCCTCTTCCAGCGAAAAGATTATGACTCTCTTTATTGCTATACTTGCTTTTTGCAGTGGTCTGTAACCAAATTCACAACATCTTCGTGATGTGCCTGTACACCTGGGCTCTTCTGCGGACACCTGGCTAGGAGTGGTTCCAGTCGGGGAGTTCTGAGGCCAGGTAAGGGGTGGGAAGCTCCCAGGCAGGCTTTGAAGGAGAAGTTTTAGGGTGACAGAGGGCTAGTGTGGTTTCTCAAATCCCTGGCATAGTAGCGTGGGCTATCAAATGTGTCAATGGGACTTGATGTGAGTGAGGCAAGCTTAGTGCTAGGAAACCTGGGCTCTATAGATGCTCGGTCCTTCCTACTGTAGGATCTTGTTCAAATTCCTTCACTTCTCTGGGTCTCAGATTCCTCCTTTGTGACATGTAGAGAATAATGCCTGCCCGATTTACCTTCAAAGGCTGTGGCGCAGATTAAATGAGAAAATGTGTCAGCGTTTTGCCTGTGTTAGTCATGGGGATGAAAGCGATGGCGCTTTCTCTCCCCACCTGGGATGTCGGTGCCCAGCCCTGGTTTTGTTCTGCCGTTGAGGAGGAGCCAAGGCTTTCCTGGAAACAGGGCTGCTGCCATGTCCAATTCTTGTGCACAGAGCCCTCGTAGAGATGAGACTACTGGGTGTCCATTTCTCCTCAGTAAGGAGAAGGCTCCAAACCAGCAGCCCCCAGGCCGATAGTAAAGCGCTTGAGCATCTGTGTTCATTTTCTCCTACATTTTAATTTTTATGAATTACAAATGAAATAATGCATTTTGTGGAAAAATTAGAAAACCCAGATAAAACAGAAGAATTAAAATATGTATTATTACACCGCTGTTGACACCAAATGTATACATCCTCTCAGCCTCTTTTCTTTGTGTGTAGGCGTATGTATTCTCGCAAAATCGAAACCTTGTTGTACATAACGTTTTATAACCTATTTTGAAAATTAACAACAACAACAGCAACAAAATCAACAACATATCGCAGACATCTTTCCACATTGACCCAAATTCATCTCTGTCACCGTTTATTAGTTAGAACTCTGTTCTGATGAGCTATTCTAGAGACCCTTAAACAGGTGAGAAAGGGAAAGGTTCACTGGGCAATTACTTCTCCTCTCTGCGCAATGTTTGTTCTCAGGTATGTAGTCTCCTGGGTCTCACAGGAGGCAGGTGAAATTTGGAGAGAATACTGACCTTGGGGTCAGACAGGCCAGGAGTCCAGCTGCAGCTCTGCCATTTACAAGCTGTAAACAGGAAAGGAAAAGGGCCCCAGGTAAAGCACTTACCACATCTGGGCCTCCAGAAAGGATTAATGGCACAGTGTAAGTAAAAGAGCTTTGTAAACTGGCAGTGATTATTAATCCAAACTCACAGATGAACAAAAGATATTTTGTTGCTTTTGCCAGAGAAAATCTAACATCTTGAGGATTATAAAATATGTGGGAAGGAAGAGAGTTTGCAAAAGAAAAATCATATTTTAGCTTTGAGAAATGATTTGGACTTTGAGAAAAGACTTCTTGGTAAATGACGAGGCGGGGAAAATCAATTTAGGAGGGAAGAAAAAGATCAAATTTTAGGAAGCCAGAAACAAAGACTCCTCGTAAATAGTAACAGGGATGGTGATGATAATAAAGACAATGATAGCTGAGACACAGAGCATTTACTATGTGTCAGACACTGTGCCGAGTACTTTCCATATATTAACTCAGCTAATCCTCTGATCATCCCTGTAAGGTAAATACAATCATCATTCCCATTTTATAGATGAGGATACTGAAGCACAGACTTGGCTCAGGTCACACAGCTGGTAAGTCGGGGAGCCAGGATCTGAACCCAAGGCGCATGTTCCCCGAGACCAAATACACCTGGTACCAGGTAGGTAGGATTGCAGAGCAAGAGCGTTCCAGACAGAAGGAATTAAAGACTCAAATGTATGTATTTGTTGTTGTCTATTCAGAAACAAGTGGCAGTGAGTGAGTACTTTCACTTACCCATAAGGAGACCAGCTGGAAGGCATTTGGGTCTGTGACACTTTGGGAAGTGGAGGGGTAAGGAAGCAAGGCAAGAGACACTTTGTTATTTCTCCAGAGCCCCAGGGAGGTCACCAGAGGGAGGGAGCTGCCTGCTAGACCACTGAGCTGTGATATTCTTGATCACGGGCCATCACCATGAGGAAGTGAGATTGGTACAAACTGGCCCTGTGGTTTAAGAGGGATTCTGGGATCAACGGTGTATGTACTTTTGGTTGGTGTCTCTTGGTTTAACCAGGACTCAGTCTTCCTCTTTTTCTCTTTCCTCATCATCCCTCCTTCTCTCCTGCCCGCTCTCTCTCCCTCCCAAGCGCAGCTTGGTGGGCAGCCATAGGTTGCATGGGTGGAAGGGACAGAGAGAGTTGCCTCTCTGTGGGGGTGCGGCAGGACCCCCAGGAGATGACCTGAGGCCCTGGAGAAGTTTGGAGGAAGTTCTGTGTTCCTTCTGTTGCAGATCAGCGTGGGGAGGAGAATGGAACAGTCATGGTCAGGGGGTTGCCTGTTCTGTTCCTGCTGCCATCAGAACCCGCCCTGGACAGGCTGACAAGTAAAAGGCCCACTCCTGTTGATGGCGGTTAGGCAGGGCTGCTCAAAGTGCCTATGCCTGACAGAATCACTTGGGTGTGCTTGCCAAAAACAGGACCCTGAAACCCTCCCTGAACCCTCTGAGAACCCTTGGGAGAGGTGCTGGTCTCCTGCGATCGGGCTGAGAGGCTGTGCTGCAGGGAAAGTGGCAGCAGGATGGAAGGTACTGGAAACTGGCAGAATGGTTGGGTGGTTGTGAGGAGCGGATTTGCTGATTTATTCAGCAATGTGCTATGTGCTCTGCTGGGTGCCAGGAACTGAGGTCACTACCATGCATTCCAGTACCTGGACTTGGCAGGCTCAAGATGCTACACAGGAGATGTCAGGTAAGTGGATGTATCACCTCACGTGCCAAGTGCCGTGCTACAGGCCCAGGGAGGGTGCTTGGGTATGTGGAGGAAGTCGGCTGGGCTGTGCATGGAAGCATCCTCAGGACTGTGGATCCTGTGCAGAGAGAACTGCCCCTTTCCTGTACGTTTTGTTTGTTAAACCAACAATGAATCACAACTTTCTATGTTTATCCAAATTCATCTCCATCACCATTTTTTAGTTAAGACTGTTCTGGGAGGCAGATCTAGAGACCCCTAAACGAGTGAGAAGGAGGAAGGATTGGTCATCTGGGATATCTTCTCTCTGTGTATGAACACACATGCTCACACTCACACTCACACACACATACTTCTAAAAAATACTTTATAGCTTAATGTATATTGTTAAAAATATTAGTTTGGAAATTTTCAAACATACAAAAAATTAGAGAGGAGAGCATAGTGAATCCCCATGCACTCATCTCTCAGCATCTACAATTATCAACATTTTGCCAATTTTGTTTCATCCATCTCCCCACATATTATAAAAACCAGTCATGATGCCCTGAATTTCATCAATGCTTCAGAATGCATCATCTCACTGCATCCTGAAAGCAACCTGTTGAGGTGAGCAGAGTGGTTATTATTATCTTCATTTTATAAAGAGAAAACCAAGGCTCAGAGAGGTTAAGGAACTTTTCCAAGGTTACACAGCTAGTGAGTGGTGTGCCAGACAACCCAGGCCTTCTCATGGCTAATCAGATTCTCTCTCACAGAACCATTCCAACTGAATTTTAGGTTACAGGCAGGGCAGGGGGGCACAGATCAGTTGGGGGTCCCTGGGATGCTCAACCTATCAGGTTGTCCACTCTAAGGCCTTCCTTTTAACTCCTTTGCTCATCTTACCCTGCTGCCCTGATGTTGGAGGGGCTGGAGCAGGAAAAGGCAAATTAAGCTCTCCCATTTTTTAAAATTTTATTAATTTTATTTTTTTTTATCAGTGGCTTCCTTGGATCGTGGCTGCAGGATGTTTATAAAACTCCGAATCAATTTGAGGCGCAGAGATTTTCAATCAGGAAGGCAGATTGCGCTGATAGGGTCAAAAGGCCTGTCGCCAGCAAGGATCATAGCATCTGACATATTAATTTGAGCTGTCAGAACCAATATGTGTAACGGAGGTGTGGAGGCACAGGCCTTATTTCTGAAAAAGAGTGGGAAAAGAAAAAAAAAAAAGGGGGAAAATACCTCCCCGACGAGGGACTAACATTTCACAGATTCCTATAGAATCAGTCTTGCCAGCATGTGACCACAGTGTGCCCTCCATTCCTAGGGAGCCTGGGGGTGGAGGTGGAAGACTGGAACCTTCTCTGTGGGGATCCTGGATGCATCACAGCAACCAGGGGCCCTGTGGCATCATGAGTAAACTGTCTGGCTTTACAGAAGCCCTCCCCTCACTCCCTGCTCTGTCTCTTTCCTTGCCCCTATACCACTTGAGTGCCAAAGCTCCCTTGCTGGCAGAGGAGGCCAATCTGAACCTCGGCAGGAAGTGCATTTATTACTGAGAACCCTTGGATAATCTAGCTATTAAATTCACTCATGTGAACATGCAGTGTGTCTGGTCTGTGCAGGTCCTGGACATGCAGGGTGCAAACCGGGTTCCCAGGGAGTCCATTTTGTTGGATTCCACATGTAAAACAGGATGGACCTAGAAAAGCCCAGTGGTAATCACTCTTCTCATACCAAGTGATCATGAAAACATAGGAGGTGTAACATGGTAGCCAAGACATAACAGAGACTCCATTCTTGGGGGCCCCTGGTTGCCCGTGGGCCATGTTGGTGGTTTACGTCATGCAAAGCAAGAGTTATTCCTCAGCAGAAACAATGGCTACTTATAAAATTAGGCACAGTGCTAACTTTGGTAGCAATACAACAATCTTGAGAGGTGGACAATATCCTCATATATTAACACATGAGCAAAGAGAGACACAGCAGTCTGAATAACTTGCAAGTTGCCGAAGTCCCAGGTAAGAGGTAGAAGTGGGGTTCAGATTTCTTTCTGTCTGTGTGGTTGCAAAGCTCATGGCTGCCTGGGTCAGTCACTCTGTTGCCCTTCAGTGTAGATAGTGGGGATTTTTCTGGACAGTGGTGCTGGCAAGCCTTCCTTGGAAATTCATCAGATTGTTTGATGACCATTTCTGCCTCAAAATGCTCGTTGCTGCATCCTAAAACCAGGTTCTACAGAGTTATCTGTACTCAAAGTTTTTTCTTCTCAATTATCATTATTTTTTGTACTGTGCAAAGGATATAGAGCTTTGAAGAAAATAGCTCCTAAAACAATCTTGCTTGAGTTGTGTGGAAGAACTCAAGATGCCCTTGCTTTGAGGGGAGACCTGAAGTTTTGAAGAGAAAGTAGGGTGGCGGGGGTCATAAGGCCCCAGTTTCTCCCTGTCCTCTCTCTGGATACAGTGTCTGTTTGTCTGTCTGGGGAAAGTCTAACCAGAGATGTAGCAACTGCGCTTTTGTCTTCTCATCTGACCAGCTTCTCAGATCTGTTAGAAAGGATGGCTTTTCAGTCAGTTTCTCTCTTTGGGTAGAAAAAGGTGAGTGAGATTTACAAGAGCTACATTTCTTCTCCTGATCAGTGGTTCCCTCTACCTGCAATGTGTAAGTCAAAACAAATAATGGGGATTGAGAAAGAGAGAGAGAGAGAGTCAGAGTGAGAGAGAATTACATATGCAAGAATAATCTTTGGGGTGATAGCTAAAGGATATAACATTTCTTCTTGATGTGATGAAAATGTTCTAAATGGTCATGGTTGCAGATATCTGTGAATATACTGAAAACTATTGAATTTTATACTTTAAATGGGGGAAATGTATGGTATGTGAATTATATCTCAAAAAAGTTGTTAAAAAGAAAAAAAAAGAATACTCTTTGTTCCAGGGCCTAGCCTTGAACTTAAACTTGAAAGGACATAAATGTTGAATCTCTGCCAGTGTTGGTCCCAGGAGTGGGGTCACCTACAGAAGCCAGGAGGAAATGAAGAGTCTTGAAAAGGGGTTCCATATTTGGGCAAAACCCAGCCACATCACAAGTCCAGGGACTT
The DNA here is from genome assembly GCF_000325575.1 of Pteropus alecto. Lineage (NCBI taxonomy): Eukaryota > Metazoa > Chordata > Mammalia > Chiroptera > Pteropodidae > Pteropus > Pteropus alecto. Next base: position 4,977,665 of record NW_006439192.1, read on the forward strand.
ACGGTTAAGTTAGATATTTGTGGCAATCTGGTTTGTAGGCTGTTACTGCTGGAAGGGATGTTAGAGGTTATGAGGTCCAATCATCTTTCTCAGATGCAGAAACTGAGGCCCAAGAAGGAGAATTACTTGTCCACAGAACACAGCTAGTTAGAGTCAAATCTTGGACCAGAGCCCTGTGTTCTGGTGCTCATTCTTATGTTCTTCCCTTTTCCTCCCACAAAGAGGGACAAAAATCCGTGCAGAGGATCTAGCTTTTAACAGTCCGTCCTTACAGTGTATACAGTGTGGCGGGGGCTGATAGAAGGGTAAACAGGCCATTACATCCCAGTTTGAGGCGTTTTGATAGAGGGAGTAGAGAAGGCTTGGGCAGACCTAAGGAGGGGACAGACAATACAGTGGGAAGGGTGTGTGTGTGTGTGTGTGTGTGTGTGTGTGTGTGCGCGCGCGCGCGCGTTCATGCAGTAGTCGAGGATGGCTTCCCAGAGAAGTAACTTTCCCTCTGAGATCTGACTGATGAATCAAATGCAGATTGGAGTTACCAGTGGGAGGATGAGTGGGCTCCTAGCAGTGAGTCTGAAGGAAAGGGGTAAGTTGGAATATTTGTGGCATTAGAAGACATTTAATATGGTTACAGGAGCGAGCAGAGAATGTGGAGAAATGAGACTAAAGAGCTCTCAGCTAGATTCTGTAGGACCTTCTAAAGCTCCCTAAGATGTTTGGGCTTTCTCTTGAGGTTAATAGGGACCCATCGATGAATTTTCTGCAAGTTAATCTGGTATCCCAATTGTGCTAAGGAGCTCTCCTCTGGTCCAATGCCCCCTGGGCCCTTGGATCAGCTTCATAGCAGCTCTCTTTTATTGAGCATGTACTGCATGCCTGGACCTGGGCTAATGTGAGTGTTTAACACCGAGGTATTTATTTGAATCCATAATAATCCAGTAAAGTATTTATTGTTATCACTCATATTTTACAGATGTTAAAAGCTGACACTTATTTGGCACTAACTATGTGCCAGGCATCTGTTCTAAGGACTTTACATTTATCAACTAACTTATTTTTATGGAAATCTTGTATAGTAGGTACTATTATTACTCTATATTATATGTAGGAGACTGAGGCACAAGATAAATAACTTGCCTGAAGTCACACTAGCCACCCACAGAGCCAGGTTTCACACTTAGTCAGCCCCACTCCAGGGTGGCTCTTAGTGCTGCACTGGATGGCTCAGGCTGTAGTGCGGCTTGTCATCAGGTGTCACCTGCTCCATTTCTCATAATAGAAGACAACGAAATGAAAAATGTAAAATTTAGAGAAAAATAAAACATTTCCCCCTTACTATTAAATTCCTTTCCCTCTTCTGACCAAACAAAGAAACAAATAACCCTCCCAAACCCAAAGTGCAATCTTCCCGGCCCAGGAAAGAGAGGGGGGTGTGGCGGCAAGAAGCTAGAACGTTGCATGAGGAGGACAGGGCACACTTCTGGCAAGAGGGCGAGATAGGCAGAATTCTAAAATGGTCTTCATGGCCTTGACCCCCTGTGTTACTCTCGTGACTGTGTCACGGACAGGACAAAAGAGATTTTGCAGATGTAATTAAGGTTACTAATTTGAGGACCTTAAAACTGGGAGACTCAGTTGGGCCTAACTCAATCGTGTCAGCCCTTTAAAAGCAGAGCCTTTCCTCCAGCTGGTGGTGAAAAGGGCATCAAAGAGATTGAAATGTTGGAGAAATCTGATGCCAGGGGAGTCTTTTGTTGGTGATTTAAACATTTTATCATTCCTTCTGCCCTTATTACCTGGAATTCTTCCAGAAAGAAGGGCTTTTCCTCATCAACTATTTGGCTAGCTTGATAGTGAGTTCATGCAGGAAAGGCAGTGTAAATATTTGACTCCCCCCACCCCACCATTTATCAATTTCAAAAGAGTTTTTTTTTTTACACTATTATGCCAATCAAAGTGCTAAATTCCAGAGAATGAATGGGTCACAGAGTGCTAGAAACAAGATTCGAACCTAAGGTTTCTTACAGTCCAGCTTGCGGGCTTAACCACTCACTATACCTGATATCCTCCCAGAAAGAAGGAAAAATAGTTGTGACATAATTTTAAGTGAATCAGGCAGAATACAAAAACACACCTCTCCGAATCTATGGGTTTATTTATAGGTGCATTAAAAAGGATGGAGAGAAATACATCACGATTTTACAGGGTTAATTTTGAAAGGTTTAAGAACTAAAAGCATCCAGAACACTTGGGTTCCTCTGTTTCCAGTCCTTTCTTAAAGGCTGTTGAGAATCTATAGAAGGTATTGAGTTTCTCTTGGGTGACCAAGCAGGACATGTTTCTTTGTCCTCGAATGCTGGCAAGTGCAAGGTGGGGTACCTGGGAGTGTCTCTCTAGGAGAGAGGAGATGTGTCGCTGTCCCTCGTGTCAGGTTTTCTATATGCTTTCTGAGGCTGCAGTGCAGTGTGCTTGGCAGGGACCAGCGCCTGCTCTGGCATCAGATTGTTTAGGTTCACATCTTTTCTTAGCTTCCTAGCTTAGCTCCCTAGAAATGTTCTTAATGAAATGTTCTTAGCTGTGTGACCTTGGACAGATTATATAACATCTTTGTGTCTTAGTTAACTCATTTCCGTAAGTGGGGAGAGTCATAGTACTGACCTTATAGAATTTTGGAGCTAAATGAATTAATGCAAGTAAGATGCTGGACTTAAAAAGTGCTTGACGCATGTCAGTGTTTCTCATGCAGGAGAGCCTGAGAGAATCATTGGCTCTGGGTAGTTTCACAGTTACGAGAATGTAAAGAAGGACCTCTTCCCCAGGTGCTGTGAGAACAGCAGCCAAGCCTAGGCTCTGCCTCCTTGACACACATTTCTTTCCTCCGACCAATTTACCTTGGCACAAAAGGGTAATTCACTGGTATGTCCACATCCTGGTCCTCCACATAAATCTTCCCTACTCTTGCATGTGGTGACAGCTCCCTAGGTCTCCAGGACTTTCTTCTCTGAGTTTCTCATTAATGTTGTCTGCACGAAGAAAGATCCTGGCCTGCCTGCTTTTCCCTGAAGCCATCCTTCCTTGATGAAGAGTGGCTAGGGGTGAGAGATAGGGGGCTTGAAGAAGAGAGAGGTGGGAAAAAGATCATTTCAGGCAGAAAGTGACCTTGAGATCCAGGTTTGGGGCCTTTAACCACAGCCTGGTCTAGAAATACACAAGCCGGCCACCTCTCAGTGAGGTTTGCCCTGCCCTGCCCTGCCCTGCACTGCCCTCCCTGGCAGGTCTAGTATGACAGTAGCCCCGGCCCTGGGGAGGTGCATGGTTCATGGTGAAGCTAGTTCTTGGTTTGATTTTCTCCACAAATACCACATTTTCTTCCTCCTGACCAAACAAGTGCATGCTGCTTGGCGATTTCCAACCATTTGCAACCCTAATAATTCATCAGCTTGATTTGCATAAACAGCTCTCTCTTTTGGGTCCTGCCAGAGCCCAGATTCTCAGTTGAGATCCTTAGGAATGAGAAAAATCGTTTTATTTGTTTCATAAATGTTTGGACTTTGGGTCAGAAGCCACTGTGGAAAGGGGAAAAAGAGAAAACAATTCTTAATGAAATGTTCTTCATTCTTGGATGTCACTCAAGATGTATTAGGAACGTAAGTGAAGTTTTTTCATTCTCTCATTTTATTCACTTATTTATTTATTCCTTAGAGAAATCTTTAGTGTTTCTTTTAAATAGTGCTTTTTAAACTTTTTTTTTTCGGAGCCGCGGAACCATCTATTTAATAAAATCTTTGTGAAACCCAATGTATAAGGATCTGAACTGAAGTTCAGATTCAGTGATTTGCCTGAGGCATCTAAGCTCCTTAATGGAGGTGCTGGGTTGTATCCAGATATTCTTATTTTTAACCCTTAGGTCAAATACGGCCTGGTGATTTGGAGCCTTTATAGAGAAATACAGGCAGTTCTAAACTTACAAATGAGTTCTGTTCCAAAAGTTCATCTGAAAGTCAGTTGTCTGGAAGTTGGAATATATTTTCCTATAGAAACATAGTATGGGTGGTGGCTAGTTTCCTAGACTAGCCCACAAAAGCCCATTTAATCCACAATATGTTGGAATAATAGAACTAACAGTTCTCTATTAGCTTTGTGCTACTGACGGTACTATGGAACTCATATACTTACTGCCAACTGAACAGTGAGACCGCCTGAGTGGGGAATCTCAGCTGTCTATCAATCCCACCTGTGTGCAACACAGTGCGGAACCAGCCAGTGAGCAAGGCTGGCCTTTGCATATTTAGAATAGATGCTGCCAGTTTTCTTTGATCCTAATAGGATGTAAACTCCACCGAAGACGGGATTTCTTTTTATTTTGTTTTCTGTTGTATCCCCAGCACACAATAGCCCATAGTAAGTGCTTGATAAATTATTGTGGAATGAATAAATGCACTCAAGTTTCATAGACTTCTCAAGGAAGAGCCCCTCAGACCCTCGCTTAGAGTCTAGTTAGTATTATTTAACACAGTTCCAGCAAGCCTGGTTGTTTTGTTCCCAAGGCCATTCTATTTAGCAACAACAAAGTAAAGGCTGATATAGTCAGATCACATTGACAGCAGTGAGAAGTGACCAACATTAAGGGAGGAGACAGAAAAATAAAAAAAGCTGATACAGAAACACCAAAACCACAACAGCCTGGGGTCATTTAGCTCAGGAATCCCGGGAGTCATTTTTGTAAAATAAACATTAATTAATACTCTAAAATTTATCACCCTTATTTAAGGATGTAGAAAAGTATGTGTTGAAATTGTAGAAAGCTTAATAAAAAGTTACGATTCTTAAAGAAACAAACTGCTCCGTTATCCAGAAAAGTGTTCTGGAGGACAGCGTTGAGGACTCAAGTTCTGAGTACTTGAGTGTTCCAGTTTGTAATATTAGAAAACGGTGGACATTATGCTTCAGTTACTGTAGTGATTATTTTTGTCTTTGTGGAGCCCTGAGCCTTTCCCTGCTGAAAATATAATTGGATAACAAATGAGAAATTTTGCCTTTAAAACAAAAAAGAAACTAAAAGTGACATCTTCGTTGCTGTGGACAGCAGTGCTTTGCAGGTAGCCCAATGACTTTCCAGGAGCCCCGGTCGGGGAGAAACGGAGGCAGTGGTAGATCTCTCTGGAGAGGGTACATAATTGGGTAAATTTTGCTTGAAGACAGAGTGTGAGCTTCAGAGTAAGACAGTCTGCACTCAAATGTAGGCTCTTCCACCTCTTAGCTGTATAACTTTGGACAAGTTATTAACCACTCTGAGTCTTAGTTTTCTCTGCCTCCAAAAGGGTAATGCTTTCTTTATAGAGTTGTTGTGAGGTTTCACTGAAATAGTGTATTTTAAAGGCCTACGATGATATCGTTACACAAAATTCAACAAATGGAATCCCCCCCTCTACTGTTTTCAGGAGCTGCCCTCTTCCCTTCTGTTGTTGAGCTTGAGCGTAGGGTGGTGTGTGTGTGTGTGTGTGTGTGTGTGTGTGTGTGTGTGTGTGTGTGTGTGTGTGTGTGTGGCTTGCTCACTCAACAACTCTCCTCTCCAGAAATTCCCCTCATGTTCTGCCCTGCTCCATGTCTGGATAAGCAATTGGGCAAATGAGCACAGTCTAAGAATGCATCGCAAAATTTTGGTAAATATTTGGCTGCTCTGGTTTAGGTGATAATTTGAGGTTGAGAACCAGTAATCTAGAATTGTTTCCATGGACAAATGTGCTTGGCTTGGAAGGATAACAGTGAATCACACCCCTCTATTTCTCCACCTTTTTTCTTGTGACCATCATATCCAGTGGGAGATGGTGTACATGAGCCAAGAGAGTCTGTGAACAGACCTCTCCTTGCTCGAGTGTCATACACTGCTGCTTAGGGGTGCAGGTCAAAAATTTTATATGGATTTTTCATAATTTCGTGAATACAGGGGTTACAATGAAATGCTACTGTGAACTGCTCAGATCCCCCTTTGGAACAAAGGCTCTAATTTCTTCAGCTGCTTTAAATGTTACTGTTGATGGTATTTTGCTTTGTTCCTTTCCAGGCATGGCCCTCGACTGAAGGGAGCTGCCTCACCGAAGGTTATATCCCTTCTCCAGGGCCTGCCTACGTCCAATGACTGGGCAATGTGGCGTATAAAAATCTGGTCCTCTTGTCTCAATGTAGGACATGTCTGAAGTCCATTCCAGTTCCAGAGCTCTCTGTGGCTTTGGCTAAAGCCTCCATTGCAGCGGCATTGCAAGTGAACTTCAACTTCTGCTTCCTAGACACTCTCTCAAGGACCCTTCCCAATAAATCGCCTGTAGGTGAATCTCCATCTCAAAGCCTGTTTCTAGGAGAGATGCACCTATAACACTTGGTATGGGAAGAGGTGCTAGGAGTCACATGTTATCTGGGATCTGGATCATCCACCAGCCGACTGGCAACGAGAATCCCATCTCCGGTGGTAGGTGTAGTACTAATAGAACCTCTCTCATGCTGCAGCAGTTCGGTTAAATCTATCACTGGTGGTGAGCTGAGATGGGATATTGATAGAAGGGAATGTACTGGCAGGTATAATATCTCAGGTGTTTGAGAGATTTGAGGCAGTAGTAATTATAAGAACTAAGGAAACATAGCTGTATTGATGTATTGGAGAAAGACAATGAAAGGCTGAGGATAATTAATCACAAACTTAACACCAAGGAGCTCTTTGGAAGCTTAAAAAGAGAATCCTATTGCCTGAAGCTAGAGGGGAGAAAAAGGTAAGGATTAGGTCTAGGACTTATAAGGATCGCAGAGCCCCAAAGAAGAGTGAATTCTCAGCTCCAGGGAGTCTGCCATGCCAAAATTAAGGTCCTGATACTTGGGATGTTGACATCTGGGTTGATACACTGAAAAATATTGAATCCCCAGATTCCCCTGATCGCTCTGGGCCTGCAGAAACAACTCACACCTTTCTTTGAAAGCCTAACACTTGCCCCTGACATGATGATAGTGCAGAGGCCTCTGCCTTGCAAGGCCACATGTGCCCCCTCAGGATTCAGTCGTTCTTCCCTTCCTGGTCACCAGCTTAATAAGCAGGGTTGAGCCATGGCATAATCTGGTCAGAAAAGGGCTGGGCCTGCTAAGAGAAGAAAGGGCTTATACCCCAAAGGAGCCGCAGACTTAGCCAACATGTGCTTTCAGATGCTGGGAGATTGGTGCAGATCCTGAAGATGTATTCTGAAGATGTTGGATCAAGAGTGGCAAAACCTAAGGAAAGAGAGAGGTTTTTTTGTTTTTGTTTTTGTTTTTTTCCATGGGCGTAGTCCTCTCTTGTTCAGGATTTGATCACATGACAAGGGCCCTGGAAGACAGTGCTAGCATGCTGCTGAGGCAACTCTTGGAAATTTGAAGAAAATGAAGGCCCATACTTAGTGACGCAGACATTCCAGAACTGTCATGGTAGATGGTGCAAGAGTGGGTTGAAAGGCTTAAAGAAGTGGGCGTGCTAGAGAAGATTCATTATGTAAGGCTAGAAAACCTACCACTGACTATTCTGCAAGAGGGCCAAAGGACTCCCTCTAACCCAAACCCCATTTATGAATGTGACAAAGACTGTATCCTTATCACGTATCAGTATTGTTGAGAAGCTCAGCGGTGGCTGTCCTCTGCAGGCTAGGCCTGACTATAGAAGATTTTATAGAATTTTAGTTCCTTATAGCAAATGGGGATGATAGAGTGCCCAAATGACAGAGGCTTTCTGGTGTCACTTAATCATCAAAAGCAAGGTAGGCACAATTATTCTGAGGAACACTTCCAAGCACTGACGACCTCTGACTGTTCTTTGAAGACTTGCTCTCGGACAGTGGGCAAATGACTACCTAAGTCATTAGCTGAAAACTTGACAACAGGCTTAGTAATAGGCCTTTCCTAGGAGGTTAAAATCTCTCCCTTGGCATCTCAGCAGGCCCTTCAACTCTATGTCTTTGCCAAGACAGCAACCTCTGTGTGGAGCACTGTTACTTCTCAGCTGTGAAAGGATGGCTTTTTTCCTCGAAGATCCAGCTTGGTAGTCACCTTCTCGGTGTTCCTGAGCTCTTGTACACATTTGGATTACAGCATTATCACACTGTGAAAAACTGCTTGCTTGTGAGTCTTCTTCTTTGGGGGCTAACATGGCGTTTATCCATGAGGATGTAAATGTCGTGAAAACAGAAGCTCCGTGGGGTCAGGGATTCTTTTTCACTGCTCTGTCCCCGGGACCTAGGGCAGTGCTTGGATCAGAATGGACACTTGCTCAACATTTGCTGAATGGGCATCCTTTGGAACTTTTCTGCACTGGCATAGTCCTAGCATGGAGCAGGCACTGAGTTGTTGAGGGACAATGTTTACAAGGTTAGAAGTGTTTATGATCTTAAGTAATCCTTGCCAGTAGTGGAGTTTCAGATGCTGTATGTGAGGGATAGTTTTGATTCCGGGAAGTCCTTTTAAGGTCTTGCTAAATTAGTCTACCTAGCCACACATGCACATGCACATGCACACATGCACACGCACAAGCATGTATGTATACGCACGCATACTCCTTTATTCCCAGACCCTCCCTCCAAAGCCTTTTTGAAGATGGAGGCCCGGGGAAACTAGTTGTTGTAAAACTAGTTCTTGTAAAGCCATTTCCTTATTTTTCTACCTTAAGAGGATAAACCCTGTTGAGATGAGCTGTTGGAGTCTGTGTCTCCATCTCACCCACCCCCAGCCGCGGGCCCCCACCTCTAGGGCTGGCTCATCATCAGACAGAATTGTTCCCACAAAGGCACAGAACTTGAGACTTAAATTGGATTTGCCTGTGGCTTTGTGCTCTTTGAGTCCTCCTGCCTTTGTTTTTGATTTATCGTTTTATTCAGTTGTAGTCAATCATTCCCTCTCCGTCTTGCTCACCATAAACACAACCCTTTGCCAAAAAAATTATGACTGTATTAAATGATTTTATTACAGTAAACTGCAGATTGTACAGTGTAAACACAGGTGCTGCTCAAACTCCACACCCTCCGGCTCTGTCCAGACCAGCGCGGGTGCCATGGAGAGAGGGAGGCTTCTGGTCCCTGAGAAGGGGAAGTTCCTCTGGAATTCTGAGGACAGGAGGTCATTTGGTTCAACCCTTCACCATAGAGATAAAGAAACCAACGTGTGGGAGTCAAAGCCACTGGTCTCCGGTCACGCAGATGCCTAATGGCAGAACCAGGAGCAGATCTGGGATCATCTGATGTCTAAGATCTTTCCATGACCCCGCTCCTCTCTCTTCTCCTTTCCCAGGTTCATTTTAGGCACATTTCACTTTAGTACAAACGCTAATGGAGGAAATGGGAGAATTTGAATAGTGCAATTTGTCCGAGGCTATCTATACACATGGGTCTTGTTTTTTTTGTCCCATGGCTGGGGTAAAAGTGGAACATAGAACGAAAGGCAGGTCTGTCTCCCTGCCTCCCTGGCTGTCATGGGAGTGGTGGGGACTTCCTGTTGTCTAGACTGCTGCTTTGGGCATTGTTCTGGAAACAGCAATGGGGTAGTCCCTGGGAGGCAGACACAACAAAAGGAGGCTTTTGCTGGGATGAGGCCTTGGGGAAGCTGCCTAGACCAGGTCCCAGTTGCTCAGGGAGAAGGAGAACTTGTTCCTGCTGTGGCCTGGCCATCCTGGAAGGCCTGGGGGACCCTGTGTTTCCAAAGCAGCTTGCACAAGAGCCAATGGACCCACAGAGTTGGGTTTCTTTTGGTGCAGGTACAGAATAAAGAAGAATAAGACATACTCCGAGGGTAATTTCAGCATGGCAATTACCCCAAATATTTTTTCATCATTAACCATAAAAAAGGCATTTTCAAAATGGGATTTATCAGGTAGACAAGGACTCTTAGAGAAGCAAATTCTAAAAATCAAACTATTTGGGACAATCCATTGATGATGTCATGTCCCCACTGGGACATTTCTTAGCCTAAGCTTTCCAGCTCTTTGGGAATTAGCATGCATGCACGCATACCCACGCACACACACACACACACACACATATATATTCATATATAGTTTAGTCTTAACTTTGGCTGTTTCCCCTTCTTTCTGTTTGTGTCTTGGCACATCTGGGTCTTTGTAGTAAACAGATCCAATCTTTACCAAGTGGCTCCAAAGGTGACATTTGCTTCCAAAAGTTTCGATCCCTCCTTCATTTGGGTAAGTTTCAACTCACAAGAGAAGCTGTTTTTGCTGAGCCCGGGCTGCATGAGAGAGGCAGGAACACAGGCCCATCTGTTGGAGATTGGAACATAAATAGCCCCCTTTAAAAATAAATCTCCGCTTTTAACTCTGTAGATAAAAATATCTGAATAAAGGACAATTCTTAATCTCCACGTTCTCCCCTGCTTGACTCAAGCGTTTCTAAGTGGAGTTTTTTCCCTTCTCCTTTTACAGGTTTCATTTTGGCTTTGATTCTAGCGAGTTTACTGACAGATTACTTCATTTTAACTATATGGCTTTTCTGTCTAGTGGGAGGCATATTTCTAAGTATCATATTTATCAAAAGAGCTCTGCAAAACAAGGGCCAGAATTACTCTTTTGATGGTTCCCCCTCTAACTACAACCACAATAAATTTTGTGAGAAAGAATGTTCAACTGGGGACCTTTTATGTTAAAGCCGAGAACCGGGGTTCAGACATTGTCACTTGCAAACCTCCACCAGTTGGGCTGTTTTTTCCCCTCCTCCCCCCTCCCTGGGCAGAAATCTCACATCTGGTCTCACTTGCAAGGCTGGTCCTGGGCTCCCAGGGGCTCCATATTTTTCCCCCTATAACTTTAAATCAGAGGAGCATTTCAGTAAATCACAGGGAACACTTATTTATTGGACATAGTTTTGGGTCTCTTAAAGCATGGAAAATAAATTTAATGGAGCATTCAGAGCATTTCTCCAATCTTTTGAGGGATTACTTGGGGAATTTGTCAACTGCGCCAAGCCCAGCAGCCTGATCCAGAGAGATGGGAAGGAAATGATGGGAGAATCTTCGCAGAGCGCCCAGGTGGGTCCTAAATCACCCCAAGAAAGATTAATATAAGGGACCCAGTTGCCAGCCAGGTTGATTGGCAGCTTTGCCGTTTATTTAATAAACTATCATTTCAGCTGGAGGGTGACTTTAATCTGAATTACATTTTGTTTTTGTCATCCGCTCTTGCCAAGTAATTTATGGAATACCATAGATGCTTCTTAACCTCAAACAGCAAAGGAGGGAGGTGGAGAGGAGGGCCAGGGGAAGGAACAAAGAAGGACAGAGAAAGACAAGAGGGAAGGGCACAGCTCTGGGAGGTTGGGGACAGCTGTGAGGTGAGTGGAATAGCGGGTAGGGGCTGGGCAGGTCGGGGGAGGTAAGGATCCCGGGCACTCCACTTCTCAGACTGGGGCAAGGTACATACCTATTTCCTCCCTGGGGCATGGTGTGCGTGTTTTGGGGCTGTTGGGGATCATGTTGGGAATGTCCTGCCTGGAAAACCATTTAATTGTTCATAATCAAGGGTGAGGCCTTGACTATGGAGTATGACTTTCCCAGAATAGATTAGAGCTGATGAGGGGCTGGAGAAAGGTCTTCATGGGCAAGGCAGTCTGCCCGTATGGGTGGGCAAGCTTCCTCCTTGGTGCCCTGGAGGGTGAAATGAGGGTAGATGGGGCCGTTCCCTCATCTCCGAGGGAAGTCAGTTAGGAGGAGGTTTGGGGGCTTTAAGAATCTGGGGTCTTGACGTTTGGAGTAGTGGAGGTGTTTCTCTAGGAGAGGAAGATGGAAGGTTGGCTGCTGAGGGGTCCTTCAGAATGGTGTGCTTCTCCTTCAAATGGCAGCTGCTGGAAGAATAAAGTGGTGTTCATGAGGGCAGACAGCTTTTGTTTTTGGAGGCAGAGTAACAATGACGTTATTGTGGCCATTGTTAGTTTTAGCAGCAACAGCAACCACACCCTTCCTTTGAAGCATTGTGGGTCTTTACCTTAGGACTTGTCTTCACCTCAGTCTCTCTTAAGAAAGAAGAGGGCTGGCATTCTTGCTTTTAGGCTAAAATGGGTAAAGCGAGGCATACATTGGAATGTAAAAAAGGGCAAAGGTCGATGGAGATGTTCAAGCCACAGGAGTGCAGCAGGAGGGCTGGGACACAGGGGATGTCCCCTTTCTAGCTTTCATTCCCCTAGGATCCCCAAGGGCTGGACAAAATTCTGCTCCAGATGCCAGTTTTCTCAGAATTTCTCTGATGTCTTGGGGAGAGACATTTGCTCTTTAATTTTCCATCCTTAGATATGAACTCTCAGAATTTCTCTGATGTCTTGGGGAGAGATTTGCTCTTTAATGTTCCATCCTTAGATATGAACTCTTACTACCCTCCCCGTCCTTCTCTTCTTTATTCTTTGCTTTTCCAACCTATGCATTTCAGCTTTTGCCTGGGACCTGCTGGATAAGCACAGATAAGGGGCTGAGAATTGGGAAATGTCCAGGGACCACTGAGGGGGTGGCTGTAGGAATGAGGAGGGTTGATGGTGAGGCAGGTGAACCCTGCAGCAATCACCACTCTCTCCAGACTCAAAGTATAGCGTTGTTGGGATCTCTGTCTGCCCCCAGCCACTTGTGGGGTAAATTTAGATGGGTTGCTCAGTGTGGGTATGGAGTTTAGAAAAATTACAAGACCAGAGCTCCACTGGTCAGCAAGGGTCTAAACCCTGACTTTCATGTGACTTCTCACTGGCTTAGTGTGCATGTTCTCCTGACTGCTTAAGAGTCTCCATTATCTGACTGTAGCCAAGTTTTCAGCTTTGATTCCTTCTTTTCTCCTCATCTCTAAATTCTGGTCCCTCATGGTCCCAGGAACACACCAGACTCAGGTTTGCCTTCTTTCTTTTTCTTTTTTCTTTTCTTTTTTTTCTTTTTTTCTTTTTTTGTGGCCTTTCTATTCCTGTCTACCCATCCAGTTCTACACACACGTCAAGGTTGAGATCAAGTTTTATTTTCTCCTAGAACATGTCCCTGGCCACTTTGCTTTCTCTGACTAGTTTCCAGTTCCCTTTAGCATGTAATTAAATACTGTTTCATATTGTCCCCGTTGATTTGCTGTTTCTCTGAATTGTCCCATCTCCTCACTGGTAAATGAGGGGTTTAGATGGATGACCTCTAAGGTCCTTTGAAGTTATAACAGTCTAGGATTCTACCTGTGTTATTTCCTTGTCTGGAATGTTAACTCCTCAAAAGCAAGGGGAGTATCTTCCCCTCCTACTGACTTCCTCAGTGTTCTAGCCCAGTGCGTGGCCTTTAGTGGGTATTCCATAAGTACTTTTGTTTACTTGACCTTTTTTTGTCCTTTTTCCTACTGGAAATAAAAATAATAAAGAGCAGTTTAGGTGCCCTGGAAGCCTGGACTTGTAGTCTGGTCTTGTAGTCTGGTCTGAAGAGAAACTGTTCAGCCGTTCGTGGACATGGTAAACATTGCCATCGTGTTTCAACTCTCAATGAATTCTGTTGTAAAAATTTACACCGGGGAGCTCTGCCCAGCATAGGGAGACATTTCATTAAAAAGGGCTAGGAGCCCCGCTGCAGCATACACATTTTATGGTGAAGAGGAAAAAAGGGCTCCGTTTTGTTCGTACTTTGGTTTGGCCACTTACCACTAGCAAGCCTTGGGCAAGTCACATGATCTGTGTGAATCTTGTTTGCTCACCTCTAAAATGGCAGTTGCAATACCTGCTCTGTCTATCTTGAAGGGTTGTTGTGGGAATAAAAAGATAAAAGATGTGAAAATGTTCTGTAAATTGTGAAGCTAATAGCAGTAGGTGTGAAGTGGCCGAAGATTTGTGAAGTGTGGTTGCTTAAGATCTCAGCATAAAAAGTCAAAAAGTAAAACATAAAAACAAAACATAAAAAAGGAGTATCGAAGGGCTCTCTCTCCCCCTTTTTTACTACTGGACAAAGAACCACTTCTTGTCTCTGGATAATACTCTGTAGAGACTCTTCCACCCCCATAAAAAAAAAAAAGAAGAGAAAGAAATTGAAAGTTCAGGAGTAAGAGGGAACATTCTGGTATATTCTGAAAGTTGACTCTGGGGAGAGAGGAAAACATGAGCAAACAAAAGCTGTCACTCACTGGCAAGCTGCTTCCTCTGGGGAATGATCTCTGTGAAGGAAAACTAAAGATCTGAACGTTGCCTGGAGCAAGCACAGAGATGATGGCTGTGGCTGGTAAAACAGGGCCCCGGGGCAGGGCCTTCCTGCCCTTCTGGGAGGGTTAAGCAGCTCTGAGGGGTCATGCTTTTGGTTCAGAGTCTTCCTCTTGCCCGCTAAGTGGGCACTGTCTCCCTGTTCTTCAGGGTCTCAGTGGCTCTTGTGAATGGGCATGAATGGACACGTAAGGTAGTGCCAGGCCTCGTGGCCCAGACATCAACTAGAAATCTGCGTACTCACTCTTAGCCTCTTTCACACACTCATGCCTCTTTTTCCCTCATCCTGTCCCAACTTCCCCTCTCTTCCGACATCCATGCCTGTCAATTTTTACACCATGAATCAAAAGTCAGAGGGCCCCCTAAAGCTGGCAACTGGGCCTCCAGTCTTCTAGAAACCTATTTGTGTGCAAACAGACAAAGGACTCCCCCCGCAACCCCTCCCGACACACCATCACGACTTTCCAAGATGATGATTGAGTTTTTCCCCTGTTCTGCTTGATATTTCTGCCAAAGCAAGAAAAATCCTCGTTGAAGTCTAGCAGGAAATCCAATAAAAATTCTTCAAAAGATGGGCTTGACATTGAAAAACAGCAAAATTATAAAATAGGCCTTAGAAAAGAGAGAGGAGAGTTATTATATCTGGCACCAAGCAAAAGCCCCGAGACCCCGTCCAAATGAGCCATCACAGATTGAAAGTGTTTAGCTTCCCGTTGATTAAATATGGAGAAGGACCCAGGGCCTGCCAAGCCTCGGGGATCCAAAGTTTGTTTTCAGTCAAAATGTGTTTTCAGTCAATGGAAAAAATGGTCGGCCTGCGCTGGGCTATGTAACCGAGAAGCCCCAGGTTTGGGGTGAGTAATGGCTGTGAAGCAGAACACCATGAGGGTTGTTAATCACTCCTCCCAGGCCCCTGTAATTTAACTCAGCAACTCCATCGACTTGGAAAGCTCCCCCCATCGCCTTTCTTCCTCCTCCCTCAGTCCATTTTGCTCAAGGGAGAATAGATGAGTCCTTCTGATGCTTGTCTCTGTATTTCAGTTGTTAAAACTCTTCACCCTCAAGACATCCCTCTCCCCAGTCATGCCCCCAGCGCCCGCTGCTCTGATATAGCAACAGAGGGAGGAGACATACTCACGTCGATGGGGCTCTTTTGGAGAAATCTCTGTCCCATGAGCTTCCTGGAATGGGGGCCTGGAAAAACTCTCTTCCTTCACCATTGCCTTTCCAGGGTAGGCTGTGTTTCAGAGGTGTTTACTGACATTCTTTAAACACGGTTGTCTTATTCCAGCCTTACAGTTTTCTCTTTTTCTGGGCTCTCATCTGTCCCACCACATTCCTTTACGAAGAAGAGTATAGGAAGTCTGTTTCTGGATGTCACTGAAGTCGCCATGAATAAGTCAGAGAGAGAGATTGAGAGAGAGAGAGAGAGAGAGAGAGAGAGAGAGAGAGACACCAACAGAGAGAGACCAACAGAGAGAGACAGAGAAGTGTTGGAGAGAATGTATGGCATGTGGAGCTAGAACTCTGAGGTAAGCCAAACCTCCTCTCCTGTCAGATGCAAACACCTGTGAGTTTCACACCCTGTGAGCAGCCTCAGGGAGCAGGGTGCTGGTGCATTCCCGATTCTCTTCCGTGCTCCCCCTGCACAGGTACCTTTGCCTTCATTGGCATTAGGGGTTTTATCAGCTTCAGACCTCTGCACAATCACCTCTCTGGTTAACTGCTCTTCATGGGTCCCCCTGCACTGAAATCCGTGTAAAATTCCAGAGAGGCCCAGCTGAGCTTCTTTCGGTCGGTTATGTGTTTCAAAATGGCGAGCAGCCTGAGCCGCAGCTTAATCTCAGAGTCCAGGTGGCTCAATTCCTTTCTGTTGGGCACCCAAATTTGGTTACAGGAAGTCACTCCAACCAAATACTTTTGAGGACTAGGCAAATGAACTAAGAAAATGCTTAAATGGCTTGAAGATGATGACATGCGAATTGCTCAGAGGTTTAGTGAAAACATATTTTTGTATGGACAGCAAGTCTTGGTAGTTTGGCTGTGAAGGACATGAGCTCGGTCAACAAATACCTGAATGATGATGAAAGAGCAAGAAAGAGGTGCTTCATGGGGTTAGGTTGTCCCAAAGAACAGCTAGAGGAGTTCTGGGCAGGGAGAAAGTGAAATAAAAAGCCATGGATAGGATGTTGTGCGTGTGTGCGTGTGTGCGTGTGTGTGTGTGTGTGTGTGTGTTGTGTGCGAGTGACTAAGGAAACAGGGAGATGCTTAGGATGTCATTGTTGAGGACAGAGATCAAGGAGGTTATTATAGGAGGAAAAGAAGGACAGAACAGAGTCAAAATTGGTCTTCATGTACAACCCCCTGCCTTCACATTGTTAGAATTCTCCTCCTGCTCACCAAGGCTACCATTTATTAAGTCATTACAACGTGCCAGCATTGTGCCAAAGTTTTCTATGTTATCTAATGTACTTCTTCCAGGGGGTCCCTGGAACTTGCCTTATGTTCCTTCCTCACAATAAGGAAGCCGAGATTCAGAGTCCGAAAGAGCACAGAGCTTGAAAATGGCAGTCGGGATTTGAACCCACATCTGTCTTGCTTCCCTCCCTGAACCCACAAAGGCGGTCCTGTGGGCAGGTTGTTGCAGGTGGTTTCTCCAGGGCCCAGACATTTGGAGAGAATGTAGTAGGGTCCACATCAAAGATTCTACTTCACAGGGGGAAAAAAACCAGCAGTCCCATCAGGTGGGGAGTCTGCATTTCAAATAGCCATGGTGGTTGCTGAGTGCCTCAGGTTGGAAGGGTCAGTGGCAGGTCACTGTCACCATCAATCACCCACAAGCCTTTTGTCTGTAGGGGTGAGCTGAGGGGGCTGGGTTGGCACCAAGCAGAGCATGTGAACCATTAGAATTTAAGGGACTCTGCTGGTGGCAGGAGATGGGAAAGGGCATTTAGAGTTTTCAGGAGAATCTTCATGGTTTGAGAATACCCTCGTGGGAGAAAATGTGTTGTTCCTGGGTCCTGGAACGGTGCTATTGAACAGCATTCTGGTAACAAGCTAGTTCATCCCGATATTGAATCATCCTAAGACTGGGTTTGAAAGCCTCCTTGACCCATATCACCACGGTTCTAGAAATTACCAAGAAATACATGATTATATTTGCATTCAGAGAAACTTACGGTTGGGAAAAATATATACGAAGCGTTAATAGTAAATAAATATATATTTATATATTTATAAATGCATTTATATATATATATACATAAATATATATTTATATATGCATATATATTCACATATCATGTGCCAGGCACCGTTTTAAGTATGTGCATATATTAGAGGGAATTCTATCAATGACCGGCTGAAGTAGGAACTCCTATTATCCCCACTTTACATATGAAGAAACTCAGTCATGGGGAGATGAAATAATCTGCTGGTGAGTGGTTAAACTAGGGAGATGGTGATACCTTCATAAGTGGGATGAGGAACTAAGTGAGTAGGCAGGACTCAGACACACGGCCGGTGGGAAGTGAGGGAGTGAGGGCAGCTCCACGTGGTCAGGAAGCTCTAGGGAGAGGGTAGATTTGGGTGAGATGTGGGACACGGGGGCGTGTCATAAGCAAGGCTAGGGTGAGACTGGTCCTGAGATTTGCTGGGGAGAGAGAGTGAGTCTGACTACAGAGCGGGGTGCTTGTTGGGGGGAGCGCAATAAGAGTTCAGGATAGTGGGCAAGTATGGGCAGACAGGCCTTGAATTGGGTTCATTCCCTCTGAGGAGGTAGGGTTCCCAGAAAGATTTGGAGCCTAGAGCTGGCACAGTTGGCACTTTGTCCTTAGAATAAAGTACTGAGGACCTGTATTCCAGGTCTGGCTTTGCCTTTAGGCACCTTGCTTAAGGTCGCTCAGCTAACACATCTGTTTGGATTCCAGCTATCTTATTGTTTAAATAAGAGGATTAGTCTAGATGAACCCCTCTGGCTAAAATCTGAAGAATATAGCCAGATTTTGAGGAGAATGGGGGATGGGGTACCTGGAAGAAACTAGAGGTAGTGAAGAATTCAGATGAGAGAATGTAGAACTAGAGGGATCTTAGAGACCTCCTCTGTGTCTGTTCTACAAGCGGGGAAACAGAGGCACAGAAAGGGTAAATGGTCTTCTCAAGCCACACAGCTCATTATTATAGAGCTCAGAGGACAGTCCCGCCTCTGACCCTTGCTCTGCTAAGCTGCCTGTGCCTGCCCACCTTAGGTAGGAGCTGTGGGGAACTTTGCTGGAGCCGAGATGGAACGGTAGGGTAGGGAGTCTCAACCTGAGTGCTATGGGCCTTTATTCCTAACCATTTAGTCAACACTGGCTGGATGACTGTCCCCCAAGGAGCATAGAGATCAACAGAGCCCCTGATTCCTGGGTTCCAGGCCTTGCTCTGCCATGGCAAGGCCCTGACTCTTTGCGGATAGTCTTATATGCTCATCTGTAAGATGGCCAGGGTGGTGCCTGCTGTGAGCTGAGGCCATAATGTCCAGTGCCACCGGCAGAGGAAATAGAAGTCTGAGGTGAGACCCAAGCCAGTGGCTAGTGTGGAAGCAGATCCTCAGGGCCTGGGTTCCCTATTTTTTTTCTGGGCCCAGAGCCCTGTTCCTCATACCTCCTGTGGTGGGGCGAAAAGGGGCTGTGTTCTGGCCTGAGCTGTATGGTGGGGCGCAGGTGGTGAGGCTGTGGAGGGCTGGGCCGAGCTCCTGACACTTGAATGAACCTCCCTCCCAGATTCTTATTAGCGCTCCATGTCAAAGGAGTCTGGTAAAAGTTAACAGGCCTCCCTGCCTTGAGGAGATCAGAAGGACAACTGGAGCTTACTGGGGTCAGGGAGAGGTCATTGAAGCTTGCTTGACTGGGACGTCACTGAAGCTGACCCTGGTCTGGGGGTCTGTCCTGCCCCCTCCTCTAATCCAGAACCCTTCTAGTGTAGCTGATCTGAATGCTCCTTTGTCTAAAGGCCTCTCAGAAGGTGTCCTAGTCCTTCCTTATAGGGGCCCCCTCTCTGTTGGCCTTGCACCTTTCCTACTTCTGGGCCCAAAGG
>NW_006439192.1:4996955-5015583 GCF_000325575.1 Pteropus alecto
AGATGCAGGAAAAGAGAGAGAGGTGGCACTGTGGGAGATGCTAGGCTGATATGGGCTTGGGCTAGGCCTGGCCAGGTGTGACCCTGGTCCCTGACTCCCCGTGGCTCAGAGAGGGAGGACATGGAGGTTGGGGTTGGGGGGAGGCCGTTGGCTAACATTTACCAGGACCTTTGAAGATGTAAATGCTTCCCCAGGCCCTGCTGGGATTGATGGGGTCAAAGTTCACAAGCAAAGTTGCTTGCTTCTCCAAATGATCTGGGAATCTTGCAGACAGATGAGTTAGGGTCCCATGTGATGGGACTTTCCCCAGAGGAAAAGGCCTCATGGGAAATGCTATTTCTGGGGCTCTCTTGGATCAGGCCCAGTGACTTGGAGACCTTGGGAGGTTCTGACAGAAGCTGTATTTTTCAAATGTTCGCATTTCTCTTGGGTATGGTTTCAGGGTGCATTTGGTTCCACTAACACTGGAGGACCCAGAAGACAGCCTCAATCTCTTGCCTTTTCCTGATCTGTACTTTTAATTCCACAAATGCCAGATTGCTTGAGGTTTCCTTCCATACCGTGCTTTTTCACAGCTGGTAGTTCCTCAACCAGGTAGAGGTAGTTCCTCTGCAGACATCTCCTTCCTACCTTCTCAGCATGGCTAACTCCTATTCACCCTTCTGTATCACTTCCTCCAGGAAGCCTTCTGGGAGTGGAATCTGATCCTCTGGCTTGTTTTCCTATAGCAGTCAATGACTCATTCAATCAACTAATATTTATGTGGCTCGTACCAGGCCTTGTTCTATTCAGAATGCATCGGTGCATAAAACAGACCAAAATTCTTCTCTCAGGGAACTCACAGTCTAGAGGGCATTGACAGTGAGTAATTATATAACCTTATTTTAAGTGCTTTACATATATTAACAAATTTAGTCCTCAAAGCATCTTTACGAGTTAGGTCAATTATTACCCACATTTCACATGAGGTTACAAAGCTAAGGGGCATATTTAATTTATTTATAATTTAATTTAATTTTTATAACAGCCCTATGAGACAGATTTACAGATGAGGAGACCAAGACTTAGGGAGGTTTAGTAATTGGTCCAAGGTGATTCATCAAGCAAATAATAGTACCAAGCAGGAAGATGCTAAGCCTGTGAAGGACCACATAATACTACCAATCTGTGTTTCTGTATTGAAGTAGTTTCTCAGTCTGTTGAAATGATCTGATCATCTTTTCCAACATCCTGGGAGTTCCTCTTAAGGCAGTGACCTTGGCTTACTTTTCTATATCCTTTGAACTCCCATTGTGATGGGCACTTAATTGGCTTCAAACAAATACTTATTGATTGATTTATTGACAGCTCTACGTTGGCGGAGATGAGAATAAAGTAGCTCATATTTATTACACACACTCTGTGCTGGGCAGTGCATTGGTCCTTGCTCAGCATGAACTCTTCTAGTCCTTAAAACAGTCATATGAATTAGCTGTCACTACTCTGAGGCTGACAGCCAACTATGTGCTAAAGACGGTTCTTGAATCACAGGTTTCTCTGACTCCAAAAGTCCATGTCCTTTCCTCTACACCACTGGAGGCTGACAAAAGGAAAGGTGGCCACTCTTGAAGGCATTTGAACCTCAGCCTCTTGGCTCTTGCTGTTTCGGCCCCCACTGGGCTAGGAGGCCCTAGGGACGGCAGAGTGAGGGGCTGCATCCACTACAGGTTGAAAGGTATCTGGAGAAGCGGAGGCTTTCGTTCCAAGATTATTCTCATTTGCTAAGATGTTTGAAGCAGTTAAAGGGAGGGATTGGGCACATTGAAGGTGTTCAATGAATTTTTACAGATTGTCGTGGAATCGTTCTCTGTTCCAGAGAAACAGCCAGATTCAGACTAAACCCACAGATACCGTAGGCGTTTTGCCATCGAAGGAGGAGGATTATGGCAGAATAGACTCCAGTTTTTAGGCCTGGAGCAAAAATGGGAG
This sequence comes from Pteropus alecto, assembly GCF_000325575.1. NCBI lineage: Eukaryota > Metazoa > Chordata > Mammalia > Chiroptera > Pteropodidae > Pteropus > Pteropus alecto. The sequence goes on from NW_006439192.1 coordinate 4,998,924, forward strand.
AGTTCCTGCTCTATGTATGTTTGGTTCCTTTGTTCTGACATCTGTTTTTTTTTTTCTTTTCCCAATTAGGAGGGCAGAACAGAGTTGAGTCTTCTGATTCATGTGCCCATAGGGCTTAGCAGACTGGCCAGCTGGGTATACATATGAGGAGACGAGGACACAAGAGGTGGACTCAGGGTCGCACAGCTGAGCAGGGCGTCAGAGCCCAAGTCTCAGGGCTCTCAGGTTCTCACTCTTGCCATCAGGTCTCGTTTGTGTCTAGAGTCCTGTCTCTCACAGTAGAGAGCCATGTTAGAGTCCCCCACCCCCTTTGGTTAATCCCCTATTTTGCTTGACTAAGAGTCAAAATGCAGGACTACACCCAGATGAACTAAACTCACTTAAATTACTGGCAGGTAATTTGATAGATGAGTTGGCCAGCACACACTGTGGAGATTAAGCAAAGCCTGAGCTGTAGAGACAGTGGGAAACAACCTTGAGTGACTGGTCAGCAGGCGGCTTCGTTCCACCCGGGGACAACCCAGCCCAAGCTCTGCAACTCAGATTGGAAGGCCGATGTGTGCCAGGAGGATGGTTAACATTTCTCTCTCAATCTCTTTCTCCAAAAGTCAGGATCAACAGACCCTCAGTCCTTACTCTGACTCACTGGAGTTAGGGTGTCTAACTGTTGAGGAGGGAATGACTGCAGCTGTGTCTTCATCAACCTAGCTCTTATTTCCTCGAGCCCACCCAGGTAAGAACTTCAGCAAATGACCTCCTCGGTTGAGCTCACTTATTTGTTGAGCTAACTCAGAGAGAGCAAGGGTCTTTCAACAGATGGGAGTGGTGTTATACAAATGGGTGTTTTATGGGCCGTGTGTAGAAACTGACCACTTGCAGAAGGCTGCACCAATTTGCAAAGGGGTCTTGTTGCAAAAAGAAACTTCTAGGTCCTTTCATCATGATGGGGATTGTAGTTCTGACTGCAGATAAGCAGAACAAACAAGGCTCAGCCCAAGTGGGAACTGGTTCTGCCCCCTTTCTAAGTCATCAAAGCCAAGTTCCTAAAGCCTGAGTGTCTCACGGTACTTTCTGATGGTTTCATTGTTTTGTTTATTGTGCTTACAACAAGTGCTAACAGACCGCTTTCAAAGTGTGTTGATATTTCGGTTGTTTTTGAATGGCCCTTCTGTTTTTCTGCATCTGGACAGCATTATAATCTGGCCTCAGGGAACCACTGGGTTCCTATAAAAGTGTACCAGGTCCCTTTTTGTAGAAAACACTGGCTATGGCAAGATCAGACACTCCATTTGGGCAGGAACAAACACCAAAAACCGGAGTAGAATCATGAGACAGTATTCAGCAGCCAAGGCAGACAGGCCAGTGCTGAGCAGGGGCCAGAGAGCCTTGCCAGCTGGACCATGGGTGTTCTTTCTGTCCGTGGACATATTGTGGCAAGACTAGCAGAGTGCCCAGCAAAGGGTGATGCCACTAATGCTGGTCATCGACAGGTTCCCCCCCACCCCCTCTGTCTTCTCTCAGGTTTCCTGGTCAACCATCAGCATGGTGTCCTAATAGGGGACTCCTGGGGATGAGCTGAGGAACAAGAGCTGGAGGAGGGAGAACAGCATGGAGTCCAGGGGAGGACTAGAAGAGGCAGGCGGCCCCAGGGAGGCCCGTGCTAGAGGTCCTGATCTGCTTCCTTTCACAGCTTTCTCGGGGGAGCTTTGGCTATATTACCCAAAGGGTCGAAGTGGGGAAAGGATGGGGTGGAAGTGTCCTCCTAAGACTCATCTTTGGTTTTCATGGCTTTCCCTTTACTCCTGCTCTGCCCCGTCCCCATGCCTTTCCACATACTGCAATAGAACCAGCTTCTTCCAGTGTGAGAGAATTTCAGGGGATAGACTGGGCCCAGAGAAAGTGAGTTACACGTACGATCTCACTTTATAGGTTTAGCACAAACTCTACCTTATTTCTTCAAGACCTTCTCTTTTTTTCTCCTTTCAAACTGGCTGAGATTTTCTTTAGCTTGTGCACCTTACCAGCATGTAAATGGTTCTCTCTTGTTTGGTTTCAGGAATAGCTAGTCCCCTTTCTTACTGACATCCACAGGTAACTCTGTGGCTCAGTTTGAGCCTTCATTCCCAGATTTAGCAGGACCCCTGAACTCACTCTCAGAATCAAATGGGAGAGAGGTTGAGGGGGATGACAGTGAGCTTTGGTGCCTCGGTGCTGCAGTTAGAGGGGATCAGGACAGTCCAGATGAGGGAAAAAGTTAGTTTTGTCCATTGGTTCTCAAACAGAACCTCGGGACGCTTGTAGACCTATAGTTAGTGTGTTTCTGCATATAAACATGTTGGGGTGGGGTCTGCATGATCTGATTGGCTGGTGATGACAGGCCTCCACCCATTAGACCTCAAAGTTCTTGACTCCTTTATGGTGACATTCCCTAGCATTTCCTCCTAGGTATATACTATCTTGTTAAAAAATCCCATTTAACCCACTTTTCCTACCCTAGATCTTTTTCCTTAAAGTTTTAGCAACCTTAGAATTGTATATGTTACTGAATTTCCTTTGGCTCATCTAGGATACTTGATGAAACACTAGTGACACCATTTTATTTCTTGACTAGTGACACCATTTTATTTGCATTGGCCCATGCATGGTTCTGGAGACAAAGAGAGACTCTGGGTCCAGGGCAAGGCACACCCCAGTGGGCTGGACTGATTGGCCTCTGAGAAACTGAGCATGCCCTCCCCAAAGGCTTGAATATTCTATAAGAAGGGCACTTCCTGTTTCCAACGTGATTCTATGGGTAGACGAGATAAAGAGCTGTGGTGTGTGTGTGTGTGTGTGTGTGTGTGTGCATGCCTGTCATTTTGAAAAATTTCAAACTTTACGTAGCAGTTTCTTTCTCACCAGGGTCTCTGCTGTGTGAAACTTAAATTTTATAGCTTTGGCTGTTAATTCATCATGCACACCACCATCAATAAATATTTATTGAGCTTTCACTGAGTGCAGCATGTTGGAATAAGAACTCTATATTTGACTCAAGAGGAGTCAATAGCAGATGAGGGTAGATTTGGGGAGGGGTGAGAGAGACAATTATTGAGGTCTCTTTCAACCCTGAGATTTTGTGACTCTATAACTAAAGTGATAGGGTCCACTTGACACACATCAGGCAGTCAGCTGCAAGAGACGTATGGGCCATCACGAAGGCAGTCACCTTCAGAAAACCCACCCAATGCTGGCAGCACACATCCTCAAGCCTTATGTCCATTTTAGGATGCAGAGCTGTAAAGGAATGAGTGAATCTTCTTGACCTTTCCCATGGTGCCCTGTAAAAATAAATATTTGATTTTGGAATTTAATAGGAGCATATTCCTTGGAGAAGTTCGAAGCCTGTTCATGCTTTGGCAGGAGAGGACCAAGTCCCCTTTTTTGTAGGTGTATCAATGGCAGCCTGGGGAAGGGCATTTGGTGGAAACACCAGAGTGGAATGGGCTGGGAGAAAGGCTGCTGGAGGGAGGGCTGGGTGCCTTTCATGGAGCCTTAGTCAATCAGAACAGAAACACTGTACTGCCTCAGTAGTGACTCAGGCCTCCCGAGGGGGTTTTCTTTAACATTATGAAGATGAACACGGCTCCAAGAATTCCCTTTGGGCCTGGGCTTCGTGCTAATTGCCTCCATATTTATGGGAAGATGGGCAGACTACAGTGGGAGCCTCTGGAGTGGAGTCTGCAAATGTGCTCGGGAGAGTGGCTGAGGCTCCAGTTGGAGTTGTGAATAAGTATATCTGAGCTTTTAGGGGTCAAGACACTCCTGCTGTCAGGTGGACAAGCTATGCTTATTGTCATTGCTACTACTATGATTCTCTTTGTACAAAAGAGAAGCTGAAACAGTAAAAGGGAGTTGTTAACATGCTCGAGGTATCTCTACCAGACAGGAGAGTCCATAGAGTCAAGAACTGACCACCTGAGCCCAGAGAGGTTAAGTGACTTTCCAGGTCACACAGCTGGCAATGAACACGGTTCAATACTCTTTCCAGACCTCTCCACACCAGATCCTTTGATCTGGGAACTGGGATTGGGCTCTTCAGGAACCAGTGCTGGTTATAGGAGGTGCCTATCTTGTGGTCGGGGTGATGTGACTTCCTAGACTCTGCGACAACCACCTGGTGAGGGGCAAAGCACTGGAGGCACTCCAAGGGACTGCTCCTTGCCTCCCTCCTGAGAAGGCTCTGGGGTAAGCCTGAGCAGCTGCCCGTCTACCCACAATCCAGTGAGGGTGGTTGCCTCTGGGTGGAGCGGAAGCTACACGGCCCAGGCAGGGTGGGGGTGCCCCGGCGCCCTGTGGATCACAGCGTGGCTTTCTCTCAAGCCTCTGTTGGTGCCTGGTTCCCCCATAAAGCCATTATGTACTGGGAGAATTAATCATGCCGTTAGGTAAGCATTATGGCACTTTTATGGCAGCTTTGAAGCTAATCTGTCACTAATGCCTGCTGGATTATCATGATTTCTTGCAGTTGTGATTCATTAACTCGAGGCCTAATAGTAATTCTATTAAACGTCTTCCACCACCATTTGCCCCAACGTGTCCCCACTCTCATTCTATTGTGGCTGTTGCTGTGGCACGACTGGCAGCCTGTGTGGTCTCTAAAAAGAAGCCCCGATGAGATGGACAGGTCCCCCGGCCAGCTAGTAACCGCCCAGTGATGCGTCCCTCCCCTGACTAAGCCCGGAACATGCATCCTCCCCTTTCCAGTTGATTTCCTCTTTTCTCCCAGAGCGGGCCACGGTGCCTTTTCTGAAACACCCATCACTGCCTTCAAGAGGCCAGACCTTGCAGAGGTGAAGGTGGAGCAGTATGGATAGATGAGTCTCAGAGTGAGACAAGCTCCCCACAAATCCACAGGTGACTGTTGGACCCGTGGGGCTTATCTGCAGCAGAAGTGGGTTTGGGGCTAAGAGAGAGAAATAGAAACACTGCTAAAAAAAAATCTAGTCACACACGGTCCTTTTTTCTTGCTCAAAGCTAACAAAACTCAAAAGCGAGAAGGCAGGTGGAGTGGACAGGAAGCAGTGGTGGCACACCATTGACTGCTGGGCCTGCCAGCATTAATAAAATTCCTTGGTGAGGTTTTTCAGAAAGAAATGCTTCTCTGAGGCTGGCTGTTCTCTGCAAAAGGTCAGCTTCGGGGCACGGCTTGACTGATGGGCTGTGAGCAGGCAAGAAAAAGAAAGCTGGGAGAAAGGGGCCGCTGGGGGTGGGCTGGCAGGAAGCGGGTGGAGGGCCGGAGCACAGGCTCTGTCCTGGTGCCAGCATCTTGCCCTCGTTCTGCACCATCCATCAAGACCAGCACTGATATCTCAACAATTTGTAACGCCCCGCCCCCTCCAACCTGCCCAAGTGCGCACCAACGCTGACCCTTCTCGCCTCATTCAGGCCTCAGCTGACGCCAGGTGATGGATGGCTTCTCCTCCCCCAGGCTCTGGCTCGCCTCACCACAGCTGGGGAAACACAGGCAGGTAGAGGGGGTCAAACCCGGGGCAGTCAGAGTGACCTAGTCACTGAGGCCAAGGGACTCTGTGTTCCCAGGGCAGCAGGTGATGCTGGAGATAGAAAAATAGAACCGAGACAGGAAGCAAGGAGATAACTTCTACTATATAAGGGGAAGGGCGGGGTGGAGAAAAAACAAACCCAAAAAACCTCTCTGCATCCTGAGGTCTTCCAAGACTTCTAAAAATCTCTAACGTGGTGCGATGTCTTCTGTGCACAGCTACAACACTGCCTGCTCCACTCCATCTGTGTTTTCTCACGCCTGTGTGCTTTAAGAACCACTGAAATGGAAAACAAGTTAAAAAATACATAGATGTATATATAGTGAGACAGAGAAAGAGGACAGTACTCTGCAGCCTGTATTCACTTTTTTTTTTTTTTTTTGCCAGTGTTTGTTGTAGGAAAAAGTGTATAAAAACAAACTTTAGGCAACTGGAGTAAATATTCTCAACACATCAGCTGAGAAGTCAGGATCCAACGTTTCCATCCTTCCTTGGTCTGGGCAGAGCTGGTAGGAAAAGAAGAGTCTCTGCCCGTTTTCCAACTTCTAGGTGGTACTCTGTTTCTTGTTCACGTGTGAAACAGGTTCTTCCTTTGGGGGCCTGCAGACTGCACTAAGGTGTGGACTGGCCAGCCGGCCGAATGATGCCAGGCTGCATTATGAAGCACCCGCTGAGGGCCAGCAACCTTTTGAAAGCAGAAAATGAAGAACAGCCCTGACATGGTGTGTGTGTAGCGGGGCAGGGAGGCGGGTAGGGGGCGGAGGTACTGGACAGGCCTGTGTGTCTCTTGCGAAGAGGGTCAGGTGAGAGTTCAGTTCAGCATTGCCGACTCACCCTTGGCCTCGAGGGCTTGGGAAACCCACTCTTTGACACCTGGCACCCCTGTGGCCCAGCCCTGACACTCCAGATGACTTCTTCTTGGTACCTTCAGAGACTGAGTAGGAACGTCCAGGAGAGAGTGTCCAGGTGAGGGAGTCTGGGGACCGTAGATTTTAAAATGAGTAGAGCGGAGAACAGAGCAGGAGAGGTGTTGGACAGATGAAGAGGTGGGAGTCGGTGAGGCAAGAGAGAGACAGGGCGACAGGAGGAAATGGAGGAAAACAGAAATTCATAGGCTGGTGGAAGAAGAGAGGAAGGGAGAGAAGAGCACTGAGAGAAAGATCCAAGAGATAGATTGTCACGGGACAGGAGTCAGCAGGGAGAGAGAGGGAGAGGGAATTTAATGAGGGCAACTTGAAGGCCAGCTTTAACCAACAGCTGGCGGGGGGCCGGGTTTGATCTCCTTGTGAGTCAGGCGGTTTGATTAATCGTGGCCTGTGGAGGAGGATGGACACCTGGCCCTGCTGCTGAGTTCTTTGATCTCCAGATTTCTCAGGGCCTCGGGAGGGGAGCTGCAGGAGCGTGTGCACTCTCAGGGCCCTGGAAGGCCTTGCTGGGGGCTCCCTGAGAAGGAAGCGAGGGGGCCCTCAGAGAGGCTGGGAGACTGGGTAGGCAAGGAGGAAATGCAGAGGGCAGGCGGGGCCTGGGCTTGTGCTCCCTGGTGAACAAAGCCTCTGAGAGAAAGGTCGCCTGAGGGAACATGGAACGGAGGAGGTCTTTGAAGGGGAAGGTTCACCCAGAATCTTGGGGGTGCGTCTGTGCTGAGGGTTCCCCTTGCCTTCTTTCTCGACGGGAGAATAGCTGAACTGTTAAGGAGAACCAGGCAGAGGCGAGAGGCCTTTGTACAAAATCTTGTTATGTTGTTTGTGGCTACAGGGCTGGCTAGTTTAGTCAAGGAGCGAGCTCTTCCACGGGTGTGAGGAGAAGGGAGGTGTAGGGCTCCCTGAAACTGGCTTCATTTTATGCATGTTGGATGGAAATGGATTTGAGAAAAGAAAGCGACATATTGCCAAAAAAGAAAAAAAAAAACCCTTAAGAAGAAGGAAAAAAGGAACTAAAACCCTAATGCCCTTAAAAAAGAAAACCAGAAAAAAAAGTCATATATTATGTCTTTGGACTAAATCCATTGGTGTTCTGCCAATTTCAAATAATAGTGTAACTTGATTAAGAAACTTTACAGGATTTAAAGTTGTTGGCTTTTCTGACTCCTCTCTGAGACTTCTCCGTAAGTCACTGTCTACACCAGGCTAATTTGTTCCCAGATTCCTTAATCTTTTGCATGTTGGGGGTGACGTTTATAACTTGGTAGCCATATTTGAAGTGTTCACAATTTCTTTGGCTCACAATTTCCACCCGGAATGTTGGGGCGACTTAAAGTGTTACCCAGGAAATATCCTATTGAAATACTCTGTGTGTCTGTACGTGTGAGTGTGTCTGTAAGTGTGTGCTTGTGTGTAAACTCATCCAATTTTACCTGCCTCTGCTCTCCTTTTGGACTGGTGAACTCCTGCTCATAGCTGCCTTAAGTTTCAGAGAGGGACCCACGTGGAGACAATAAAGATTTCAGCTGGCACACGGGACATAGACAGTTAGGACTCCAAAAGCTCTGGTGGCCAGCAGCTTAGGGATTCCAGAAGTGAAGGAGGACAGATTTTCTGGTAGGATCCGAGTTTTGACCACATGACATTAGCATGGTTTGGAAGGCAGCCGTGGGGCAGTGCACAGGGCTCTGGCCTCACATCCCGTGGCCCGGCTCCATGACTCAATCAGTAGGCTGCCTCTTCATATCTCCGGAGCTTCAGTTTCCCCATCTATAAGATGGGATAAGGAAAAATACTTGCCTTAGAGGCTTGTTGTGAGGATTAAATGCATTAGTAGATGTGAAAGCACCCTGCAAATGATGAAGCCTTCAATTAACAGCAGGTATTAGAATTGCTGCTCGGATTACAGAAACCCAGGTCTCTTTAAACACTCGTGTTGACAGCAGGGATGTTTTAATTTCAAACAGGGTTTGCTCATGGAGGGCATGAGAAAATGGGATGCCATGTTCTCTGCTCCCCCCAGGGCACCTGCTCTCCTATAATTATTTTTTACTAATAAGTATGTTGTGTCCATAAATGTCCCATTAAACCCAGCTAAAATGCTTCACCCGGCTGACCTGGATTTTCTCAGTATGACTAGGCAGGAGCCACTGCAAGCTCTCTCTGAGTGGCGGGGCTCTTGGTCTGGGGGCTGCTGCACCTGGCCTTTCTGGCAGGACACAGCCTGTCTGACCTGTAGATCTCCACTGTGTGGTGGCAGCACTCTCAAGTCCGTACGCTTCCCTCTTCAGTCTGTTTTGCTTGTTTGTGAGAAGAACAATGCATTCTTGGAGCTGGGCTTCCTGAAACTTCATGGCTGTTTTTCCCTGTTTGTCAGTGGTCCTGAGATGTGGGGATATCGCTACCACTGACAGGATGAATGCGTGGTTCAAATGCTGGCTCTGACATAAGACCTATGGGATGTGGGACAAACCATCACTAAAGTGAGGAGGGCAATGTTCACCCTTTGAGGGTTGCAGTGAGGATAAAGAAGACCTTTGTTAAACTCCTATACAATGTCTGGCTCATAGGAGATGCTCAATAAATGGTTATTCTTGTAGACTACTGGTCTTAACCCTGGTTGCACATTAAAATTGCTAGAGAGAGTTAAAATTCTAAAGCCTGGGCCCCACCTCTAGAAATTCTGATTAAATTGGTCTGTAGTTAAACCTTAGCATCAACACTCAGACGATTCTGATGTATAGTCAGGGTTAAGAAATACTAGTGCATTTTGAAGGGACATGTGCATCCATATGCTCATTGCAGCATTTTTACAGTAGCGAAAATATGGAGGCAACCTGGGTATCCATCAATGGATAAATGAATAAAGAAGAGGTCACACACACACACACACACACACACACACACACACACACACAATGGGATATTCTCAGCCATAAAAAGAATGAAATCTTGCCATATGCAACAACATGGATGGACCTAGAGATTATTGTGCTCAGTGGAGTAAGTCAGACAGAGAAAGACAAATGCTATATGATTTCACTTACATATGGAATCTAAAGAACAAAATAAACAAAATAGAAAGAAACTCAGATACAGAGAATAATTTGAGGGTTACTAGATGGGAGGGGGATTGGGAGGGTGAGTGAAAAGGGGAAAAGGATTAAGAATTACAAATTGGCAGTTACAAAATAGTCATGGAGATGTAAGGTACAGCATAAAAATAAAAATAAAAAGAATCCTTTCTTCTTTTGTGAATGGCTCCCTTGCCCCACCCTTCTTCCTATAAAAAACCTTTCATTTTGCACAGCCCCTGCTAATTGCTAGGTGGAATGCTGCCTGATTCATGAATTTCTTAATAAAGCCAGTTAGACCTTAAAAAAAGAAAAAAAAAAAAGAAATACTAGTGCTTCTCAAATTTAATGTTCATATAAAACACCTGGGGGTTCTTATTGAAATGCAGATTCTGAGTCATGACATGTGGGGCAGTGGAACCTGTGCACTGCTAATACAAGCATGTCAATGCCTGTGCAGGAACCACACTTTGGGTAGCAAGGCTCTGTCCTTTCCTAATCCCTACAGCACCTGGCCATGGCCATGGCAGGCAGACCTGGGAAGCAGGTGGAGGAGTCGAAACCTGAGAGGCAACTCAGTGGCTTGCTTAAGCGTGTTCCTGCCAGATGCCAATCTGTAATCCTCCCCAACACACACACTCTCACCTCCTTCTGAGTCTAGTCTTGAATACCCATATAAGTAGTAACCAGAAGATGTTTTGGAATATTTCACTATCTTTCCTAGTTTCTAGGTTTATCCTGTGAAGACAATCAAATGAATGAAAACATTTGCCACAGAACATTAAAGACCCAGGACAAGAGATTAAATACCTATTTGTAATACTCAACTAGAAAAGTAATCCTTAAGGTGGACTTGTAAGTAGTCAGCCCAAGACCCTCACATGGCCAAATGAAATCTGCATAGGTGAGTATGAAAATACAGCAAATCCCAGAAAGGCTGCAAGAAAACAGCTATTGATACTGGTTCACTAACCAGGAGATGCATCTGTGAGAGGAAGATGGAAATAACTATGGAACACAGGGCTTCTGAGTAATGGGATAGGGTCTTCCAGATAGCATTGAGCCTGGAAGGTTTTTTCCCCTGATGACAGGCGTGTATATAAACTGCTGCCTTCTCCAGACACAGTTGCAGGTGTTTGGGGGCAGATACTTTTGCAGAGGACATTGACAGAATGAGTTTCTTATGGGGCAGAATCATGCTTAAACCATATTTCATGAGTTTATGAAATAATAAATAGAAAGAGGAATAACCAGAGTATACAGTTAATGAAGACTCTTCATGAAAGAGTGAGCTTTGGTCAGTTGAGAGTCCTCTGCAGTTAGACTGCGGGCTTAGACCCAGGAAGGGAGGAGCTGGCATGCGATAGCCTGGAAGCACTCTGCGGGGCACGCAAGATCTGATCAGCGGAGGATGAACAATTAGGACTGCCATGGAAGAAGGAAGCCCTGACCCATGTTGGAGGATTTCAGTAGTCCAGGGACAAGAATTTTTCCTTATGGTTGAGAGATGGTAGTTGACATCAGAACCACACAGTAGTCACGCTTATATTTTTTGGTTAGACTGTTCAACTGGGCTTAAGTTAACCGTTCAGCAAACAGTATAAAGTGTTTCTCTAAGTTAGGATCTTCTCTCTCAGTCCTTTTGTATTTTTATTTTTATAAAGCCAGGTGTTATTGGAGACAGATGTCAGGACAAGGTGAACTTGGCTGTCATTCACTGTTGACATCGTGGCGTGTTGGGCAGTCAGGTAAGTAGTCCTTTTGCTGAAAGATTTCTGTGCACAGCTTATTCTTGCCTTGAGGTGTCACCCATTTCCAGAAAACCAAAGGATGAGCCCCATGCAGGCTTCAGAGGACTCGCCTGAGCACATCTGCCTCCAAGAAGTCTGGAGCCTGTTTGCATGCAGAAATCGACATGTGCGATTCCGGAAATCTTATTTTATTGCTCCTTTCCCCTCCAACAATCCCCCTCCTCTGCCACCTCCTCTTTTGCTCCCCTGGAATCCTAGTCCCAGATGTGACTTTCTATGTTTCCTTTGGCTGGGAATTTGTCGTTTTCCCATAACCCAGTCGGGTTGCCTGTTAGAGAAACCAAAAAACTCCAACTTTCTGGGAAGACATCTAATTAAATTCCCAAAGAGGGAAGAGGAAAGCCCCTCTGAAACACAGATAGAACCTCATAATACATAACCATCATCCCTGCAGAGAAAGTGCCTGGGTTCGGCCTCGCAAACCGGTAACGTGGTGTTCTGTTTCTTAATGTCCTCTACAAAGACGCTGGCCCTGGGTTTAAAATAGCCCTCTGGTAAAAGCAACTATTTAAAGAGTATTGGGGTCTGAGAAATGCAAAACAAAGTGTTGTTGATTAAAAACACATGGTTTGTTCTCGAGACGCAAGTAGCCAGCAAAATCAAATGTGACAGTGTTTTGGCTTTTTCTATTCCACAAGACATGATGGTGATTTATTAGAGTGATGTCAGCTGTGGTTAAAAAAAGTTTTCTGTGTTGTCTTAATAAAAAGAGGCTTTACCTTGGAGCTGTCAAACTCCCTCTCTCCTCTGGCTGGAGGCAGTGGTTTCTATGCCCTTGGCCCTCTTGCAGAGGCTTCTCCCTAAGGGGCAAATCTCTGCCTTGGGGAAGTTCATGAGGTTACAAGGCATAGAGATTTCTCGATGGCACTTCAGGATGGCCTGGAGTGGGGCTGCAGCCCAGTTCTTGGTTTGTGCAGCTTGTGGAGAGTGCAGACGCTGCACTCAGCTTGGAGTCGGAGCATGGTCTGACCGGTGGGCCGTTTGGTTGGAGGAAACCCCATGGAAAGCTCGTGGTCTTCCCAAGTAACTTGGGCAGAGGGTTGATAATCAGCAGAGTGGATTGGATAATCTGCTAGAAAATAATTAGGTTGTTAGCTAACCATGAGTTGAAGCTCTCTGGTTATGAGGAATAAAAACCCCTCAGACATTTTTAAGTAAATGGGATTTATTGAAAGGACAAAACAGTCCATCCCACAGACATTTAGAAAGAGACAGGCCAGCTGGGGAATGAGGTGGGCAGCCAGGACTGACGTGGCTTTCTCTACCTTCCACGGAGCCCTGCGGTCTCCAACCTGCCTCTCTCTGTTTCTGTTCCTTCTCCTCTCAGGGGTTTTCTTGGGGGAGGTTCTTTGTTTTCACTTCTTCAAAGTTTTGGCTTGCATCAGCAGCGCCCCCGTGCTACAAGACCACATTTTTGTTCAAGTACCGTCATCTTTCTCCATTAGTCTCATTGTCTCAATTCCAAATTCCCGAGAGAGAAAATCCGGTTGGTGTAACTTGAGTCATGTCTATCTCTGGTGCGGTGGGCAGCAGCTCAGAAGCCAGGGGGAGGTGGTACGGTTCTAGGGGAGTCTCTCTGAGGGCATGGCAGGGAGGCAATGTTAGGGGTTGGCTACAGAAAGGAGCTGTACATATTACCAGGAAAGTTGAAGAAAGCAATGACAGCCATGTGTTTCTGTTGTAAAGATCAGGGACCTTCTCAGAGTGAGAATTTGGTACTGCTATTTCTGAATGCCCCTCCTTCTTTATTCCACAGGAAGTGCAATCTACCAGCACAACTGGGAGATGAAATCCCAGCAGACACCTTTAAATTTCTTCTGGAGTCACACCCAGGAAGTGAGAAGATGACATTATTAATTTTTAAAATTATTATTTGGATATTTTTCTAACTACGGAAGAAACACATAAATGACTTTAGAAAACTTGGAGCGCAGAAACACACTATGATGGAAGGAAAAAGCACTCTAATCCAAGATAACTGCTGTTAACATATTGGTATACTTCCTTCTATTCATTTTTTTTTCTTTAAGTAGTAGCCTGAGGCTATGTGAACGATCCGGGCTTCAGATCTATCTTATGGCTCTAATTATATGTCTTCAGACTCTCTAAGACTTTAGGATTGCTTTTAATTTATTCTCATAATTTTCCCAGATCACACCAGGTTGGTTTTCTCTTGTTCTTTTTACCTTTTCCTGTATGTGGCAGCCCAAATAGAATCAATATTTGCTAATACCTCTGTACTACCACCCCACTTTTGTGCAAGTCACAACCGCAGCCACCCCCCGATGCCCCAACCACCCACTAGCTTTTTAACTGCTTCCTTTCCTGAGTCCTGTGCTGTTCTTCTGGGCCATCTTTTTAAAGCCACAAATATGATCTCATCAGTCCTCGATAAAGGTCCTTTACTGGTTATCTTTTGCATTTAGGAGAAGTTGGACAAAAATTTTAAACAGGTACCTCTGGCCTACTTGCTCACTGTTTCCAGGCACATACCCCTTCTTCTAGCTCTTGGACTGCTTCAGGTCTTTGCAAGTGCTTTTCCTGCTGTTCTGGTTCTGAAGAACTTCACTCGTCAGCTGGTTTATACAGACTCAGCCTCCAGGTCTTGGTCGCTTCCTCAGAGAAGCCTTTTCTGACTGTGGCCCCTTCACTTTTACTTCATAGCAATAATCACAGTTTGCAATTATAAATTTATTTGTTTGGTTATTACATAATTCTGTCTCCTGGATAGGTATGAATGCTCCCTGAGGCAGGACAAATCTGTTTTGAGGCATGCTATATCCTACTTCTACTATCAATCCCAACTTGGCCACCATCTGTCCACCTCCCCACCCTGTGACAGGGCCTGCCACAGACAAGGTGCTCAATCAATGCTTGTTGAACGAACGAGTGAATCCAGTGATTGTCTGGTGCAAATGCATAAGCGAAAGGTCACCACATTGTAGCATACTGGATTTAGAAGTCCAGGGAGAGAACATTGTATTCAATAAACCCTTGGTTGAGAGCAGCTTTCATATTTGCAATCATTTGTGAGTGCTCCAGAGGTACATGGCATATAGTGATTTGAGACTGTGGTAAGTCCTGAGCTTGAATTGTGCCTGCTAAGATGCTGGTGGGTAAGGTAGCTTCCTGGGCTAGTAAGCAAAGGTTGATTTTCAGTAAAGTATCTATACCTTGGTGTGGCTTTGTAATTCTCCACTTCCCACATTCTGTGGGGAATGTTCATTCTAGACCCTCTGACAACTGCCAAGCCCCCTGGGATTGAGCACCTCCATGGAGCAGAGCTCTGTGCCTCTGAATCAGCTGGCTCTGGCTGTCGCATAGATCTTACCTAAGTTAAAGACAGATTTAGCTTCCTTAGAACCTTTAACTATTAATTGCCTCCTGAGGATGTTCCTTTTCTGGAGAAACATCAAGTTCATTTAATGGATGTTTATGGAATACCAGCATGCCATATCAGGTTGGGATCCAGGCACTGGGTGCAGACAGCTGAATAAGACACATGGAAGAGCTCAGCTGGGGAATACCGATGCAGTTCACAATGTACTCTCACGCAATTATCTTAATTTATCACAACAGCCTTATGATGTACATGTTATTATGCCTGTTTTACAACTGAGGAGATGGAAGCTTAAAGAGTACACATGACCTCCCCGAAATCCCGTAGTTTGCATGTGAGGGAGCTGCAACTCAATTTTGAGTCTTTTGACTCCAACCCAGTGTTCAGTTTTACTACCCTGAGCTGAAAGTGTGAATGTATTTCTGCTTCATGCAGCCCCGAGTACATTTGAGGGTATTTAATGTACTCCCCGAATTCTCTTCTCTTAGGTAGACCTGATCCCTCAAAGTGGGGTGATCCTAAGTGGGTCTTCCTTGGACCTGATCACACGGCAGAACCCTTGTAAAGTGCAGAAGGTTCTGTACTATACACCAGGCTTCTATCTGCAACCAGGTGGGTCTCAGCCTAGAAAACTAGATTTTAAAGAGGAATTCAGGGTGGTTATTCTCCCTGGGGCAATGAAACCAGTTGCTAAGCCTGAGATGTTTTCTAGGGCAATTCCGGAGGTGCTTTCCCAGCAAGCTTCATACACTGAAAGATGATAGATGAACAGATTTCCAGGGAAAGGTGTCTGATACTTGGGGCATCTTTTTAATGACATTCTTATTAGGGCGCCATTGACTTAAAACAGTTCGTGTTACAGGACACTCATGACCACCTTAGAAATGTCATACACCTACAGACGGATCCATTGGATTTTTGACTCAACATATAAGGAAAAAAATTCTGTCTCTTTGTAGTTTTCATGCACTGGTCTTCTCGAGGCTGGGAAGCATAAACACGGCCTGTCTCTCACCCAGCAGGCCGGCACACACAAAGTGTGTAGGCAGCCCCAGGCTGAGTGCAGGCCAGAGTGGACATGTCTGAGCAGGCCTGGTGAACTGCCGGGTGGGCCTGCTCAAGGCCTATTTGCATGAGAGGCCTCCTGGAAAGGAGCTCACCTTGGAGGAACAAGGAACCAGGGACAAACAGCTGACCTGGTAACCAGGATTTGATTGTGGCAGAGTGAAAGTGATTCTGAGCCTAGCCTAACGTCCACCTCGCAACTGGATCTGGCCCACGACTCAGCCTTCCTTGGACTTCTTTAGGAGACCTGTGGAGAGCAAAAAGGTTATACATAATAATCGAAAGAATGGTTTAAGCTAACGTGTGATTGTCACTGGACAACCAGCTTTGAGACTTGTCTTCAGAGAACAACACACAACAGGAAGAGAGGCTCTTCCTTCCACTGCATCTTGGAACCCTGCAGGGGAGAGGGGCCTTCCAGCACCTCTGCAGTGGCAGAGAGAGCGGCACCCAGCAGAGGGGGCAGTGTCTGGCTGGTGTCCTGGTAGAGGCCTGGAGCAGGCAAAGGGGAAGAAAATGATGGGTGACCAGAAAACCGACTGTGTGTGTGCCTTGTGCATACCCGAGGCACCCCCTTAGGAATTCTAAAAATATTGATTGTAATTACGGGGTGGGGTGACACTCTGAATGAGGCACTGAAAGTTAAGTCATTGCTACTAATGTGATCATATACAAATGGGCCTAAGGCCTGAGAGGACAGTTATTGGCCTGCCTGCCAGCTTCCCTTTTCCTGGTTGAATATCCCAGTGTCCTCGGTCATTTTTCAGAACCCACAGTTCTGAGTCCCACACTGGTCTAATTACTCCTAAGCTTGGGATCTGCTTTCTAGGGCAATTCAGGAAGTGCTTTCCCAGCAAGCATCATACACTGAAAGATGATAGATGCGCAGATTTCCAGGGAGGGATGTCTG
>NW_006439192.1:5015606-5018711 GCF_000325575.1 Pteropus alecto
CCTGTTAGGCGCCATTGCCTTAAAACAGTTCATGTTACAGGACACTCCAGGCTGAGAGAAGCAAAACTTCGCTATAAGAACTTTAAGAAACCCTAGAATTAATATGGCCTAATTCTCTGTTTCTGACTGGATGGAATGCAAGCTCCCAGAGGCTTGAAGTGGCTTGTCTCGACTCTACGTGCCCAACCAGTGGAAGAGCAAAGGCTCCCCTACGTCACATAATCATGCTTTCCTCTTTATTTCAACAGATGCCTCCACCATTGGGTGCAAATCTGAGCCAGGGACTTGAAACATCTGGACAAATGTCCCAATTACCTTCTCACGGCCAGATATGATAGAGCTTTGGACTGTCCTGATGCCTGTTTGTAACAGACATTTGGTTTTTAACTCTCTAGGAGTAAGGGGAAAAGACACAGCTTTTTATTCTGTACTCTAGTTTGATGGGGCAGCGCCAGCTGGCCATGCGGTGCAGAGAACATCGCTGGAAAAAGCAGTTCCTCTCCTGTCCGAAATAAGGGCTCTGTAGGCAGCTCTGGGCAGAGTCGGGAACTGACTGAAAGAGATATGGTCAAGTGACCCTGAAACAAATGGGACAGTTGTTCACATGGGACAATTTAGTGCTCAGACATAAAATTCCCCCCAGAATGTCCTGCCATCAGTGGAGGTCTCAGATGGAGGGGCTGGGAGGGGCCCATGTAGCCAGTGGAGGCGGTTTGATTTTGGAAGTGGAAGAACAGCAGTCCACAAATCTTTGTCTTTTGCTGGGACTACACCAAAACTTGGAGATGGCCTGCAAATATCAGTATTTCATAGACCACCTGCCCTTGTTCTAGAGTTTACTCTCTGCAGTCAGGGTTAGCAAGTAGATCTCACTTCCAGGCCATGTCTAATTGAGTCATGGTGACTGCCAGAAGCACTGTGTTGAGAAGGACTCTGAGACTGGATCTGAGGCAGAGATGAGTGTGTGATCAGCCAGCAATGTATTTTGTCATCCTGCCAGGGAGGAGGCTTGAGCACTGTGGAAGGCAGAGTAATGGTTGCCTCAAGATGCCCATATCTTCATCTCTAGCACCTGTGAATAGGTTGTTACATGGCAAGGGGAAATTAAGGTTGCAGATGGGTTGACCTTGAGATGGGGGAGATTATGGTTATTTTCTAGGTAAGTCCGATGTAATCACAAGGATCCTTATAAGTGAAAGAGAGAGACAGGGTTCTTGGAGTCAGTGATGTTATGTGAGAAAGACTTCACTGGCCATGGCTGGCTTTGAAGACGGAAAAGGCTGAAAGCCAAGGAATGCAGGCGGCCTTTAGAAGCTGGAAAAGGCAAGGAAACAGCTTTCCCCTTGGTGGCTTCAGAACCATTTTAGCCCTGTAAGAACCGTTTTGGATGTGACCTCCAGAAGTGTAATATAACAAATTTGAGTTATTTTAAGACACTAAATTTGTAATATTTTGTTACAGCAGCAAAAAGAAACGAACACAGGTCTCTATTATTTTTTCACCCATGACTCATCAGGGAATATTTCCTTACCTTTGACCCAAAGTTTGCATTCAGTTGCTCTAGCCTTTTATTTTGAGCATCTGGAATAAGATCTCTAAGGTTGTTGAGATTCCAGAATCTTCTCCCTGAGGAGAGGCTATAAAAGTACCACCCTCAGGAAAACTTTGAAAGGGAATCACACAGGTTTTGCGATTTTCCTACAAACTTGAAGTGGTAGATAAGGAAAAGTGTCCCAGGTAGGCAGGTTCAGAGCTGGGCAGCAGGCTCTTGGCCGTCACTGCCACACCATGCAGGGCGGCGATGGGGACAGGAACTTCGACTGGGACTCCTGATGCTGGACCTCATTCTTCTCACCCAAGAGGTGAGAACCAGATGGCTTCGGGAAAGTTTCTTCGATATTCTATAGTGTTAGGTACTTAGAAATAATGTTGGAGAAACAACAATTGAATGTCTTATAAATACCCAGCATTTTAGTTACATGATTTGACTTTTTTTCACAACAGCTGTCACGTGTAAGGCTGTCACGCGAGACCCCATTTTACAGATGAAAACATAAAGGCTCACAAAGATGTTTTGTAAGTCATTCAGCTGGTAAGCTGAGGAACCAGATCTTGATGTCAGAAGCCCATGCTTTTTCTATGACATCATGGCACCTCTCAATAACAATTCCTTCCTTCTGAGAAGGACCCTGGCCTTGCATTATGCTGAGGTCACAATCCAGGTGGCCACAACCACAGGCCGAGTCCAGGAGAGATGTTCTTGGGGTGAAGCTCTTTGGCATACCAGGAGCCCCATGGTGAAATCAGAATAATTATTTTATAACACAAGTATCTGGGATTTTGTTTCTTTTCCTGACTGGGCTGGTAACCAGTTGTGTGATCTTGAGTAAGTCACTTTATCTCTCTGGGCCTCTATTTCCTGGCTGGTGAAACGGGGAAGATGAACTGGAATCAGTGTTTTCTAACCATTTCTTTTTTTAAAATTCATGGCACATGAGCTAAGGATATTTTGCTGAGCATTAATTGCTGCAATTTATATTACAAAAGCAATTTGTTTTTTTTTTTTTAATTTTCGAAGCAGATCATAAAACTACATAATCCTCTTTTCTTCCACCTCCTTTCTGGGTGATACGATCCTCTCTCCATCCTGCCATCTTGTCCTCAGTTAAGAATCCCTTTAATTGATGGTTTAGAATTTTGCTCTCTCTGGGTGATACGCTCCTCTCTCCATCCTGCCACCTTGTCCTCAGTTAAGAATCCCTCTAATTGATGGTTTAGAATTTCGCTCTGGGTATAAGATTATTGGAGTCTAAAGATATATATTCTGGAAGAGAAGAGATAAGACAGACTTTCCGTGTTGCCCATCTCTCTTCCTGGAACCTTTCCCTGTCCCCATTTTTCTCTGCCTGGAACATTTATCTCCCTGTGTACCCCCTAGGCTGCCCCTTGACTCTCCCCGTCTACGAAGCAGCAGGCAGGTGGTCCTCCTGTTTGAGCAGACCATCTCTCAGCACGATTGCAAGTGTGGTTATCTTTTATTTTTGGCATGTGCTGTAACACAAGAGTGATCTTGACTTCAGAGATTATCACCTCTCATCTTTTATT
>NW_006439192.1:5018766-5037688 GCF_000325575.1 Pteropus alecto
CCCTACAAAATGATAAAATTACCAGGCAAACCCTCCTTCCCTCCCAACCTAGTCAGAGCTCAGAGATATTTATTTCTCGGGTAAACAGCTGTAATCTCCCTAACCAGACTTTATCACAGTTGAGCGAGTTAAATTCTCCTGGTCTAATCCCCTATGTGCTGTGGTTTTTTGAGTATAAAGCTTTCGACATCTTTTGATATCATATGGCAACTCTGGGCTACTGGATGCGATTAGGCATCAGGCAAAGAGGTTTCAATTTGACCCGACTGGAAAAGAAGGGACCCTCTGTAAAATAACTTTGGGTGGAAAAAAATACATGGAAAAACACTTGCTCACGAGAGGACAGAAGGAGGCATGTGGAGGTGTTTTGCAAGGCCTAGGCCATGCGAAATTTTGACAGTCAGTAACATGAGATGAAAATTGAGTTAGCCCCCCACACCCGTGCATTTCTGGGTTGTCCCTAACCACGTGCTACAGCAGCCAGAAGACAAGAGAAGTAAATGGCACCATACCTGAATGTGGAGGACTTGTCATTTCTAGTGGGAGAAACAAGATACACTTGAACCTCTAGAAAACAATACAAGGGCAGATGAGGACCAAAGGCTAAATCAGACTTGGTTCAAATTATTGAAAATTCTGGGGTGTAGGAAATGGTTAGAGGATGCGAGATCAATAGGTTTGATGGAAAGGTGTCTAACCACAGATAGAGACAAGAGCAAGCCTGGGAGACTGGACAGGCCCTCAGTGTGTAGGTGGTGGTGTCGATGGGAGAGGCAGAGCGCCATTCCGAGTTCTGGCAACAGCAGAAACCAAGCCTGGGGAGTAGGAAGAAACCTGGTGTGCACCACGTCCAGAGAGGACTTGTCCAGTTCTTTATGCTCAGAGGCAACCGTGGCTGCTTTGAAAGTGCTGGAGCCAAGTGGAAGTGCTTTTTGTTTCTACGTATATATGCTGTGTGTTGGCTTTTCTTTCTTGTCGACCTTCCAGTCACTCCTAAATTCGGTTCCTGTTCTCTGCCTCTCCCTGCCTGCCAGTGCCACCCATGCTCTCAGCCAAGCAGTGACATTTTCCCCAAGCACAGCCTGTGCATTTTTAAAGCCTGAGAAATGCTTTGGGGTTCTTCGGCTCCTCCTGCTACCCTCCCTTTAAATACGTGTGTGTGTATGTGTGTGTATTTTTGGCCTTGAATCCCCACTAAAAAGAAAAAGAAAGTAAATTGCCAGGGCCTAGGATTGAGAGGCAATTCACAGAGCCCAACACATACCCTGCTGTCCCCGTTGCAGGCAGATCCATCAGCAATCTAGTTCTCTCTGAGAGCAGCCCCAACACTTGGGTTAAGGTGCTGCTGGGGGGACTAAGGCTTCTTCCACCCATCCACCTGCTTGGGGAAGAAGGGCCCCAGGCCAGCTCTCCACGGGTGTCCTTTCCCTCCCAGCATCGCCCTGCAGAGCCTTGGGAAGTAAGTCCCGAGCGCAGCCCTGGTTCTCTTGTTTTCCTCTTCCTGCACCTCCTCCTTCCCAACAGCCAGGCCTGCTGGGGTCTCTCCACCATGCAGGGACAGCGAACAGCTGAACCTGGTACTTGCACCCAAGGGTCAGATGCACTGTACCCGCTACAGAGAGATTTCCAGGCCACCCCTGGCACATGTCCTGAACATGCTCCTTGCAGCTCCTGCATAGCCTGCCCAGGCTCTTCAGTCCTAGAAGCCTCCACTTTGGTCTTTAAAAAAAAACAAAAACAAAAAATCTCCATCTCCATGTTTGTTGATACAGAAGTCCCTGCTACATTGTGTGTGTGTGTGCGTGTAGGAATGAATGAATGAATGAAAAAATGAATGAAAATAAAATCAAGGGTAGGGTGTTTACTTTAGATACCTGCCACTGAAATATCATCTCCCTTCCTCCTGCAAAAAATTCATCTCTTCACCTCTTCCACATTGGTCATTTTTGGAGGGATAAGGCTATGCCCCCTTTTGTCTAAGTGTTTAATAAGCTATCAGGCATTAATAGTCACTGCGAATTGTCATGTTATAGGGGCACCTGGTGGGATCTGAGTTTGATGGGGCAATGGAAGAAGAAGAGAAGAAAACATGAGCAGCTTGTGGGGAGGCATTCTGAGCCGCCAAGGGGGCCCCGGGCACTGGCCTTCTAGGGGACCGAAGGGAAGCAAGGAGGACCTAGTGGGACTGAGAAGAAAGAGACAGGGTGCCGAAGGCGAATGTGACCCTACCTCTCATTGTGAGGGCTACCTGCTTCCCCTCCTCTCTCCACAGCTTCCTCTCACAGAGCGGACTCGCCAGGGCTCGTGGGGCGAGAGGGCAGTGTTTTGGGCAGGGCTCTGATCTTGCTGGGACTAGCTGAGCTGTCAGCAGGACTGAGTCCCCTGTCTCCAGGTTAGGAGGAGAAAGTGGCTCCTCTTTGCAAGGGGAGGCTGAGCCTGTCTTACTCTGTGCTGTGGTTGTCTGGTCTGCTTCTGGGATTCCTGACTCTGCTTTGGAGGGGGCTTATCTGAAGTGAGTCTTGATAGGTTCCCTCACCCATACGTTTGTTTTAAATGTGGTGAACTAAGTATAATAATGTTAAGACTATAAGTAGTGAATACCAAAACGTATACGGCCATTGAAATGAGCAAGAAATCAAGCGAGAGAATATTCATGGAACACTTACTACATCCAAAGGCTTAGACATAACTTCGCACATCACAAGACTATTAATAAAAACAACAGTAATAATATTGATAGATATCATTCATCGAGTGCCTTTTATGTGCCAGGCATTTTCTCATATAATCCTGGCAATAACCCTTCTAACTCCAACTGACAGTTAAGGAAACAGACTTAAAAAGGTTGAGTAACTTGCCCAAGGCTTCATAACTTAAGGGGCAAGGCTCAGATTCAGACTTAGCTTCAGTGCCAAGCTCCCAAACCAGAAAATATGTGAACGTAGGAACCGAGCAAGTCAATAGAGAAAGATGTGGAGTTAGATAATTAGGTTTGTGGTTCCGACAATAAATCTTATAGGAGGTGGTAGAGAAGGTCTGTGGAAGCTCAAGTAGTGACAAAGTTTCTGGAAGGAATTGAGGCTTGATCTGGATTTAGGTAAGTGAAAGGGTGAGCAGAAGGTATTTTAGGATGGATGAAAGGTACATGAGTGAGCACGGGGTGTGTGAGGTACTGGGAGGAGATGAGGAAGGGAGGATGAAGGCCTGGTTTAGGGAGCTAAGGCAGCAGATTAGTGTGGTTAATGCTAGAGTCCCTACCCATTCTCTGTGTGGATTTGAGTAAATCACGAAACCCTCCTAAACCCTAGTTCCTCATTAATAAAAGAGGGATAATGATAGTATCTGCTTTACCTTTCTGTGGGGAAGACTGTGAGATGATTCATGCAAGGTACTTAGCACAGTGTCTGGCACATGTGAACTGCTACATAAAAATGTCATCTGTAGTTGCAGTTGAAAAGGTTCTTTCCTCACTTTGTAAACTCCTGGGTTTTTGTGTCTTTTCCCTTCTTCAGGTTCCTCCAGCCACTGAGTCATCAAGTCCAGTTGACTCTGTCTTCATGTTTGTTGTTTCTTTTCTTTTCTCACTGCCACTACCCTGTTCTAGATCCCTGTCATGACATGCCAGAATTATTGCAAAAGACTCCTACTGGTTTCCTGTGTTCAGTCTTTCTCCACATCCATCTACCTTGTATGTGAACACCAGATTATTCCCCCTAAAACACTGCTCTCTTCATCTTATTTCCTTACTCAAAACCCTGCAGTGACTCACTCTTGTGTTTGAGATTAAATCCAGACTTCTTAGCTGAATCACCTACAACTGACTATTTATTTGCCTCTGTTTCTTGACATGGTAGCTGTTATTGCCTCACAAACATTCTATATTCTTTCCCATTCAAGGAGCCTTCATCTTGATTTCTTCCTCCAGGAATATTGTACGTCTCTTCCTCTCCACCTGGCTAAGTGCTGGTCTTCCAGGCTGGCTCATCTGAAACCCACCTCCAGTGTGAAGTTCTTCCTGACTAGTCCAGGTTGTGAGATCTCTTTCCTTGGTGGACGACCCTTATACGCTCCCCATGCTTTGCTCGTTTGGCCAGAAACTGTCTTGCTAATGATATACACTCATGAAAGACAAAAAGTTTCCCCAGATGGACTGCAGATCTCAAGGAAAGTTCACTTCATCTGTTTTCTTCTGTCCCCTGTGGTTGCCAGCATAGGGCAGGGCTGAACATACAGAAGGCGCTCAATACATTTTTATTAATTTTGTTGAATCAATCTGGTAGTGAAAATAATGATAATGAAGAATGGAAGGTGGGAGAGAAGAACCCCTTTTCTAGTAAAGAAAGGTGATTCCTGTGACGCAGCGGAAGCTGTGGCTTAGATTGGCCAGTCATTCATGTCCCCGGAAATTGGCAGGCTATTTCTCTTTGCGCTTCCCTCAAGGCCAATCTCACTTTCTCCAGCCTTGCCTTCTGCTCTTAGAAGGTGCTCTCTGTCCATATCTCTCCTCTTGAGCTTCCTTGTAGAGCTCAGAGCCCTCGCAGAAGGCAAGCTGGGATGGGATTGGTACTTAGATGTGAGTCTTATCTCTGATATCTGCCCCAAGGCCCTGCTGGTGGTTCACAGTTGGTTGGGAGAGTTTGTTAAATGTCTAACAGATGAGTCTAGAGTGTACGAATGAAGAATAGCACACAGTGGAATACGATGTATTGTGTCATATTGTTAAAGCCTTTGACAATGATATGTGGCCATTCGTTGTATCCTTAGTGACAATTATAACAATAATGGTGATAATCTGAGGCAGAGCAGAGTGGAATGAATGATGGGACACCAGAGAAAACTATTCTCACCGGGAGACTTGGGGTTGCAGTCCAGGCTTTCAATTTTTTTACGTTTGTGTTGCATGCCCAGCTGGCAAGCCACCTCCCTCTGATTCAAACGGGAAGCAGAATCCCTCACCCAGGGATCTTGGGGACGTCAAACTTCTCCTTACGCAACAGCCTCCTAATGAGTTAAGTGTAAATGAATCAGAAGCAGATGGATTGGATTGTTCTGGAAATACACCCGAGGTTTAAAAATTAAGGGAAAAAGCACTTTGGCAAAAGGCATTTTGGGGTTTGCCAAGACCCAGAACATTTGAAAAACAGTTCAAGATTTTTTTCTTTTTCGTTTTCTTTTCTCTTCGGTTGCAAAACCCAAAATGCTGCCTGGAGGCAGTAGAAAGAGATGGGCCTTGTTCTCCTTTCAAACTGAAGCTCCTCCTGCTGGGTGGGTAATGGACCCCGGACAGGAGGCAATGGGCTATAGAATTACACCAGAGACTGATGGAGTCCAGGAGCAAAGCACCCTGCCTCGGTTTGCAGGAGAAGGTGGCCCCTTGGGACCTCATCTCCCAGACTGGGCCTCAGCTCTCTGGGCCTGCTTCGGGCTGCTACCTATGCCTTACTATGTGCCTGCCTTTCATAAGATTTGACTCACCTCATTATATAAGGGAAACGGTCTCCAATTTGCCAGGCGAGAAACTTTGGAGGTTAACAAACACTAATCCAATAAAACATAAAGTGAAATGTTTATTCTAGAAAAAACCCTTTAAACAATTTTTTTATTAGTCACATTTGGCATAGTTGAGCCTTTCCCTGGAGGGATCATCTTGCTGAGGGAAAAGAAAAACAGTAACTGTCTCAGAAGAAAACTCAATCCAGCAGTTTCTAAATCTGCTGTTGGTTTGCTGTGTGACCGTGCACAAGACACCAAAGCTCTCTGTGCTTTGCTTTCCCAATCCATCTCTAAAGGTTTTTTCTGATTACATGAGAATGTATGAACCAAATAAACCAAATAAGTAAGGGACTAATTCATGTTATATAACGTATGCTGATGCTATGGGAGCACGAGATGTGTGTAACGCATGGCCCACTTACTGAATTTCAGTAGAGTTATCTCTCTTCCTCTTTATTCCCCAAGCACCTACCTGTAAAGCCTAACTCACCTGCCTACCTCTGAATCCTGTGCCATCTAAGCTTGGTGAGCCTGGCCGTTCCTTGGGCCCTAAATAGGAGGGAGTGGCTCGGTGACCTGAGGTCTCATCACGGGATTTCTAATTGCTGTCTTATTTATGGCTCTGTGACAACTCTGGAAAAAACAATATTAATGTTTCCCTTTGAGTTGCTCTTACTGCTTTCACCTCCTCAGACTCCTGTCTGCCAGCCTTGTCTACTTTTAACGGGGATGGGGAGGCCCCAGAGCTTGGTTTGGTAAGAAGTTGGGAGGTACAGCTCAGGTTGTGGGTGCCATAAGCAGAAGGGAGCAGAGCACGACAGAATTCCGTCCCTCCTGGGAGGCCCAGCTTGTTTCTTCATTTGCTCGTTTATTTATTCCTTCATCAGCAGTGTTCCTGCTGGATCACGACCTGATCCCTCTGCGAAGGCAGGGCTGTCTGTCCCAGCCCACAGTGACAGCCACCAGCAATTGCACAGCTGTCTACAGTTTATAAAGAGTCTGCACATATATAATCTAGTGATACTTCTTTTCAAAAATCTACAGAAAATGCAGGGACTTTCACATCATCTGGTTACTGTCTCACTTTACAGACAGGTCCTATAGCCAGTTAGTGAAAGGGCTGGGTCTGGTGCCCTCATCACATCCCATACTTTTTTTTTTAATACTTGAATTCACTGTGTTCTGGATCAGTATCTATTTTGTTCTGTGTTGTCTTGTTTATATCGCCCCATGTGGACCATGAACTTCTTTGGGACAAGCTCATCGCTCTTCTCTACAACTCACGTGGTGCAAAGCAGAGAACCTTGTACATGGACTCTGCTTAACAAATATATAATGGGCAGGGAAAAGTATCAAATTGGGCAGAACAAGAGGTAACCCCAGTTCACGGTAGACCAGATTGGCATTGCATTCCCAGACCTGAAAGACAGCTGCTTTGGGTCTCTAGGATCATCGCCAGTTGTCACATCCCCCAATTGCCCCACCTTTCTCCTGTAGTTGACCTCGCCTCACGATCATCAGCTGCAGCATCATTATCCTTATTATCACCACTTTCACATATTGAGTTTCTAGAGTGGGCCAAGAGCTATAAAAGAAGGTATTAGCTTATAGATATTGTCCTAGCCAAATAAGTACTAAGCAAGAGCTTGGGAACTGGAGGGAAGAAGCAGCCTATGTAGGGAGGGAGGGAAGGAGCACCTGCACTACTAGCTGGGGCCCGGCCCCACCCCGAAGTGCTGCGTTCCATGTTGGACTTCCTGGATGACAGCCATGGGACTCCAGATGATCAAAGGTGCTCTCTGTCCTGCCCTCTTGCTTCTTAACCAAATGAATGAGAAGGCAAATGAGATCCCATTTTGATCTCCCAGGAGGAAAGGCACTAGTAATAACAATGATCTTGAAGGTTATGGCTGGTGGGAGGCCGCCATCAAACAGCAAACAGCTTAGCCTTCAAGACAACTAGAGGGAGTTGGGAGCCGTCCATCCTCCTCTCTCACACCGGGGTGGGGGACAGTGACGGGAGGCCAAAGGAAGGACAGAGAGCACGGCAGGGGTTCTGTTTCATCGTCTTACTGTTCTTGGATCTCCTAAGTGTATGGGAATCCTGAGGAGGCCCCCGCCTCACCTAGTTCCTTCCTCCAATCTGTGAATTCTGGCTTCTCCATTGCTGACATGATGATTCAGGATAAAAGTGGACCTGTCAGAGACAGGAAAGGAAGATAAGATAAACACAAAATAAAAAGGTAGCCACACTTATGTTTCTTTCGCTTACCCGCTCCTACCCCAACACTGACATCCTCAAAACGAAAATCCCACAGCAATGCTCAGAATGGGGGCCAGCCCTTAGGCACCAGGTCAAGCTGGGGGCAGCGGGGGAAGTGATTTGGCTGTCGAGGAGCAGAGCACCCTGGAGGACTGGCCAAGACGCAGGGCTGTGGGCAGCGGATCCTGCCTCAGCCCTGCACGCTGCGCTCCACCCCCATTCACCCCAGAGCAGGGGCTCTGCCGCTGTGCGTGATTGATGGGCTCCAGCTTGAATGGAAAGTCCAGATTCCAGCGAGACAGCTTAAGAGGTGGGAGGAGAGACACTTCTCACATCTGCAACAAAATTAAAAATTAAATACATAAAATTTGTTAGTTTACAAATAGAACTGTTACTTGTTACTCAGGGTATTAACAATCTCCTTTTTCGATTAAATTTATTTTATTTTTAATTTTTTTTTTCCGGTAACGCCCGTGAAAGACGTTTGTTTCAGTTGCCAACATTTCTGCAGAACTAATGTGGGTGGATTGTGACAGATATAATTTCTCCATCCTACAGTTTCATCAACTTGAGTTCTGTTAAACTATACCCGCTGGGCTTAGCTCCTTTTAAAGTTTCCGCTTTGACAGGTAGATTTATTAGTCTTGAAATTTGTACAAATCAGATGTCACTCGTGGCAACTTGTCAAAATGTCAGTCTGGCAAGGCGGCATGAAAGGCTTTCTGGAGAGAGAGACAGACGCGAGGCAGGCTTTAAAGAACTCCAGCGTGGCGGTAGGAAGGAACGGGAGGGATGGCCGCCTCTTGATCCTGAGGGCTTTACTTTATTAAATATCTCAGGCTGTACAGGGGCACGGCCGTCGGATTCCACGTCCCTGAGACATCAAGTCTGACGGCTTCTAAAGGATGGCTCCTGTTGGTTACAGTGTCAAGTTTCTTTGTGTGTTATGTTCGCTTAGTGGGAGAAAGCCAGGGGTACTTGTGTGGGGAAGGAGAGCAAATACAGGTCTTTTGGTTTCAGAAAATGCCGGGTGGGTTTGTGGAGTTGGATAGGTGCTCCAGGGTGGGCTTCGTTGGCCAGAACCAGGGGACACCTTCTGGCTCGTCAGTGCAAACTCTAGTTCTGCTGGGGAGAGAATGGAGCAGG
The DNA here is from genome assembly GCF_000325575.1 of Pteropus alecto. Lineage (NCBI taxonomy): Eukaryota > Metazoa > Chordata > Mammalia > Chiroptera > Pteropodidae > Pteropus > Pteropus alecto. Next base: position 5,027,669 of record NW_006439192.1, read on the forward strand.
AGGGAGAGCGATGCTCCCAGGTACAGACAGTGGAAAGAGGCCTGATGGCTCCTCGCAGAGCTACGGGAGGTGGCAGTCCCACGACAGTCCCAGGAGACCGAGGGGCTCGCTTTCCAGTGGGCAGGCTTTCCAAGCTCCTTGGACTTCCCTGGTCCAGGTCCAAGGATCCTGTGATTTAGTAAGCTCCATAATGATCTTAGTTTGACATAAAGGAAAACGTTATTAATAGTCGGAAAATGATCTGAATTTTTTTCCCTGGGGGCGTGGGTGGGAGTACTGTAGAAGAACCCAGCCAGGGTCCTGGATGCAGTTTTCTCCAATGGCAGACTGCAGGAGTCCCTCCCAGTAGACAGGGACATTCAGTGCTGAGAAGGTGCCCTCTTGGGAGGGTAGAGCTAGTGCTGCTGCCGTGGAGATAAAATTCTGGTGGGGGAAGCTCTCGCTGGAATATTGTACTCTCTGCCCATCATCTGCCTGTCTATCTCGGGAAGTTGGAAGACACCAAAGAGAGCTGTAGTCCTTAGTATTCCTATATCTTTTCTCTCCCACTCCCCGAGGAGTTCTGGCAGGCTTAATACTGATGTGCTCAAAGAGGAGGGGCATCGACTCCAGGGGGTAGCAGCATGCTTTCCTGGGTAAGTGCTGAGCTCCACTCTGTCTCAGGAGGAGAACTGGGGAGCTACCAGGCTGACCTCCTCGGTGTTGCCTTCCCACCCACCTCCACCCATCTGTCCATCTGTCTGCCTCTGAGATGTGCCTTGGCATCAGGATGAGGCCTGACTTGATCTGAGAAGTGTGGGGCATGCTCTTTTTGTCCCCACTCCTTCCTACTTTTCCCCTCCTTTTTATTTCTTTGGGTGTGGAATTATCGAAAGCCTTTTTCTTCATAAGTTCCCAGAATCTCCTGCTAAAATGCAAACACCTCTTTGAAGGGTGACATCCTCCTTACTGGGGATTAGGTGACAGGCTGCTGAAAGTTAGGAAGTATTTTGTGTAAAGGAAGTGGGGGCCAGAATCAGGGAAGGAGAAGCATGGGGATCTATGGGGACCTGTCGTGATATTTTTGAGAGTCCCACCTGCTTGATGTATTCTGTCCCCAGAGTGGGTAGCAAGTCTTTTTAAAGAGAAACAGGAGGGCTGGGTAAGGGAGGGGCAGGAGGGACCGTCCCCAGGCCTAGCACTCGCCTTGCTCTGTAGTGAGTGAAGGGGACTTCCACTTGGTCCTACTGTCCCCTCGCAGCACGCGCGTTGGTGTTTGTCAATGGCTGAGTCCTCTTCTGCCAGCAGCATGGAGTCTGAGGCAGGCATCCAGTGGGAGATTCTCCTCTCCCAGGGCCCGCCAGGGAGTCCTGTTGGCATTTTTCCTGAGAAGGAGAAGAACCGAGTCTACTGCTTATCTTTCTGGTTGGAGCCTGGCACGGTGAGGAACTCCACTGACCTTGCATGTGAGTGAGATTATCCCAGGTGAAAAATTTCAGACACTAAGAGACATGATAATGATAATGGTCATGATGATATAATAATAGTGGCAATTATCCTAATAATCCCTTCAGATGTATAGCATGTCTTTCAAAGCATTCAAAGCACTTTCATATTTGTGATCTCAAATAATCTCAACCTATTTCTGGTGGGTAGATCTGGTGGAACCGGCTACTGTAGCTACATGGGGAAACTGAGGCACCTAGCTCATATCTTTCATTCTGGTCTCTTTTACTTAGCTACATGAGTCCTGGAAAAAGGAATCTTCATTTTCGCTACCACCCGGTTATTCCGAGTTGCCATCCTGTCCCCGAGAATGAAACGTGCACACATAGACACAGACATACAGACACACACACCTGTCGCTTTTAACACCCAAATGTGCCATTTCTGAAAATTGCTTCAGCTTGGAGGGATGAGACTTCATAACCAGCCTCCCCCACAGCTCTCATTTCTCTTGGGCTGTGCACTGGTTTGCTCATCAAAAGGGAACAGGGAGGAGGCAGATCTGAGGAGCACTTCACAGGGGAAACTCTTTAAAAGAAATCACTTTGTGTCATAGTGCAGGGTGACTTACTTTCATGTGGCAAATGCATTCTGGCAGCTCCCTGCTCCACGTTAGATAGATCATTAAAGTAGGGGCAGGCAGGATGGGAGTTTTCCCAGCCCCTCCTCCCAGGACAGCTCTGCCAGTCACAGTGAGGCGTACTGGGGTCACGTTCAAAGGGACGGTGTGGGGTCCCGAAAGGCTAACGAGTGGAGAACAGAGAAAAAGCAGTGGGTGCTCACTGCCAGCTGGAGTCCTGTGATTCCACTTACTAAATGTGTCTCTGCTTAGTAATTTCAGGGCAGCCAGCAGGGAGAGAGAATATGGGGTGGGGGGAAGGAAAGGGGGCTGAAAGGCAGGGAAGAAGAAAAAAACCCCACCAGCCCGTCTGGCATTAGTTCAGAAAGCTCTCCAACTCACACATCTGGTTCTTATATTTCAAAGTTAATTAGTCATATTGAGGCTGTCTGAAGATAAATTTATCATCCAGAAAAAACACAAACAGTTTGAAAAATGAAAGGAAGTGAGGTGACATGGCTTGACGTTTAAATAAATCATTTTAACATGATTAAAAAACTTGTCCTGTCTGACACCCAGCACTTGGGTACTTTGTAAAGACTTTTTGACAAAGACAAGTCCTTGTTTGGTATACAAAAGCCCTTGCCATTCAATTACTGAGAATAATCTTTGGCCAAGTACTTTTCTGAGTGACTACTGGGGAGTATGGCCCGCAGCCAGGCCCCGCTTTCTGGGGTGGTAGCAGGGAGCTCGGGGTAGTCAGTGTTATCTCGGTGGAAAAAACTGAGACGGTAAGAGGTTTGAATAACTGAAGGGTTTTTCTGAGAGAGGAGTGAGCATGAAGTGAATTCTTGATCTGTCTCTCTCTGGATGACTGTTGCGTTTGAGAAGGAAATCTTTCCACATTCCCAAGGGGAAAGATCCTCTTCAAATGCCTGGGCAAACACTTCCAAGAACCAGATGTGTCCCGTTCCTTACACCTCCCAGGGCTTAGATGACAGTTTGAACCCTGTGACTAATGGAATTAAGAATCGGGGCTCTCTCTGGCCTTGCTATCGTGGGCACTGGCCAGATGGGGGTGGTAAAAATGTAAAGAATCGTGAGTTGTGACGTGTTGGTTTGTTCTAGGAGCAGATGGAAGTGAGCCGGAATCCAGCACTCTACAAACTCAGACACATCATCGTCTGCTTGTGCCTCGCTCCCCCGCTGGCCTGGCCAGTGTACCTTGTGTTCTTTGTAAAGGTCACTGGTTCCTGCTCTGTGTAATGACAGACAGCCCTTCCCAGCCCAGCTCAGCGATGGGAACACACGTTGGGAGTGGTGGTGGTAGAGGAGCTGGTGGCAGAGGTGGGTGTTTCTAGATGTAATGGAAGACGGGTGCCATTCCAGAGCTTTCTGCCATTCTGTCTAAGGTAAGGTGGCTCCTGGGAGATGCCAACGTGCCTTCTAGCTTTCCCTTTAGTCACGTTATCCGTGCAGGACCAGAGTGATATAATGCAACATGAACGTTTTCTCCTATTAGCAATTTGGTCTCATCAGTTTTGTTAATGGGATAACAAGAGGTGCTGGTTATGGTGCAAAAGTCTCATCATGTTGGTAATTTTCACTGTAACATGTTAGCAATCTGTCACTATTTGTTTCTAGCAATACTGGCAAGAGTCTGCTTACATCAGGGGCTCTAATTTTTCTCTCCACACCACCAGGCTGTTCTTTCTTTCTCTGGCTAGGTAGATCCCCTGCTTTGATCTGTCTTTGTCCGTCTTGCCCTGCCTTTGTCTCTATCTTCCCATGTTTCTCCCTCTGTCACCTCCCAGCACCCCGACAACCTATTACAATGCACTGGAGAAAAATTACATCCCAGTCATCCTGCAATGATAGAATTTGAGAGCTGGAAGCCCCAGACTATCATTACCCCCACCCTCTGGTTTTTCGGGTAAAGAAATTGAGGCCCGGGGAACGGAGGTGACTTGCCCAAGATATTATGGTATAGGTGCAAGGAAAGGCATAGGATCTTGGTTTCACAATTTCAAATCCATGGTGCCTTTTACCACATGTTGACCAGTGTCATGTGATAAAAGTCAGTTGGTGGCAGAAACCATCTTTCTTGCATATGGGAAACTCATCCTGGTGGAATTAAGGTCACAGAGAGGAGAGAGTCTCCTTCACCAACACGACTGGGCCTTTCTCAGCTTAATTAGAATAAGCCCTCAAACCAGGTGGTTTTCTGAGGAGAGTCATCCTACCAGCTGTGATGCTCAGTCTCAGAGTCCCTGCTCTGGAATCAGAAAGGTTGAAAGCTCTCCTTAGCAAATCCTGGCCAACAGTGGGGTAGATGCAGCTTCTGGCCCCAGGCTTGGTTACCAGCTGTCCAGCACAGAAGCCCTGGCCATAAATAGCCTTTCTTATAGTAAGTGGGACACCTCTGCTGCAGCTCTAGGAGACCTTCACCTTGCCCTTGTGCATTTGCTGGGCTGGCCAAGATTCATAAAAGTGTTCCCTTCCACAGCTGGTGCCCCGCGGTGTAGAAGCTGAGAAAAGCCAGAAGCACCACCTTGTTGTGCAAAGATACCAGATTTCAGGTCAGACGACTAGAGTTTGAAACTTAGCTCTGCTATGAAGTGGTCGTGTGCCCTTCCTAGATACAGAAACCATCAGTCTCAGTTTTCTTGTAAAACGGGGATTCCTAGCAGATTGCTCATAGGTTTGTAGTGGGGAGTAGAGAAAATGTATGTCAAGACCCAGAATTCTCTAAGGCACATTGTCAGTCTGCCCCTTCTTCACTCGTATGGCTAGGGGGTGTGGACACTTACCTTGACCAGCTTTTGAACTCATTTGTAGCCACTACCAAGCTCGCAGTTTGGGTGAGGACAGACCATGTAGTTTGGATGTGTGAAGTTCAAGGGTGCTGGACTGTGGCGAGAAGTGTTCTATTTCTAGGGTCAAGGAGAATTTCCAAGGGATTTGGAGCATGAATAAAGCATCTGTTGAGTGGAAGGAGAGAACAACTGACCGCTGAGTCACCAGAGGTGTTGATGTTTATGGGAAAGAATGAATATTCAAATTTCTGTGGCAGGGAAGAAAAGGAAAGAAAAGGCTCTGACTTGGGTGCTGGTGAGAGCTACCAGGCTTGTGCACAGTCTCTCTGTCAGAACCTTCCCACTAATTGACCAAGGCTTCCTTGATTGCTTCTGATGAAACCGCCAGCCGACTTTGAAATCTCAGAACAGTCTCATCATGCCCCGCTGAATAATAAACACTGTTCACGGGGCGATGACTTGGCCACGTCATCCTGGGAAGGGGGTGGTGCTCCCCAGAGAGGCGCCTGCCAGGCCTGCAGAAGAGCAGAACCTGGGCTGGGCCACCCGCCTTCAGTTGTCCTTAAGGCGCTTTGGCTATGTGTTCTGATTGCCTGTCTGCCTGTCTGGTGCTTCCTTAGTAGTTAACAGATTGTGGTGTGTGTGCATGTTGTGTGTGTGTGGTTTGAGGTGTATAAGTGTGGGGTGTGTTCTTGTGCATCTGGCGTGTGTGGCGTATGTGTATGTGGTGTGTGTGTGCATATGCATGTGTGTGCGTGCGTGTATGTGTGTGTGTCTATGCGCACACACACATTTGCCTTTTCTGTGATTCACGTCTCTACTTAGAAAATGGAATGGGAGGGGCATTCACAGTGGGAATAAGGAGAGGTCTGGGCGACTAGGACCTGAAGACCTGCCGCACTCTGTGGGATTCCGGGCCAGTCATTTACCCTCTGTGGGTCACAGTTTCTCTCTGTAGTTCTTCGCACAACCATCTCGTGCATGCCTGTCTGCCCCTTGGGGAGGTTTCCTGGAGCACGCAGTCTAAAGAGCCTCTATTGTTATTACTTTGCTTTTTGTGTTTCTTCTTAACATTTATCAGAACAGTAATTATCTTGTTATTGATTTGTATCCTCTATGGAGAGCGTAAGGCGGCAAGGGCAGGGCCTGTCCCATCTTGTTTGCCTTTGTCTTCCAGTGCTAGAAACCTCAAGACTGAGGCCACAGGTACTCAGGCATACCTGTTGACTGAATGAGGGGACCTGCAAAGAATGGCTGTTAATGACTTCCTCTACATGCCTCATAGGATTTTTGTAAGGGTCAAATGACGGTAGCTGTGAAAGTATTTGGAAAAGTGAAGAGAAATATGCCAAGTGTTAGCTATTAACAGGACTCTCCTGTGGACGGCAGAGGACATTCCTTTGCCAAAATCTCTCAGTAGCCTTGGGGTGAGCCTGACAGAAACTGGACATCTTCCAAGTTCCTCACTCCCTGCTACACAGAAGTCCTTAAAGCGAGACCTCAGATTGCAGAACAATTCAAGTCAGGTTTACTCACATATGCAGAGTGCCTGCTGCATTGTAATGGGTGCTAGGAGGCGGGAGTGCCGAATTGCATAATTTTGTCTCTGTCTTTAGGAAACAATCTAGGGGGGAGGCCCATTAGCAGACCAACAAATCTGCAACTCTGCTTGGCCTCTCCCCATCCCCCCAACCCCAAACTTTTCAGACGGTCTTTCCTGATCACCCTCAACATGAGATTTTTATACCACGGATGTGCAGTCTATCGATTTATGTACTGTGGCCCTTTGGAGGGCCACAAAGCATTGCAATATCTTAGAATTTTTGCCCCCCCGCCCAAGGACCAGTTTTTGCCTCCTTGAGGAAGTAGTATTCTCACGGAAGATGATGCATGCTAAAACCACTTGCCTTCCTGCCCTCCCAGCTAATTCTGCTGACCACACACAACTTCTCCTACATGTCCTGATGGTTTCGTGTCCTTCCCTTCTACTGATTGTCACCAAATATGCCGCCCTGGGACAGGTACAGATCAGACCTTGGCGTTCTAGGGTGCTGCCCAGCAACCTAGTGGCTGCTCTCTAGGTTTTAAGGGTACTTCTGACTCCTTACTTTCCTTTCCTGTTAGGGAATTTGGGAAGTTTGGCCCTAATCACCTTTGTGCCTTCCCCGGATCCTTTGATGTGGGCCTGACAGAACACTTTTACTTCACCAAGCCAAAGTGGCTCCCACCCCCAGCACATCGTATAGAGCTGGGACTCCATCATCTCTTCCTTAGCTTTTGTCTTCCAGTTGCCATCACTTATCTTCCCATTGCAGCAGCACTTTGCAGCTCATGCTGTCTGCTGGGCACTGATTGGTCCTGGACTGACACCATGCTAGGCCACATGCTTTCCGTGTGTGGCTCTTGTCTCTAGACTGTCACTCCTCAGGGCAGGGACTACATCTTGTTCTTCTTCTGTTTCTCCCTTTGCTGAAAGTGGCATTCAATAAGTAGTTGCTGGTTACTTGGCATATTTTTTTCCTTGCCAGCATAGCTACAAGGCACTGAGTCAGGGCTTAAAAAATGTTTGTTGAAGGAATTGAATTGGAGACTTTTGTTTCTCTTTGCACCATTTAGACAATGTAATGCACTCAGGTCCTGGCATACATGAGCTTCATTTTGAGAATCGAGTGTCTCCCAAGGCTTGAATCCATCGCCGGCCTCCCAAGCTCACAGTTTCTCAGGAGCTGAATAAGACACCTGCCAGGGGTCACATTCTGTCACAAGGTTGGTTTATTCCTGGAGGGAGAGCCATTGTTGGCAGCCTGAAATTTTAGCTCCATTGGGAAACCAATTGCGGTCACAAGGCAGTGGCTTCTAAATTCTGTCCCGGGTGCTCTCAATGACACTTCTTTTGAGGGCCTTTTCTTAGAGAAGTTTCTAGTTGGGTTGGATTAGCAGAGACATTTCAACATTCTGCTTTGTAAATTACTGGGGAAATTATATCTCTGTCATATTTGAACACTCTGAAATAGGGAAGAATTACTTTATTGGGGGTTCCCCCTCCCTCCTCCTAAATGTTTGAAGCTAACAAAATGTTTTCAAGCAATTTCTTGCCACTAGATTTGGCGAAACTTACTTCAAGTGTCTTTCCAGCACCTTTCATAGAAAAGTAATTGTGTAATTAGCTATAAATTAGTAAAAATTATGCTAATTACTTCCAGGTGTGACATATTTTGTGCTTAAAAACAAGTAAGAGAAATAAAGGGGCTGTCACTGTGGTTCCCAAGTGAACGTTGGCCCAGGCAGCTTGACAGGCTGATGTGCACATTTACTTAATATTATTTTTTTAATTATGTAATTTCTGAATAAGTACAAACAGACCTGAGAACAAAAGTACAACAGACAAAACCCAGGGGTGGTTCTTTTTGTGTGTGTGCTTAATTAAAAGGAACCTAAGCAGGAGCTTTTCCAGTACTTTTCTTTTCACACTTGTAATCGGGGAACTGGAGGTGGTGGGATGGGGGAAGCTGGTGTCAGAGAGGTTGCTGGGATTCACGGGGTCTGTCATCCAGGAGAGGCCCAATGGCCGCCTGAGTGTTTGGCCTTCTTTACACTCCCACTGCCCTTTCAGTTCTTGTTATTGAGGTGATGTGGACCACGGCCAAGAAATGGCAGTCGTCATGTGCTAATGGCATTGTCTTCATTTGCATACAGCTTTTTATGTGGCACAATGCTTTATTATACTTCTCTTTTTTGTTTCTTTCTCCCCATAATCCTGCGAATGTTGTAGGACAGGAATTGTGACCTTCATAGTGTACTTGAAAGTTTGCAGGGCCATGTTCTCCTTCTTTCCCTTCCTCTTCCTCCTCCGCTTCTTCCTCTTACTTTTTATATTTATTCAACAATGATCGATACTACTATGCACCTACTAGCAGTGGTGGTAAGGTATAAACCGATCAACCAATCAATCCATCTGTCAAAGACGTTGGGCCCTGTGGTAGGTTCTGGGCCGATAGCAATATTCAAAGGCCAAGATCACAATAAAGCTCATTGGTAGAGGAGATAGAAATGAATGTTATGGAGTATGAGCTGTTCTCTAATTATGGTGACACTAGGTCTCGGGTTTTCTAAGGATATTGTAATTTTTAAAAATTTTGTCTCATTGTCTTTCTGTAAGTACATTTGTGCTCATGAAATATCGTGTCATGAACTTTGGTTGACAGGACTTGGTCTCCAGAGTTGTAATAGGGGAACATAGAAAGTGCTGTAGCTGGATGAAGGTCATCCTCACAGAGGACAGAATTTAAGCTGGATCTTCAAGGATAAGTGAAAATTCTCCTGGTGGAAAAGGAGGTAAAGAGAATCCTTTCAGTAGAGTAGAGGTGATGCTTGAGAAGGGCTTTGAAAGATAACTAAGAATTTACCAGGAATTAATGGAAGAGGAATTGTTGGTAGGGGTAACAGCATGGGCAAAAGCACAAAGGCATTAAATATATTTAGGAAGCTACAAATAGTTCAGTCTGGGTTACACAGGGGCAGCCAAGGTCAGCCTCGTGGGCCCTCCCTGCTGTGGGAGTTATGGAGCTGTGCCACGTCCTGGAATGTCAGGGGAACAGAGTTCAAATAAGCACCGTGTGATCTGTGTTAGGTACCAGTGCGTGTGTGTGTGTGTGTGTGTGTGTGTGGTGTGTGTTGGCGGGGGGAGAGAGAGACAGACGGAGAGAGAGAAAGAGAGACAGAGAGACAGAGATACTGACAAGGCCAGGGTCTTTCTGGCTATAATGATCATGTTTTTTGACCTTCCCCAAGGAGAGATGGTGCATATTCTCAAGAGAAATTTTAGGTCTGATGGGTCAGCTGGCCTTAGAGGCAGAAGACCTCACAACTCTCACAGGAGAGGAGGGAACCCCTCTGCTGGTCACCCTGCAGCCACCACTCACCATCACTGGCAGTGAGCCACACCTCCAGTCTTTGGTCCTTCAAACTTAAGCCAATGGATTCTTAAGAGGCAGCTGATCTGGGAGCAGCCCCACCAAACATGGGCATCAGCTTAGGAAGAAAAGGAATAAAAAGCACGTATGTTTCTCACCGCTTTTGACATTCTCCACAACCTGCTTCTAAGTTTCTCTCTCATCTGCAGATTAAAAAAAAAACCAACTCATTGAAATACTTTTTTAA
>NW_006439192.1:5037765-5046869 GCF_000325575.1 Pteropus alecto
AGGCATAGACCAGGGGCCAAGAGAGCTGGCTCAGGTTCCTACTCTGCTCCTCATTGTCCACTGCACTTGACCTGAGTCACTTTCCCTGTTCAGGCTTCAAATTCTACATTTTTAAAACAAGAGGAGTAAGCCAATTTATCTCAAAGTCCTTTCCAGCTCTGATCTGTAATCTTTGCATTTTTATTTTTGGTAGCAGCATGCAAAAATTCTCTGCACAGAGAAGAGTAGGTAACGAGACTGAGTTTTACTTGGGCTTGTGAGGGACTGTAGATGGATCCCTTTCTCACAGTTAGGCTCTGGGACATTTGAAAATGTCCCACCATCAAAAATATTTTCTTTCTTCCATTTTTCTTTTTCCCAAGGTCAAGTTGCTTCCTTCACAAAGAACCTCATGTTGTAGGATCAGAAGCTAAAGTTTGTTTGTGTTCACTGTCCTTACCATAATGTGCCCAGAACAATAGCACCAATAAGGATGAAGATGCTGAGGATGGTAGGAGCTAGCATCTATTGAGTGTGTTCCTCTATGTGTCAGACATTATTCCAAGAGCTTTGTGTTTATTAACCTATTTAATCCTTTACGGTAGGTATCATTATTATCCCCATTTTACTAACGAGGACGAAGGCACACAGAAAAGTTAAGTGACCGGGACTCTTTGTGTTGGGCTTGAGGAAGGTGCATGCATTTGGAATCAGACGCTTGTGGTTGGAGCCCCGAGTCTCATTTCCCTGGCCAGCCAGCTAGGGCTCTTGGGGATTAAATGAGACTATCTTTGTGACAAATACTTTGCAAACTGAAACATACCATACACATGTGGACAGAAACCAACAAGGAGCCATGGCAGATCGGACTAATCTGGGGAGAGCTGACTGAGTCTCTCAGGCAGCACAGCTGGAATCAGAAAAAGGGAGAAGAGGAGGAGGCCCATGGGTGGGGTAGGGGGTTGGGGAGAGGATTTCAGAGAATTTCTTACTGGCAGAGCTGGAGCCTCTCTGTCCTGAGGTTTCCTCCTCTTGTCGGATGTTTGTGGCTCTTGGCTGGGCAGGATCAGGCAGCAAGTATGGATCAGGCACAGTGCACACAATGGGTGGAAGGATGCTCTCTGGGGCAGGTAGACTTTCTCTCCTGGGAGCTCTGCCTTGCAGTTGGATTCATCTTGGCTTTCTCCCCGCAACTAGAACTAGGCATGGGGTCAATCTACTTTCCCATTACTCATGAGATCAAGTTCAGCCACCTTGACTGGCATGCAAGGTGGATCTGTGCTAAGAATCTGGTCACATTTCCTGCTACTCCCCATGAGGGCACTTCTCTCTGCTTCAGGGGCCACTCTCCTTGATGTTCCCTGCAGAAGAGGTGCCATTGTCACTTTGGAGGCTTTGCTGATGCTACTCTGAAATAAGGGCTTATCTCTACTCACCCCCAATGATGGCTGATGTTCCAACTTCTTTCAAGGCCTTTCCTGTAGGTCTTTCACCCTAGAACTCTTTTCTCCATTAAACAGTGTTTCTTAACCATCTGGGCGTGGTGCTCCTGGAGGGCGAAGGACTGGACCTGACTCAATCCCATCCCCTACCACCGCCCCCCCCCCCACTTTTTTTTAGCACCTTCAAGCATGGGGAGAACACTGGGCTCCGTGTCAGAAGATCTCGCTTCAGGAGTCCTCTTCCCAGATGAATGACGTTGGAGAAAGAGCTTAGCTTCTTGGAACCTTGTTTCATTTCATTTGACACCTCCTGAGCTTGTTGAGATGATCACATTAACTACCGTGTGGAAACTTTAATGGAATGGTGGTCTGATAATACCCACCTAGATTTGTAACTTACATTTGCATAGCAGCTTCTCTACTCATCTTTTAACAACTGTGTGGATTGTTTTAAAGTCAACCTCAATTTGGGGAGGAACCGAGATTTGGTTATCCAAGATTATGCAGCTAATAAGGTTTGATTATCCAAGATTATGTGGCTAATAAGTGGTGAAGTTAGAATTCCGACTTGAGTTTTCTTTTTCTAAAGTTTATATTCTTATTATGATTATCATTATTTAATGTAATTTTATCAGCCTATTAAGTTAATGATTATTTTCTTCAGCCCCGGGGTGCTCTTAAGGGAGTGAATTTTCGTTAAGGTGGGGAGGGTTGACTCATGGTGAAGATGGGGAGGCAGTGGAAGGAAAATTGAGAAGAAAGGAAGGGAGAGGGTGTAAGTGAAGGACTGAGTTTAGGAATCACGTGAGACTCAATGTGGAAGGGTTCCTGTGTCATTTTGCTGCTGTTTCAGTTTCTTGGGTCTCTGGGCAGCCATCAGATATGACATTGGAGATTTTAATGAACAAACCAATGAACCTATATTTACTTAGGGATTTAGAGGCTGACGTAGAAGACTCATTGTTGAAGGGCACTTTGCACTGGGGTTGTTTTTCCATGGCCTCAGAATCCATGACCGCCAGCCCGAGTTTGGGACTGGAGAGGTTGGGCGGTTATTCTGGAGAGTTTATGAGCACTTGGTGGTTCCTGTCACGATGTCATGTCAATGCAGAAGGGGAGAGGGCAGTGGTGTCCGGGTTAGGGTGGGACCACCTTCCTCTGATGTCTCAGCCTCCCCAGTGGAAGGTACTAATTGAGGATGACTTCATTTGCTTTTGTCACTTTCGATCTGGTTTTTAAAAAGTGCTTTGATGTTCTTTGCTCTAATGAGCCCTCCCAGCAATCGTAGGTGGTGGGTTCTAGCACTGCCCCCATTTTATAAATGAGGAAACTTGGGCTCAAGCGGAACCCGTAATCTGTTCAACATCATGAAGCCATGTTTGGATCTAAGTCTTCTGACATCAGAGCCCACCATCATCTTCCTACTTTTCTTCAGGTTCCTCAGCTCTTGAAGAAAGGACCAGGTAGGAGTGAGATGTGAGTTACCCAAGCAGTCATGTATTGCCACAGGCTCCTACACAGGACCTCGGTTCTGAGACTCTTTGTTCCTTGGGGGCAGGTCTGTGTTGAAACTTTTGCTTTCTGTTCTCAGTCCTCTGGAGGATTGTTATATCCTCCAACAGGTATGACACAGTGACCTGTGTAAGTATTATTGAAACGTTAATATAGGGTCTGCAAAAGCAAACCGAATGATTTAGAAGTCTCATGTTCCCCGCCCCCTCTAAGTGGCAGATATCCATGGTAGTTCCGTGTGTGCCTTCTAGACATTTTAAGCATGGATATGCTGTAAATGTATGTGTGTGTTAAGTATAAAATGCTTTTAAGCATAGCAGGATCATATTATGCATGTAATACTGCAACTTGCTTTTTCACTGAAGAATGTTTTATGGTCATGCATTCATGTTAGTATCCACAGTCCTTCCTCATTTTTTTTAATGCATGTATAGTATTAATATTTCATTTTATGGATGAACCAGTTTATTTAACCTATTACCTATTGATGGACACTTAGGTGGGTTCCAGCTTTTTTCTATTACTAACAGTGCTTCAGTGAGCATCCTTGTATAGTTGGATAAATTTATATAAATGAAATTTCTGGCATGCAGGATTTGTGCATTTAAAATTTTGATCGATATTGCCACATTGCTCTCCAAAGAGGTTGTCCCCATTTACACCATCAATCTAAACATTGTTTTTCGCATGTGTTCAGTAAATGCTGTGGAAATTGGCCCTGACAGTTTATTCAATTATTATCGTGATTCAACACTCTACTCTACTCAGGGGTGATTCCATCACATTCTGGGGTGCGTGATTTCAATCCTGTCTCTGCTCTGGCTGGCTGGAGGATTGTGGGAAGTTTGACTTCTCCGAGCCATATTTCCTCATGGACATAACAATACCTTTCTTAAGTACAGAGTATTTGTTAAACCTTTTGCCCAGTGCCTGGCACAGAGTGGGTGCTCAGTCACTGCATGCTATTATTATCCTCCAAAAGAGTTGTCAGCTCCTGCCTCCCAGCCCAAATGAACGAGGAGTGCATGGTTTGCCAAAGGACTCAGAGGGGTAACTGAGGCACAGGCTGTTAATGGTCTCCCTGAGTGGCAGAATAAAAACTCTTAATTTAGGAGACTGTAAGTCTCTTCAGGGCAGTGATTTCGTTTTCTACTCCTCTGTACTCTCACAAGTGCGGAGCCCAGGCCGAGGACGTGGCAGGTTCAGTTAGAGATTTGAGATGGAAGGTGAGCCAGGGTTTTGACTGGGAAACAAGTGTACCAGGAAGACCCCGTGGAGGCGAAGAGTCACATTTTAGAATCCAGATCCATTCGGAGACATAAATAGGCTTCTCATTTTTTTCCTATTCAGAGAATTTCAGAAAGAAGCCCCAAGTGGGAGTTAGTGGAAGGGAAAAAAACAAAAACAAAAGCCAGTCTAGGTCCCCTTTGAGAAACCGCCTTCGGGACTTGGTTGCGAAGCTGGAAGGAGGGAATGTCCGTGCGGCTCAGGCGGGGCGCAGAGGGGCTTGCTGACCCTGAGTAGCACCCTGGCCTCTCCGGATGTGGTGTTTTGAGCCCCCTCTCTCCTACTGGGCTGGTGCTCTGAGCAGCCACTTCCTTCCTCTCCCTGTGACTTTCTGCCTACTCTTCTGGTCTTCTCTCACTCTATTTTTGGAAAGGGCCTTGTCCTTCATTCCCCCCAACATTCACCTTCCCCACCCTGCCTGCCCACTCCAAAGGCATCTGGTGTCAAGAACTCTATCTGAAAGGCTTGATCCCTGAAGTCTAGGGCTGTCAGTTATACCCCGGGGCTGGCAGGCATAGACAGGTGGGGGAGGGGAGGAAGCAGGCGTGCCCTGGGGCGTGGGAATGAGTCCCAGAGAGGGGCGAGTGACTCAAGTTAATCTGGGTTTGACCAACGACTTCTCACTGTGTCACATCTCTCTGTGCCTCAGCCTCCCCTTCTGTTAAATGCAGTTAGTTATACCTGCCCTTGCCTCACCGTGAGGGAGCTATGAGGACAGCTCAGATGCTTGATACCAGAGCAAGAGAAATCACAAGGAGGAAATTCCTCTGTCAGTAATTCAAGAAGGGGTTGTTGCACTCATGTCTCTCATGGGTCCTCTGGGATTGAGAAGATGTGCCAAAGTAAAAATATTCCACACAGAGTTTGGAGCCTCCTGACCGCCTGTGCCTAGTTTATTCACAGGGGGCTAAGTCTGAATTCCTTCTCTGCTCTTACTAGCTGTGTGATCTTGAGCAAGTTACTTTACCTCTCTGGGCTAGAGTTTTCTCATATATAAAATTAACATAATATTAGCACCATAATATTAACATAATATTAGCACATATCATTAGGTTGTGAGAGGACTTGATATTATTGTCATCTGTGGCTGCACGTGAAAATCTCATTTCAAGGCAAGTGGGCTATAGAACAGTATGCTATAAACTATGCTATATGCTATGGTATATGCTGTGCTATAGACTACGCTATGTGCTATGTTATGCTACAGACTATGGAAACCCCTCTGCTTCCAGTGAGGACGCTTCAGGAAAGGAAAGAGCTCTTTGGATGGCAGTAAAGTTTTTCCAAACTATACTCCATCTGTTCCAGTCCATTGCATTCCTTTCTATGGCATCAATACCATTTGATATGCTTTCATTGAGCAGTAGTGTGCTGAATCAAGGAAAATCCAGTGACTTTCTCTGGCTCAGCCTGAATCCTAGAGCAAGAAATAGGTATGAAAAGACAAATCAGAATCCAGTCTCTTCCGAAGAGTTTCTAAAGAAAAGAATAATAATCTCAGTTCTGGCTTCTAACTCAGCGCCCATCTGGGCATGGACCAAAGGCCTGGGGCCAGAGTTGAAAGAGAAGGTTGGTCGCTAAGCAACATATTCGTTCGTGTTGGTTTGGCTTTGAGATGAAAGTGAGGACATGGTTTCCACTGCTGGGCAGCTGGGCCCTGGACATTTGAGAGAGATGAGGTTAATTGTTCCCTTCTTCAACTTGGCCTGGGTCCTTTTATTCCTACTTCAACTCCATTGAAAGAAAGATACAGGCTTATACATGTCACACACGCATGCACACCACACACACTCACACACCCCAGCAGAACAAATTAACAAATTTACTAACCAGGTCCTATCTGAAGGAGTGAAGACCCCTGTGGCTTGAATGTTGGTGTCAGCACTCTCAAGTGTTGATTGAGTTTTGGTCCCAGCAGTAAAAAGCATGTGTGAAATTCAAATACAGAATTTCAAACCCTTGAGCACTTCCTGAGAGTCTCAATGGCTTTAATAAGGGAAGGGCATCTCTTTGATGGCAAATGATTATCCTTCACAGTGCAAGAACAAATTGGATCATAATTAACGAATTTGATATATGTTCTTGCTTGCGATGGATAGGAGCTGACATTTAGTTTCTACTTATCTACATCTCTATCACTTTATATTCCCCTCTACAAGGAGGGATATTGCCACATGCAAATGAAAGGTTATATATTTGTAAGACTCTTGTAGCTTAGCGACCGTTTGGGAGCAGATCATTTCTCTCTCCTTGCTTCTCTTCCTTCCTTCCCTGCTTCTAGTACCATTTTGCAAATTCTGAAACATATAATGGCTTCCTAGAGCTGCTTTTACATTGCTGTAAATGTCAGAGCTCCTGGTGTAAGGTAGAGAGGAGAAACATGTTGCTCGACTTAGTCAAGTGTGTCATTCTTAATCCTTAGTCTCTCTCTCTCTCTTTCTCTCTCTCTACCCCTCCCCTCCACCCTCTCTCTCTTTTTTTTAAGCATCTCTCTTCCTTTCCTCCTTCTTTCTTTATGGGGCAATCCATAGGGGTGATGGTAATTGAATTGATGCCTATATGTGAACATATACTAAGTCTTTCTGGTGCTGAAATAGCCACTGTATAACTTGACTGCTGTCCCTTCTTCATTCAGCAAATGTTTGTTGAATATTTGCTGTGTCCAGTCACTACCCTCAACATTAGGAATAGGAAGACCATCAAGATACAGTCCCTTCCCTTTAGGAATTTTTGAACCCACAGGCCTTTATCATTCTCTGTTCTTACCCCACCCTTTGCCACTGTGGTCCTCTCTCCTCCTCATCTCACATTGACTTTGAGGCATCCCAAATAATTTACTCATTTCCAGGATGGGCACATATGCTGCTACCCAGCCTTCTTTGGATACAGCAAAGCCATGAATCTGTGCCAGGTGAGTAGATTTCTTTCTGGACAAAGTGTTATGGTCTGAATGTTTGTGCCCCTCGAACTTCATGTACTGAAATCTTAACCCCCAAGGTGATTGTATTAGGGGTTGAGGCCCTTGGGAGGTCATGAGGGTAGAGCCCCTATGATTGTTATTAGTACCCTTATAAAAGAGACCCCAGAGATCTAGCTTGCTCCTTTTGTCATGCAAAGATACAGTAAGAAGTCTGCAGTCTGTCTATGAACCAGTATCCTTACCAGACACTGGATCTGCCAGCACCTTGATCTTCCTGGTCTCCCAAAGTATGAGAAATAAATTTCTGTTGTTTATATACCACCCAGTCTAAGGTATTCTGTTATAGCAGCCTGAAAGGACTAAGGTACAGATGTAAGGAGAAGATAAAGGACAGAGACGTTTTCTGAGCAGACCCACTCAACAGTGGCTGCACCTGAGTGTTGGTTTCCAGCCCTGGTGGCAGGAAAGAGTCAGGGCTACCACAGTAGAGCCCAGTTGGAGGGGCACGATTCACATCACTGTCTATGTAGAAGGCACCCTTGGTTTAGGAAGGGCACGAATGGGTGGCTTTCAAAGGCAGCACCACTTGGCTATCAAGCAGGCCAAAAGACTAACCTCACAGAGGATGGCATTCCCCAGGAAAGCTTGTAAGAGTAAGGCTTTCTAACTCAGATCACTGAATAGGTAGTAATGAAGATCCACTCGGTCATGGAGTGCTTGAGCTTTAACAGGCAGCCAGGCCTTGTGAGCTTGGTCCCTGGGCCTAGAGTGAGGCCAAACCTTAAGAAGGAGGTCAGGGGCCTGACCTATGGCATCTGGAGTCAGATGCCTCATTATGTGGGTTGGCTTGAGAAGGAGCTGAAATTGTGAGGGACTTGTAGAATCTGTCAGCTTAATGTCCTTACAAAGAGGCAGGGCAAAGTTAGGGGTGTGTTGTTAGTTGGGCGAGGGAATTCAGTGGTGATTTGACTCAAATCAGCTGGTCAGATTTCTCCATCTGATCAGGCCTCTTGCCCATTTCCTGTGATTCCCAAAGTACCAACACTCAAATTGTCTTACATGCATTTGGGAGGTCCCTCTGCTACAAATCCTTTTTTTTGGGGATTACTGAGTGTGGAAAGCTGGGATGAAGAAAATGGGCTCTTTCCTGGTGGAAAGTGTACACAGGCCAGTTCCAGGGCGGGATGGAGAGAGGCTGCTGCAGACAATTGCAGCCCGTAGTCCTTCCTCTCTCGCCGGGATGCGGGAATCGCTCACTTCGCACCACATCGGGAGTGTGACAGGCTGGGGAAGAAGCAGACGGCGGGGGCGGCGCCGGCAGGCTGGGATGGGTTGGCGCGAGGGCCTGTCTGGCGGCTGTGACAGGCCGGGTACCTGCCTGCGGGCCTCCGCCCGCGCCCCCACAGGCGGCCTGTTAATTGGGAAGGCGCAGAGGGAAATTACCGCGAATCTCTGCGGAATCTCCGCCCGCTCCACTCGGAGCTCAGCGCCATGCTCACACCCTTAATCAGAGGGAGCTCCGCGCCCAGGGCCTGTCACCTGCCTCCAACAAGCAGGGACTGGCTGTGGGCCTTCGCGTTTGGACTTTTAATTTTATTTATTTATTTTCTAGGAGTGAAAGGGGGGTGGAAAGCAGCCTCTAATTGGGCTTTGGAAGGTTATCGTTTGTCAGAGGAGGTGTAAGCTGAGGCCTTGAGAAGAAGTAGCGATTATCATAAATGTGTTCCACAGGGTGAGAAAAGGCGCTTAGCCTTTTCCCAGGGCCCTCCAAGGTCAGGGAGACAGCTCCCCGGATGAAGTGAGTAGATGTAGCCTGGGGCCCCTGGCTTCACGCTTCACGCAGAAGGCACAATTTAAGACCCTGAGGATGCTGCCTCCTTGCCCAGCTGTAAGACTCTAGAAGAAAGCAGGAGGGATGAGTGAAAACAAGTATGCACTGAGTCTGGGTTAGAATGTGACTCCCC
>NW_006439192.1:5046903-5057957 GCF_000325575.1 Pteropus alecto
AGGGGACTCGGCTTCATCCTTCACAGGTTTCGCCTGGCGGAATGGGCAGAGAAGGGAAGGGATGAGACTTGTTGAGGGTCGTTCTTCTAGTGAGAGGCAGGGTTGACTAGACCTCGAGTCTTAATCTTAGGCTTAGAATGATGTTGGGGATTCTAAGTGTGCCTTTTTTATTTTTTTTTATTTCTTTCTTTCCTAGCCAATACCATTTCAGTCCACACATGTGACTAAAATCACATAGTTAGAGATTTATTCATTTGGACTCAAGCTTAGCTCCCAATTACATAGCAAATTCTCCTGGGAAGGCTTATATATTAAGCTCTGTCAGTAATCTCTCCCTTAGCAAGAATGACAAGGGAGATAAAGATATTGGATACCTGGGGGCTAGCGTGTGTGTGTGTGCGCGTATGCACATTCTTGTAGGTGCATTCATTTCGGGGACCTTTTGGAGGAAGGAGAAACTAGTGAGAGGAAAATTGGGTCTGGGGGCACATCAGCGAGGGTCCAGGAAAGCTGAAGGGGGAGTCTGAGGCCTCATCAACTAATTTTATCTACTTTAGAATTTAGCCCCAGCCCGGCCTGGACTTCTGAGCTTCCCCCCTCACACCCTGTGGGCAGGTAAGGAGTTGAGGCCTCGTCCCCACTGAGGCAGCCCAGCAGCTCCCGGAAGCTGCCATTCTCCTGGAGTTTGTGTGACAGAATGGGACCCGTGGGGAAAGCAGCCACGTCAGCACCCAGCCCCGTTTTGCACTCCGGCAGCTAATTAAAGCCAGGAAGGTAATTTATTGCTGAGAGAGAATGTGCGGGAGGTTTGGCTTAGTTGAAATGGCCCCCAAAGAGTTATGGAAAGCTAAAGTGGGTTTTCAGAAGCAAAAGTTAATTGCTCTTCACTTAGCATTTCAGTGTCATGTGGCTCTGAGTTACACACATGCTGAGTGGAAGCCTTTACCAGACATGGGGACTGAGGGGAGCACGCTGGAGCCAGGAATTCCAGGTGGCTGGAGGTCCCCTGGCCATGGATCAAAAATGCCACTCCTCTCCCCATAAGGAATAACGTTTTGCCTGTCACCCCCGCCCCCAATCTTAGCCCCAGGTAGGGATGGGACTAGAAGGCATTTGTCTTTATAGAGGAGAGTTATTGTGTGGGAGAAAGTACTGCTCTGAGAATCAGGAGACTGGGCTTGGGGGTGGGGTTCTTCCTTCTGCCCCGACACTCCTTGGCTGAGTTCCTTCCTCTCTCTAGTCTCACTGTTCCCTTCTGTTTATTGATCACTAGGGCACATCTTCACTTTTAGTATTCCATCATTTCCTTGATGCTGCGAGTTCTTTCCCTGGGTCTCCTCACAGTCGCCATTCATATGACCCATATGGCAGTGGGGAAGACTAAGATATAAGGCTGTCTCAAAAGAGGATAATGGAGGATGTGGTAATGACTTGACTTTCAGCTGAAAACTGATAGTTTTGCCCCCTAAAATAGGAGCCAGACAGGGTAAAAATACTTTCAGTGAGAAAGGGGCCAAACAGAAAGATTCAAAGCTACCTTGCACATAGACTATTTGTATGTAAAGGCAGTCATTATCTGACTACAGATATGCCTAGTGTTTGGTGCTAAATATTTAAGCCGACTTCTACTGTTTACCTTTAAAGAATTGAGAGGTTGCTACAGAATCTACCTAGCTACATTTTGGAGGGAAATGTCTTGGGCAACGCTGAGGAGGGAGGGGAACTGCTCTCAGATTTGCAGTCTGAGGAGGTTTATAACTAGTAATGAATTCCAGAGAGACAATAGAGTCACATCTCAGGTGGGGGTTGCATTCCAAAGTCAGTGAGGTGGTAAGTCCAATAAAGTTAAAATTATTTCTGATAATCCTTACACTGCAGAGCCTTTCCTAGAAATTCAAAAGTGAATTTTTTTTTTTCTTGTCATTTCTACTCTGTTGTCCTTTTCTTAGAAGTAAGTAGAGGGTCTAGTCTGAATGGGAGTGGGGAGATGGTGAGGATGATGGAGTAA
This sequence comes from Pteropus alecto, assembly GCF_000325575.1. Taxonomy (NCBI): domain Eukaryota; kingdom Metazoa; phylum Chordata; class Mammalia; order Chiroptera; family Pteropodidae; genus Pteropus; species Pteropus alecto. Next base: position 5,048,912 of record NW_006439192.1, read on the forward strand.
ATAGAGAAATCAAACTACCCGCCCCCAACCCCCATATTCTGTTGAAGTCATGTATACTAAGCATGCATGTTTTACTGCTTACTCTGTTGTCTGACACCAGTACCAACGAAGCCAGGCAGAACGGTCTTAGGATAAAATGTCTGCAGGTAATATGAGCTCAGTGAGAATTTTTTGAATAAATGAGTGAATAAAAGTTCTTTTAAAAATTTTGTCTTGTGCTTTCACATCCTGGACAATGGAATTGTACTGTGCACACTTCGTGGACACAGTTGAGTACAGTACAGTGGTGCCTGTGGTTCAAGAACCATATTGAAAATAATTAAGCTCTCTGGAGAGAAGATGTGACACCCAACAGGAATGCTTTAGCATCTCACTCACATAAAATTAGGTCTCAGAAAGAAAGCATTGCCATATTAATCTGAGAGCATTGGACATGAGACCAAATTCTCCCTGCACAGCTACCTACACAGCAGTTTTCAGTGTATCCAAACATTATCGAGCATTCTTTTTAGAGCTTCCCTCTCTTTTATTCAAAAATATTTCTGAGTCCAGGAGTGTTGGGTCAAACAATCCTCACTTCCCTCAGAAAGAATTGGAGAGCTCATAATGAGGTCAGAATCTCATTTTGCAAACCCACACTGCCTGGGGAGTTTGTTGTTTAGCCAAGGGCCAAATTACGACTCTGGTAGGGGCCTGAATATAAGGAGATGAAGTGGCTTTGGATTTGGTTGACATGTTTTTAGGCCAGAGACTTCATTTAGGAAAGTGTCAAGTGATAAGGCAACACCAGACGTCACCCACTATCATGCTGAATTTTTGTGAGTAGAAGCAGCATTTGCAAAATGCAGGTATCTTTCACTTTGCCTGGTTGAGCAGTGGAAGGACTCTCTTTGATGGTCAGGTCCAAAAGCTATGTTTCTGGTTGAAACTAGAAGCTGATGTGGCCAGAGATCCCCTCTCTCTCTCACTCCATGACAGACTTAGACACACTGGAATTTTAAGTAAGGATATGCGGGGCACAGAGTAAGGGAACGGGGTCCTCATTAGCAGGAAGATGGGTGGCAGTGATTGCCCGTGGATGCCTTCGAAAAGAGTTTGGTTTCAGTGATAATGAAGCTGGAGAGAGAATGGCCTCATTTTCTTCTGGAAACAAATCCTGACACCTCTTTAGGGTGAGGTGAGAGTGGAAATAAGAAGCGTTATTTAGATGAAGGAAGCAAGAAAGAGAGAAGAGAATGGAGCTTCTGATCATTGTGCACTGTTAGGTGGAAAAAGGCTGGCATAGAGCCAGGAAACACTGTAAATTAGCAAGGCTAAGAGCCTTTCAGGAGGGGTTTTATTCTGCAACATGGAGATTCTGGTTCAATCATCCTAAATGATGTGTGACTCTTATGTCTTTGAAGCCTTCTGGGGAAAAAGTTCTAGAATCACATCTCTACAGACTATGCCCAGATTCAAAAGATTTTACAACTTCGTTCTACAAGGGAATGGAATCCCTTAGCTGGAGAGTGGACCAACCAGGACGGAACCCAACTCAGAGTGAGACTTCTTAGATCTTTTCATTCAGAGAAAGGCAGAGAGTGATGCAGAGAAGGGTGGATGAGAATCTCCAGGGATATCTTGGCCTGAAATATCTCAGAGTAAGTGTTAAATGTTTGAATTTTTGTGTTTAATATTAAAAATTCACCCACATTTTATATATAATAACACACCTGTGTTTTAATATAAAAACAATGTTTTAAATTACCATTAGGAAAAACACAGAGGTACCTGCATATTTCTTAGCTATTTCAATTAAAGGCAGAGACACTTTTGCCCTGGATCCAGTGTTTCAGAGCTCTGAATTAGAAGGACAGGAGGTAGATTATCAATCACTGTCAGTGGACAGATCATTTTTGCTTTGTGTGAATTGATAAAAATGGTGACAGTTTTCCACTAATTTTTGGGTTGACTCAGGATGGTAACTAAGGAGAGATGTCCTGAAAACCCCTCTTTCTTGCTGCAAATAGCAGAAATGGTACATTCAAAGTGCACCAGAGCCCAGCTGGAGATCCTCTGATTTGCCTGTCATGGTTTGGCCACCTCCGTGCACAGGAAACTGCCCTGTGTTCCCCCTACGACTAACCAGAGTGACTCCAGCCTACAGCTGTGTAAACCCAAGAGCAGGGGTACACCAATATGAACAATCTAGGGTTACTCCATATGACCTCCTAGTCCAGCCTTGTTCAGTTCCATAGTGCTACTCCCTCATGGCACAGATAACTCAGGAATTGGAATGAACAAAACTCTCGTACATCATTTGCCTTTCTCCATAAAAACCACTTCTTACTAAATTTTAGACTTGCGAAGCTCTTAAGTGTCTATATGATCATATATTGCAAGCTCTTCATCTTACAGATCAGGACACTGAGACCCAGATATGCCAAGTGATTCGCTCAAGGGCCTCTACCTGGTGAGTGGCAATGAGGAGGAGGAAGCCAGGCTTCCTGCTCTCCAGTCCCGCATTATATCTGACACAAGCTTCAAAATATACTAGTGCTGATTACCAGCTTTTAGTTGACATAGGTAAGAAAATACATGATTTCTGACAAGACTCTGATTAAAATGATAAACCTATCCAAATGTAGTTCTCTATTTTCCCTTTTAGTTCTCAAAGTCATACTGTATAGACAATTTAAGTTTTGCCAGGAGATAAAATTAAATGAAGAAATAGAACCAACATACGTTGCACTCCTGCATCCCATCCATCATGCGAGGCACATCTATGTAGCCTATCATATTGAATCCTCACAAAAATCCAGAAGGGAGGCATTAATAGCCTTTCTTTTATAAATGAGGAAACAAAGCCTCAGAAATGTTAAGGATTGGCCCAAGAAGCAAAGTTAATCAATGGCAGAACCAAGATTCAAACTCAGCTCTCCTGCTTCCTATGCCAGTCTTTCCACTGTTCCATAGTGCTACTCCCTCAGGATTTGGGGTTCTTAGGGTCCTCCAATAGACATTGTCCCATATACCAAATGAGGGAGAAGACAAGGAAAGAAGGAAAGTCAGGGCCAGGTGGCCATGGTCATTTCCAAGGATCCTGCCCTCACTCTGAGGCCCCCCAAGGTGAGTATCCTCTGTCCTACCCTGAGCCAGTCTTCTGAGATATTCGGTCTCTGGGTGAATGTAAATGGTCCTGGAGCAGTCTCCCTCTGCTCTGGATCCAGACAGAAGAATATACAGAAGGACAAAGAGCTTCCTCCTGGCCACACCCCAAAGGGTGTCAAGTCTTTCGTTAGGAGGTAGGTCTTGGTTTGGACCTTAAATGATTGCTAGGGCTGCAATAAAAACACAGTAGAGAGTGGGGAAGGGCATTTAGGATAGAAGGAATAGTTCAAGGGAAGGCAGGGCGAGGGGAAAGAAATGCGACGGGCAGTTCTTTTATTCACGTTGCCGTCTGTCCTTGAGGGCACACACACAGGGAGAGACAACAAAAACCGGCTTCCCGAATATGGGAGTGGGAGAAAGGAAGAGCTGCTTGAGATGTATTTTTCCACAGAATCCAGCACCTCTTAGAATTTTCTGGTCTTGGTTCAGATTGTTTCCTGCCTTATCTGGGCCAGGAACACACGGATTCCTGAATATACCTTCAATTTACTTAGAAAAATAACAAGAATGGAAAACAAGCTCTCAATTGAAGTATGAATGGAAACTATATGCAAATATCACTTTTTAATCAATTTTGAATACTCTTCCTCCTTTGGAGGTAATATACTTTGAAGTACAGCTGGAAGGAAGTTATGTCTTTCTGACTTTCCCTTGACTATGTTCATGCCTGACATCACTAATCGAACCTGGTAGGCTTTCTCCCTGAGCTGGGGGGGTCTCCTCAGAGTGCTCTGGTGTCGTAGGCAGCCCTTGCCAATCGGTCAGTTGTAGTACACCTGATCAATCCTATTGGCCACTTTCTGTTTTAAGGTCTTAAAACTTTACTATTATCTTAAATACTAAGTGCATTTTTATAAAGTCCAAAGACTGTCTGAAAGCAGAAAGAAATTTTATAATATTTAGTGTAGTGAGACTCTCAAAATATAAACAGAAGGTGCTGATGGGGCTGTGAGATCAGGATAAAGATATTCTTTTTCCCCCAATCTCACTGTCATTTGCATGTGTAAATATTAGGTTCAAAAAGACAGAAAATTTGTAAGACAATAGAATAAAATATACATAGAAAAATAACCATTGGCTTAAATTAGTGGCTCTCAACCTGGTTTTACCACTGACTCACTTGCTTATAATACAGATTCTTGGGCTCCACTTTAGACCAAATCAGAATTTCTGGTCTTAGAGCCTGGAAATCAAATCAGCATATCTAACTAAACACTTTAAGTAATTCTGTAGTATACCCGAGACCAGCCTACAAACCTATTTTTGGGAGCTAGAGACTTAAATTATAGAAATATTTTTGCCCATGTTTATAGCTTTGGCAAAAATATAATATTCATTTCCATGACTGAGCTACCTTACATTCTATGGTATTCCAGGTGCTGAAAAACTGTAGTCATATGGAAAATGGAAATGAAGTCTCAGTTTCCAAAGAGATTGATCACTTGGATGAGCATGCTTTATGGAGATCAATTTTTAGGCTGTATCTGAATTATCATGCATCTATATTATCATTTAGGCTTGGTCTTAAGAGGAATTGAGAGAAGAAAGCAGTTTATGTTGACAAAGAAGACAGACTATTCTGAAATTTATGGTTATATGGTCAATATTTGAGTCTACTTAACTTTCTGAACATTATAGTCAAAATAGCAAATATATGTTGTACATCTATTCTGTACTGGGCACTTCACTAGGACTATATACACATTGTCTAATGTAGTCCTTAAAGTAATTCTATGAAGAAGTTATTACAGTCCCCAGAAGAGGAAACCAAGGCTCAGAAAAGTTATATAACTTGCTTTGAGTGACACAGGATATGGATGTGAATCTTGAAACTAAGGCTATCTGACTCCAAATCTCTTATTTTTATTTATTGCTCTCCAAGTGCTCTTTCCAAGAAATATTCTGTTCCGTGAGATTGCTGAAACCCAAACCGAGAACCATCATTAACGTTGCAAACCTCAGAACTGAGAAGGGCTTTTACTAAACACGGTAAAGGTGGTCTGTTAAACTCTGGTATTCTCATTGGCTTGATCAAAATTCATCCAGTTTAGTACTAGGTCTTTTGTCTACTTCTGTATCAATAAAGTTTGTTAAACTATTAGGATTGTTCTTATGCTCCAAATCATATTTTTGAAAAGTTAAAAGGCTATTCTTTACCATTGTTATTGAAAAAAAAATAAATAAAAGAACCACCAATGTGATCCTCATACATGTGACTTTCCATGGAACAACCAGGATGCTCCTCCTGTAGATTGTATTCTGGGAAGTGCATGTGGACCCACCCTGTGCCCACTAGACTGACTGATCATCCATTGTATAGAAGAGCACTGATCAGTGCTCAAGAGGTTCAGTTTCCAGGTAGCTCTATTATATTGGGCAAGTCATTTTACCACTCTGGTCTTCCGTTTCCATGCAAATCAGTTGGACTAAAGGCCCTAAGGTTCTCTTCTGGATTTAAAGTGTCACTATTCCGGAAAAAATGCCAGCCATGGAGCTGGCAGAGACAGTTGGGGCCTTATCAGCAGCACCATCATCAATGCCCTTGCTGGTTTTGGCTGGGGAGGGGGTAGACAATGCTGGAGAACAGTCTCCTGAGTCTTCCCCATCTCCCTGCCCTTTTTGGCCTGTCTCTTCCCTGGGCCTGAAGTTGTCAGACCCTTCTTTCCTCAGAGGAGAGTCATAATGGGTTCTAGTGCCATATTCTTTGATATTTCCTGTTGGGGGTGAATTTAATTTCAGATCTTCAAGCAAAAATTTTAGTAATTTCACATGAAGCTTAATCCTTTTAGAAATGCTGATCACCCATTCATACCCTACCCCTCCAATGGGCTAGAATTGTCCTGGCTGCTTAGGTGACAGCATGCCTATATGCCTTTCAGAAATTTGCAGCTGAAGGGGCCTTATGGAGCATCTAGTCTAACCCCTTTGTTTCCCAGATGAGATAAAAGGTCCCAGGAGGAAAAACGACTAAACTCAAGGTCTTCCAGCCAGTTAATGAAGGAGTTGACACCATGTTTTCAAATTTATACTGTGAGTATAATAACTATTATGAACGTAGAACTATTGTGAAGGTATTTAAAGATATAACACATTCAAAGCACCTTAGAATAGTTCTTGGCATAGAGAACCATGTGATACAAGTTGTTCCCTCATTCCTAGAACTCAGATCTCCTGCTCACCATTCCCACATTCTCACTGAAGTTCTGGAAGTTAGGTGGGGCAGACTTCATTATTTCTTTACTCCTCAACACATACCAAGGTGTGCCCAAGTAAACTGAGCTGCCCAAGTTAATCATTGTGCTAGTTGTGAAATCTGACTTGGCTCGTGTTATATAGTCAAAGAATGTCTGGGGTTGCTGCCCACTAAAACCCATCTCTCCTGACTCTTAATCCAGTGCTCTTTCCATTATACCATGCTGGTGGACATGTGGATGGGGACAAGTTCCCTTGAAATGCTATGAATTGCTATGAATATCAGTGTGTTGACAGATTCATAAGAACACATGAGGCTACAATCCCAATATATCTTACATCTGCCAGTATAATGTTATTATCAAGAATTTATCAAGGTTACTATGTGCCAGGAGCTCTCCCTACTGCTGAGATGAATATAGAAACAAATAGGCTATAGACCCTGCCCTCAAGGAGCACTTAATTTGATAATAGAGCCAGACTTAGATATAAATAATTAAAATGTAAGGCAGATGATAATTCATGGCATATATATAAATATATATATATGTATGTGTGTGTGTGCGTGCGTGCGTGTATGTATGTATGCATGTATATAAATATATATATACACATCTCAAATGGGAGAATAAGGATTGGGGCATCACTTGTGATATGATGAGAGGGGGTGGGCTAGCATAGGGCTGCCTCCAAATGTCTCCATCTAACTGAGTGCATAGGACACCTGGGTGGAGGGACTCCACTGCAGCGCCATGCTGAGTGTCAAAAGGAAGAATGCTTCAGGTCCATGGGGACTCCAGCCTTGTGAGCTCCTTGGCCCTGACCACCAAGTGGCCACAGCTAGGTCACTGTGTTGTCTCACGTTTGGGTCCTTTGTCTCCGTTTCTTGAGAACATTTTGCACAATGTGGGAACATCACAGCAAGAAATGCTGTGAGATTGGTGGAGACTGGAGTGGTCATTTGGTCTAGACCTGTGCTTCTGGAAAAGACTGCCTTAAGCTGTGCAGATGGGTAAGAATCTGCACTCTACACAGAGAACAAGAAAACACCATCCTTTTTCTCTCTTCTCTCTGTTTTGTCAGAGAGAGGGGGTTGGGGCTTGGGGACAGTGGTGGAGGGAGAGGCAGGATGAGGGGACTTGTAGGTCAGTGCTTGACAAGAAGAGCTGGGTCATTCAGGGCAAATATGGCCTTGCTCTCCCCTGGCAGACTCCCAGAGAAGCTCTAACTGTTCCCCACCTGTCCCGTGCTTCCCCTTCCCCCAGCGCCGCTGTCCCCGCATGCACGGAGCATGGAGGCGATGATGAATTTCCCCCGAACGGCATTACAGACAGTCATAAATAATGCTTTGCTCTTTGGTGACGGCACTTTCCATTAGAGCTGCCTGCGCTGGGCTGTTGCTACCCCCAGTCTTCTGCCGGGGACTTGCAGTAAAATTTATCAGCGAGCTTTCTGCACCTCATAAATCATCCCCTCTGGGAGCCATCTGGCAGATAAGGCCTCGAGAACCCACATGCTCTGCAGAGGAGGAGTCGAAGTGAGAGACGCCCTCGATGGGGCCCCGGGCCTTGTGGAAGGGGACTTTCCCCCCACCAGCCTGGGCCTGTCACACCCTTTCTGGCTTTTCTCATCAACTCAGGATGGGGGCCCTGGATATGGCAGCTGATCCAACTCACACAGGGTTTGGCTTCCCACTCGGGACAGGCTGGAAAATCACATCCTCCTGGCACTCTCTACCATCCTGGTGTCAGAAGGTTCTGAGGCCTGACAGCAGGCAAGAGCAGGGTCGCCCCAGGGCAATGCAGATGCTGCGCTGGGCATGACTATTACTTAATTGAATCCTCCTTGGCATCATCTAGCCACTTGGGTATATTGGCCAACATGGCAATAATCTCGTAGCGATAGGAAACTTCCTGCTTAGATGAACGATGACTCCTCGAAATTCAGGGTAAACTTCGCCTGGATCGCCCCTCTCTCTCCGAGCAACACCTACAGTGATAGTAGAGTTTTCTTTCCAGTATAGATGACTTCCCATTAATATAGGTTAAGGGAGGTTCTAACGTGCGCTGGACCTCGAGTCGGAGATGCCCAGGTTAATGACCTCGATTCTTTCCTTATGCTCTTACAGTCTGGTTGGAGGGACTTTAAAACTGATCTCAGGCGTGGTGGCGGCAGCGTCTGCTCCAATGGGGAGACGCGGCGCGTGGGGGACGCGGTCTTGGTGGTGAGAAAGAGGAGAGCTGGCTTTCTGGTTTTGGATCCCGGTGCCCAGAGCGGTGTCGGATGCACCCTAAGCACTCAGTACCTGCGTGGCAAACGCATTGAATGGAATGTGGCAGCGAACGAAGTACCTGATGCAGCCACCAATACAAAGTAGAATATGAGGATAAAATAAGAAATAGCAGTATGGAGCAGTTTTATCCTCCCCGGCCCCCAGCAGAGTGTGACTCTGTTCCATAGGACAGACTGGACGTAATGTAACCTGTGGTCTTGTCTCTCCTCTGCAGCTGGCTGCCTCAGCTCGACAAAGGGGTGCTCTGAGACTCAGCGTTCTCATTCATAAAATAATAGGGAGAGACAAGGCAATTCTTTGGGGTAATTTTTAATATTGTTGCTACTAGAATATTTTCTAATTTTTCCTTTGCTGATGCCTGCTTTTCTGAAAGACAGGAAGCTGAATGGGTAAAACCAGTTGGAGCTCCTC
>NW_006439192.1:5058054-5070936 GCF_000325575.1 Pteropus alecto
TTTAAGGTCCAGATGTGGGAACTCCAGGCAGCTAGAGCTTGAGCTCCCTTAGTTTTCCCTGGGGCTCATTCTGGAGGAGGGCACCTATCATGCTGCCTCTGACTGCTGTGGACATATCCCGGGAAAACATTAAATGGAGTGTCCCGAAGATGCTTAGCTTAGCTATGCATTTAATTTGGTGGTAATTGAAATTTGCCAACAAAGATTTGCATGTAATCTGTGATTTCATTTTTCAATTAAAATTGCTTTCTTCCTGTGGATGGGAAGCACTTGGCTCTTTTCCTCCTCACAGCACTTTGCACATGCTAATCCCCCTCCCCCCTTCTTTGGGGGCTGGAGTGAGGGGAGGGGTGCGGGGCAGAGAGGTGAAGGCTGAGGCCCAGGGAGAAGGTCACGCAGGATGGCAGGACCTGGCAGGAGAGGTAGGTGCTAAGTGCTGGGCTGATGAGAGGCAAGATGAGGGCAGGCCTCCTTCACATGCAGTGGTCTTGGCAAAGAAACTCAAGCAGGAGACTTCTGGATCTCAGTTTCTAAGAGGCAGATAGAGATTAGGGGACTAAGAGGTTTAGTCAGAGGCAGGAAGAGCCAACGATTCTTCCTGGCCAAGGCAAGCAAGCAATAAGAAGCCAAGAATGAAACAATAGGCTCAGGAGGGGGCTGATCTGATGGAGGTCTTCTCTGGGTGAGTATGGCCTTCGAGAAAAGCAAGAAGCAACACAGTTCACTGGAGGAGAGAACTGAGAGGAAGGTGTGTCCTGAGGATGGCAGGAGAGGTAAGGGGAGGACAGGAGAAGCCTTAAGAGGATGCGGAGCCTGTAGGATGTGGGTTCTGATGAGCTGGCTCCTGGGTATGGATTTTTCTTTTGCTGCCTCCGTGGCCTTGGGCCGATACTTAATTTCTTTGAGCCTCAGTTTTCTCAACCTTCCAATGGGCATAAAAATAAAACCTACCTGAGTGGGGGTTGGGAGGGGCAGCCTGGTGGTCTGAGCATCATCCGAGGGCAGGGGCTCCATCTTTGTGTGCCCAGAGCCTGGCACATAGAGAAGAGTTCAGGAAAGACTGTTAAAATGGAAAATCGGGCACATGAAAGAATGAGCGAGTGAAAGAGTATATTGTAAATTCTAACGATCCATTTTTAATACTCTCACAGCCTTGTTATTTGTGAAACTGTGATTAGGTATTAGACAAGGCTGGGCTAGTTCTGGGCTGAGCCCCGGGTTCGGAAGAGTTGAAGCAGAGATCTAAAGACAAGTGTTCTTGACTTGGTGCTTCTCTGGGAGCCTGGAATTATGATGGCAACTTGCTTTTTGAGATTCAGGTTTCCCCATGTGCTCCAGCTGGGGTTTGCTCTCCAGGCCTGGGCTCATCCCCTCCGTGGATGGTGGAAGACTCGTCGGTCTGCATCAGGCCTGCACTTCAGCCACGGGAGGGTTGGCCACAAAGAGAGCCCATAGGGTGCTCATGAGAGAGACTGTTCGTTCCCATAGCCAGTCTGTAGCTGGGATTAAGAACCATCTTAAAAATGAGCAATTTTGGCTGCAGCTGGAGGTCACACAGCTTTGGGCAGAGCAGGGGTCCTTCTCTTCACCACAGCAAGTCTTTTTTTGGTCTGGTTTCTTTCAAGTAGAGATAATCCCTTCTACCTGGCTAGACAGCTGAACTGTTTTCATTTTTTTAAAAAATTCAGTAATAAATCTGCCAACTCCGCAGGGCTCGAGCCAAGGGCTTTGCTTGCTGTATCTACACAGAGGTCTCATAAAAATGGTGTAAAATGAAAGAGAAAAATACATATTTCACACTTTGCTCTGGGTTATGGCGATTCTCAACTCATCCCCATTATAAACAGCCAACCTTCCCGCAGAGATCAAGTACCTTATGAGCAATTTTGGCTGCAGCTGGAGGTCACACAGCTTTGGGCAGAGCAGGGGTCCTTCTCTTCACCACAGCAAGTCTTTTTTTGGTCTGGTTTCTTTCAAGTAGAGATAATCCCTTCTACCTGGCTAGACAGCTGAACTGTTTTCATTTTTTTAAAAAATTCAGTAATAAATCTGCCAACTCCGCAGGGCTCGAGCCAAGGGCTTTGCTTGCTGCATCTACACAGAGGTCTCATAAAAATGGTGTAAAATGAAAGAGAAAAATACATATTTCACACTTTGCTCTGGGTTATGGCGATTCTCAACTCATCCCCATTATAAACAGCCAACCTTCCCGCAGAGATCAAGTACCTTCTGCTGGCCTGGAAGAACCATATCCCTGTCTCCTTCTCCAACTGTCCCTCCCCCACCCCCTTTCCCCTAAACACACAGATTTGCCTGAGAAGAAGCAGGACTGTTTACAAGTATATCACACTGATTCAGTGCTTCCCAGGAGGGAGGGGGCATAAAAGACCCAGTACAGACATGTTGGTGTGTGGACACACACACACTAACTGCAGATATACCCACCCTCTTCCACATGTAGCCATGTGTCTATTCCTGCATCTACTCACTCTCCCTAGCTTTAAATTTATGTAGAATATAAGAATATGGATTTTCCTTCTACTGAAGGCTGCCTTGTGTTCTTTACACGTAAATTTCAACTACAACCAAATCTCTAACATTAGCTTGGTTAGTGTTCAACAGAAACAAACAGTCTTTCCAGCTTTATCTGTTCCTATTCCCCTCTACGAATCTGCGTATCCGTTAGAGTGGTCTCTTTAGACTTTCCAAACTTGCCATGCATGTTCCCACCTCCTGGTCTTTACCTTGCACAATCCCCCCACACAGATTCTGCTTCTTTTTCTATTCCGCCCAGCTATTCTGTCTACTTTCAAAGCTTCCCTCCTCCTTGCAGTTTTCCCGAATCATCCCAGCCTAAAGTGTCCTCTCTTTACTTGAGACTTGGTTGACAATTACCACCTGTACCACTTTCTCCCTTGGTCATCGATTATACACTGCTCTTTGGGTTTTTTTCTGAGACACTTTGGTCGTTTTCCTATTTAACCGTCATTTTCTTATTTAGTGTTTCTTATTCCCCTATAACGTCACACATATATTGCACTATAACGTCACACATCTATCTCTACCCTTTCCAGTACCAGATCCATATTAGGTACTTAGCAGACGCTTGTCAAAGAAATGAATGAATGAAAATTCCCACGTGTGGCTCTGGCGTTGTGGCTTTATCTTTCTTGATTGGAGCAGGAAGCAAGACAGTTCACACTTCCAAGGGAGGGGAGAGTCTAGACTTGCGGGGCTGCTGTCCATCTGATGTTTCCTCTTGTGTGGAGGATGCTGGGTGTCAAGGAGCTGTTGAATGTCAGTAGCAGCTCCAGCACTCTCTGTATAGACCCGGAGATCCTCTTGTCTGTGATCACGCCGACTGTTGAGATTTTTATGGTAGGAGAAACACTAGTGCTTCTCATTGTGTTCCCCTCCCTCTGTACCTTCCCCTCTCCTTTTTTTACATCCCTGTATGCTCCCCACATGCAGTCTGTATTTAATTCAGAGCAGGGAATTGCTAATTCAATTTTCTATCAAATACGTTGAGCGCTGCCGCCGCCTGCCATCTTGCTATGTCTTTGCTTTGTGCTTTCCACCTCAAGGCCACTTTACGAATTTGTTTGATTTGTGGCTGTGGTTTGTAGCTGTCACTGATTCCTTTGTTGTTGTTGTTGTTGCTGCTGCTACTGTTTTCTTGTAGCTCGATTTTTAGCTGAGTGTTTGAGTAGTAAATATGGTTTATACCAACTCTGTTGGAAATAATGGCATTTATGTGTTGAAGTTATTTCCAAAACCTGTGATATGTGTATACAAATAGATCCACGGCAGGGCCTCGAGACTTGAGGGGGAACAAACTCAATAAAACCTTTGCGATGGAGTATAAACAGGTGTCTGAGACTAGGACTAGGCCAGGAGGTTCAGAACAAACTTCCTCCCACCTCTGCTGTTGGCTCTAAACTGAGGCTGTACCATAAATACCTCACTTATCCTTAGGGGATGTAGGAGATATTTTTGTGATGTTTATCCGCTAAATGTTCACTTACCTTCTTTTGTGCATCTCCCATTAAACTTCTCAATTTGCTATTCATTCACCCTCAGTGGCTTTAAACCTTAATTGCCCTGGATCCTGGTAGAAAAAAAAATGTTCCAAGGAACTATGGGATTGGTCTATAAAGTCGGCGGCCCTCTCTTTTTCCAAATGGCTGCCAGTTTGGGGATCTTTGGCATACTGGGTGAATCTAAGAATGCTGAGCGATGCCCCTTAAACTGTCTTGGAGTTCTACTAATCATAACCGAGAGCAGGAAATAAAAGTCTGGGACTCTCAGGGGAGAAAGCTGAATTGCTTTTCATAGATGCCCTCTGAATTTGGGTGGTATGGATTTCTTTGATGCTTTGATTCTTGACCTCATGTCTGCCCTCATCTCTGGATCTCTGAGGTCACCAATCTCCACATCTGACATGTCCGGAAGTGGAGGCTGCACATCCAACCTAGGTGAAGGTCTCAATCACTGAGAGGTTAGGAGCGATTTTAAAGTCATCTTGGCTTTCTGTGCTGAAGGCCGCGTGACAAAGGCACAGGAAGGGTGTTTAGATTGTTCTCCAACTTGTAAATGCCAAGCAGAAATCTTGTTGCAGTTCCTAAATGCCACATTTCGGCGTGTTTATTGTTTCCCCCCCTAACGGGGAAAGATGGTGAATGGACTAATAATTCAGGAGCCGAGAACATGTTTATTTGATTTTTAGAGCTTTAGCAAATACAGTGTGTACAAAACCCGGTGCCAACAGCATGCATAATTCCTGCAGGAATGGGACTGATAGAAACACAAAGCTTGCATGCTTCAAAACTGTAACCAATATTTACACATCTGAGTGACTAATTCTCTACTCTGAGCAGGAGAACAATAGGCATAATAGTCAGGTACATTAATGCAGAACATGCTCGTCTGGTGACTTGGATATTTGACACATAAACAAAGTTGGGGCGGGGGGAAGGTGGGGGGAGAAATAAAGGCTTTTTATCTACCTGTGTAACCATACACCAAACAGCGGGTTACAAACACACTCCGAAAATGCTGACCCAATGCCGTTCTTGTGCCTCACATGCAGGATTGGCACGTGATTTGCAGCGCTGCGGGAGTTCTGTAGCTGACCTCATTAGCGGCGCGTTTCCTGGCTTGTTAGCATCATATTTGTATAATTTACAGCACCTTCGTTTTTATGGAATGTGTTTCTTGTAGAGTGTAATGGCAGCAATATATTTAACCTATCGTATTTAGGAATGCTTTTGCTGGAGGCAGTCTGTGGATATAAAGGGGACATTTTCTCCTTTCCTGCCTGGGCCTTTTTTTCCTTTTTTTCCTTTTTTTCATTTTGGCTTGCTGGGCTGCCACATATGTGTATGTGTGTTTGCATGTGTATGCGTGTTTATGCCTGTATAAAGCTATATCTGCAAACACCTGGAAGATATAAAAGGGGCTTTGGAGGTGTGACTCTCCTTTGTAAGGATAATCTTTGCTCCTTGACCATCTCCAAGGCCTGATTGTTGACTGGGTGGACCTTGGAGGCCTAGATGCCTTACTTGGAGAAAATGAATTTGCAAAATGGAATAGGAAATCCAGCACATTAGGTATTTGGGAATAATATTTTTAGGATGGGGGTGGGTGAGAGTGATGTGAAGATGCTCGTAATGTGGCACGCTAAGCATGACCTGCCGGGGGCTTTTACATAAAACAATAGGTTGTAAAAATGAAAAGTATATGTCACTCAGGCACAGATCCTGCCCCAAAAGAATTCTTATCTTAGAAAAAATATAGAGCATATGGACTGAGATATGTCTTCTCTTTCCTGACCCATGTAAAAAACAATAGAAATGGCTGGGACCAAATGTTGGAAAAGGGGATAATATCTTCATCTGGAGGTCTCGAAGGGGAACCTTGGACCAGGAGGCAGGAGATCTGATCCCAGGGTAAGCCCTGCTGCTGACCTGCTGCATGATCCTGGGCAAATTGCTTTTCTATCATAGGTCACAGTCTTCTTGTCTACATGATGAAGGGATTGGACCACATCAGGTCTCTCTAGAGTATGATGTTTCTAAGCTCCCAGTCCCTTGTCTATTCTGTTCCTGAAGGCAGATAAGATGGAAGGTTGGGGATCTCATCAACCAAATTGTCTAAGCTGTGTTCTTAAGGGTTACTTGCTGTGACCCAGAAGAGAGAAACACAGCTCTCCAGAAATTGTCAGTGTGTCTTAGTTACATTTTCTGACAGAGGGCAAAGAGGGTGAATAGACTAATAATTCAGAAACCAAGGACATGGTAGGGTGAGTTTTAGAGCTTGAGTAAAACCTAGCTCCAGAGCGTGTTTAGCTGCATATTTCCTTCCCATAACTACTTCTTGGCCTCAAAGATAAATTCACCCCAGGGGCAAGATAAATAGGTCCTGGACTTTGTCAACCCACGATAGAATGATAAGAAATTTAATAAATCTGTGAAAATGATCTGAGGCACAGGGACAAAGTTTATTCAACAGGCTAGTCAGGTTAGAGTTCTTCGTAGCTCACCCTCTCGCTCCCAACCTCCCAGCTTTTGAAATTTCAGAAACTTTTCTACTATGGTATCTTCTCCAATGGCTACGCCTCTTCCCACTGATTTGAGATGATTTGGGTTCTTGATTTTACTTAATAGATATGTCCCTAAAATACTGGAGTGGTTAGATTTATGGTAATAATTCAAAACGCTAAGTGTATTTATATCCAACTTACTTCGAAGGTAAATTTCTATTCAGATTTTAAATGCACCAGGGTACTGGCTATTCGAAGGTACCTGGTGGTGAATCCTTTGGTAAAGAAAAATTATTATTCTATAAAGTCTAGTTTTAACTGAATTCCAAACTATTTATTGAGCACCCACTAAGTTTTGGGATGCTAACAAAAATTGTATCACATTCCTGCCCTCAAGGGGCTCTTATTCTAACTTTCAAATTGGAATTTGCATGTATTTTGTACACATATATTAGTACATATGAAATGCAGACAGCATCCACTAATTAGATTGGCTTCAAGACTGCAAAAATTAGACCACTATTATAAATACTTATTCAAAAACTCTTAATAGCCTCACTTGACTGCTTTGGTAACAGGCATGTCCTATGCGATAAAAAGGAGTTGTGAACCTGGACTCAGATCAGTGGAACAGATGTGTGGTTGCATAGACTCTTTCTCTTCTGTTAAAACTGAAGTCATATTTTTTTCTTCTCTCTGGAGCCATTTCCTCTACTTTGCTCTAGATCATCATCCCATTCCTTCTCACCTTCTCGTGACCTAGAACTATGATTTACATTCATGCTTTCCTTTATCGTTAGGATTACGCATGTCCAAATCTCTTCCTACTTAAACAATGCAGCTTCTGCTATCTCTAGATTAGCTACCTTAGCTACTGCTTTCTTTCTCTCTCCGGCCACACTTTCTGAACAACCATAGTATACGCATCAGTTCTGTTGCTACTCAGTCCACTTGGATGTGGCTTCTATTCTTCTCCATGCTTTTGATGCTCTTCCCCAAGGTCACCAATGAGCTCCAAGACACTAAATCAAATGGACGCTTGTCTTACATGCTCCCTCTTCAGCACTGCCCACTCCCTCCTGAAACATCACAACTCCTGGGGTCTGATCACCTTTCTGGCCACTTCTCAGTTTGCTTCAACAGCTTGGGTTTTGGTACTTGACCCTTCTTTTGGGATTCTTCAGATTTTGACCAAGTCTCTGCCCTCTCTATTTTCTCTCTTACCCAGACTATTTTATATCTTTGCCATAGCTTCAACAGCCTTTATATTCTAAAGACTCTTTAATTCTCCTGAGACTCCCTATCCAACTTTCTGTCAGACAACTCCACTTGGCTGCTGTGATGTAACAAAGAGAACACAACATACAGTACCTCAAATAAGATCGAAGTTGATTACTCTTTCATACCATAGTCCAGAGTTTCTGGGCATTTTAGGGAGGGCAGGCGGGTCGGTTTCATGAAGTTGTCCAGAGAGGGCTTTAAGTTTTTCTGTCTTGTTACTTCTCCATCTAGGATACTGTCCTCTTCTGTAGGATGAAACATGTCTCAAAAGAATTGTCTTCCAGCATGCACAAAGGGGGAAGGAGGAAGCTGAGGGCAACTAGCTCCCTTTCCAGAAAGTGAGCCAGTAGTTGTGCATGACACTTACACCCCCAACCCGTGTGGCTATACCTAGTTGCAAACTAATCTAGGGCATATGGTACTAACTGAGTAGTCTTGTAGTCAGTTAAGACCTGAGGTATTCTATTGTAAAATGAAAAAAAGAAGTCTTTATCAGTCTACCATAGAATAAGAAATTAAGCAAATCTATTAAAATGACCCAAAGTATAAGGACAAAGTTTATCTGACTAACTAGTCAAATTGAGGTTCTTTGCACCTTCCTACCCCCACCCCACCCCACCCCACCCAGAGTGACTATTGGGAGGATAATTACAAGTCTCTGCCATAGACACCTCAAACTTTATCATCTCCAAAACTCACCCCATCATCTTCCTCCTCAAACTTTCTTCCTCTAACATTTCCTCTCTTGGTAAGTATTGTTGCTATACCTAGTTGCTCTAACCAAAAACCTAGAATCATTCTAGAGTTCTTTCTTTCCCTCCCAGCCACACAGACAATCTTTCTCTAACTTTAGTCATTTATACTCTTAACTATTTTAGATCCAGACGCTTCTCTCTATCCCATGGCCACCAGCTTAATGCAAGACACCATTCTCGCTTCCTTGGATCATTGCTATTGGTCTTAACTGGCCTGCCTACACTTATTCCTACCCCTTCACATGCATTTCCCATTTCATTGTCAAAGTTACCATAAAAATCGAAGGATAATCACATTATTCCTGCTTAAAATTCTCCAATGGCTTTTTATGAACCTAAATTTGTAATGTGCTCTAGAGGACCCTGCATGATGTGACCTCTACCAAGGTCACCAGGCTGATCTCATGGCTCTCTGATCTTGGTTCTCTCCCATCCTAATATATTGGATTTATTCCAGCTCCTAAAATTGGCTTTGCTAGCTCTTGATTCTAGTCTTTTGAGAATACGACTCTCTTTGTTGGAGCACTTCTCCTTTTTTTGCTTGGCTAACTACTATTTCTCTTTCAGAGCTCAGTTTTGGAAGGCCCTGTGCTCCTGTAGCACCTCAAAATTGTTCTTTATTAACACCAATCAAACCAATAATTAAATGGCTAGTGTCTGTATTTCTGCTGGTGTTATAAGCTCCAAGAAGTCTGGGTTGCCTTTATTTGATGCGTAAAATAAATGAAAACATTTGGCAAAGGCATACTATCTTCAAATAATTTCTTTACTACTTCATCCTCTACTGTTCTATGCAAAGCCTTAGTATAATGATGTAGTGCTTATCTATTACAACAATAGTAAGAACAGCTCTGTCCTTGAAAATTATTAGAAATGTATAGCGAAGGAAACAAATAGTATTTTTTGTTATTAAATACTAGCAAATAGCTAGTATTTAATGATCATAATGAGAGCTATTTTATAATTTTAATGCTTTTGTTTATTTAACTTTATTTGAACCTTGCTAGACCCTGTTAGTTAGAGATGTCAGGTAAATTATTCCTACTTTACAGATGTGTAGGCTGAGATTCTTTGAAATTAAATGACTTAATCAAGGTCTTTCAGTTAAGAAATAAAAGAGGCAAAGTTCAGACTTCGGAGCCAGAGAATCTGTCTGCTGTATTGGGCTGTGATAGTGATCACGAAACACAACTATGTGTATCTCTGGTTTCTGTGTCTAACATTGTCAGGCATTTGATAATTATTTGTTGGACAAATAAATGCATGAATAGATATACCATTAGGTCTGACAATGTGACTGAGATTTAACACCAACATGTAAGTCAACAATTATGGGATAATAAACAGAAACAATAAAATATGTTATGCTATATAGGAGAGAAGTGGAATCTGGCCAACAGACTAGATAATTGCTTTTAAATGAATTCAATGATCATGTTAAATAACTAGGTTGGTGTGGGAGGTCTGTATATACTCCTCAAATATCTTGAACCCACCAATGACAGGCTTGACAAAAGCAGTTTTATCATAGATTGGAATATGATTGAAATGTGAGATATACCATGTGTGACTAATACCTGAAATGATTCTCTGAAGCATAGGATGGAGTAGAGGACTGTTGACTCTGTCAT
Source organism: Pteropus alecto (assembly GCF_000325575.1). NCBI lineage: Eukaryota > Metazoa > Chordata > Mammalia > Chiroptera > Pteropodidae > Pteropus > Pteropus alecto. The sequence continues at coordinate 5,068,263 of NW_006439192.1, forward strand.
TGGTTTGAGTGGGTCTTACATATTCCTCTGTCCAAACTTCATTCTCTCCCCACCTCTCTGAGGCATCTAAATGTATTCTTCAGTAAAGTGGGTACCAGATAGCCATTTACAGAATCTCTGCTTCTCCAGGAGAACAGCCCATGTGCCTTTCTCTGGCATTTTGGGGTGGACAGCAACTCCATCAGGAAAAGGTGCTTCCCCCAGGGGGAGACCTAAACTCTGGGCTCGTAAAAATTATATTAAAAACCTACAATTATGACCATTTCATAAGGGGGAAAAATTTACCTGAGCCGAGGATCTTGTATTTTTTATCTTTTGGTTAGTTTCAAGGTTATCTCTAGGTATGTAAAGTACCTAGTATAGTTCTTGGACATAACAGGTACTCAATAATTGGTGATTATGATGGAGATAATGCAGCCAGCTGTAAAGAAACCATCATAGACATGATGGTTGAAACATAGTTATGACACTTATTGGGTAGAAAAATAACTTCGTGATTGTGAGCAAGTTGTTTAAATTTTCTAATCTTAAAAATATTCATTTACAAAAAGAAAAAGCTACTATGAGCCAGGTTCTGTGTTAGGTGTCCTATTCCTGTTATTTCTTATCATTATGACAACTTTGAATGCTCAGTTTGTAGGTAAGTTAACCGAGGCTCATAGATGTTAAGCAATTTGCCATAGGATGCAGTCATTTAGCTGGTGTCAAAGTTAAGTTTCAAACCCAGGTCTCTCTGACTCTTACACCTGATTATTTTCCACTTCATAGCATTGCTTATGTAAAATAGGGATGACAAAAATGCTGAATTCTTGTGATGATTAGAGTCAGTATATGGCACACATTTGGCACTTAAAATAGTAACTCTTATTAATTATGCCTCAGATAGTACAAGACAACCTATATATTTATATTAATCAGAGTTAGAAGAGCTTTGACATGTGCTATTCATCAAGAGCTCTGGCTGAAAAATTCCCTGTTTGGCACAGAGTGGACATCCAGTAGATGCTTGTTGATATGCTAAAGATACTGTAACGATGCATGTTAAAAATCCAGTAATGTCTAAATTTATAGCTGGATTCTGTTCCTTCCACACCCCCACCACAAACATACCTCTTTCATCTTTGAAAGTTTTGAAAAGTTTTTTGAAATGCAGATGACCAAGGAACTATCAGGGGTAGTCTTATTAAAATAGCTAGCATTTTTTTCCCTCTTAAAATAATTTGGGAGAAATCTGCTTCTGGGATGGTCAAGTAGGATTCTATTAGACTAACCCTCTCCAAATAGGCAAACTGTAAACTCTAGACAAAATTAAAAAAACAGCTACCCGAAGGCACAATTGACACTTGGAAGAAGAGAATAGTTTGGGATACATTTCCCATTCATTACGGCCTTTAGCTACAGTCAGCCCTACATGGAGCAACTAAAACTCCTATAGAAAACCTGCAGTCTTTCTGGTATAAGGAACTAGATGACAGAGTTTTGGGCAACTACACCTGCTAAATATAAACTTCACCCAAATCTCTGGTTCAAGCACGCATGGGGTAGAATCCAAACAGCTCAGTTAAAAATAGCAGAATGGAACTGAGATTTGAGCTGCTACTCAAGAGACAGAAGTTGCAGTTTGAGTCCAACCAATTTAATTGCTTTAACTGTGGTTACAACAACAACAACAACAACAACAACGGCAACTCAACACTCTTCAACAGAATGTAACAGAATCCAGAGTACCCACAACAGAACATTCACATTAACCAGAATATAATCCAAAATGACTCAGCACAAAAATAGCTAGCAAACTTTGACTTATTTTCCAAGAAAGAACATAATTAATGAAGACTGACCCTTACTTGACCCAAATTAGTAAATAAGGATTTCGAAGAAGTTATTATAACTATACTCATTAACATAAGAAAATATGCTCGAAATAAATTTAAAAAATAAAATCCCAGTGGAGAAATAGAAAGGACCAAATAGAAGTGAAAAATAAAGTATCCGAAGTAAAAATTCACTGAATGGACTTAAAAGTAGAACAGAGATCACTGTGAAAAAGTCAGTGAACTTAAAGATAGATCAATATAAATTATCCAATGCTAAGGATAGAAAGGAAAAAAAGCAACAAAAAGAATAGAACTTCAGGTACTGTGAGACAACATCAAAATGTCTAGCCTATGTTTGGTTAGAACTACAAAAGAGAGAGAATGATGCAGAAATTATATTTGAAGAACTACTGAGCAAATATTTCCCAAATTTGATGAAAGACAAATTTATACATTCAAGAATCTCAGTAAAATCCCAACAGAATAAATATGAAGAAAACCACACTTTGGCCTATTGTAGTCAAATTACAAAAAACCAAAGGATAAAGAGAAAAATTTCAAAGTAGTCAGAGATCAAGGACACATTAAATATAGGGATACAATGATTTGATAGAGGCAAGACAATCATGGAAGGCTGTAGTTAAAATAATAAAAAAAACCACAACAACCTGTCCATCCCAAATTTATATCTAGTGAAAGTGTCTTCCAAGAATGAAGACAAAATAAAGACATTTTTAGCTAAAAGAAAACGGAGCTCACTGCCAGCAGACCGACACTACAACAAATGCTAAAGGAAGTTCTTTAGATTGAAGGAAACGATACCAGATGGAAAAGCAGATCTTTAGGAAGCAATGAAG